>NC_052017.1:27367149-28083399 GCF_015832195.1 Motacilla alba alba
TCTATAACCTTATTCTTTTCCCCATCGTCACTTAACAAGGAGGATTTGGCTAACAAATGGCACACTCTGACAGCATGGAGTGCTACTGGATCCCCATGTGTGTGACCCTGTAGGTGCCATCTACAGTAACTTTGGAGCTGCTGTGAAGTGTGAGAGGTGACGAGTCACTGCCTCTGCAGCTCGTGCACCACACAGACCACAGGACAGAGCCACCTCTCTCCCAGCCTCTTACATGATTTTTCCACTGCCCATATTGCTGTATGTGGGGTTTACAAGAAACCTGTATGAGGTGATCATTGCTGCAAAGCCACTTGGAGTCGTACTTGTCTATTTGTTGGGTTTAGTTCACACTAATCATTCCTTTCATGCCAAAAGTCTGGTGTGTATTTCTCATCATAGCAGGGGTTTAAGGGAACAAAAATGGAGAACAAAAGAAGAAGGCCTGCATGCATATGATCAGGAGCATTGAAGTAAAACAAAACTAGAGAAGGGAAAGTGAATTTTTGAATCCTAAAAACTCTCTGAAATTTCTGTGGATATCTGATAAATTAGTGGAAGTACATAGGTCCTGCTAACTAGAGTTCTGTTAGCTGGATTTAAATGTGTTGCATTATAACAGTGAGTGTCAAAGGCAGGAGGCAGGTCTATGGTGAGCCCTCAAACCAGGTAAAATGATGGATTTTTACTTGTTGTGTGCAGTGGTAATTTCCTATTTGTACTTCCATAATATGAAATGCAAGATACAATGATGTGTTTAAAATTATTATTTAATTATGAAAGGAAATAAAGACTGATAGAAAAGTAATTACAATAGTAATAATCTATTTTCACTAGTAATAACTGGTCTTTTCAGCTATACAGGAGTGATTTTTAAAAGGTTTTAAAGGTCTTCATGAACTTACAGTGGTGGTAGAGGTTACAAAGCAGATTCTGGAGCAGGTTGTACATTAGAGTTTCCAATTAAAGAACAGTGGGTTATAAATGTAGGCAGTTCAGCTGTTAGTGTCAGTGTAGGACTGTTTTGTTATGGCTCCAGATGCTGTTGTTCAGCGTGTGCATGTACCTTTGGCTTCAGCATGAGTTGCTTGGCAGCAGGGACTATACCAGTGGACGAGAAACGGATTTATTTTAAGAAGCTGCAAGGCAAGGATCCAACAAACCCCCTAAAATTAACACTACACCTCCCTCTATTGGATGTAAAATGAACTGAAACAAAAAATAATAATCAGTCTACTTTACCAGTTATATAGGAATGGCAACTGATTTTTATACTAATTTCAGAAGCAGAAATTCATTTGTCTATAAAAGCCAGAGTTGATCTAAATTTGAAATTACTGTTTTCTTAGGTGTCAGACGCAAGTGGATCTATGAAGGTGTCCTTGGTAGCAGAGGAAAACCCCTTCTCCATGGCTATGCTTTTGTCAGAGGAGTGCTTCATTTTGGACAATGGTGCTGCCAGGAAGATCTTTGTGTGGAAAGGTAAGAGGTCACTTGTACTGCACATGCAGAAGCTATGCAGAGATCCCTAAGGAGTTGACACAACACCCTTGGGACACTAGCAAGAATTTAATACTGGCTGGACACTGTACCCTGCACACAGCTCTTCCCTGGTACAGGCTGTGGACAAGGATTACTCCTCATGTAAGGACCTCGAGACTAAGTCTTGTCTAAGGACCCTATTTTTGAGATATCTGTAAGCTTGGGTGATGAAGTGCTTATCTAAATGGCAAGTACAAAGCAAACATAAATAATTCTATGAGTTCTGTATACTGTCATCAAATCCCTGTCTTCTGGGACAAAATATGGACACTGAACATTCCATTTGGGTAGGTATCTCCACAGAGGTGTGAAATTGAAAGGTGTGTGTCCAGGGCATAAACTAGAAGCATAAGCTTGCAAATACTTTGATATCTCTTATTTCTTGCAAATATTTCTCTGAGGTATCATCAGTTGGCAATTGCTTTGTCTGAATGTTTCCCTGGAGAAGAATACTACTACTGTGGAATTAGGTCTTGACACCTTGTAGCTGGATTGCTGTAGTGCTGCCCTTAAATCCAGTGCTGAGTATCTCCTTTCTTTTTTTTTTTTTTTTTTGGTCTGAGGCAACTTATTAATTATTCTTTGGCATCTTTATTTTGTTTTACCATGTGCAACACTAAATAATTACTTGATGCATTTGTCAAGTCTCTCAAGTCAGTCCAGGAGGCATTGTAAGCATTTTGTTTGAAAACATTTGGGAGCATTGTGCTCAGATGGCCTGTGTCTGTCTGTCCGTCCCCCTGATTCCCAATTGTCATTCTATGTAACAGCTCCTAGAAGAACCAAGCCAACAGGGTCAGCCACGAAATGAATGAAATATGATTTAGGTATCCTCACTTTGCTGCTGCTGGTAAAAATAACGTGTGGAAAACCCCCATTAGACTGTGAGTCTCACCCTTGCACGGGAGATTGCAGCTATCATCTCTGCAGGAAGCCTTCAGGCCGCTAAGCTGAGAAGTGTGAATTACATCGGTAATGGTCTCATTCAAAATAGGATACATATGAATACCTTATAGAACACCTGATTAGATTAGACTGTGAGGTCTTTGGAATGCAGTCTCTGCAGCCTGCTGGGACTTAGACCCTGTAGACAGTGTCAATCCCACAGAGACTTCATTCAGACACTGAGCAAAGCTGAACAAGGAGCAGTGGATCGGGAAATGGGTTAATTGCAAAGCCCAGCCAGACAAAACACGAGTTCCTTTTACTCTTTTGTACTCCTTGAAGAAGTGGAGGCAATTCAGCTTTATTGACCATATTGCAGCCCAGCAAAGGAGGTCAGAGAAAAGACCCAGGGTACCTTGAGCCAAGCAGGTATTATTAACCAGTTTTTATTTTTGTAGAAACACTAAGTAAAACAAAATGTCCCCCTTTTTCTCTCTTTCTAGTTTTTGCCTTTAAATTAACTGTTTTCAAAGCTACCAAAGTACTGTTTTGGCCATTCAACTTCAGGAGAATCTTCTTGCTCATGGTATGTCCAGCATTTGTGTTCATCCAAGACTGAGGGAAGAGCAATGTCAAAGAGAACCTGGCTGGAGGACTACTTGTTTTTGAAGGTTCTGTGAGCTTATTGCCCTTTCCCATGTACTGTTATCCTTCTGTTTTAATCAGGCAAAAATGCTAACCCTCAAGAGAGAAGAGCTGCCATGAAGAATGCTGAACAATTCATACAGCAGATGAATTATCCTGCCAACACACAGGTGCGATCTATTTATGGAGGTGATACCAGGAGAGATTGAGCTCTGTTAAAGACATTGTTTTTAAGTCAGCAGAAAAAAATATTTTTAAGGGCTTATAAAACATAAAGGCAATATTTCACATATAATCTAGAAAAGTTTCTGTTTGGGTAACTGTGTCAGTTCTGTTTTCCTCCTGTTTCACGTGTCTTCCTTCATTTCAGATTCAAGTCCTTCCCGAAGGAGGGGAAACGCCAATGTTCAAACAGTTTTTCAAAGACTGGAAGGATAAAGATCAAAGCGATGGCTTTGGCAAAGTCTATGTCACAGAGAGAGTGGCTAAAATTGAGCAGGTTGAATTTGATGCTACCAAATTGCATGAGTCTCCACAAATGGCTGCCCAGCATAACATGATAGATGATGGTTCAGGGAAAGTAGAGGTAATTTTCATGTTGTAATAAATCTAATCTTATCTAAGTAATGTATTCTGCTACTTGTAATGGGCTAAATTGCTACTCTGTGTTTTAATTTTTATACTGTATTTAGATTAGCACTATATTAGTGGAAGTATTCTAGCATCACAAAAGGTTCTTTGAAGTGGAAAGTGAATATCAACTGTATGCTGGGTTGTGTTCTTTTGGTGCTTATGAAAGTCAGCAAGAGAAATCAAACCAGAAATATTACCCCTTTACACAATACCTTGTAAATATTTACTTTAAATAGATTCTTAGTCTAAAGGAAAAACTTCAAGCTCATATCAGCTTGAAATCTGGAATGGGAAGACTTGCACTTGGAATCAGAAATCCATTCTATGTCTCTAGGTATCCAGTCTGGTTTCTAGAGGAACCTTCTTTGTCCCTAGTGTGTCTCTCAGGTACAGAGAGAAAAAGATGACTATACAGTCTTTCTAGACCTTTCTATATCTCACTTCAGGACTATCTTTGGACTTCACAGGGCTGCCATGGCATTGTATCAACATGGTATGTTGAATGCAAATTGCATGTCGGGCTTCTGGAAGAAAAAGAAGGGATGAATATCTACAGTCTCATCAGTGTATTTTCTAGGTTTCTAGAAAACACGCTTGGGATGGTCCATAGGCCTGAGCAGCCAGTTCTTAGCTGAACTGGGCTGTAGTGAATGAAATAGGAAGAAATCTGCCTAACACCACATTACCTGAGTGCAGTGTGCCTCTCCAAAATGATATGCTAGTTTTATGATAGATCATAATGTTGTGCCATGTCATATTGTCACCATAAGGTGTTAAGAAAGTTCAGCATAGCATTGTGAAGTGATCACGTGTGAACAAAGCATCAGGACAAAGAGAAGTGTATTTCAGCCCCTTGTTGATGGTTGTCATTAATTCAGTGGGCACAGGGTGTATTTATCTACTTCATGAAGAATCCTCCCTGTTTCTGTTCAATAACACTTGAGAACAGAAAGGACACTCAAGGGATAAGATAGTTAAGTACTTCGTGAAGAGTCTCTGGATGAAGTTCAGCAATCTCCAGTGATTTCCCTGTTCCCCCAGATCTGGCGTGTGGAAAGCAGTGGCCGAGTTCCTGTGGGACCTGAGACATACGGACAGTTCTATGGGGGCGACTGTTACATTATCCTCTACACTTACCCTAGAGGGAAGATCATCTACACATGGTATGTTTGGTTGCCTTTGCACAGACCTGCAGTGTGTGGATATTATTTTAGGTTGACTTTGTCCTTTTGAGTAGAACACATGTAAATGTAAGATCATTCGCTGCGAGTTTGTCATACAGCACAAGTTCTGGGTTACTTTGGAGCTAAATTTAACCATTGTCTTTCTCCTTGTCTTCCTCAGGCAAGGAGCCCGTGCTACAAAAGATGAACTGACTGCTTCTGCATTTCTGACTGTTCAGCTGGATCGGTCATTAAATGATCAGGCTGTGCAGGTTAGTCTCTTTGGGATAAAATCCAGCAGAGCATGTGATACATGCAAATTTTGATGAGAATTGGAAGGAGGAGCTAGCATTTAAAGACTGGAAATGTCAGTTGCTTAGGTCTGTATCAAGCCAAGCACCATGGGATCCTGTTGAAGTTGCCAGAGATTGCCCATTTGAATTGTCCTTTCTGTACGCAGTTGTCCAAAAGATCACAGATATGCCAGAACCTAAAACTGCCTTTTGTTTCCTTCGATTTCCACTGTTTTAAAATTAGGTTTCAGTCCTGCTAAGACTTAAAGACCCTGTGCATAGCCAGTGGAGATTGAATGATAAGACTGTCCCAGGGCAGCTCCAAACAGAGTGTGACAGGTCAAGAGCCGTGTGGGAGCTCCCTTGTCTCCTTGTGATTGTGGAGGAAATTGTGATATTTAGCTCAGACAAGACACCTGATTTTTAGAGGGCCAAAAATGGGAGAACTGAAAGCCACATGAAAGACAGAAGATGAAAGCCTGCTGGAATTGTGCAACAGGGTCTGGCTATCCTTTGCCTTGTTGAGAAACATAACTTGGGTTTTCCCATCCCATAGTGCTTGCAGCTCCATGAAAGCAGGATACACATCCTCACGTGCAGAAATGGGGTGTGCAAAGCAAGGCACAGGACACTGGCAACCAAAGGGTGTGAGTAGATAAGCTAGTCCTTAGCTTGAACTGGCTGTGTTCTCCTTATGTCACTGCTGAGAAGGGCCAAGTAGGTGAAGACCTGAGAGTGAGCTGTAAGATGACAAGGGACAAGCAGCGATTTTCTAGGCAGCAGGAGGTAATTCTGTGATCCCCATTTCTTAATTACAAAAGCAAAAGGCTTCCCCCACCCACCAAGGTAGAGTTAATTCAGTTGGCAGCCCATACTTTTAGCCACTAATCTGTTATGATTTCTGATTGAAATTATACTAAGGAAGGATTAGAACACTTTTAGATAATTACTGCTTGGACCATGTCCAGCACAGTGTGGTCCTGCCTCATAACTAAGGCTAATGTTAATCTTAAAGTAATAACAATATTACTACCATTGTTAACAATATTACTGCTGCAATCATAAGGTGCTTTAAAAGTGTTTTTATTAAAGCAGAAGATCCATTTCACTGCAGTAGATGTGATACTTAAAAGTACTTCCAGCCTGCAATGAGTTTAGGAATAGAAATGTGTATATATATGCACATACGTATTTATGTGTGCATTTTTATGCAGACAGATAGAATACATTACCTGTGCCTAACATCTCTATCAGCATTATTTGAAAGCTTTAAATGTGCTATTTTGTGTGGTCACTAGATGGCATGACAGTACAAGTGACTGTTAAAACGTTGGGCTTGCAAGAATATGTTTCGCTGTGCTGTTTGGGTTATTTGGGGGGGTTTTTTTTGAGTTTATTTGGGTTACTGTTTTTTGGGAGTTTTTTGTGTTTTGAGGTTTTTGTTTTCCCATTTGTAAAATCCTGCTGCAATTTGTCCCTTACAAGTATATGTGTCCTAGGTTATCCTTACCAGACAACTGCAGCAGTCTATCTACCTGTGAAATAAGTAAAAGCACCTGCTTGTGCCCAGCTGCAGCTGCCCCTCTGGGCACCCCAGCTCTCAGCTGCCCCAGGCCTCACTGTGGGCTTCTCCACTTCTCCTCCTCTACATGTCTCATTCCCTCTTCTCCCTTTCTTTCTGGGAATGAAAGGCAGGGACTTGCAGCCCTCTACCTTGGCCAGTGGAACTGTTATAAAGGAAAATTAAATGGTTGCATACAAACAGCTTTTTTCATACATTAATTTAAAAATAGTCATTCTTCGTAGCTCAATGTGTTTGTTTTAGATGGCAGTAGCATCTTCTACATCTGTAATGGAAGTTCATTTTCATCATCCATGTTGTGCTCTGGAGGAGAAATTCATGCTACTTTTTTTCATCCTCTTGGCAGATAAAATACATATACAAATAATGAATAAAATGAACAACCATTCTTTTCTGCTTAAATACAGGGCACCTAAATTTCCAAGACAGTTTTTCAGGAGAATTAAGTCATTCTATAAAACACTATAAAATGACAGTTCTTTTGAAAATGAGTGATTTTTATAGCAGCCATTTTAATCAGCTAAATATTGTGTTGGAAGTTTGAATTTTGTCTTTGTGTCACCGTGATTGACAAAAAAAATCTCACAAATGCTCTAACTCTGTATGTCTGGAACTATATTTTTAGATCTTTTCAACTTGCCATTTCTCGTTTTTGCTAACGTACTTAGCGTTGTTGGCAAAGATCCCCATAGCTATTCGGCAAAGACCAAAAATAACCACTTGTGTCCTTTTGTTTCTTTTATTGCATTTCTTTACATATGTGCAGATCCGAGTCAGTCAAGGGAAAGAGCCTGCACATTTACTGAGCTTGTTCAAAAACAAACCACTTATAGTCTACAAGGATGGGACATCCAGGAAGGAAGGTCAGAAACCTGCTCCACCGACACGGCTCTTCCAAATCCGCAGGAACCTGGCATCCATTACTAGGATTGCAGAGGTAAGGTCACCTGCTAAGTAAAGCAGACATTCCCAGTGGGAAATGACAGAGCTGCCATGAGCTTCTCTGACTAATCTTGTTGGGCAGTCATATCTGGCAGGAACACAGAGCTCTAAATCCAACCCACTGCTCTATTTGATGAACCCTTCCAATAGACAAAAGAGAATAAGCTGTAGCTGGCTGGAATCAGTCTGCATCGTTCATGAATACACACAGTGAACAGTCAATTGACAAAGAATAGACAAGAAGTCAGCAACTGCTATGAGATGGTCTTTCCTACTGGAAACAGTCCTAAGTTTTGCCCTGCAAGTGAGCTCCCTGTCTTAAATCCTTCTCTAATTTGTATCAGTATAAAACTAGGGAAGAACTGAAGACCAAAAGCATAGCAGATTAACACATCTATACATTTTATATAAATATGCAAAATAGTAATTACATTATCTGAAGATTTGAAGAATAAAACAATTTCTTTTTTTATCTAGGTTGATGTTGATGCAGTGTCACTAAACTCTAATGATGTCTTTGTTCTGAAACTGCCAAACAACTCTGGCTACACGTGGATAGGAAAAGGAGCAAGTAAAGAAGAGGAACAAGGAGCTCAATACATTGCCAATGTTCTCAAATGCCAGACTGCTAAGATTAATGAAGGCCAGGAACCAGGTTCGTATGAGGCCACATGGCTGCTAATAGACAGCTGAGAATACACAGCACTGCATGGAGACAGTAGGTTTAGATTAGATCTTAGGAAAAAATTCTTTACTGTGAGGGTGGTGAGGCACTGGAACAGGTTGCTTAGAGAAGCGGTGAACGCCTCATCCCTGAAAGTGTTTAAGGAGGGTTTGGATGTAGCTCTGTGCATCCTGATGTGCTGAAAGGTGTCCTTGCCCATGGCAGGGGCATTGGATCTAGATGATTTTTAAGGTCCCTTCCAACTCAGGCCATTCTATAACTCTAGGATTCTTCCTGGGTTATGCAACTGATATTGGTATTTTGACAGACTGCAGGAAACACTGTAAGAAAAGTCATTAATCTTTGAGACAGCAAAGAGATTGTTTGGGGATTTCTGAAATACTAACAAGCTAAAATACCAAATGTTAAATCAGCTGGTGGATAAATTATATATTATCTATTTTAGAGGAATTCTGGAAAGCACTTGGAGGTAAAAAAATATACCAGACTTCATCACAACTCTTGACAAAGGCTGAAGATCATCCTCCTCGCTTGTACGGTTGTTCTAATAAGACAGGCAGATTTATTGTGAGTATATTATGGATTCTTTCTGCTGAATTATATACTTTCTGGTATATTTTGCCTTGGAAATCAGTGGTCATTAAATGAATTTGGGGATCTGGCTTAGTTAGCCTGGCTTGGCAAGAACTAGAGAGTGGACGTTTGATGCTTTAAGCTATCCAAATGCGATAGATGAACAGAATAATTATTACTGCAGAAATTTGCATCTAGAGCCTGCTCCAGCCTGGAAATAGAGGCTTGCAGATGCAAAATTTACCCAGTCAAAAGCAATTTAATTCTTGCAGAGCATCACCAGATTGCTATCAATTTGCTGAGGAAGAGCAGGTCAGTGCCTTGCCCCTTACGTGTTTGACACTGGTGGCGAGGAAAAGAAATGCTGCTTGCCGAAAATCCCTAGCTGTCTGAAATTTTCCATAGAGATTTAAGATGTGTAATTATGCCTTTAAGGTATTGGCCTGTGCTCAAGGAGGTAGGAAGACCTACTTCAGTGGCAGAAGTGCCCAGAGCTATGCACGGGGTATTAAGTCTGTGATTCAGGCTTAATTACTGTATTCTGGAGGGCAATGCTGTGTCACCAGTTGGCAAGGACACACTCATTTTTAGGTAGGGGACATAGCTGGCAGTCTCCTTAAGGCACAGCCCAGTCATTTGGAGAGGGATAAAACAAATAGGATGCTTTAATAAGGACTTCAAAATCTTACGAGAATAGGAAAATGTGTTCTTCTAACAAGCTTCTAAAATACTTCTGGGAAATACAGTAATAGGAACCAAACTCTTTGCAGTACTCTGCTGGGAGCTATGGATTTACTTTTTATTTTGAATTTCCTCCAAATTCTATGAAATCCCCTCTTTCCTGTAGCCTTTCTCTAATAACTGAATCACCACCATTAGAGGTCCCAGAAGAGGCAGGTGGGACCACTCTGACCTTCTGGCCACCGTACGCCAGGGTGGGGAAAAGGAATGTCTTTTTCACCATCTGGTTGTCGTCCCTTTAGCATTCCCACATGACCACACATAGCCAAACCCTTGACAATCCTTTAAAAGTAGGAGCCATTACCTCCATTATTATCTCTCCTTCTCATACAGGATAATATTAAACTGCTTTCTATCTTCCTGCATGTCCTTGGAAGAAGCAAGCAGTTTGCCTTTTCTTTGGGGACTAATCCTCAATGGCTTAGTCAACTGTAATGTCCCATTGTCAAGTGACTGGGAAGCTTGGTTGGGTGTGTATTTCATCTCTGAGCTCACCCACTGCAAACCAAAGCAGTTTCTTTTCCTAATTAATGAATGTAAGCTGCAGGAATGTATCAGCTTGGTTGGCTCAAGGTTCAAATTTCCCTGTCTCCTTCTTCTGGCAGACCTCAGTCCCAGCTTAACAATCGTCAACAATTATAATGTAGATCTTTGCCTCTCCTGAGGATATCTTCCCACTTCTGAAAATCCAAGAACTGATTTTATAGGACATGCCATTATGTGATTTGTTTTGTTTCAGAGAAACACCCTTAAAACATTCATCAAATCAGTTTAGGGTTTGATCCTTTAGGAGCTAAAAGAACTGTTCATCAGCCTCTGCTCTTAATGTTATAAAAATAAGTTAGGTCTTTGCAAAATTGTATGCCTTGATGAATCATTAAAAACAAAAAGAAACATCCTCAAAACATATTATCCTTTCTAGATTGAAGAGGTCCCAGGAGAATTCACTCAGGATGATTTGGCTGAAGATGATGTCATGTTGCTGGATGTTTGGGAGCAGGTGAGCTGTGTATCACTGCTTTTTGTGACAGCAAGGATAATTTATTCTTAATCACTTTGTTCATAAGATGGGAGGAACAATCATCTTGACGGAATGGAAGCTGGTTTTTTTTCTTTAAACTATATCAAAAGGAGCTATACTTTATGAGCTATATGATGAGCTAGTGTTCACACATGCCATTGAATTTCCAAACATGGGAGACCATGGAAGGCACTTCTTATTTAAACCAATGGAGGCTGCAAGAGTATAAGCCCCAGCAGTGTTCTGGAAAGTTTCTCAATAGTGTTCTTGACTTCATCACAAAAATTTATTAATTTTAAAAAAAGTTATTTCATTAAATGTCTTTAGAATCCACTAAATCCTTGTAGCAGGAGCCACCTACAAAAAGTCCTAGTAGAGAAAGAGACCAACACTAGATAGACCCTTACAAAAATTTCTTCATACTAGAAAATGAATGGAGGGTGACAGAAATAATCTCCATCATTGCCTAGTTCACTGAAAACTGAAAATGTGGAGAGCTTTTTGAATGACAGGAAAACTCACTGCAGATTTAGAGGACACATCTGTTTCTCACAGTATATTCTCTCTACCCTTCCTCTCCTCTTGGAGGGAAAGAGGAGAAGGCCCGTTCCCAATTTGTCTTCCTCAACCTAATCCTTAAGGAACAAAAGGCTGAGGTTTTTGGAAATAAGAAGGAATGTCCATGGTTCATGTGAAAAGGAGTGATGGGGGCTGGTGGGGAAGAGCTGGAAGGAAAGTAGTTGCAACATACCAACTCAGATAAGAAGTCTTGGGACATGCAGCTGATTTCCAAGCAAATCCTGGAGAGAAAAAAAAAAAAAAGGATGTGGGGGATTGTAGATCAAGGCTCTGGTTGCTGGGTTTTTCAATTAGCTATCTAGCAGTCACTCAGGGTAGCACATGTCACAGGGCACAAGTGTTTATGTGCATGCAGAGCTCAAACCAGAGACAGTATTACTACCTGCGCCCAAAGAGAAATTTCCTTGTAAAAGTGTAAAAGATACCTATGGAAAAGGTAATTAGAGATCCTTTCATCAGATTGAATAAAGGTCTGGCCTTCCAGTGTCATAGCGAGCAGTGAGATTTCAGAGGGCATAAATGCACTTTCTCACAAGGGAGAAAAAACATCAGTTGTGGTTTGTGAGAGTTCTGTATCTCTGCAGTCTTTTCATAGCATATATTCTTTGTCCTAGAGGAATCAACTATTTTGTACTTGACCAGCTGTACACAACATCCTCATAATGCCAGGGGATTATGTCTTTCCTCTGTTTGTAGGTTTTCATCTGGATTGGGAAGGATGCTAATGAAACTGAGCGACAGGAATCCGTTAAATCTGGTAAATCAAATCAGTTTGGCAGATTACTGAGTGAAGTAGCATCAATATTATTTAATGAAGAGGAAAATATGTTGTAGAAGAAATCTAGTTATGTTTACAGTGTCTCAAAGTGTTGCTGAGCTTATTAGGATTTAATACAGGAGATGACTATTTTCACCTTTAAATGCACTTTAAAACTCTGTAAGTTTATGAAGGATAAAACTAATCAAGATAGCATTATTGGGCTGCAGAGCTTTTTAAATAATATGTAGGAGAGCCTTATGAAAAGTAGCTGCACTGAAGAGAGAAGGAATATAAAAGGAGGTCCCTACTGACCTGCACCCTCAATAATGTATCTAGAGAAAGGATTGCCAGAGAGTCCTTATAGTGCCACCCTTTGCTCAGTTAAATTTGCAGGAGAAAATGCCAATTACAGAACAAACAGAACAAAGCAAGACAACTTATGTGGCCACTCCTTGAAAAATCTTGTGTCATCCCTGGTGTGACTTAATGTAGCTGAGCTATTCTGACAAACTTCTAAAGTTCATGCTGAAAACCCTTGCATGTGTTTCCCTGGAGCAGCTGGGGTTACCTGGCTATGTTTCCATATGTATTGATGTCATGTTGAGATGTCAAGGGAAACTACACTCACTGGCTTTTACATGGACAAAATGGGAATGAAGCTTGTGCATCCTTACAGCACCAGCAAATGCTTTCTCCTGTTTAAGAGCCAAAACCCAGCTGTATGGCAACAAACTGCTCAGAAAAGCAATCCCTCTGTTTCAACTTCATGGAAAATTCCTTCACTGCTGGCTGGGAAAAATCAGCCTTTACCTACCTGATCTTCTCATTGCCTTTGAAATAATTAATTGAATACTGTATTATAGCAGCCCTGTATTCTTTCACTATGGCTTTTAATGTATTTTTTATACCAAAGGAATTAACTAATCATTCCATGTTTTATTTCCTCTCTGTTTTTAGCCAAACGCTATATTGAAACAGATCCTTCTGGCAGAGATAAGGGAACCCCCATTGTAATTGTGAAGCAAGGGCATGAACCCCCCACATTCACAGGCTGGTTCCTGGCTTGGGACTCAAACAAATGGAAGAACTGATCTCTCCAAGGAGACTCCAGCTTCAAGCCAAAGAATGACCAGAGCCCAGCTACTTTCTAGTATTTTTAAGCATAAGCTTATGCAACAACACGATGTATCTGTTGTTACACTTTTCCTGAGCTTTGATGTATTTCTGTGAATAACCTAGAAATTCTTAGCACTTGGAAGGATAAATGATAATTGTAAACTGGCCAAAGGGGGTGAGCGGGGCTCTTCTAGTAGTAAATACAGAAAGTGCTACCAATCTTTTATCTTAAAAGAAAGAAATACATTTTCTTTAATTTACTGATTCTTTTACAGGGAAGCTGTGGATCAGTTTATTTTAATGTGCTAAAATGGACCAAATTCTGTGTCTACTTAAAAATCCAAACTAATGCCTCAGAAATTCCTTTAGATTAAGGTCAAGATACTAGTGTGCAGAATTTGGCCTGATAGAGGAATAAAACTATCCATTTCAAGGAAAGGACTGCACCTGATTTAATTATTAGGCCCACATATTGCTACACCCATTGAAAATTTCAGATAATGTCTGATCCACAGTGGGAGTTGTGGCTCACAGGGGGCAAATAATGGATGGATATTTGGAGAAAGCTGTGCTTCACATGTTTGTTTACCCTGTTAATACATGGGTATTTATATATATTTATATACATTCTGAATACTGTCAGAATATGAAATTGACAAAGGTTTTTCTGAGGGACTGCGTAGCGTATTGTAATGAATTCCTTTAGATTTATCTCTGAACTAGCTCCAGCTCCACCAGGTCTTTTTAACTAAAGCTCTTAAACACGGTGTAGTGCACTAGTGCTTTGAAGTGGAAGCAGAAGTAAGAGCTTCGAAAACACATTCTCTGCCTTAACCAGATTGCTCTTAAGCCATACTTCACCTTGGCTGCCTTACTCAGTAGTGCTCCGTTCTTCTTCAGCATGCAGACTGTTCACCTTGTCAGGTGCAGGATGTCTTTCTAATTTTCTGTGCAGGTGTTAGACACTAACATCAAGCACATCAAAAGCAGGGAAACCCCTGGTTTCAGTAGCATTTCTGGGAATTTGGAATGTGAGTATGCACCATAGAATATGGCCTTCTCTTTTCTCTCAGGCACACTTACTTGAGCTTTTTTTTATTCTGGTGAATTTAAAAGTACATTTTCAAAGTGGCTTTTATTTGTAACTTAGCCAGAAAAAAAATCTACTTAAGGGAAGTGGGAAAACTTCTTCAGATCTTTGACAGTGGCTTTGATCACTTACCCAATAATGCTTGTTTTAAACAACAATTTGTACTGCTGTAAATCATACCAATGTGGCTTTTTAATGACAGCATTTCAGCAGTTTTATTATTCTTGTAAGTTAGGTTGGAAAGTGAAATTTTAACCATTTTTGTATTTTTTTTAACATGCTTGGGATTTTCAATCAGGGTAATGTAAAAGAGCGAATTTAGTCTGAGCTCATAATATCAATGACAAAAGAATCATGAAGGTAAGAGATTAATTACAGGCGTTAGCTTTAAACATTTGTTTAAATGTGTGCTAATATAGCTGGGCTATATATGAATGTGGTTTCATTTAAAATAAAGTTACAAAAACCAGTGTTCTATATGCCAAGCTGATCTTCCTCTCTCTGACATATTGTAGGGCACTGTGTCTAGCACGATTTCTTGAAAACCTTAGTAGGTACCTTCCTTTTAAATGGACAGTGCAGTGAGAAGTTACTTGTTTTGACTTTGGTGCCATTTTTATCCAATGGAAGCTTAACTCTTCTCAACAACTTGACAATTTCAAACCTAAGTGAAAATCAAATAACTGGGTGCTTATTAGGTTGTTATTTTCATCTTTAAGAAAAAAACACCATTGTTGTTAATCAAACTCTCTGGTTTTATAATTTTTCCTTGCAAAAATAATTGAGTACAGAAATAACTACTTAATAAAATAGGAGGAAATAGGTTTATGTTTGTTTTTAATGGATACATCTTGCTTCTTATTTGTGAGAGTAGATAAGATGTCCTTCTCCTGCTGGAAGGAGCACAAAGACCTTTTCAATGCCTCAGCCACTGAGCAGCCTGTAATTATCTGATTGTTGTCTTCAACACATACATATGATTCTTCTCATTTTAAAAAAATAACAGTTATAGTAGCTTCTGAACCAAGGACTAGACAAGATTTGTCCTTCTTGCACATAAACATCTTCCGGGACACTGAGGGCTCTGAACTGGCACAGTCTGCCAGCATATTCTCCAGCACTGTGAAAGCCTCTTTTCAGTTCCCTCACACAAGACAGAGGAGCTTTTGTGGTCTCCTGGCCTGGGCTTTTGAGTTTGTAATACATTGTTCTGGCATGTTGATTGCTGATGTTGAGAAGAGCATTGAGAGCTCATAAGGGAACAGTGTTCTCCATTGGGCTTTAAGCACAACAGCTGCTTGCAACATTGTTCTTGGGTTTGCTTGCCAGTGAGGAAGTTTATTTTTCATAATATATGTGCAGTAGACACAAAGATGTATTTCTTTTCCTCAAGAAGAAGAAGAGAATGAGGGAGGTCAGACAGGATGGACTATGAATGCTTGGAAATGTTACAGATAAAGCTGTTTTCAAGAAAATATTTAAGCACCTAACTTAATGAATACACATCAAACCTATCTGCCTTATTTTCATAATAGAAAAAATTTTGCAGATCTGTATACAGTCAAGTTCAGTCAAGAATAAGCTACGTCTTGCAATATTATCACACAGTAATAGTATGTTCGCTCTACTTGCAATGGCAAAATTAAACCCTGATTTAGGAGTTTCATTATACTACTACCAAACAGAAAGCATTCATGTTCTATTGGTTGTGAACACAGCATCATTTTTTATCTTTATTTCATTGCAACAGAAGGGTGTTAGGAATCCATAGAACTATCAGGACATTATAGTCCTATGTAGTATTTATATTACATAAAATACCATAATCTTAGAGTATAACTACAGATTATGCACAGGACAGGAGTCAGCTTCTGGAATCATTGTTCTAAATACCCATTCTGACCATAGCACATAGTGCTATAGAGAATTAGATCTGCTGTAAATTATTATGTTAAATGCAGCTAAATTCAGTTGAGTGGTTTGATTTCTTGCCAGTGCAGACTCACGCAGGCTTTAACTGCAGCAAGAAAATGCTGGTGATGGGAGGTGGTAGACAGTAGGATTATGGTTCTCTCTCACAGGAGAACTGAGGAATCAAACAGAAAATGTTTTGCTCACTAGACTATAGCAGGAGATGCTCTCAGACATCTTTAGACATCTTCATAGGCTAAAGGAACACTTCTTGTTATTAATCTTGGAATTCTTCTTGTAGTCTTCATTTTTACTGCATGTAAAAGAATTAAAAAGAGAAAAAATTAGCCCAAACAAGGCTATTCTTTTCTGTGGATTGAAATTCTTCTTCAGAGTTGACTTCTCTATAAGAAAACTTCAGAAAAAACCTTCAAACTTTGCTTTAGGATTCAGTTGCTTCAGCAGCATCTCACTGGAGTTTTGCCTTTACGGCTTAATTGAGCCAAATGCAAGTATATATGCCAAAAATTTATTATCTAATAAAACCAAAGCTAGATAATACTTTGCTGTGCTGACTCTACAAATCCTTGCATTTTCTTTTTTAAAGACAATAATTTTGTCTTTATATAAAGAAATAGTACATTTTTCCCTTCTTAAGGCTGGGAGTTCAGATGCTAAAATCAAATGAACTTCTGAAAACACAATCAGATCTTTAATCTACTACATGTCCTTAATGCCTAGTTACATCCTCTCCTGACTGGCCTAAAGTTACTTTGACCTTCTCTTCCTGTTAGCCTATTACCTTATGCTAAAAATGAATATACTGCACTCACTTCAGTTAAAGCTTCCAAGTTGCAGGGAGGAGAAGGGCTGACCAGTGGGAACTGGGAGGCCCACCATGGCATAAAATTAACAGGTTGTTATATCAGCCCTTCTCCCTTTGCTTGTCATTTTCCTCTTGACATTAAAGCATATTGGCATTTCAAGGGGGAAAAAATTGTCCCTACAGATCAGAATATGTAAGCTGTTTTTTCCTTAATAATAGCAGACAGTTATTCCAGGGGAGCAAGCAGAAGGTGAAACCGTCTGTATCAGGCTTCTTAAATATATCCACATTTCCACCCTGTGAGTGTTCTCTCCTCAAAGGGTTGTTAAGGCTGTACTGAGAACCACAACACTGTACATTTTACCACCACATTTAATCAGCCAGCAGTGAAATTTGGGTCTCTGTGCACATGAAATGAAAGCATCAAGTGAAAGCATTGATTTTTATCGTTTGTTAGACTGCAGATCATTGCCTCAAAAATCAGCTGCATGGCGGTAAGCAGGGGAGACTGGAACAATCTGAACAGTGTCCCACTGAAAGGCCCAAAGGCACACACAGCAACAATGCTTTGATTACTTTTTAAAAGCCTCTTAACGGTGCTAGGAGAGCTCAGCTCTCCTTGCTGCTCTTCAATAGATATCACAGAGGTGACTCAGGGTGATTTCCCAGCATTTGGCAATACTCACATCAAGTCTGGATGCAATTAGGTGATTTTAGTATCACTTGCCCAGCAGTTCACCATGCTTTGTGTTGTCTGATACCCTTGCTACAGAACAAGCAGCTACAGAAACAATCGTGATTAAAACAGACCGCTGATTGGGAGATTACAGATTTCCCTCGAGGCTTAGATTTTCACTGAGGTGTCTCAGAAAGGTCACAGGTTTCCTGTAGTGGGCCTTGCAGCACATCAGAGTCCCCATACAACCAGCTGAGTGGGCTGCACATATCTCTAAAAGCACCAAAGATTGCTGTCCTTCCCAACACTAACCAGCTACTCTCTTACTATACTTGGGTAAAAAGTGGCAGTGAATGTCCTACCACCAAGAACAGGCAAGAAAGCCCACTCTAACAATCCCCTACTCTCTTTCTGGATAGGTTCAGGCAGCCTTCTGCTGCCGGACTCTGTCCCATCCTAGCATTTGCAGATGCACTTCAGCATCCAGATAATCCCATGTGTGAATTCCTGAAGCTCAAAGTGATCTTTTGTCTTTAAGATTGTGTGAGGAAAGGTGATGAAAACTTGTCTGATGTTCAAAGCAGCAAACAGGGATTCTGGTACCTGTATTTCCTGTTGTCTGTGTGAAGTGAATCACTGATTTCACTGAATTCTATTCTCTACCTACTAAATGAGGATTTCCTCAATCCTTTCCCTGTTTATTTAAGCTGCTCTGTCTCTTGCCGTGTGTTTGTACAATGCTTGACCTAGTCAAGTCACTTCTCAACACTGTCATCTTGTAGGTACTGCTCATAATCCAGACAGGGGCCCGGGTTATTGGTGCCAGGCTGCAGAGACTTGCTCAGAGCAGGATTAGACGAGATGAGTGTGATGCCTCGGAGCCCTGCTGAGGAATGGGTGTAGTTCCACCAGCCGTGGCATTAGGGCAGCAGAGGAAGGGCAGAGTCCAGCTCAAGTGAGAAGTAAAGTTTTTATGGTGTAACACAATATAAACTAAAATACATCACTCGTCCTCGCCTCTTCAGCCTTTGCACTCCGTTAAAGCTGTAACTATGGGTGTATCTGCATCAGGTCCATAAAAATTCCTCTCCAGAATGGGAGCAACTTTTCTGGGGATTGACAGTATGAAACAAAGACAAGGCTCTGCTGTGTTTACAAAGAAATAGCAACATCCTCAGGTGCTTCTTACTTCAACTTGGAGAATGGAAATATTTGCTTTAAAAAGGGGTGACGTCTTGTCTGATCTCCCATGTCCTGAAACTTTTCTGCTGCTGTTATTAAAACATGAGGCCTCTCTGCAGTACAGCTCATTTTGTTTCTGGCAAGTGGTGTTTTGTGGTTGAATTAAGGACTGTGAGTGTTGATAATGCACTGGATCTTTCTTTCATTATTACTGAATTATACTGGGTAGCAGGCATGGCTTTAATCCAGAGACTGAGCATGAGGAGTCCTGTCCACAGTCAAGGGTATGAACTGAGAGAAACAAAAAGTGCTCACTGACTGCAGACGGAGGGATGAAGATTACCAAATTTCTTGTTCATTTTGAAGCTTTGCTGTTGCATTTAAATGTTGTCTCCATTCTTCAACAAATGTCTGGTGGCTGCTGCTATTGGTTTCACACAATTTCATCACTCTGGGCCAGTGAAAGCTTGGAGTTAGGGCCTCTGTGGTGACAGCTGATGGCTGTTGTTTTATCTCAACTCTGACTTATCACAGGTCTGAAAAACATAGAGACACATACATGCTCTATGTGCCAGTCTGCTGTACTTTCAATCAATCCTCAGCAAGCACTCAAAGATGAATGATTTGCAGGGAGTGCAGTGATGCTGACTTGAAAATCCCATATCTACAGTTGTGCTGAGATGAAAGACTGTGCAGATATTGGTGTCCCTAAGCAGAAGAGCAGGGCTCTTTAAGTGACCCTCAGCAGGCAGAATCTCTCAGATTTAGTAACAGGCTTTCACAGAATGACCTATGGCTTCAGAGGTCTTCCATCAGTAAACCAGGAGGAAGGGATATAACCATTTGTCCTCTTTAAAGCTTTCTCATGCTTCCTCTGAAGATTTAATGTGGGGTTGCATCTACTCATGTGCTGAATATATCATATATTTATCATATACCGTCTGAAATACAAAATGTTCAAAGCATGAAGACTTCCTTAAATAGATTCTTTCTGTTTACAATATGTCCATGCTTATTTTTCCTTACATAAGGAGGTATTGTTTGTTTGATTTTTCTTTTCCAGCAGTAGAGAGGCCTTGAATAAAATAATTCAATTAGAAAAAAAATTTTATTATGTTCATAGTATCCCACTGCTGCTTCTGCTCCCTAGAAGTCCTGCCAGGACTCTTAATCTTCTATGATCAGTCCTGATAGAAGTGAAGAAGAAGGCTTCAGAGAGATGAAAACTGCAGAGCTTACCCTTGCAGCACTTCAACTCCTGCCTCTTGTAGTATTACCTCCATTCACTGGAGTTCAGTTAAAATCTCAGCTAAACAATCTGTTCCTCCACAAGTTTGTTTATTTGCCTTCCTTACTTTGTTTAAAGCCTGCTAAGTAGTGTGGTATGCCATGAGAGCCAGAGAATGGGAAATCTATATTCTGATAAAATGCTGTGATGTCAACAAAAGGCTTAAAAAAGTATGCATTTAAAAATTAGTATTTTGGCAGGGTTTTATGTGAGTTTACAATTCTAGAGGCAGAAGCTGTGCCGAATTCTCTGAAAGGCTTCTCTTTTTCAATATTATGGAATTGGAATGTATGATGTGGTTTCTTTGAATCACATTCCCTGGGAGAGGAAAGCAAAAATGATTTTGCAGGGACAGGTTTTATAAGGTTTTCAAAGTGAGTTTACTGTTCTTTCCCTCCAAGAATTGAAACCTAGGATGTGAAAGAAAGCTTTCTGCCTAACACCCCTGGGTTTAGCTTTCAAATCAATTTTCAAGTGACTTAGCTTTTAACATTTAGCAAGCAGTAGGCCTAATCTTGCATTCTCTGAAGTAATTTTGAGATTTACTGTTAACTTAAAAAGAAGACATGGTGAGCTGATAAGATTTAAAAAATATAGACTACAGCTGAGCAAGGAGATGAAATTACTCCTCCCCACCCACACAGTGTTTGTCTTCCCCTAAACCATTCTTTCATCGTCCTCTCTTTGGTTGTTTCTTCTTCCCTTTTTCATCTAATCATAAATACAAACCTGGGAGCTCCCTAGGATAAAGGGTTGGTTTTCCTTTTGCTATAGCACACTGTAATAGGCTCAGATTTCACACTGAAACTCTTAAGTATTGTATCTGAGAAACATTCTCTTTTTTTTTTTTTTTTTTTTATTTGGCTTAAGTTTTAGAAACTGCAACAAATATCCACTACTTAAGTATAAGGTGCCCATCATTTCTCAATGGAAGAGACTGAAACCATCATGCCACAGTTCAGGCTAGCTGGTGAAACTATCCATGGCCCTGGGGGCAAAGAGCTCCTTTGGAGGCACTGAAACTCTGTAGTCCTTATCACTGGCAGCCAAACAGCTCTGTTTGGGCTTGAGAAAAATCCAATCTAGAATGCTTAGCTCTCATTCATATTCTGCTGACTGCAGTTTACTTTTCATACCAGAAATCAAAGCAAAGGAGTATCTACTCTTTCCATTCCCTTCTGGAAAGCTGATTTTTAACACCCTCTTGCTTCAAATCAAAATTTAATATATTGGTCAAAATCCAAACATGCACAGGGACTGGATGCAGTTGCCACACAGCTGGCAAAGCTGTAGGACCCGCTATATCAGGGTTTGCATGTACTACACTTGGGAGTGCTGTTGGGTTGGAATAGGGGCAAAAACAAGTCTTAGCTCAAAACTCTTAGTGCCTGGGAAGTCTCCAAATGGAAAGCCACTCAGAACTATGACCTTCTTTGCAAGCAAAGAATTGGGTCATATATAATTCTGAGAGCAAATTTGTGTTTTATTTTGCTGGGCCATATTACTGTGCACTCCAGATGCCTGTTGACTAAACAGACAGGTTAAAGATCCAGCCAGTGACACAGTTTTTGAAAACTCACAAATGCCTCACAACTATAGAGCTAAAATGAAGTGCTTGGGACAGACTTCTGGTAGGAAGCAAAGCAAGCACTGCAGAGAATGAGATCAGTGGACTGCACAAATGCTCAGTAGGCTTTACCAGTCTTCTGTGGTTTAAAAAGACCAAGATAATTTATCTGTCAAAACATGTATTCGTTGTTTTTCTTCAGGATCATTGTTAATCAATTAATTACCTCATTAAAGATATTACAACTACATTTGAGCTCAGTTATCTTACTAAAATTAATAACAAATTGTTTCCTTCTTTAAAAAATAAAAATAAACCCCTCCCCTCTATCTAGGGAGCCAGCAGGTCTCTCTTTTCACTCAACTAAGAAAGATGCTTTCAGAAAGCCAGAGAATATTCCATACTATTTGTTCTGTATGTGACCAGGAGTTATAAGCAGCACTCACAAGCTCCTATTATTAGGAGCATTGATAAATTACCAAACAGTGGTTGGAGAACACGAAACAAATTGTTTGTGGTCTATTTCATTGTCTCAGTGGGGACTTGTCTTAGCTGTTGCCTCTGAGCACTAGGCTCAAGGAGCTGTGACATTATCACTGTACTATCTACATTATTATACTAAAGCAGAGACTTCAGATTTTTCACAACCCTCCTGGGAGCATAGACATATCTCCCATAAAATTTTATTTCCATTCATTGCAATCTCTGTGAAATCTGTTTCTATTGCTGCTGTGCCTTTTTAGGAGAGATGAGCAACTGAATTTCCTCTTCGAGGTGTGCACTTAACTTGATTTACACAAAGTGATTACAGATCAACATCCTGCTCGTTCTCACAGTGAGCCCTGTATACTGGATGGGTATCACCTCTCGGTTGTTGCCAAAAATGGTGGGAACACATCGAAGACCCAGCTGTGCACACCACACAGGCACAGGCTCCCTGCTCCTGCCAGCCACAGGAATGGGCAAGTCCCTGCAAATTAGTGGAGCTTCAGTGCTTTGTCTCTTGTGACTGTCTTTGAAATGCTCTCACGGCAGGTTTCAGTGCACTGTATTTGTCTTTTAAGCATTTCATTAACCATATGCCAACTCTGACTCTGTGAACTGAGTGCTGTGTGCTTCTTCCTGTCCTGGTACTTCCTTTTGGATATATGCAGCACCTGAAGAACAAAGCATAGTTTTTAAATAAGTAGCTGTTGCAAGCAGATGGATTGTTAGGAAAGAACGGGCTTAAATGAATGTTTCATGTCATAAACACTTAGTCAGAAGCTTCAGTCAGAACTTGTAACTTTTTTTTCCACTACAGTAAATCAACTGAGATACAAATTTATCAAAGAAAAGCCTTCTTTGTTCTGATGTCCAAGGTCTGTTTGTTTCTCCTATCTATTACAATTCCAGCAAATGTCAGCAGCTTTATACATGTTAAATAGTTATACAGTATTTATAAAGTTCTTTAGAAAAGAAAAATATTTAATAGCGGTTTTTTCTGTCCTTCATTGTTACTCTGTGCTAGCAATATTTCAAACAGCAGTAGTTATATTACCAACATTTCCATTATTATTCTGGAGCTGGGAAAATACCTTCACATATTAAATCCATCTATACAGGGGCAAAATAAAATATACTGCTCTTATATTTGTAACTGTAGTACTTTTAATCTGCTTGCAAACTGCTCCCATTATATTAAAGTGTTATATTTAAAAACTCTGCAACCCTTTTCAAAGGAACCAATGTGAGAAGATTGCAGCTGATACTGAAATCTCAGCTTGATAGAATTTTAAACTGTTTAAAATTATTCTGGCATAGGAAAAAAAACACACCAAAAACAAAAACAAAAACAAAAACAAAAAACCACAAAAAATAAAAAGACCACCAAAAATAAAAAATAAAACCCAAAAAACAAACCAACCAAAAACAACTCTAAAGTGCCCACCATAGCTTTTCTGGGGGAAAAATACTGGAGAATAAAAAAGCTACTGGAAGCCATTCTCTTAACTGGTAAGATTTTCAATGTAGCATTGAGTTAGCACTACATTCTCAGCAAAAGATGTGATGACTCAAGTCACTAATTCCAGAGGGGGGAAAAAACCCTATAAAAGCAAAAGTGCTGTCACAAACCTGGGGTAGGAGGTGGGGAACCTGTTGCTAAGGTGAATGTAAGTCTTTGATCAGTATACAACCATTGAAAACATGCATGCCAAGGCTTGCTCGTGTGTAGTATCACACACTGAACACTGGAATTGCCCATGATGAAGCCTTACCTCATGTAATGAAGGATTAAAGTAGGAGGTATTCTGTCCATTTATTAAATAAACATATTTGCTGGGTGTTTTTTAGCACCAGCTTCTTAGTGAAGTGGGGGTGGAAACCAGGAGTTCCTGTAAAAAAAAAAAGCTTTCTTTTATATTCTTTAAACTGCCCCATAACAAGTCCTATGTCCAGGTTTGGATTTTTGACTATAAACTTTGTATCATATGAAATGGGGAATCTATGTTGAACCCTTATTAATTACACTCTGCTATTAAATGAACACTCAGTGTGGCTGAGAGTTTTGTCATACAAGTCCTTAACACAAAGATGCTCTTGGGGACAACCCTTCTGCTGTCCCACCCTGTCACAGAAGGTGCATTGCAAGCACATGTACACAAAGTGGTCAGGCTGTTCTCCATGTTCCACAAACATGGAATCACCACCATTACAGCCATCCCACCAGAGGATGAAACAACCAAAATTCACGGAGCTTGGAAGGCAGAGGTTAAAACTTCAGTTACCCTGAGCCAACACTTGCTCAGTGTGACTAAGAACATTTATGAGCTAGTACAGCTTTCTTTCAGCTAACACACCTGAATAGGATTGAAGATGCAACAAACTCTGTCAGTATCAGAAGAGGCTTTTTCTTTTTTAGCCTGCTATATGGCATAATGTTTATTTATGAAAATGAAAGTAGCAAAACATAGATGTTAGACTTCATTTGAAGGTACGTATGAAATGACAGTAAGTTTAATTAACTGGTCTACACACAGCAACTCCATCTCCTACTGCTCTAAGCTTATTTATTGTGAGGAAATAATTTAGATTTTCTACCTCCAACTACTTTTTAATAATCAAAGCAAAGTAGTTCATGCAGCATGGAAGTTATCATAAAAGAATTCAGCAGACGTAGCAAAGATGATAAAAGGCTTCTTTGTGCAAAACATTTTGTACATCAATTTAAGAGATAGTCTTAAGAGCAAAAACTCGTGTTGCAATTTGTCAGCTATTTCATTCTTACTGCTCATATTCAAGGGGGTTCTCAAAATCCATAGTGAAACTGCTGTAATATTTTATGTACCATGTAACAATTCAAAGCAGCACTTTTTTACCTCTGAGATCTAGAGTATAGTTGAAGAGAAGTAACTTCAATTTTTGAATGTACAACTGAGCTACAGTTGGTTACTGTAATAATAAACATTATTGCTATTACACAAACATTAATACATATTACCCCAGCCTAGGTCTGCCATGTCATTGTACTGAAATGCAACTGATTTTCTCTTTCATACACATTGAGAAATCTGCTCTATTTCCACACAGAGCAGCAATAACTTGTGGTGTGAGGTTGCTAACACATCTGTCTCACGAAGATGAGGGTTGGGATCCCATCACTGTAGGCCAGCTACCTGTAGCTGACAGTGCACAGTCCTTGCAATAGTTCCATTCTTCTTAGGAATTCCTTTGGGTCTGACAACTAATTCAGCTTTGTGATGCAGCTGGTTTCTTCCTATCCCTCCTTCAGCATTTGCTCATATTTGCTTCTGTCTTTTACTGTTCTTTAGTTCTGGCCATATCCCTCTGCATCTGCAGGACATGGCATCAGGATCATTTGTCTGATGTTTCATTTTTCATTTGATTTGAATCAAATTTGCTACACACAATACATGGTGCTATTGAAAAACAACTCTAAGGTGATTAGCTACTGAACTATTATAGGATAATAAATGCCATTAGCCTGTTCTTCAGAATGAAGATATTTAATGAAAACAAAAGGAATAGTGTGCATATCTGGCCATGGAAATTCAAGCCCACTATCTCTGGTTTGGAAGTAATTTCTCATCTGCTGCACCACTAGATGTGGTTGTATAACAACAGTCATACCTACTTGAGTGGAATTTAACTTTAAAATGACCAGCACTAATGAAATCTCTGATTTAATGTCCTGCTACAGTAAACCTCTCATGAACTGCTAGATTTAATTTCCATGAATTGCTATTTCCATATGAAAGACGATTTCTTGTGAAGAATACATGCAACCTTGCAAGTAGATGTTTGATGATCCTTTGCATTTTTATTATCTGGGCACTGTGAGACAGCTCCTGCAGTGAAGGAGGTGATATGTATTAAAAGGCAACCTAAGTCTCTGCTGGGTAATAATATTAAAATTTCCAATAATCTTATCTTTCCACTGTAAGCCAATTCTTTCTTGGCAACACTTCAACCAATTTCATGGTCCATATCCCTAATAAGGACAATCTAAGTTTCTCAGAAGCAGTTAATAATTGCAGCATTGGAAGCCTGGCCCCCTCAAACCTGCCCTAAACCAGAACTATCCCCAGGCCATTAAGGAATTAAAAAATAAAATAAAATAAAAAAATCAAAAAACCAAAAACCAAACTACTTATCATTGTGAAGAAGCTGCATGTTATGCACGTACTGCTGCTTTTTCTTGAAACACAATGATTTGTCCCCGGCCCTGCCCTCTTCTACGTGGAAAATATTTATAGCATATATGTAAGAAACCTATGTAGAAAATAATATATTACTATTTACACTGGTACACTGTGTAAACAGGAAAGGGGAGAAGGTTTTTAGCCCATAGAAGCTGAAGTTGCAGCTGTTTTCATGAGCTAAGGAATGCTGAGCCAGAAAGAACTCAGATCTGTAGAGATTAGATAGGAAATGAGAAAAGTATCAGTATGTGAAATTACCCCAACACAGAAATTAGGCACCTCCTTATTTTGCATTAAAAATTCTGCATGTGGCTCGAGCCTTCCACCATTGTTTCCTCTTACACTTATCTTGCAGTTATTTTCAGCTGTCATCTAAGAACAGCCCACTCCCCCCATTTAGCTACACACTTGAAAATTGTGAAAGGTGCTCTTCCTGTACACCTCCTTCATTCAAGACTTCTACAGGATAATCAGAGCCTTGCTTTACCCTTACCTTCAATTACCAGAGGTTGAATGTGTCAACTCTTCTACACTCCCACTAATTTAGATACCATTACTCCATAACACCTGCCCAGTCTGCTCGTTTGACTTCTAAAGCAGCATGAAGTGTATGGGAGGAGCGGATCCACTGGGATTGTTATTTAATAGCTGTTTTGCAGAAGTGCCTACAGGCATTAATTAAGATCAAGGTGCAAAGAAGACTTACAGTGAAAAATAGTCTCAGCCCCAGAGAGATCATAATTCACTTCATTGCAAGTTACAACAGGTAAATGTGATAAATTAACTGTAGGGAGTGTCCAAGCATTTTCTGGAGAGCACAGATTATTTCCATGTATATATTTACAAATACAGGTATGCTTATGTTGTTGAAGATACTAATTTCTGTCAAATCCTAAAATGACCTCCCTGATGTCATAAAACTCTTTTTACAAGATTTACAAGATTCCTTCTCCACCTACTGTGTTGGATACACTATACCTTAGGAAAAAACCGTCAGTCCTTTATCCCTCCCTTTCCAATAAAATATTATGTATTGACGGCTTTTCAGCAGAACAAGAGATAAAAACAAGCCTTACACATCTCATGTTTAAAATCAAAATACCTTCCATGAGGGTAGGAGTTAGCAAATATCCATTCTCATGGAATTAATTGTAAAATGTATTATTAGAAAGCTGTGGTAAAGTTTGAGTGGATCTTGGTAACAATCAGACCTGAAGGTTTAGGAGACTGTAATATCTAATAGGGTTATTTTTCCATTAAAAATAGAGGATAGTTAATTTTGTAGGTGGAGACAAAGGTCAATTTGATTTATTTCAGCTTGTCAAATTTTATGAATAAATCTATTATCTGCAGTACTATTCCTTAACAAGGCATTTCTAGCTGGTTTCCTCCCAATTTTGAATTACTTAAAACCATCCATTAAATAATTAAGGCCCACTTTTCCTGTCACAAAAGATGCTTTCCTATTACATTGTATGCTATGCAGTTCTTTATGTTATGCAAAAGTTCTGTACAATACTACCAAATCAAAAACCTTACCAGCTGGCCTTAGGGGTAGTAACTTACCCCTCCTTTCCATAGATGTAAAATCACCTTCCTATACAAACAGGCCACTTCCTCCAAAAAGAATCAGCTGCAAAATCAGGATGTAAATAATGAACAAAGATAAAAGCAGTGAAATATTAATCTCAGATGTAAGCAAATTAGAATTTTGCTATTTTTAGTAGGACTAGAATGGGTATCTTAACACTTTAGTAACGTGAAGCGTTGCCTAAAGCACAATGAATTTTTTTTTCTTGCTATTATGTGTCCCTTTACTATTCAATTACTTCTCTTTTACATAAAATTATCTGTGATTTAAAATATGGACTACAGTGCTTTCAAAGGGGAAAAAAATAAATATGGTTGTCTGAATATTCTTGTAAATTAACCCTTTTCAGCAGCCACATCAAGAAATCTTAAAGTCCTCTAGATAAAAAGACTAATACTGAAAATGACAGCACTCTTTCACTGAAGCCCAGCTGGTCAAAGATTTGGGTGGTTGCCCAGAGAAGCTGTGGATGCCCCATCCCTGGAAGTGTTCAAGGCCAGGCTGGATGGAGCTCTGAGCCACCTGGTCTAATGACATGTGTCCCTGACCATAGCAGTGGGGCTGTAACTAGATGATCTTTAAAGCCCCTTGCAGCCCAAACCATTCTATGATTCTATGATTCTGATACTAAGTACAGAAAAACATACACTTGGACTGGTAGACTAGAGTAGCACAATAGCTTTACTAACAGTTAAACATATGCTTTTATCGTAGAGATTGATCTACTAAATTTTTATCTAAGGACTACAGATGAAGACTTTTGTAGCATGCTCTGCTCTGATCCCTCTGTGTGCTGTTTTACACTGGGCCGGGGTACATCCACACAGGCAGCCGTAACCATCTGCATGTGTAAACTGCAGTGGCAGAGGCGCTAAGAGAACAGAGCAGTGGGAGGGAACAGAACCATGGCACGGCAGCAGGAAGAGCTGAGACAAACCCTCCTCCTCCAGGCCCCCTCTAACACCTCCATGCTCTGGAAACAGTAAATGTAGTGAGCGTGTTATCAAACACTCGCAATTAGTTCTGGGAAACATTTCACTGCGCAAATCAGCCTGAGATATGAAAATGCAGGATTACTTAACGTGTCTCTGTGCTGTGGGAAACCTTTCTTGCACCCTAGCCAGGTACCACGGCGTGTTCGCTTAGACCCGAGCACTGCTGCCACCCCTGTGCGCCAAGCGTCCATCAGAACCGTGTCACCCACTACGTTATTCCCGGCCCCTCCCCGTCAGTCTCTCCGGGTTCGCGGGGACAGGTCAAAGGCACATACAGCACGTACGATGGGAGCCCAGAGCCGGGCTGGCGCGCTTTTATGCCAGAATCGCCTCCGAGCCCGCCCGTGCCGCGGGCGCTCCGGGGCCCTCAGCGCCGCGGGCCGCGCGCCGCTCCCGCCCCAGCCGGGCCGCGCGCCCCCGGCAGCGGCGCAGGTGCGCGGGGAGGCACCGCCCGGGGCCGGCAGGGGGCGCGCTAGAGTGACGGCAGCTACACCCAATGGGTGCGGAGAGGGGGCGGGCCACCGCAGAGCCAGCCCCAGGGCGGCCGGGGCCGCGATGGAGTGACGGCACCCGCGCCCAATGAGCGCGCGCTCTCCCGAGAAGGGGCGGGGCGCTGGGCCGCCGGAGGGGTGCCCGCTGTAGGACGAGGGCGCGGCCGCGCCGGCCTGCCCCGAACGGCCCGCGTGAGGCGGCGGCTCCGCCTCCCGGGGGAGAGGAGGAGGAGGAGGAGGAGCGGGGGCCGTTCAAGCCAGGGCGTGGGCGGGGAGCGCCCCTTCCCGCGGCCGCGCTCGGCCCGAGGCGCTCGGCTGCGGACGGTACGATACTCGGGCTCTCCATGAGCGGCCGGCGCCGCCGGCCAATGGGCGAGGCGGAGCGCGGCTCGCGCCCCGCCCCCCGCGCACGGCGAGGCCAATGGGAGGGCGCGGGGCGGGGCGCGCGGGGCTAGGCGCGCGCTGGGAGGCGCCCCAGCACCAGATGCAGGGGAGAGCCGTGCGGGCGGCGGCGCCAGCGGCGGGAGAGGCGGGAGCAGAGCGGGAGCAGCAGCGACAGCCGGAGCCGGGGCTGCAGCAGTAGCAGCAGCAGCGACTGCGGAAGAAGCAGCGGGAGCCACAGCAGTAGCGGGAGCGACTGCGGGAGCAGCAGCGGGAGCCGCAGCAGAAGCGGCCGCGGCAGCAGCGGCGGCGCGTGGACATGGGGTCGCGGGCAGCGCGCCCCTCGCCGCGCTGAGGGAGCAGCGGTAGGCTTGGGGCGCGGCGAGGGGCGGCGGGGGCGCAGGTGCCGGGCGAGCCGCAGTGCCGGGAGCGGCCGCAGCCGCCGGGCGGGGCGGGGGACGTGTGGCGTTCCGCGTCGCGCTGCCCGCGGCCGCCCCCGCAGTCGGGGCGGCGGCGCCGTGGCCGGCGCGTTGCGGCCGCGCAGCCCCGGTGCTGGCGGAGCGGGCTCTAACGCCGCTTGTGTCGTTGGCAGGATCCGAGCGCCGCCGCGGGAGCCGCCTCTGCTCGTGGCAGCCTGCTGTCACCTTCCCTTCTGGCAATGGGGAATGGACTCTCGGACCAGACGCCGATCCTCTCCAGCCTGCCTTCCTTCCAGAGCTTTCACATCGTCATCCTGGGGCTGGACTGCGCTGGGAAGACGACGGTGCTCTACAGATTGCAGTTCAATGAGTTCGTCAACACTGTCCCCACTAAAGGATTTAATACGGAGAAAATCAAAGTGACGCTGGGCAACTCGAAGACGGTCACTTTCCACTTCTGGGATGTGGGCGGCCAGGAGAAGCTGAGGCCGCTGTGGAAGTCGTACACAAGGTGCACCGATGGCATCGTGTTTGTGGTGGACTCCGTCGACGTTGAGAGGATGGAGGAGGCCAAAACAGAACTACATAAGATTACTAGGATATCTGAGAATCAAGGAGTGCCTGTCCTTATCATTGCTAACAAGCAGGACCTGAGGAACTCCCTCTCCCTTTCTGAAATAGAGAAAATGTTAGCAATGAGTGAGCTGAGTTCTTCAACACCCTGGCATTTGCAGCCTACCTGTGCAATCATTGGAGATGGACTTAAAGAGGGACTGGAGAAACTACATGATATGATAATTAAGCGAAGGAAAATGTTGAGGCAGCAGAAAAAGAAGAGATGAGTTCTTTTTTTTGACCTTTCTATTTTAGAGTAGTTACATGGTCAAAATTTGACGTAAGACAGCTTCCAAAGCCAGGCCTGCCTGTTTGGATGCCGTTAAGCTTAGTTACGTTGAACAATCAGTTGCACAACCTTGCTGTGTGCAGGAAGGCTGTGCAGTTGAGGATTTTTTTTTTTTTAACTAGTCTCTTCTGAGTTTTTTGGCTCTGTATTATTTCAGAAGCCCTAATAGATGATGTAATGCTATCAGGAAATGGATGGGTGGGTATATGTGACATGGATGTCTAAATAGCCAAATAAAACGAGGGTTTTCTGCTTAGTGTTGTAGTCATATGTTTGAGGGTGCCCTCTGCAAGCAATTTGCATTGAAGGTGTTCTGTGTTTTTAAACTTCTAATGCTCGTAAGTGGAGTGCTTAGGTGAACATTATACAGCTTTAAAAACATGTATGAAGCTAGTAACCCATAATTTCGTTGAGGCTGGTTTTTTACCTTGTTTGAGGATTTTTATGAAAGCTTGGCTACATGTGTAGGTTTTTTTAATTTGGCACTTTTTGAAATTGAATCACGTTCAGTTCAAACACTTAAAATTTTAAGTGCTGTGGATTCTTTAACTGGTAAAAGAAAGACTTTGACAAGTAAAAACTGTAAACAACACGATGGAGCATGAAAAAGTGGTTTCTCAACTTATAGCATGTTTTTTGGTATATAAGGTTTTTATTTTTTAGAAGTAGCCATTCATCATTATACAGTGCTAATCAGGTTTAAACTGTTACTCAAAATTAGTAATTTATTTCTGAATGGTGAGTTTTATGTCCTCCTAGTATCAAAAGTCAATGAATTGCAGTAAAGGAGCTATAAAGAACAACTATGGCTGCTGTGGTTCTAACCAGTGCAGCATTCTTTGCCCTATTGGTGACTTTCCTGGCAATATAACATACTTATAATGAGGTAAAGATGGAGTTAAAATTAGCAGAGCACATATTGTATCTCCCAAAAAAATCTCATTTTATTAAAGCAGTATTGCTATGTCACTTTCAACGTATGTTTTTTTTTGTTGTGACTCTTACAGTATTTTGTGGTTAGGAATGTAATAATGCTTTATACACTCAAACATTAGACACTACCGGGGGCGGGGGGGAGGGAAAGGGGGAAGAAGATTTTCAAGATGGGCCTGTGTTCTGCTTTAATTATGCTTTAAGCTGTTCTTGTTTACAGAGTGTGCAAACAGTGTTAACTGGGCAGGATAGTGCTTGACAGAAAAGGGAGGGTAGTTTTTCTTACTGGTACAGAGCTTCAAGTGACTCTTTAGATACTTGGTTAGCAATTAAAAGGGCTAAAGCAGAGCCTGGATTTTTAAGACTAACTTTAGTGGTGCTGTAGAAATTCATCAGAATGTTAGATTATCTTTAAACTTTCGTTGGAAATACCAGACTAAAAAAAAAAAAAAGTAGAATCTAGCAAAATCAATTTCCTCCTCTCAACCAGCAAAGTAATACATTTTTCTTACCTGCTGCCATGTATCAGGAGGATGACAGCTACAAACTGAATGTCGATCGATGTAATTTAGCTATGTTGAAAAAAAAAAAAATCAAGCTTTTTAACCAGCAGCTGTTCGACCAGAAGATAACCAAAAATGCACTTTAGTGTCTTCAATAACTGAAAGTGACAGCTGTTTGTTTTTTTTATGACATCTTGGTCCTTTTTGAATAAACTGAAGTAGCTTCCAGTGGAGCTTTTGTATGTTGGTTATATATGTACCTGCACTGGTGACATTGTAAGTCACTTACTCAAGTAATGTCTATATTTATAGAAATGTGGATGACTTCTTAAACCTCAATAAACAATTGAAAACAAGCCTGCAGAGAGAAGGTGTCTGACTTCTTGTGCTGCAGTGGTACTTTCTTATCAACCTCTGTGCACATAGTTCTGCTGTTTCTGTTGAATAACCAAAGTCTTAATATGTGAGGCTTATAAATGTCACAGTGTTAGAAACTGGAGGTATCTCATCGAAAACTTTGGGTCTATGGTGTCTTTATATTCATGGAAGAAATACGTGCTGCAGTGACTCTTTTCCAGAGTGATGGCTCTTGCATAATTTGAAACGTCTTATATGTAGTTGAGCCTATTTTGTGTTACGTGCAACACTTAATAGGCAATGTTGGGCATATATCACATGTACTCTCAGGTGGTACTTGATTAAATGTCTTCAGCCTTGTGTATCTGAAGCTGTCTGAGGGATTCATCTGCAGTTAAGCCTTGAGTGAATTTCCTTCTTGGATGTTAAAGCAATGAGTAGAATGTGTTGATATGGCAAGCTTCTAATTAGTTTCAGGACCCAAGCATAAACAAAAAAAAAAAAAAAAACTTGTTTAGCCTGCAAATGAAAATGGCTAAGTTTGAACCAGAATACCCAAATACCAGAATACTCTCTCTTAAAACCCTGATATTTTCATTTTGGTTTATGTAACTGAATGGCACATCAAAATGTAGGTTACTCTTAGTCCTGAGGAAAAAGCTATATTGGTGTTGCTGAGTCCTATGAATTTGGTGTATAACTGGTATAATCTGGCTAATACTTTCCTTTCCATTTGATGCACTGTACTCCTAGGCTAAGGAAGGTGATATGGCAGGCTGGCTCTTTGTACCAGGTAAACAAACTGATACCAAATACTAATTGCTCCATTTTCAGCACTCATTAGGCTTCTGTTGGGAATAGTTGAAAAGGCATACTGCTTGAAAAAAAAAACAGCTGTGTTTTCTTTTGCATATTAAGCATGCTAGTGTTTTATCTGGTGGCAGTCTCCCTCAACTCTTCTGTGCATAAAACAGCAGTGAATGATTTTAATTACAAAGACTTGACAGATCTGTACTCTAGCACTCTGGAGGGAAAAGTGAGAGAAGGTGGAGAGTACTGTTTCTAAGATGTCATGGTTCTTACTGTGTTAATAGTGACTTGGAAGTAGAAGACTCTAGGGGATGGTTTTTAAATTCAAGCTATGCTTTTATCTGTATTAGAACTCTTTTACTGGAGTTTTACAGTGACAGTCCTGAGAGTACAGTATACAAATGTAGCTTTACCTCTGAAACTGTTTTGTGTTACTGTGACTGTCTTCCAACTATGAGCAAAACAACGATTGCAGGAGAGCATTCAGGATCTGAACTGCTGCACGGTCCTGCCAGGTGTGGATCACGTTTTTCCATATGATGAATTGTCAGTTCTTGCCTAAATACTGGTATGTGTAAGACAATCTTCAGAGTAGCTGAATAAGCAGGTGTCATTTTGTTACAATGCTGGAGCTACAAATCTTAAATCGAAGATACTTTTTGCTCAAAGGGCTGCACATGAACGCTGTGTTTTGCAGAATTTCAGGTCACTATCTTAACCTGCTTCTCTAAGGAGGTAAGGAATTGCATTGAATTGGTGCTATTGAACAAGCTATAAGGTCTTGTTAGTCTTGTTACCTTATCACTTTTTTTAGCTTACAAAAGTTTGCATAGCATTGCCTCAGCTATTTACACACAATCACAGTCAACCAGCCTTCAGGATCTGGTCTCTTGTTTTCTAGTTGCATAGCTGTGTGTTAGCATCAGATGGTTTCAACTAGGAAAAATACTGCAGGATGATGAGGCTCCAGGTTCTCAGATCACTTGTACTGAATGTGGATTTATATTTGAAAAAAACAACAAAACAACAACAAAAAACAAACCCAAACATTTTGCTCTTCAAATTTTCATGCTTTAGTGAGACACGATTGATCCTTTGTGTGGAAAGCCAATACCCACAGCCAGCCCATGCTCCCCAGCCTGACTTGGGTGCTTCTGCAGCCTTTGACACAGCACTCTGGGCCTGCAGGAGTTCATTATCCAGGACTTTGTGGTCACAGACTGGCAAGGAGCTGGAAACAGTCAGGTGGGGGCTAGCTAAGCCCTTCTGGACCTCAGCAGGTCTGAGTGAAGCAGTTTTGTCTCCTTGGGGGGATGTTATCTGTATCTTGGATCATTTGTTTACTAATAGCACAGTGTTAATTAGTGTCTGGCTGAAACTTGTTGAGAGGTGAGCGCCATTCTTGACATGGAGGGAGGATTTAGATACTACAAATTGATGCTACAAAGGACTTGGTAAGGCTGAGTGTGTAAAACAGTCGACCTGCATCCCCCATATATAGGGCACTAGTCCTAACATGCAGTCGTGAGTCAGCTGTCAGCTTGCAGTGCATGAAGGCTGGCAAATGTGTGCTCATAGTGCTGCCTAACTTCTGAGAGAGAAATCTAGGCATGAATCAGTGCTTTTAGGATCAGTATTTTCACTTTACTGGTGGGTGACTCATCTTTTGAGAGGGTCACAGTTTGCAGCCTGCTCTGATAGATTTCTGTCCCCAAGCCAAAACAACCCTTGTTGCTGCTGGGAGGGATGTGTAGGGTGCTGTTTGTTCAGTCTGGGGGTTGAGGAAAGCTTTTTTTTTTTTTTAATCCTGACTGACATAGGTATGTGGAGGCCTGCCCCTCATGCTGCTCTGCAGGCTGTGATTATTTTTAGGAGCAGTATGAGACTGCAGAGCTGTGTGAATAAACTGAAGGGAAATAGCCTGGCTTCACAGCAGGCTGGTGCTGGGGGTTGTCATGTGGGCTCCCACAGCCATCCTGCCTGTCTGAGAACAAAATAAAGGGCCAATACATAGCTGGTGCCTTGCCCTTCTTTAAACCATTAGTCAGTCTTCTTAAACCATCTGTAAAGAAGAAAAATTGCAGTTTTGTAGACCTAGGTGACCAAAGACCCACACAGCATGTGAAGGAATTAAGTTTCCTCCCTGCCAGCGTCCTGTTCTATTGGTGCTGGCTGGGAACGAGCCCAGGGCCTCTGGGTGAGGGGGTGATGCTGCCTGCCTGCTCCCCACAGGACTGAGTAGTCACACACTGATTTTACTCAAAGGCAAACCCAAAATCTAAGGCGAAAAAGTAGGCAGGGAGGCTAGACAGTACTTCCAGACTAAATACCTGCTTGCAAAAAGCTCAGGAAAGTAAGAGAGAATAATCCCTGAGCTTTGAAGATTATGGTCTCTTAGTTCCGGCTATATTTACACAGCTGCTCCACTAGAATTAAGAGCTAAAGATGACAGAATAGTTAGAAAGGAGAAGGTCAAGTACAGTTGTTGGCTGTGGAGGGAGAGAGGATTTGAAACTGTTGTGTTCTCCTAGCTTTTCAAGACACACTGAGCCCTAGGGAAATAGATATGATTTTAGACTGCTTAATTGGTTCAAAGTCTTTATTATTTTATACACTGTAGCTTTCCTATTGCTGAAATGAAACAATACCTCATTTAAGAAAGTCACCTAATCACTGCATTAATCTCAATTGAAAAAAAGAGAAAGTTAGCAGGGCTATTGAGCCTTGTTAAATGTGCTGAGGGTTCCTGCCTGGCTCACAAGCTGCTGTATTTCAAGGTTCTTTCTAAAAATACCAGAATGGTACAATTTGGGTCAGACAAGTAAAGGTGTGAAGCCTGATACCTCAGACCCTACACTTAGTCCAGAGGTACCACCAACTCTGTAACTGCTTATCTGTTACCAGTTTATGAATGATAATTTTGGGTGGTTTCCTTTGGAGTGTAACATTTTCATCCCTTTCCTGTTTCAGTGTCATTTGCCTTGAAAGCTTTAACAGGCTATTTTGATATTAGAACATGAATAGATTGGGTGTCAAAGGATGAGTTCGTGAATGGAGAGGATCAGGAAAGAGTGTTCACCTGTGCTTTAATGACTTGGTTAGGTAAAACCAGTCTTTTTGTAAAGCAGGCTTAATGGGATGAAGATGACCTTAAAGAGGGAAATTTTCTAAAACTATCCTCTTATTTCTAACATTAGTTGAACTATGCCGATCTTAGAATTATTGTATGCTGTTGAAGCACGGGCTGCTGTTGTTCTCTTGACACCAGTTGCATGATCACCTCCAAGATGGCTTCAACAGTTTGCAGACACTAGGTGTAAAGTCTCCACAGTATTTCTGAATATATATATATATATATATAGTGTATGTTTTCAGTTGTCTTGAGGTGTTTCTGAGGGCCAATTTAGTTTCTAATAGAACCTTGATTCTTTGGGAAACATATCCATGCCTCTACAAACACAGTTTATGCCTATTTGGTTTCTGTTATAAGGGATACAGTAAAATGACAATCTATGGATTATTAGTAGCACTGTTTCCCTTGAACCCCAGCCAATGAATTTCTATGTAAATCAGATATATATATATATAGATAGATAGATAGATATATTCCATTGTTCTTGATTATGCTGTATAGGAGTTGAATTTTGCTAACCTTAGAAGTACTAGCCTCCCTGATTTTAATTAGCTTAGAAAATTGACTTGTACATTTAAAGTCACTGTAATTTAGCTGTAATCAGTCATGTTACAGAGGAGACAAATGGGATTCATGGACTGCGCCCACACTGATGCTTTGTGACAGCTCTCCTATTGCCACATCAATACACATCCCTCACTGCTTGCTATGGTAGCACTGGTACCAGCAAACTGTGTTTCTACATGGTTCAGCAATTGTGTTTCTGCCACTCTGTCATAGAACTGGCTTATATACAGAGTTTATGTCCTGTTTTTGCTGTAATCATGAGAGGAGGCAGAAAAAATTCTGTACAAAGACTCAGGTGTACATTGCAACTTTAAAACAAATACATCAAAGAATGTAATTTAAAGTCCCACAGTTAATGCAGGAAACTGGAAGTTTAGGACTGAATATTAGTACATCCAGCCCAGCCACTATCCATTGGTCATTTTATCTCTTAAGTTTCTTCATCTATGTGTAAAACAAGAATCTTGTAGTTGCTCTTACATTTAAGTTCATGCTTTAAACTGCTGTGAGATATTTGGATATTTAGAAATACAGTGAAATGGAAAGTAATAACCAGTGACACTAATTCAGATTTTTCAATTGACTTGCAACATATTTGTGTTCAATAGTTATGCATAAGGAAATCGTACTGTTTCAAAAGTAATGCATTTTAGAATTTAAAAATACAAGTTCAACATACTGTATTATCTCTGACTGCATGCACTTCAGCTTCACAGAAAACAAAAATATTACCATAGTTGAAAATAATAATGTACTTCATATACATCAATGGATAAATATTCATAAACAGTACCAGTTTATGATTACCTGATTTTTGTTTCAGTTTGACCATAGCTATTAAGCAAAAGTGGTCAAAATTATTTGGTTTTATGTCTAGATTAAAATGGGATGAACATATGGTCTTCCAAATCAGGCATATGAGTGTTTTCAAGTAACGGTGATTTGCAAGGATCTTGAGTTAAAATAACATATTGTCTTAAAATAAGCTTTTATTTGGAATAATTAACCAAAATGAGTGGCAATGCCTTTGAAAAAGTAGCTGTATTTTATATAGTGCACTGAGAGAAGTATGATAGTGTGATTTCAGACCTCAGGGTTCAGAGGGTCTCCTGTTCTCGCAGCCTTTCTTGGCTGTAATGAATCAGTCTGCACAGGATGTGGCTGCTAACAGATGATAATGCAAAGTGAAGGGCTGGGCCATGAAAAGCCCCAGGGTGGCTCAGCGTGGTGCTGAGTTCTCACGAAGAGCTGATTGCTTTCCAAAAATAAGAACAGGAACTAGGGCAGATAATCCATGTAAAATGCACTTTCCACCCTTACCCCTTCACCACAATTTATTATTTTCAGTGTTACAGAGCTTTACATGTTGATTACATACATAATCCATCCAGTCACCCACATCTACCTACACACACTTCTGCTGTATTCTTGCAAACCCTGTTTGTGAGAATTTCTCTGGGATCCTGTTTTGTGGGTGTAACTGGAGAATATATAAATAGATTCGCGTTTTCCCATCTTTTAAACCCAAATGTGACTGCAAACATGACAGCAGAAATATGATTCTTGGAAATTGTTTCCTCTGTTTCAAATCTTCCATTTTATTAGGCTTAGGTAATCTGGGCTGTTCACACTGCATGGGAACTGTGCTCTTGGTGGTGGCATTACCACTGCTCAGAGTGCAGGTTGTATCAGCACTTTTTTTATAAATACAAGTCCTTATTTCAGAAGCTTAATAACATAATAAGCCTTGAAATTTCATCAGTGTCTGGAACTTGGCACAGAGTATTCATTTTGCCTTTTACCACATTAAATAAAATATATATATATATATTAGAGGGGAACGTAAATAAACAAAAGAGAAGTTTGTGTTTTGCTACTTCTTCTATCTCCAAGTTAGTTTTGTTTATGAAATTAAATGGTTTGAACTTGCAGCTCCAAATGGAAACCTTTGAAATTTTTTTTCTTAAGTCACAATAGTTAGCATTTGCAAATCAGGCCTACACACATCATACAAACTTGCAGAGCTCACTCACAGCGCATGAAATTCTCTCATCAGTGTCAGTAGAGCTACTTCTGTGCAGTAACAGTTGTAAAACTGAACATGTACAGAGAACAGAAAGATGAACATGCTTTTCCTTTGTTTTTTTAATTAATAATTTCAAGTCCTTTCCTTTACAAAGTACATTTTCAGTGGTGATGTTGAAGTAAATCAAATGCAGGTTTTTCTCCGCCCTGTGGAAAAAAATCCCCATGCTTGTGAAATTTCCAGGCTGTTTTCTAAACAATAAATAAATAAAAATTAGAGCAGGCTCTAGTCTCACTAGAAGTATTGAATCTTTTGGTGTTTGCTCACTCCTTCTAGACAGCCCTGAAATTATCCTGAGGGTTACTAAGGGCATAGCTTGCCTGGGTATAGTATCTTGCATAGATGTTTTTTTTTTTCTCGAAGGCAGAACTAGTACAGAGATCCTGTATTAATGATAGCTTTAGTCTGACCTAAATCACTTCCGGCTCTTTCCTTATGGATTCACTTAAGCCTCTGCACAGGGGGTAAAGGATCTGACTCTTTGAATCCGCAATACTTTATTCTTCCTCTGCATCCTTTTCATCTGCACGTACATGCCTGCACAAAGCACTCTTCCTCACCAAGGAGCATTGATCTGCTCAGAAGACTAGACATACTCTTCAGTCTCTCTTTGCCCAGCCAATTTTATAAAGGGTACAAAACCTCTAGAATTTAAAAAAAAACAAAAAAACAAAAACCAAAAACCACTTTTTTTTTTCTCCTTCCATTCAAATCCCACTTTCAGTGGGATGGCCATAATTATCTACTTTGTGTTGGAAAATTCTTACTCACTTCAAGCACTTAGGGTCAATTTTACAGTATTCTTCCACTCAACCTGATTTCTTTCTCTTATTTACCTACGGTAAGCTTACCACATCTATGATATCCTTGCAGAAGAAATACTGTGTGGTTTTAGTATAACACAGGCACAGCAGTCAGGATTCAACATTGAGCTATAAAAATGAGGCATTCTTTTTCAATTTAGACATCTCTAGGTCTTTTTACAATTAATGGAAAGAAACATGTTTGTCTAGGGTGTCATTCATAGTAGTTCAGGAGCACTGAGAGAGGTCAGATAAATCACCCTGTGCTGTGGCTTGTTTCTCTCTCTGCTCTACAGAGAGCATAAACTGATTAACTCAAATATAGACACCTGCCTTTTACACCAACTGCCTATATTTATATCTGAAATGATAGCCCCAAAGCTGTGCCAGCTCCTCTGCTGGAAAATGCAGGTGTCTGCCATTTGAAATCTGGGTCAATCTATGGCAGCTGAGCTTAGCAAGCCCACCCCAGTGCTTCTAGGTGTTGGTCAACGGCCACACTCTTTGTAGAGGAAAATACAAAGACCAGGATATTAAATAATATCTGTTTTACAAAGTGCAGTGAAACGTTTTATTTACCATGAACACTACATTTTACAGTCCAGATATTCTTGTTAGAGAAACTGTAAACCAAATTACTTCCTCTTACAGTGTCTCAGTAAAGCTAATCTACCTTTGTACATGCAAAGGTAGATTTTCCATCAAATTCAGTGGGTGGGAGATAAGGCTGTATAATTGTGCAACAAAACTGTTGTCTGGAAAATCATCTAGACAACTTTTAAGTATTAAACTTTCTTCTCTTTTTTTCTTTTTTCTTTTCCTTTTTTTTTTTTTTTTTCCTTTTTTTTTGAAAATGCAAGTAGACCCCCACCTACTCATTGATGCTGTAATTGAGTCTAGCAGTATCTGCACCTGCTTTTGCACGTGTTGGGAGTTGCAATTGCTCTGGTGTGACCACAGAAAGGCTACTGGCAATCAGCCTGAAATCGTTAAAGGGTGAGAGAGAGTCGTTGGAAGAAAGTTTATTAGCTGGTCTTTAGGGCTGACCTGAGCATAGAAACTGGATGTGAGTAGAGAGCTCCATAAGCAGGGGACATAATAATCTGCTGTGGTGCCTCCAGGTTTCCTTCTGTCTAATAAGGTATGAGTAACTGAAAACCCTTTTGATGAGAAACCCCTAACTTTGGAGGGGGTATGAAAAAGGAACTTCCTTGTCCCTGTGTTGTGAAAGTTGTGATAGTTTCATATTTTCTAGCATAATGGTCAAACTTCTTGTTGCCTAAAAGGTTCAAAATTCACTATAGATAATACTCTGGAATTACTTATAACTCATTTCTTTAGGAAACTCTGCTGAAATGCTGGAAGCTGGGGTAGAAGGAGAAAGATACCTTGAAAGTAGAGATTTTAGGGTGTGGTGTTATGAGCTCTGGGTTTTAGCAAACGACTAAATGGAACATATTGTGTATTCCTGTAGGCTTGGGGAAAGCGTGAGACTTTGTTTAGTTGAAGTGATTGCTTGATCTCAAAAGAAAGCTGTTGTGCAGGCTTATGGGGATTTCTGCATCCCCTAAATCATCCTATCATCATGTGAAAGCACAGTGAGGGTGTACCTCCTGGGGGCTTATCTCTGATGTGAGACCAGGTGCTTTGACATCCTATCAGTTATCTCTAGTGAGAAAAATAACTGTACATAGTCTCCAAAGCAGATATTATCTGCTTCCCTAAACATCCTGTTCACTCTGTGTACTGTATGGATTAAACTGGGTTGTGAAGACATCGAAACTGGAACTGAGACTCCTGCTGGAAACCTGCATTGTCCCTGTTAGCTCTCTTTCTCTCTTCCAATGCAGATGTGCTTAGAAAACCTTTATCTGTTACTTCTCAGGCCTGGGGCAGTGAATTAATAATGCATAGCATAGCAAATTCAGCACTAGTAAGTGGTTGCACTGGCATTCAGAGTTTTCAGTTCTGAAGAAGAGGAGAATGGTGCAGGGGTTATACCCCTGCAGAGAACTAGAGGACCAAAAGGCTGCACTTGGATGTTTTGGGTACAGTGGTTAGGAGTTTTTTTATTATTAGGATTGGAACACAGAAGCATTCATCTCATTTCTAATATAGAGATTGTTGGGCCATTGATTTTTTTTTTTTTTCTTTCTAGCATGTTTTAATTGTTGCAAAATGTAAGTAGAGATGTGGGAGCAAAGACTTAAACCAGTCCACAAAAATACAGTCTGCAAAAAGATGTGACAATGTTTGGGAGCTAGTGTTAAAGTAAAACAACAACAACCTTCCCCCTCCCCCCCCCCAAAAAAAAAAAAATAAACTGACTTTAAAAAACCAAACATTAAAAAAACCCAAAGCCAACCAACCAAAAAAACCACACCAAAAAACACCTAAAAGCCCGAAAAACCCTTCACCTAACAAGTGACTCTAAGTTTTGTTTGGTAATAGTAATATTTTGTAGAGTGAGGAGTGTGGCTTTTGCTGGGGCATTTTTTGGCGAGGTTTTTTTGGTTTTGGTGGTTTTGGGGGTTTTTTTGTGGGGTTTTTTTGGGGTTTTTTTTGTGTGTGTGATTGTTTTTTGTAGGGGGTTTGTTCATTGTTCAAAGTGAACTGCAGTTGTACTCTTTCTATCAAGCTGTTTAGTTCAGCAGTAAAGCTCCATGGATGCTGTCTGGAACAGGGATGGTGGTGAACTTAGTGGCAAGCACAGCAGAGCTGCTTTTTTTCAGCATGCTGAGATGGTGGAGGTGTTAGGTGACTTTTGTTGAAAAGCCAGAGCTTGTTGCTGGCAGCCAGAAACCCTCCTTTTAACAAACTCTGGCCTGGCTTGAGTTCTGTGAGTCTGCCTTACCCAGCTCCGTGGTGGGACTCCCCCAAACAGTGTGTTCTGAGCAATTAAAAGCCCTTTCAGTGCCAGCAGCAGGTCACCTGTGAGTGAGGATCCAATTTTTTGTTCCCCCTTACGTCTCGGACTCCTGTCCCCTGCAGTGATGGTGTTGGACTCTAATGCATTTCCATCCATGTACTGTGCTGTGATTCTGGAAAGCTTGATTTAGACCCTAATCCCATATCCAAGCAGACTGCTGAATTTTCTCCCCCTTTCTTGCCTTTTAAAGCTCAAAGAGAACACTGAGAGTATTGCAGTGACCTTGTTACTCTTCCATAAGGAATGGAAAACCAGGGTAGGATCTCTTGAGAAGTATTTTGATGGGGAATTTAGTGATTAATTTTTTGTTACTGTGTTTAAAGAGCCTTTTGGTGCGTTTCTTTGGTCAGCTGTCAGCGTGTCTAGGGCTAGAGATTGTCAATGTGGGTACCTCTGTCCTGCAGAGCAATGCTCCCCTCTGACTAAGCACCCAGAGGCTTCATCCGACCTGGGAGCTCCAAAATGTGCCATGCTGCTCACAGTCTCTCCTGGGGAAAGGGGTTAGAGCCACTCTGGCATGAACTATTGGTAAGGTGGCATCACTGGTGGTGATTTGGGCTGGTAATGACTTTTCTGGGCACCATAGTGCTCTCTTTCTGTTTGTGCTGATTTGGTGAAATGATCTGTTTTTTGCTGAAGTTAATATGGAAAAAAGCACTGACTATTGTCATGTGATTCCCTTTGGGATATTTTCACTGGCAGCTCTTTGGCTGGTAGGTGTTTGGACAGGCCTTGATTACAAACGGTTGTATGCTTTCCTCCAGGGAAAATGGGGAGGGAAGGGATCCTCAAGAAGTCCCTCTGGGTGACAGGGGGACAGTGCTGCTGCCCTGCCTTTCCCCAGCACGGCCCTGGTCTCCTGGCAGTCCCATGCGCGCCTGGAGCGCATCCCTGCAGCGCTGCCATGTGCGGCCGCAGCCCGTGCAGGAAGCGCTGCGGTCCAGAGTCCTCTGCTCCCATGGAACAGCCACACCTCGGCAGGGCTGGGAGAGCCCAGCCCATGGGCTCAGGAGTCCGAGGTGTTCGAGGAGCTACAATGAACTGGGGTATTTGGTGTGATGCTTCTGCCCAGCTCCTCGGTAGGCAGGGCGGGAGACCAGCTCCGTGCGGATCTTACTCCGTTGTATGGGACCTTACGATGTTGTATTTGCAAATGACAATAAACTGTTCTCACTTTGGAAGACAGAGATATCGGGCAGGAGCAAGCCAGCCTTCCCTTCCCCCTCCCTGCCCCTTTGCCCTTCTGGTAATCAGTTGGGAGCAAAGCACTTCCTTTGGAAATGCAGTGCTAAACCCTGCCCTGAACAGTGGGTCCTACTGCAGCTTCTGGCTGAAACATTTACAGATCTTATCTGCAAGCTCCGCATTCCCTGTAAGAGCAGGAGATGGATCTGTTCTTACTCACTGCTTATCCAAGGCATGTGGAGAGGTCCCGTCTGGGCACTGCGTACTTGACACCTTTTCCTAGTGCTTCAACACAGCACAGTGCCATTTCTGTGGTTTGTCATGTGTGCATGGTTTTTTGTGGCAAGCTACTTCAGTGTCTCCTCTTACAAACTTGTCTGTGGCTTCCAAGTATTAACAGTGTCTAAATTTCTTCCCTGTGATAAAGAGAAAGGGATATAATCCAACAGAGTGCTGCTTCTCCCAAGGAATAGTATCTGAATAAAAGCCTTCCTGTAACCAAAGTTTGCCATCTTTTAAGGGTGTTATTTCCAGTATTAGCATTTCCTTATCAATGGTCTTAAAAAGTAACTTGGGACATTTATCCAGTCTTTGGATTATGGTGTACTTATTTCTTAAGCTCAGTATTAAGGCTAGATTTTATTTTGTAAATGGAATCTCTGACTTGTGAATCTCTGACTTGTGAATATGCGTAGGATGAAGTAGAAGAGTTTAAGAGTTCTTAAGAAATGTAAACAACTAGATTCTTTGGCTCTTTGGCATGAAGCATTCAATAAAAATGTTGATTTGCATGCTGTAGCTGTGCTGGCACAGTTACCTGTGCAGCTGCATTGTGGCCCTCACAGTGAGCTGATCTGGCTTCAGTGAAATTCCTGGGTTATCTTCCAGTTTCTCAATTCAGACTGCAGCTGGCTGGACTCCATGCCAGCACAACTGGAGGGAGAGAGAGTCATGTGGAGAAGATAGGGCTGAATAGTGGGAGTACCTTAAACTAGTGCTGTTGCTGCTGAAGAATTCTGGGTCATGAAATCAGGGCCTTGATGTTTAAAAACATGTACAATATGCACAAAACATAATTCTATAAAATGGTTCTTTGTTTATTTGTAAAAGCTGAAAAAAATATGTTACTGACTTGAAAGCCTTCCTAGACAGGTATCATTGGTCTCACTGGCTGTCATCATGGAAGTAATGAGCTGGAATTGTTTTAAGCAGAAGAGGTGAACCGTAGTTCTTAACAGTATCTGCCTTAATCTAAAAAATTTCTTATGGATATTGTTTTGATTTTTTTTCTGTTATAACACTGTGCAGTGTACTGGTGGCATTTTTTCAGTCTCAAAGTAAAGACTCTAAGTTTCTGAAAAATTAAGTAATATTGCAGTTCAAATTCTGATGTGAACTTACTTTTCTTTAAGTTTCACATTCAGTTTCTGAAGTGATATTTGTAGAATCTAGTAGGTATTGTCTACTGACAGCTTCAACTCAGTTGTTGGCTTGAGAATTTTAGACGTGTATGAAAGCTTATGGTGATAATGAAGCAAAATGTCATTTTTGCTTCTAGTTTCCTTAAGTTTTTTAATTGAATACATTTGAAGTGAGACATTATTTGTTTGGCTCCGATGGTGTTTATTTTCCTTTCAGATGGAGGTGAGTTGTCGCTTCTTTTGAGATGGATAGAAATAACTCTCTAAAACATGCAGTAATGACACTATTGGCTACTGTTCCTCTGTCAAATTCTTTGATTAGTAATTAGATTACATAGTAATCCAGGAGAGGAGGGTGCAATTGATCTCCCCTGGCACCAGAGCTTTGCCATTCTCTTCCTTCCCCAGCTGGAGGGGCAGCCCATGAGGCCAGAGGCAGCAGGGGCTGCTCCTGGGGCTGGAAAAGAGCCATGTACCGCAAGGCTGCTGCATCTGGGCAGGTCGAACAGCTGCCTGTTGGTGCCGCTTCCAGGTGGTTTGAGTGGTTTGGGTGCTCTCACTCCAGCATGAAGAGGTGCTCTGGCAGGCAGAGAGCATCTGTCTGTCCTGCTGGTCGCATCTGACCCATGGGAACTGGTGACTCACTGTTGAGGCCTCTCTATCTTTGGTGACTGCGTAAACTGGAGCTTACGCAGAGGAGCTCCCTCATTTGCGGTAAACCATCGGCTCACTTCCTTTGTGTGGATTTATTAGGGTTTAAAAATGTGCGGGTGTGGACCTAAAGAAGTTTCAGCTTCTTCATTCCCTTCTAAATTAACAACTTGTTGTGACAGCACTAGGAGCTTGGGCTGTCCCCATTGGATGCTGCATGTTCCTTAGCCTCCCTGGCAGTGCTGCTTGCTGGCTGGGGGAATTGTCTGCCACCCATAGCATCCCTCTAGCCCCTGCCCAGTCAGCTTGGGGCTCACCTACTTGCCTTTTGTGGTGCTGCCTGTATCAGGCCAGACACCTGGGCTAATAGTGTCTAATAGGGCTAGTACAAGAAAATAGTAGTAATGTATTCATTGTTTTATAAATACAAACAGTCACAACTCATATTTGGTCCTTCATAGACTTTCACCCAGTCTTGCCTTTTCTAAATTTATTTTGACAAAGAAGAAAAAATATAGTGATGTTCTGCTGCATTACCTAAAGTGAAAACAGTCTTAGCTGAGGAATGTTTGTCTTTAAATCTGGCTGACTTTGCTGTGATTTCTGTGTCTGTTTGGATAACAGAATGACAAAAGATCTTGAAATTTCTGAAAATAAGCCTGCTGAGATATTTAATAATAATAAAAAAAAACCCTGCTATGATTCTCCTTACCTTAATTGTGTGTTTTGTGATATACAGGTAAATATCTGTTATGTTCTGCTTAGTCTGTTTTGTATGAGGCAATTGTTTTTTCTGTCACACTTCAGAAATCAGGAATTTATCCTCAATGGAATTGACTAATAGATGCCAGAATCCTGTTATATGAATAGCATATCTTCAGCACTTCAATGGGAGGCTTCACTGTTTTTATCTATAAACCATCTCTATTAAGAATTGAACTTATGGTAGTATAACACCATCTGTTAATTGTTTGGTATAAATAGATGTTCATATACACTTTGTAAGGCATGATCATTTCTTTAATATGCTCAGCCTCCTAAAGCAGAATTTATTGATGGTGAACCATATACACATGGCATTTCTAGGGACATTCTAGTTGTCAACAATTAAATTCAGGTTTATTATGATAAGCTACCCTTGGTGCCTAATCAGAGCACACCTGGGCATTAAAAAGATGCAGTACCTGCTTTAAGGTTTACAGACTACTAGGCTAGACTTGAAATTAGTAGGAGGGCATTGAGGCAAAACAGGGATAGCTGGAGGAAAGAACAAAGGCTGTGCTTGCGTGGTTGTGTGGCTTACGTCACTTTGTTAAGCAAACAGGGTGGTTCTGCTAAGCCCTCCAACTTTGTAGTTGTGAGGATACGTGCCTCTTGTACCATGCCAAACCATCCCACTGATAGAGAAGTTAAATTGTTCTCCATCTACCTGTCATCTTGCCAAAAACAATGCATAGATTGTGATGTGGGGGATAAGCTCAAATGTAAGGGATCAGTAGTGCCTTTGGGAATATCTCCCTCACTCCTTCTCGTGGGAGACTTGCCTGCTTGCTGTCCCCAGCTGTAGTCTTATCGTTGCACCATTCGTATTTCATACACCTGTTCTTTTTGTAATCTTTTCTGCAGCAATCATTCTCTGATGGGGATAATGAGTATTAAAAAGAAAGATCCAACAAGGATGTAGTTATATCTCTTACGTGCTGGACTTTGTGCTTCCGTCTTTGAAATTTCAGCTGGCAAAGCATTGATGTAGAATGACACTTTGGCGTTGTTTTTACGTGTGCTGGTGTTGCAGATGTGATCACAACAGACAAAAATGCTTGTGCTGGTATAACTTTGCTGGGGAAGTAAGTGAAGTTAAAGCATTATACCACAATAAAAAAACCTTTGCTCATAACATGAAGTTGCAGATAAGGAAGGATCTTCCAGTTTTACTAGTCTATCTTGGGTATGTCTGTGATCTTAGTGGGTCTTTCTCATCCTACCTAATCTGAATCTGATCATATAAACTAATGGGGATAATCAGTTAGAAAAGATTAATTTCAAAGGGAAGATTGTCACTTATGCTTGAAACTAGATGTTTATCTGGAAGTCTCCTTCCTTCCAAGGCTTGTGGAGGCATATGGGGCCAATGCTGGTGCATTTGTTAGCACTGCTATAGCCGCATGCATGTATGGAGAAACCTTTGCCAGTGCCTAAAAAGTTATCTCTTTCCTTCCAACATCCTTAGCCTGTCATCTGCCATGGTGCCTACAAAGACTTGCTCCCTTGATGTGTTACTGTCTTGATGTCACTGCTCTACTACCACCACATGCCTTCCTGGCTGTGTACAGCGGACTTGGGGCTTGCCTCCGAGACTCATTTGTTGGCCAAGTCTGTTATTACCCTCTGGATTGTGCTTGGGGTGACTCTGGCACACCTGGGAGGAAATGCTGGCCACTTTGCCCCCATACAGTATGCGTTATGGCACACACCAGGGTACAGCAGAGGCAAAGTCCTTTCATCAGTACCGCAGGACTAGATCAGGCAGCTGTAACAGTCCAGGTGTGCTCTACACAGGCCAAGCACTGCATTTTTCAAAGGCAAATGGGGCCTCTAAGGAGCCTGAACAAAACTAAATAATGAAGCTGGACTTCCAGGAAAATTGTGGGCTTTGCACTCTTCCTTGGTCAGTGTACTTGAAATAGTTAATTCTGGTTTGTTTGCTCCAGACAGACAGGTAATAAATAGCATATAGCCTTTGTTGCTGAAATTAAATTGAATTCTGAGGAAATCTGTCTTTTCTTTATATCTGAAAGTGCAGTAGGCTCTGGACTCCTTGTAGCAGGAGCCTTGGGCTCCTATTTGCTCTGTCTGATGCAAATAACTACTAATGGTGTCCAGCACTGTGTGCAGGCAGCTCTAGGTTAAGGAAATGATTCTGGAGTAGCTTAGCTTGCTAAACCTGGCAGCTGAATTATGTTAATCAGCATTCCTTGCTTAATGAAAACCGAAGTGAGTTATTGAAATATCAGTCACACTTCTTGATGCCACCTCAGCTGATGTGACCACTTTTTGGATGTGATCCGAGATCTCTGCTTCAGCACTTGCCTGACAGTCATCCATCTCTTATTTTTCCTTAGCTGTGAGGAGGTGCAAGTATGTATGACTGTTACTACAGTAACACTGTGATTGAATGTTCTAGTAGGAATGTGTTTATCTTAAAACCTATATTTATCTTTTTGTGAACAGTCTCAATTTAGCTAAGACCCTTTCAAAGTGAAAGTTTAAATTTATTGCACTGGAAGATGCTTTCTTGTGACAAACTTAGAAATATATTATGAACAAATTGTGTGTGCGGAGGGGGTGTTGTCTAAAAAATGCTCTTTTAAAAAACGAGCTAGATGCCTGAAATATCTACCTACAGCAAGCATTAAAAGCTATTTAACTGATTTTCCCAACCAGAGCAATATGATAACAGATTGAACTAAAACGGAAGAAGCCAAAACTGAGCTTCTGGGTCTGATTTAATGTAAGTGGCCAAAAATAGTATTTTGCTCACTTGCATATGCTTGCACTAAGCCTTGAATTAGAAATGGAGACAAGGACAAAAACAGTGAGCAGAAAAGGATGGGAGCCTTTCCACCACTTTCAGCAAATGTTGACTCAGATTCTTATTCTATGCCCTCTTACCAGAAAAAACTCTCTTGTGTAAGCTAAGGAGAACCACATCCTATCTCCTTCCTTCCATCTGTATTAAGTCTGTGGGCCTGCTACAGCATGAGCAGAAATAAGCAATCCACTGAAGCCTGTGGGCTATCTCCTTGTCAAGTAAGTGCTGCCTATTGCAGATGGAGCTTTAGGCTATTAACCAAACTTGTTGAGCACTGGGAATACTAATGAGCAACCATGGTTGGCACTGATGGAGACAGGACTCTCAGGCTCATGAGGGCTAGGGTTACTTTTCCTTGGGAGGGGTTTTTGACTGAAATCTCTTGTCCTTGGTTGGCCACTGACCGTATTTTGCTTCACATTTGAAGCCACACTTTTTGCCTTTTTTTGAGAGAAGTTCAGGTGCAGAGTGAGGGAATATGATTTTATTGCAATTCATGTAATCACTGGTGTCTTTGTTCTTAGAATTGAGACTGCAAGTATATTAGAACTTGAAACAGGACCAGTGCTCTCCCAGTTAGTGGATGTAACTGGTCTAATTGGTGAGAACATTGTACTTAAGACCTGTTTAGGGATCTGCACACAATTGTGCAAAAGGCTATGCAAACACAGACCAAAATGTCAATACTCAGGCTTGTAATTTCAATAAGATGACTAGGAATTAGAGGAATACAGGATGATAGAAAATGGGAAGACGACAGCAGGGAGCAGATGCTGGTGTGCTGTATGGACTCATGTAAGACACTCATCCTTCAGAAGTGGGACAGAACCACACCATACTGGTAATGAAACAAAACGTGGGGGCTACTCTGCCTTCTGAGGTTTCCTACTGCTGACATCTAAATGAGACCCATCCTAATGAGAATAAAGTGATTTGAATATTATATTGTTTTTTCGGGGTTGGTTTTTTTTTTCCACAAAATTAAAATGCCTTAGACAACCATGCTGAAGCCTCTCTACTCTTAGGTTTTGTCTTGGAGACTGGAGTGGGTAAGGCAGTTCCAGAGGATGTACAGGAAGGAAATGGGAGATTTTATTCACTTCTGTTGATGTTCAGTTCCATGCTAATGCTTTTGACTTTGGAAAGAGGTGTTAGTAGTCTGTGAGAATTCATGCAGGTGCAGTATCTGCAGTCCCTCCCCTGGGAAATGATTTATCAGCAGCCTAAAGCAATAACTAAAGCAGCCACCTGCCTTATGCCATTGCAGTTGGCAGTAATGTTATTGTGCGAAGGCTGCCATATGTGTAGAGAGGCCGTGGTCTCTTTCTGCCCTGATCAGGAAAGAATGCTGAAAGCAGAAAGTCTCTTCCACGCTACTTGAAACTTCAAGTTAATGATTTGTTTGACTGACTGGCTTGCCTGTAAGTGCATTGTCAGGTGATCTTATTGGAATGACAGGCAGGAGAGCTCTTACGTCTCTACTATTACTGTTTGTTTAGGCGTGTAGGTATTTCCTGCAGAGCCAGCTCAACAGAGCAGCTAGAGCCTGGCTGTGCAATCATCTGTAGTGCAGGAAAGCTAAAAGTTCAAGCTGTTCTGCAGTTTGCATAGTTTACTCTTCTGAACTTGGCAGTATAATCTCTTCTACGTGTTTGTGGATTCTGCTTAAAATCTCCAACACGCTGGAGTTTATCTCAAAAAGTAAACAAGAAATAGGGAGAACAGAGTGCCTCTGAAAGTCTTGCTTCAAGTTATTTCTTCCCTTCTTTAGGTAAAAGAAACTGTGAGGTTGTGCTGGGAGGTATCTTGATCTTTGGACAAAAAAAAAAAACCAGGATCTTCACATTCATGATCCATGAATCAAACTCTTGCAGGATGCATGGTCCAGCTCCCAAAAGTACAGCCAGCTCTGAAGTTGGGTACAGCTGCTCAGAGCCTTGCCCAATCAAGTTGTGAATATCTCTAAAATACAAAACCAATAAAACACAAGAAGTTTCACCATAACATGAGAAAGAACTACTTTACACTGAGGATGGCAGAGCACTGGAAAAGGCTGCCCAGTGAGGTTATAGTCTCCTTTTCTGGAGATATTCATAACTCACCTGGATGCATTCCCTTGTAACCTGCTCCAGATGACCCTACCTTGGCAGGGGGTTTGGAAAAATGATCTCCAGAGATCCCTTCTAATCCCAACTATATTGTAATCTCAAAGGATTGAGATAATACAAAGGGCAGCCTGGGCTAGTATTTGGTCATTTTTGCTTTGACCCCTCTCCTTGAGACTCAAGGGCTTTTGATGATTGACTCTTTCAGCCCAATTAATGGTCTTGCAGTTCTCTACTTTCCCTATATGCCAACCATTGACCCCATAGGTCTGACCTGGCTGGTAGAGATACTGAGGGAGACTGTTGGGAAAGCTTTGGGAGAGCCAGGCTAAAGGACATCTACCACTCTTTGTTCAAAGGTACCTTTTTCCTCATAGAAAGCGCTCAACTGATGTAATCTCTATTTCCTTTTGGTAACTCCCCAGTTGCCAGCGCTCCATGATCTTCTTATTTTTATTGTGCTTAGAAATGGCTTTGAAGACTTGCTCCACAGTCTTTCCAGGGACTGTGATGAAGTCTGTGATTTCCCAATATAATCCTTCTTGAAGAGGAATCTGACCTTTTTGCATTTCTAAAGTAATTGGGCCCTCCTGAAAGTGTCATGGCCTTTTAAAAGCAATTGAGAATGGCATCTCAGTGGTGTTGGCCAGCAGTCTCACTGGCCTCATTTGTCACATAAGCCCATAGGGCCAGACAGATATTCAGTCTGCTCTCCCAGGCACTTGCATGGGGCAGAGGAACCAGAAAGACCTGAGGTCAAACCTCACCAGTAAAGGCCTTTTCTGCTTCTGCTAGCACCAAGTTCTACCAGCCCACTCAGCAACAGAACCATGTTTTCTACAAAATTGCTTTTTATGACTCTGTACCAGAAGACCTTGTTGCTTCCTCTTAACACTTTTTTATTAATTTTGGCTCTGAGACAGCTTCAGCTTCTCTAGGACCCTCTGTGTACACTGGCATTGTTCATGTTTCCTTAAACCTTCTGCTTTTGGTGTGCTTTTGTGACATCTCATTGACTCATTCAGGGATGAGTTTAGTTTTTTTCTTCAAAGCTAATGAAGTAAAATACCTGCTTGGGACTTTGCTTCAGTAAAAGAAATATTTTTAAGATTAAAACTCAGAAATAGTACCCTGACAGCATATATGAATACCCAGGGCTGAGGTAACTTGCAGTGCTTGAGACAGAAGTATTGTGTGGGCTGATAAAATATTTGCAGGTATGTAAAGGGACTGCTAAAGGTAATCTTATTTTTATGAGAACTTATGAATATTCACTCACTTCCTTTTCAGTTTTAGTAGCTATTTCCTATTGCAGCCTGTTGTGCATTGAATTTTTGGGGCTGTATTCTACACCCACTCTTCAGGTGTTGCCAACTCTCACAAGCATTCGTTCTGATCAAAGGAATTGTTGGGCTACATTATCTGAATTCTTTCGGCCTTATTGTGTTAGCCTGAAGGAGGAGGGAAGAAAAAGCCCAATTTTAAGGGCTTCAAAAGCCAGAGCACAGGCAGCTCCTACTGGTGTGGTACAGGGCAGGATCATGGTAGGGTGTTACAGCCAAGCTCCCGATGACTGGTTGCAAGTCCAGGAAGCAATGACTGCACTGCTGATGCTTCCCTCAGCACTCAGGAGAAGGGGTTTAGCCTGTGCACTCCTTAACCCACTAACTTGGTTTTGGTCTCTGTACAGCCTGCTGAAACACTTCTGGCTGCAGAATCTCCTGCCAGTAGAGCATGAAGGAAAAAAATAAAATTTCTCTGAGCTAGAATGAATATCAAACTCAGTTGTGTGTTACTTGACAGATAGCTCTGTTGGAGATGAATGGCTGAATGAGAGCTTGGAGCTGTAATGAGGCTCTTAGTGCTTGAGCATGTTTCACTGGCACTGAGTTTAGCTTTATTTAGCCTGGGAAAACAGACAACACTATGATGTCCATTTTATAAATCTATTACTAAAACTGACTTTTTTTACAGCTTCTGCTGCCTTCAAGGCTGCTAGAAATCCCCAGGATGAAGCCAGAAAGAACATAATCTGTTGAACTGTGATGCTGAAGCAGATTTGCAAGAATCAATAGTGAATAAAATATTCTGCTTAAAAACATAAATCTCTACAATCGCTGAAATAGCTGGCTATGATAAAAAGGCAATGAATTTTTCATGAAGTACAGCAATAGCACCAGATGGCTACTGGGCTTGTGGGAGAATCTTTCCATTTCACATTAATTCTGAAAAACAGTGAACTAAAACCAGCATGCAGTAATGAACTGGTCACACACAGTGTTAGTTTGGAGCTAAAATAAATGGATGGAGTCAGATTTGTTTTGAACTAGCTTATTGTTCTGGACTGGTGCTTGGGATCTGGTTCCATGAGTTCTTGTCTGCACAGGTCTCCCTGCAGTGTGTAGGTGGGTGGTGTTTGGTTTAAATTGCTTTATGCTCACACAGTTGTCTTCTGTCCTTTTTTTAATCTTGTCAAATCCTGCTATAATTAACCTGCTTTCAGAGAGATGTTACTTCAACACATAATGGATGAAACCACAGTAAACATTCATATGAACTTTACACATGTCATATGAGCTACAGTGGTAGTGTCTGCAGTGTACGGCTTTGTTATTTGAAAGTCATGTTAGTTTAGTATTGTACTTTCTGATGTTGAAGCAACATTTATATTAAACATTGGTGTGTGTCTGTTACGTTCGTTTATGGCAGTTTCTAGCCAGGAGTGTATTATGCCTAGCATGCGCTGCCCTTAGTCATGCCTGCTGACCTGCTTTGTTATCTCCAGTAGGATAACCAACTAGAAATCTTAGAGTAAAAGTACAAATTGCTGTTGATGTAATGCTCAGTGAAGAGGTAATTTGGGGCTCAACACTGTGAGCCCTCTGAACACTGACAAAACCAAAGAAAAATGCTTGATTAAGGATTCATCAAACAAAAAATTTATTCTCCAGAGTTTTTTTCTCTTTTTTTTTTCCCCCCAAACCTAGGTCATATTCTAGACCTCCACTTGAAAACCTAAATTAAGTTTCAGCCACCAACTGTGATTTTTGATTATTCTTTTTCCTATCTTTTTGTTTTCATACTGGCATTTCAGCCAGTTTAACGACAGCAGAAGATGGTCTTTATCTATTGTACTTCTGACCACTGTACTTCTGACATGTGGGAAAAGGATTTGAGTATGTGGTGGCATATGTTCAAAGCAGTGTCTGCCTTGAACTGTTCCAGAGTCAGATTTAATGAACATTAATCTTTATGAAATTAAATGATTTTTTTTTTTAGTTATGTGACTTTATTTTACTGATTTTTGTCAAGTGCCCTTCAAGTTTACACCCCCAGTAGGAGAGCCTTTTCGTGGAGAATTTATCTGCATGTACTTTGCCCTCATCAACCTGCCAACACATGGGTGTGTCCAGTCTTGGAAGTGAAGCTCAGAGTTCTTGTTCAGCTGTGCAGTGGCTGATGTCCCCATGATGCAGTACAGGTCATGTTAGCTCTGGAGAAACCATGCAGCTACACTAACCTGATGGTACTCCTCAACTAATGTGCATGTCTTCCTGCAAAGTTAACCAGTGAGGTTGGCTGACACAGCTTTCTAACTAGGGGTACTCTAACTAATCAGGATATACCTTCCTGAATGTACATTTCAAGAGCTACACACACTGATGAGTGAGTACACACACACATATCGAGGCAAGGTATAGTTTATGTTTGTGTATAAAACAGATTAAGAGAATTTAGTCTAAATATTAGGTTGTAACATAGCTTTGGATTAGCCCTCAAATGATGTTAGTCTGATGCCACTGTACTGTGCTTGTGTAGCAGATTAGTATGAGTGGCTTGTGTATCAGATGTATTAGTATCAGATGGAAGTGAGGAGGGGATAGAGGGCACCTGATGTCCAAGTCTGGATCCACAGAATGTGCCTAGGATTGGGCTGGGAAGCAGGAGGCTTGCATGGCCCCTCTGGGGCAGGCAAGGCACTGCACCAGACAGCAGGTGCTGTCTCCCAACAGCAGCAGTTTAGGGGCACATTGCTGAATGGTATTTCATTATGGGCTGTTTCTGGCAACAGACTTCTGGTTTGGTTGGTGGTGTTTTTCTTGCCTTCTCTAAAGTATTGTACTGCAGTATTATATAATCATTTTTACAGGCCTTGGGCATGCTGCAGAGCTGGCCAGTTTGGATCTCTGAGGAGAGAGAGAGATTGTCAAAGCTGGGACTATGGCAAGAAGTGCTGGAGCTGCAGGGAGAGTACTGTGTGTCCCCTTCCTTTCAGGAAGCCAGCATAGTTTACATGGTGAAGTGTGCTGTTATCTGAGCTGCAGCTCCTTGTTTCTGAGTTCATAAGTCCTACCTAAAAGCAACTGACCTGTAACTCCTGGGTTTTTTGTTTAATTTAAACCTCCTCAGATATGACCCTGAAACAAAATGAAACAGGAAGATTTAGGAGCAGACTTGACAAAGCCTATTAAAAAAAAAAGGGGGGGGAGGGAGGAGAACTGAAACTGTTCCAAGCATTTATGTAGGGGTGAATGGGCTAGAACAAGAGTGGTTTGAAGTAGAGGAAGCCAGGCATTATGCAGAAGCAGACTTACAAACAGGTAACGTTACTGCAGTGTAAATATGTGCAACGTGCTAATCCAACCCAGCTCTGCAAGATTCTTGTATGAACACAAGGTTCAGAGCATTACCAGTCAGTGGTGTGCCCCGGCAGAACCAAGCAAATAAAAGAAGCACCCTGTCAGTGTTAGTCACTGTGGCTCTATCTATGCGTATGTGTTGATGATTGCATATACAAGCTGTATTTCAGATGTATTTAAGTCTGTGTTGTAACTCCCTTGAAACATACTCTGAAGATTTTATTGTCATATTTAACTGTATAAAATTAGTAACAATGCAACTGTTCACTGCCAAAGCCGTTCCACCTTAAACAAAACAAACCATTATCTTTCTCTGTCTACATTCTCTGGGTATAAACACAGGACTGCTTTTGCTGGCCGGAGAAGGGCTCTGGCTATTTATAGCATTGCAAAAATCTTTCCAGATTCTTGTTACCTATTAACAGGCCGTTCTTTTTTGATATGGGACAAAATAAAAAGTCCCAATGATCTCAAGTGGACAGATAGAGAATCCTGAGAGATGCAGCATTTCTGTTGTCCTTTGTGCTTTTTGGCAGTTGCTCCCAAGTCACTGCTGATCTACAAGATAATCATGAACAATTCTATTGTCTTGTGAAAATACTCTCTGAAAAGCTTCATGATTCAGAGAAGAGGAAGATAAACACCTCTAGGGCTCTCACTGCTCCCTGATATCTTGTTTTACTGATGAATGCTGATTAGCTGGACCTGAGAAGTGGTGTTCTCAGTAAAACAAATGCGGGCAGCAGGAAATGTGTGGTTATGTTGCTCTCGTTTAATGTTTCCATTTTGTTTTGGATTTTTTCTTAGTTTCAAAGTCATGTCTGAGTCAGCTTGCATAAAATATGTAAAAAATACTGTACCTTAGTGTGAAGAAAACATAGCTGAATATCTGAAAACCTGTCTAAAAGTGAAATGAAACTTTCTGAAATAACATGGGAGAACTTCATCTTTCAACTTCATATTCCTGACCTCTGGCATCTCTTTAAAGCACACTGAAGGAATGAACTCGTGGTGTTGGTGGCTCGGAGGTCGTCAAAGGCAATTTTCAAACAATGGTGTGCATATCTGCATATGCGAATATACACACAGGTGTATTTGGGGGAATGTGCAGCGTGCTGCGGCTGCCCCTTCCCTGGAGCCCGGCTTGCTGCAGCGCTGAAGGCTCGGGGGCAGGGCGGCTCCCGGGGCCGCTGGGTTTCTGTGGCCCCGCCGAGCTCCCCGCTGGGGGAGGGACGGTGCGTGGCTCCATTCGCTCCTCTGAATTGTGCAAGACGAGCGTCAGCATGAGGTCAAAGAAAGAGTCAAGTGCATTGATGCTGTATAATGTTTTTTTCTTTCAAGTGGTTTGGAGTTTTTTTTTTCCTTCCTCCTCCTCCCTGACCTTGCCTAATTTTTTTTTTTTTTTTCATCCTGGCAGTGCCCCTTTCCTCCTCTGCTCTGACAGCATGGAGCAGGGCAAGTGTGGCCTTGGTGGGGTTTAGAAATGGAAGCGCGTTTCCTTTCCCACCGCGTCGCGCTGAGTCAGAGCGGCCGCTGCTCGGCCGGGCCCCTGGGGCCGCACCCCTGCCGGATAAACAGAACACTCTGTCTGCTTACGGCCGCTGCGCTCGGGCCAGCTCCTGGCATTCTTGCCAAGCTGCTCCATTGTCGCTTTTCCTTTGATGTGCGAAGCTGAGCAGGAGCGCGAGTGCCTGTTTCTGCAGCGAAGAGCTCGGGAGATAACGATGTTATCGGAGCATGAGATGAATATCCATGTGATGCTGTGTTAATATTCAGATAGCACCGGCTTTCAGGAGATAATGGAAGACTTTCAGACTTTCAGCCAAGCTCTTCTGCTTTTAACAAGTAGGCCGGACTTAAGTACTCAGAAAAAGGGATGTATATGAAATTTCTCACCTTGATTTAGTGTAGTCCTTAAGACAACCAAAACCAACCCAAACTCAGCTGTATACAGGCTTCTGTATGTCATTAGGCAGGTAATTAGAGGAAGTTCCACATCAAACAGATGTGTATCGCTGCCCGCAGCTCAGCAAAGCACACTCAGGACTGCCTCCCTGCTCCTCCTCATGGACAGGGAAGCTGAGGAAAACGTGGAGGGCTAGAAAAGCCTCAGAAGAGTAAACAGCAATACTGTTGATTTTCTTACAGGGAAGAGGTTATTTCCAAGCTTTTTTCGTCAATAGAATTAGGGTGAGGTGTGTGGGCACAATGTCAGGTGGGAGTAGGACCAGTGCACTAAAATTTTAGGATAAACTACACAGCCTTCTGCTCTTTGGGTGGATGCAGCCCTTGAGAAGGACATCTTTTAGGTCAGTGGAAAGATCAGAGGATATGTTCAGAGCTTGCTGTTCATGCAAAGAAAAGGAAGATCCAGCACAGTCTGCTGTCTTTGCAAACCACCCATGACTCTGGTGGCAATCTTCAGACAGGGTATTTTTTATTTTGATTTTTTTTTTACCTTGCTAAGCTTCCTTACTGTCTATTAATATTATTTTTCCATTCTGTGTATAATTTGAGAGATGAGCGAACATATTTTTCTAGGTGTTGAATAGGTGCATTGCCTGGATTGTTTCTGCAACTGCAGGGCTAACTGAAACAACAAACAATCCAAGATCTGTATTAGATGATATAGTTCTGGTGCCTTTGTAGTTCCCTTGTCCTTTGGTTCACAGGGCAAGGGAGAGAACTGGGAACCTGAAGTACACTTTGCTGTGCAGACGTTAGGTAGTGCCGAGACGCTCCAGTCTCTGAAACACCTAATTTGAAGCATATCATTGTATTATGTGTGCAAAATATTGTGGTTAGATTTCAGAGAGGAAAGCAAGGCATTAGGACTGTGCAGTCTGTAACAGCCATTATCATTAATAATGTATTAAAAAGCAGGTTTATAGCCCTGAGGCTATCATCTCAATGCATAATCAGAAATGTCAAGGTGACTCAGGATGATGTGATGGACCGTGGCATCTCTGAACTGCTCTGAAACGTGTCGTTCCAAATAGCACACGTGGCAAAATGCACAAGGGTGCTCAGACAAAAAGGCTTTGTTGCCCTCAGAATCACAAACACTCTTCTCCTTGGCAGGGACACGTAGCAGCAGTGGTGTGTTTTGTCTTTGCCTTCTGAAAATGTGGGCTTGTTTGTATGGTCTGCAGCTAGTTTGGGATATGAAAGATTCTGTCAGCAAATAATAATCTAATTCCCCCCTTTATTGGTATAGAAATACTTTTTGCTCGTGTTCATAGAGGGGGAAGTTAAGTACGGCTCAAAAATATTTGGGCCAATAGGGACACATTTTCCACATTGTTGCAGTCTAGCTGAAAGTTGATACAATTAACAATGTCTGTCTGTGTCAGTTTTTGGCTGTGTCGCCATACCTCTCGCAGATAACATTATTCTTTTGAGTACAGCAGCCTCTTCGCACAGTGGGTTGACCAGCATGGAGTTCTAGTTTGTAAATTGCATTGGAGCAGCTTTGAGCTCTTTCCTGGTGTCAGTGCAAATCAAGGTTGAGCACTGTTGCCAAAATCTCACATCTATTCTTTGACCAGTGGTGGTGGATTTTTTTTAAATTGGATATTTTGGTGACACAGTTCAATGTAACAAAACAAAACAAAAAAACAACAACAACAAAAAAAAAACCAAACCAAAAAAACCCCAAAAACAAAAAACCAAACAAAACCAAAAAAGTTGATGATGTGAAGGGAGTTCAACAGAATGTTATTTTAAGAGGATAGTTCATCTGAGTGTCTTCATTTTGAGTATATAGTTGCAAATTTTTAGGAAATAGCATTCCTAGTAGAGACCAGGTGCTTGAGCCACTCCTCCCACCCTGTGACCAGATGCTTTCCTTTTATTTTTATACAGAGACTTTTAACAATAGCCTTTTATTATGTTTAGTGGACTTTTTTTTCTTTATAATGGGCTCAGCTTCCTGAGCAGCAGAACATCTACCTCCCTTGATAATTACCCAGGAGTTTCTCTCAGAAAGCTCTACAAAGTTTTTTTCTTACAGCACGTTGTTTACTCAATAAATTTGATCTGCCTATTGCATTCTAAGTGGGCCAGTCCATTTGAGCACCAGTTGACTTTCTAAATTAAAATGGCCTTGCTGGTATAACAGTGCAGGTGCATATTTGTTGAGTCTGGAACAAAACTGGAATGGACCCTTGCCACTCACAAATTTTTATGCTAGAGGACTAACACCTAAGCTGTTCTTGGGCTCTGGTGTGGCTGAGGTTGTGCAATGGGAAATTTGTCTCTGCCCATTGTGTGTTACAGCACAAAGTGACTTTGGGTACTGTTAATGCAAGTCACAGCTCTGTGATGAACATCTGGCTTTTACTGACTTAGTAGTCAAGCTCTCATTAAGTTCTAATTTCTGTAGAGTCAGGCTTGTAAATATCTTTTTCCCTTCCTCCTCCAGCATCTGACACAAAGGCACATATGAGCACATACCTGCCTATGCTTTCTGGTTTAAAGCCAGGTGACCATGCTTGACATGGTTAGCTGAGGTAGGGCCATGCCTGAGGCTACAAAGTCATGGTGGAAGGCTTTCTCTGCTAGGCTGGGCTTGGTGCTGTCCTAACATGCTCATGCAGATGCTTCTTTTCCAGCATGGCACATGAATTGAAAGAACTCTCATCTACTTGGCAGAAGCCTGCAGTATGCAATGCAAACAGATCCCTGTCTGCCATCCAAGTGAGTTATACACCAAGTCTGCATTCTTCACTTCTCAGTTCTCCTCTGTAAACTGATGGTAATTCTTTCATCCTTTTGAAAGATGGTTTGGATGAAAGGTGTTTAATTGTTGTAAAATGTAACTGTTAGGGATGTACCTCCTGGTTTCGAGCTGCTCATGCTGCTGACATACAACCTAATTCTTTTCCTCTCAGGCATTACTCCAGTGAAGAAGAATGAGTTTTGACTGCTCTTCAAGCAGTCATATCCCAGGTTCATGATTCTGCTGCTGTTTTACTACCCTAATGAATGACCTTGATTTTACTAATGCTTTTCCTAATCCTGACAAGAAAAGTAACTTTTGTTTCTGACAGTTGATTCTGCATATGTTTGATTGACTACCAGTAAAACTGAGGCTTTGTCTTTAGGACGTTTTCTTAGCAAGGAGCAGAGCTGTTTGTATCTGAAACAATCAGGTTTCTTTTTCTGCTGGCTTTGTCTCATTGAGACTCTGCTCACTGAGTGTGGGGATAGCAACTTGTTCTAAAGGCCATTGATCCATCAGTAGTGTCTCCAAATTGCCTCTGATGCTCCTTTTAAAAATGTCTTTGTTTTCTTTTTTGGCCAGGAAAGATTGCTGCAAGTGCAATAAGTAAAAATCCCATCAAACAGTGTGTTTAGAGCAGTTCTAACTGTCTGTAAGGTTTAATTAGATGGTTTAGTCCACAGCAGAGATAGCTCTAGGATTTCTTATTTCCCACACATTGCTTTCTCAGAAGGGCATGGATGGTAAAGAGACAGAAGTGGTAAGGAGATGTTACTTTTTCCAAAAAAAACTCCAAACCAATGCCACCACCACCCCCTCACAAAAAACAACAACAAACAAAAAAAACCCCAAACAAAACCAAGCCCAAACCAAACACCCAAACAGAAGAACTTCATATATAGTTCTTTTTAGCTCTTTTTCCTTTTCTCTCATGGGCCTGTGGTGCCCTTGTGAGAGACTTGTTTGGATTGCAAAGCAGCAGTTTGCTCTTGGCAGGTCCTACAAGAGTTAGATGAGAGAGAGGAGTCATTATCTAGTATCTGCCAGCGGCTCTGGGAAGAGAGAAATGGAATTTGGGTCTCCCTGAAGGTGTCTAAATTGAGAGAAATGCAGCCTTCAGGTGCTTATTATGTATAATCATATAACCAAGGGTTAATTAGGAAAGCCCCTGTGGTATTTCAAATGTTTGAGGGATCTCCTAAGGCTGAACAAACCAGGATTTGGGATGGAGACTGAAGACTTAAGAGGTAGTCCCGTGGGACTTTTGCAACCCCAGGTGACTCTCACTTTCACTGGCTCAGCTTGCTCTTTTCTCAGCTGTGACGCAGGTGTTAAAGCAAGAATAGGGAAGTATTAATGCCTGATAAGCAGCATTTTGCAAAGTCGCTAAGTAATTGAATTTGAAACAGATTAGGGTTATTCACAGTCTGAGTGCTAGCACATACACCAGCACAAAAACAGTTCTTGTATAAACAGTCACGATATTAACTAATTTAGTAAGCGTTTGTCAGAGGGTGTGTATTGTTTTCTCACCGATGCCAAACTGCAGCATAGAATGTATTAAAAAATGGCTGAGGCTATGAGAATCAACGGGGTAAAACCAATAATTCACCACGAGGAGTCCATATGTACTGTAGTGTATCCTCTGCATCTGGTACCCATCAGGTTTTTGAGCATTGGCTTGATAAACCTAGAAATCCTGACTACATCCTTGAAAGCAGCTGTGTAAGAATAGTCTGTATAAAAGGAAATGGTTCCTTTTGTAGGAATATACTTCAGACAGCTGTGGAGCTCCTGCAGAAATAAGGCTCTGTTGTGGATTTTTTTGCCTCATCAGATAATCTTGATAGAAAGTCCTCAATTCTTTTGCCTAATGACATAAGATAATTCAAACACCATAAGGCACTCCGGTGATTTCTGCTTTGTCTCTAGCTGCTGTTCTAGGAGGGTGCAGGTCTCATAATGTCTGATTAAATATGCAACTTTAGCCCTTGGATATGCCAACAAAAATATGAAGCATAAGGGAATTAATTTCCTCTTTTAGTCCAGTACTGTGGAGTAAAAAACTGTGGAGTGAAAATTTTTCAATTGCCTAAAATACAAGTTTATTTAGCATCTTATCTGCTTGAGCAGCTGAAAAGTCTCTTCACTAATGGTATAAGGGCTTGAAGATGGAAAATACTTTGTTTGTTTTCTCAATGCTGGGTACTTTTCAGCATCTCCAACTAAGAGTTTCTAACTGTCTAGGATGTGATATTAGGTTTAGTGGGGTTTTATTTTTTAATAACTTACTTTGATCTCATAATTTGTTTCATGAGTTTTAATCAGTAATGAGTTAGTCCTGTGTCACTCAATTCTCAGTTGAGATCTGTGTGTTAATAAAAATCAACATCAAGCTGCAGCACGTATTCCCTTCCAGAAGTGTATTATGCAAGACAGCAGCAGTGAGCTGTGCTCAAGAAAGCCTGTCTGAGAGCACGCAGCTGGAAGCACAGGGCCACAGACCATAGCAGGGCTCCAGCATCATAGAACTACAAATCTAGGCGGATGTTCTTTAGCAACGGGTTTGATGTGTAGTGTTTATGACAAGCAAACTCGTTTAAACTTGTGTTGAAAATCAGCTGAACTTAGATCCTACAATTGAACACTCCCTCACTGTACTCTGCTTAGTCTCCTTACTGTCTTCACCGTAGGAACGATTCCTAAAATTATTGATGTGAGCAGGGGACTTTCCCCGGCTTTAACCGAGGTTGGACTGGACATATCTACTCTTATTTTATGTTGGGATTTTTTTAAACAATTTTAGCCTGACAGAGTTTGTGCAGTATCTTCAGAACGACATCAATTACAACCCACTAAGGATCTTAGTGTTATCTCTTAATGTTGAGTAAAATAAGAGCACACCCAAATCTTGCAAGGACAGCAAGATGTGTCCATGGGAGGTGTAGGCCCAGAAAATCATTTATTTCTCTCTGTTTTCGCTCTCTGGTCAAACATATGCGTTGCTCTTGAACCCAGCCTGGCTAGATATTATTCAGGGAAGCTGTAAAGAGAGATTCTCAAATCTTTCACTGCTGGGGGGAGGTGGGGAGGAAAGTATGTGAGTTCAAGCTTTACGAAGTCTTGTGTCTGAAAGCTGAAAATGTGAAGATTTACTCTATGGATTAGCAGCTGTCATTTTTTCATTAAAATCAGTATCAAGAGACAGCTAATTGCATTCAGTGCAACACTCAATTTTCTATGAGCAGGATTTAGTTTGAGCAGGATGGTTCCTAGCCAGTGTAGCTCTGCTGTTCTGCAGCTGTTATGATGTTTGCTAGGTTACTTATCCTCACAAGGTTGACGCTGCAGCTCATTATACTGTTACAAATTCAACATTAGCTTCTTGTAGACTGTACTAATCCTTTTCATACTATTCCATACTTTGAGTGAGCCAAGCAACAAGAGTGTGCTGTCTTTGTTTTTTTAATAATTCCAGTAAGTGTATAAGAAGAATAGGTCAAACTCGGTATTTGTCTGTTGTGATAATGTACTCTTCAATAGCACTGGGTTATAGGTGTTCAGTGGTGAGGCATCTGGCTACAAAAGAGGTTAGAGTATCGCAAAAGAGGTTTTCTATAGAGTTACGGATGACATAAAAGTGACCCAGTTTTGTCAGAGTGAAGAGTAGAGGTAAGGATAGAACCCAAGAAAATGGTGGCTCTATCCCCACGAAACAGGCAGTGGGTGTTTTTGAGGGAAGGGATCCGTGCTCCCCTCCCAAGGACTGTGCTGTACGGCCCAATGCCACAGGCTGGGGGTGGCAATCAGGCAAAGCATTCCAGATGCAGGCTCTTGCCATAAAGCCTTTTTGTTTTGTTAATTGCTTGCAGGCAGGGAGGGGGCTCCAGGCTTCTACATCAGTGCACAAGTACCCGCTCCGCTCTGTGTCTATTGCCCTGGGGCAGCACTTCTCTCTTTGGGAGAGGTACCTTCAGAAGCTGTTGGCTGCTGTTTAGTGCTGCTGAATAACGATCAGGTATTTTCTTCTTTCTTCCTATTTTCTTTTTTTCTTCTGAAATTACGTCCTCTGTGACCTTCAGCCTTTCCACCCCACACACAATCTGTTGTTCTCTGTGTTTGTAACTTTTTCCCAAGGTCTCTTTCTGGTTTTGGTGAGGACTTATTAGGATATATCTTTTTGCTTCTCTCCTACGTATTTTTGAGATGGACAGGAGCCAATGTCAGATACCCCAGGGAAAATATAAATACTCTTCTAATACTTCTTGTAGTCCTGGAAGAAAAAAAAAAATAATGTAAACCTCTGCTCATGAGTTCATTTTTCACTTTCCCCTGCTGCCCTATTTGCTTTCCTAAGGGCACTGCCTCCCACCTAATGCAGGTGTGAGGCAGATGTTCCTTATGACTGAAGATGCTCTATTTGGGGCAAGTGTGTGTCAGCCAAAGTCCCCACCTGCTTTCAGAGTGTGTTCTTCAGTGTCAAATTCAAAGGATGGCTTGAAGGTCAGAGGGGATTTTGTAGCTGTTTGGTTTTGGTTACATGTCTGCGTTCTTGTTATTGTTACCAGAAAAATAAAACTGAGGGAAGTACAGATAGCTGAATTCTTGACAGATGATATAGTTTGAATGTGTTTATATGTGTGTGTGTGTGTATATATATATATATATATATATATATATATATATATATATATATAGTTTGGCAGTTTCATGAAAAGTGCAAGAATGAGTCTATGAGGCAAGATAGGCTTAGTTGTTAATATTGGATAGCTGGTGCTGGTTCTGGCTGGGACAATTTCCCTCATAGTGGTTAGTATGGAGCTCTTTGGATGTAGTAGGTCAGTATAGAGTGATTATTCAGGGATCTTTCAGTTCCTGTTGAGCAGTGCCTATGCTGAGCCATAGCTGCTTCTGCTTCCCATCCCAACACAGAGCAGCTGGGGGTGCACAAGGATTTGGGAGGGGGCAAATGACCCCAAATGACCACAGGAGTATCCAATACTGTAATAGCATCATGCTTGGCAATAAAACTGGAGGGAAGGTTGATTGGGGAGCTACTGCTGAGGGACTGCCTGGGTGTTGGTGTGTTGGTACTGAGTGATTGTCTTCATTTGCATCTCTTTTATTTCTTGGGCTTTATTTGTCTCTTTATTGTTTTCATTTTATTATGATTAGTTGTTTTTATTTTATTTCAGTTATTAATCTGTTCTTATGCAAACCCATGAGTTTTCTCACTTTTACCCTTCTAGTTCTCTTTCCTCCATCCCACTGATGGTATTGAGTGACGAGCTGTGGGGTGCTTAGTTGCCAGCTGTGGTTAAACCATGGCATAACTATACCTGATGACTTCACTTTCTCTTATACTGGAAACTGCTCTAGATTTTCCTAGAGTTTGACTTTTCTTTCCTCTTTTCCCTTTCTATTTTTTTTTTTTTTTGTGGAGGGGAGACTGTTCCCTTAGTTTTACTTTTTTTTTTTTTTTAATGGGTGTCAATGACAGTGCTTGCACGCTCTCAAAGATCAAATTTAGGGGATACTTTGATGAGCAAAATGAATAAACACACCAATTCAGTGGGTATATAAAGTTGTAGTGTAGCAGATTTTTTAACCTTCATTCTAAGTCTGTTTCAATTGGATTGTAACACAGAAAAATGTCCATTTCCAAACTCCCTGGTTTCTTTTATTTTGCAGGATCTTGGCATGCATTATCTTACATATGCAAACATGCTACCAAGTGTCTGAATACATATTACATTTTGGTTAATTTTCTATGGAAAGGCAAGGTCTCTGAAGAGAATTTATTATCAGAGCAGAATGGAATTAGAAACTGAAACATAGCAGTGCTACATCGAGGACAAATTTATACCAAGGGCAGCTCCAAAATGATTTGCATAGCTTCAGTTGTTTTCTGCTACCTGGAAACCTCAGGAGACTGAATATATTCTTACATACTTGCAATTTATAAGGGCTATAGGTATCTCTAATCCACAGTTTTCTCTTCATAGAACTATGTTTTCAGTTCCTGAGTCTGGCCTCCTGCTATATTTGTGTAGATAAGTAAGGGGTTTTTTTTCTGCAATATCTTGGGGCGTGCCTGAAAAATGTTTTCTTTTGATAAAGAATTTATGGTTTGTTTTTTTTTTTTTTTTTCCAGAGCAGCCCTCACCATAGAAACATGTTTTCAATTTTATACTGGTAGGAAGCTGTTTATTTTTTAAAAAGTTACCAAAAAACCCCCTTTTTTTCTTTTGTAGTCACCTAAAGATGGTAATTTGCTAATTCACCTGAGTAGGACCATAGGGTCAGGATGACAGTACTGCAAGTTTGGAGGTCAGTGTGCTCCCTTTGAGAGGCCCCTGCTGATAGTGCCACTCCAGCAGGGTTTTGCTGAAAGCTTTTCCCTGTGTTCCAGACAAACATGGTGCTGGTGAAATCGTGCTTGTCAGAAGTGCTGGTGTGACTGAAGAGCTCTGTGTACAGCACTTTTGGACAGTGCAGTTGTGTGAACTTGCTGATGGAGCCGCAGGAGCTCGTGCCCTTTGTGCCCTGTGCTGGAGCTGCCTGATGGCACACTGCCTCTTCTAGCCATCCCTGCAGTCAGGAGAGAGCTCACTTGCATAATCCTCCTGTCCTTTTCTTACACAGGGAAACAGAAGAGGTGGTGGGGAGGAATGCACAGATGAAAATCCTGGCAGGAGCACCTGAGCAGGGCTGTGCTGCACTGCTGGGATTCAACTTCTGTGTCTCATCTCTCTTGCCTGGCCCTTAAAACTGCTCCAGTTGGTGGTCTGTCCCCACACAACAGTAATCATTGCTGTGTGACTCCTTCTGGTGTCACTGGTTTTGATCTGCTTCTGGCTGCACAGAGCCAGGCTGCAAGCCTCAAAGTATGGGGCTCCTTCTTTGGGATAGTTTCTGAGCAGCTTTCCAGGGAAAGATCATTTATTCCCAAAGGTATTTTCTCTGACTTTATAGAAAAGGCCTTGGTCTGCTGCTGCTGCTTTCCTAAGAATGATTTGAAAACCTTTGATATTTGAAAGCTGAGCTGTTAGGATCAGACAGATAAATCACATGGGTAGCTGGGCAAGAGTGTTCAGTGTTAGATAATACTCCAGAAAAACACTTCACTTCCTTTCACTGTCCCTTTCAGCAGGGCTGTTCATGTAGTCTGAAACTTCAGCTTTGGATAAGGTAACTATGGGAAGTCCTATACATATTGGGATTACTGCATCAAAATTTGCTTTTTCTAAATGATCTTCGGTGTTTGCTTTTAATTTACTCTGAATGTCCACATTGGCAAACTTATTCTGCCAACTATTTATAAAATATACATGCAAACAAACCCCTGAGGCTTAAACTGAAAAGTTTTTGCAGACTTCATTGAAGTGTGTTTACTTTTTATTTGCCTTTTATTGGTTTATTCCTTTTTATTAAGGTGCTGAGGCAGTAGCTTGGAGCACTTTTATTTTATTTTATTTTTCCCCCTGCTTTCTGCTCTGCATCTCAGAAACACAGGGAAGAATATATAGGAACTGTGGCAGAAGACATAATTTTTCTTTGTTTTGTGACCAGAAAAACTGAGTTATGAATTTCAGGAAAATGTGTAGTCTGAGCTGCACTGTGCTTTTGCCCCTTCCAAACATTGATATGGGATCCATGGCCTCTGTACCTGGCCATACTCTCCAGAGTGCTACCATGAGATACTTGAGTAAGAACTAATGAATCAACACCTCAGGAACTTTGTTTCATGAAAAGACTATCAAGACAGGTGTAATGAGAATAGCAAACAAATAACCTCACTTCTTTGTCTTGAAGCTTGAACAATTCTGTATGCATTAGCAAAATAAATTACAAAGCAAATGTGCTCAGGCACTGCATCTGGAGGGACTTAATTTTGCAGCTAATTTATTACTTGTTTTCATGTTAGTTGGCCTGTCAGAAGAACTACTTATCTCCTGTATGAGGAATTGTCATTCTTGCTAGATGCTGTTCTCTGCTAACAGGAATAATTTTTTCTAAGTCAAAGAGTAAGATCCTGTAAAGCCAGTGAATGAACAGCCTAGCACAAGGCAAATACCATTCACCTAGCAAACAAATGTGCCTTTTCAATTGTATGTGATTGGCTTAGGTTAAACTTTTCCCTGGTGGTTCATGAGCTGAACATTTCAGCATTGAAGGTGAAGGGACAGGACCATTTAAAGCACAGGGTCCTAAGGAAAACCAGCTCTTGTGCGCTGGGCAGCAAGCAGATGCTTGTCCTGCTGAGTCATTGGCTATTTGAGTTTTGTCCTTAAAGCTTCAACTTCCCGAATCAGGGAACATGTAATTAGCACAACGTTTGTCTTTTGTCTTGCAATTGTACTGTTGGAAACCCAAGAGCTTTGCACCGTTTCAGTGCATCTCCCTAACCTGAATGATGCAGTAAATCTGAAATACACTGTCAGAGGGTTGGTGGAGTTTTTTAACCCAACACTTAGAGTAGCTGGGGCTTAAAGGAAAATATAGTATGTTCCTGAACTTGCTGCAAAATTATCAGAGCTGGCATGATGGGTGTAAACAGCCCTGCACAAAGTGCAGCAGGGTGTGCTGGATGGCCTCCTGCTCAGCATCATGGCAGCACCCTGCTGCAACTGAAGCAGAAGCCCAGAGCTTGTACCCCATGCTGGAAATGCAGCAGAGCTTCGTTTCTGAAACAGGGTTTAAGACTTGTTCTTGGTGGCAGCTCTGTTAAAGCATTTTCTTTTAAATGAGCAGGAGTAATAGTGTGGCCCTATTAGCTTGTTCAGGCATCTGGGTCACTGCTAGGAGTGTCAAGCATAAGGGAACATGAAGCTTAAGTCTCCCATAACACCTACATGTGAAATTTAGTTTAGTGTGCATAGCAAAACTCTTAAACTCTTCCTAGGTGAAACTGATGATTAATTCAAAATGTAGTATCTGGCAGCAGTTCAGACTTAGAAGGCCCTCCAACTGTTATGCTGTTTTGGGGTAATTTTTTTTTTTTGCCTTTATTTGTATTCATTGCTGGCACAGTAGAGGAATGTGAATTCTTTCTTTTGTTTTTACTATGAAGCTTTGCAAACCTCTTTGCCCAAAGCGGGTTTGCTGATTTCAAGTGAAGCAGCATCATTTAAGTGATAATCTCTTATTTTCTTCCAGAGAGGTGTAGAGGTAAATAAATTAGTCCTGAATTACTGTTGGCAACCCTCTCTTCAAGTTCGGGCATGCTCCTGGCACTCATGCCTGCATGCCAAAGAGTTCTTGGCTAATACCTGTCAACAGAAACCCTCACTCAATGCAGGCATCATGAGTTACCAGTTCCTAGACTGGCTCAGATGGAAAGGATAGTCTTTCACGTATTTTCCCTATTAATTATAGGGCCAGGTATTGAATTATCCAGAGCCCTGTTAGGAGAGGTGGCCGCTCCCCTAGGAATGGAATGCTGTTTGCCCATCATTCTGAAAGCATCCATTGCCACCTTAGGCTTGTAGTTAAAAATAAAAACCTTTTACATCCGGTGTGTTGACAACAAATATATACTAGAGACAGGTGTACAGAAACAAAGCAGTTCTTTCCTATTTCCAAAGGATAGATGTTAATTTATTTTTGAGGATACTCATGAGAAATATGAATGTATCATGCTAAAACTTGCCTGTATTGAAGGGGACTTGCAGTTAAGGTGTTGTGTGTCCCCCTTCACATGGGAACTGGATAATTTGTGTACTTGACATCCTTCACTCCCCTGCTATAAATTTGTTGATCAATTAATTAGTCATGACGTTTGTTTTAGCATTCTTTCTACCAGGTCACTGACCTCTCCACTTTTTAAGGCCAGGACAGATTGATGCCATTTGGATCAGAGTAGTGTTGTTCCTGTCAGAGTAATGACTTCCCTGATGCTTACTGAACTGAAAACAAACCGCAGAGTGGATCTTCTGCCTAGCAGGGCCATGTTTACAGCAGGGTAAAAGCCTGGTTTGGCACAGAAGGTGTTTTACCATATAAACCTATAAAACAAATGTTTTAGTATTATGGTGAGTTTAGGTGATTTGACTCAAATATGAAAAATCTCCAATGTTAATAAATTTCTGAAACCACAAAGACTGGAAGTTAGGAATCTTTGGAAGTAGGTGGATTTTTTTCATATGTGTGATTTTCTTTCTCATTGCAGAGAAGATTCTAAAAAATATTAATTACTCTAGAACTTTATAAATTACTGGAAACCAAGAAAAACTAGTTAAATCATAAAAGTTTGCCTCTGTAATATATTTAGAGCTCCTATTTATTATAGAGATGTAGGTGCAAGTGGGTTGCTGTGATTTTTGAATTCAACATGTTTGGTATGCTTTGTGCCAGTGGTAGGAAGGATGTGGGATTGAAGTGAAGGAATGGAAGGCAGGAGAAGGAAGGACGTTATGGAGGGCTGACTCCCAACACAGAGAAAGGAGCTGGCACAGAGCTGAAACTCCAAAAGAAATGCACACCAGCTGTGAGTGACAGGCCAGGAGGTCAGTGCAAAGGGAAAACAGCAGAAAAAGGCATGAAATCAACAGGTAACACTTGTTATTAAGGAAAGTTCTGGGAAGTCTGCTTGCAGCAACCATGCAAAAAGGGAAATCAAATGTTCTTGGTGACCCTGATATATGCAGCAAGGAATGTGCAAGTTTTGCTGAATAACTTCAGGCATGTTATATTTTAAATCCTGTTGGAAGAATAACTTGAAAGGTCTGGTTTGGATGAGACAGAAAATGAATTTTGTAATGAAAAAGTGATTTGGAATGCTATGCATGTACAAAGAGGTCTGCAGGATACTGCTCTACACAGACCAAAGGGTGTGTGTAACTTCAAAGTGTATAAAAGAGACAGAAAAGGAATAACTTAGATCCCCTTTTTATGCTTACAAATAATGAGCTTAGAATAGAGCTGTTTATCTTCACTGTGGGCCTGGACACTTCCCTCCCAAATACAGTTAGTCAAGATAGTATAAACTATTTCTGTTGCTCCTTCCTTGCTGCTTCCAGGACGAACAGTATTATTGTTGTTGTTTTTTAATAAACTGTAGGTTTGTGATTAGCTTCATGAAAGAAAGCTAAAACTACTTAATTTTTTTGTCCGCATGGTCCTTCCTCCACTAAGCTTTCATATCTGTGTCAGAGAAGATGCTCCAGTCCTGGGGCCAGCTACAGTTTCTGTTGGGCCAATGCTAGTGTACAATGGAGCAAAACTGAAATTTACTGATTCTTTTTTCATTATTTCTTTTGCTGAACTTGCAAAAGAGACACACCTTACTTAAGACAAACTGCTTGAGGGTTTCACAAGGTTTCTCCACGAAGTTTGCAAAAAGGAGTTGAAATTTATGGTATGAGAGTGCACTGAAGCTCTTTGTTGATTAATGAGGAGGAACGTGTGGTAGAAAATTACTTCAAATCACAGCAGAAATTTCTGTTCCCTTCTTCAGCAACAACGTTGAAAGTAGCCACAGTTTGCTGACTGCTTTAAAAGATAACCTGATAGCAGAGGTAGGCATATTGTGTTCCTTGAAGAAAAAGGAAGAACAGAAACTTACTTTGTTCTTTAGATAAGACAGTTCCTGTTCTGTCTTTTCAACAAAGTCTGGAGCTGTGTGCTGGGGGGAATGCCAGGGACCAATTAATCTGCCTCTGTGCTAGTGTGAGGTCAAGTGTACTCAGCTCTCCTTAAAACATGTTCTGCTAAAGTCTGCTCTTGAAAACCTTCAGGAATGATTTTCCAGTCTCCCTAGCTAGTCTTAACTTTGTGTTTCATCCCTTTCTCAGTGCCTTCAGAATTCACTCAAGTATTTAATTTGAGTGCTAGTTACTGGAAATTAAGCTAACATTCTTGTTTTCCTGCTCCTAGTGGCTATGAAAAATAATTGCTCTCTGTCTTATTTTATTTGGAAACTGATGTTTTAGCTGCCTCTGGCATGATTTTTTTTTTTTTTTTTTCAAATCAAATATGGCAGTGGTTTGGTGGTTTTTACTGCTTTTGTTTGCCTCTGAATTTTCTGTATGAAGTTTTGTTGCAGAAGAAATGGGATCTTACAGATCAGGTCCACTTTGCTGAGGTTTTATTAGAGCTGTAAACTGAAGATATACACTTGTAGTTATACTATACTTACAGCTTCCATTTTTGGATTTCCATTCTAGATATCCAAATGCTAGTTCATTTCACTCTGTCCTTTCCAGAGCTGTCTTGCATGCTCTCACTTGGTTTTCCTATACCTCTCCCAAGGGTGAATTTTACTGCAGTGTTCCTCTGATTTAACATGAACTACTGCTCAATCAAGAAGGCAGAGGGAGAGCCTGCTAGATGCTAGAAGGGAAATTAAATTCCTCAGCAGCCTCTTGACTCCTGGATAAGGATAAACACAAAAAGTACACCAGACTTTCCTGTGGGATTCAGGAGGGGCTCAGAGGTATGAACACCAGTCAGACCGTTATGATCATCTTTAAAATTTCACCCTGCATTTCCTACAAGTATCTTGGTTCTCATGGCTGACATAGGGCAGGAATATTTAACTTAATGCCAGATGTCTCTTTCTAAAGGCTTCAAATTATTGATGATATCATATTACCCATGTAGATTTCTTGATTAAATATGACTGTGGAAAAACAGTGTAAATGTTATTTCTAGTTTGGGATTCCCCATCAGTCCCTGCCTTTGTTCAGCTACTTTGCACTCACTTTCAATCAAACGTCCTGTGCTCCTTATTAGCATTTGGAAGCAAACATTTGCTTTTTCCCACTACAGGTAATTATTAAATCAGCCAAAAAGCCAGGAAGTCCCCCACCATGTCTGTGGTCAAGGTTTATAATAAAGGCTTAACATTTGTAAATTATACACCTCAAGACATTCCAAGGGATGTCTGTCATAAGGGAAGAAAATTGATTGAAATAATGTTCTTATAAGTATCTCTCTCTTCAAAACAGGATCCCTTGCTTGTTTATCCTTGTATCCCTGTAGCTGTGAACAGTGGCTATAGCAGGAGCAGAACAATTTAAAAATTGTGGTTGCGCTCCGAAGTATTGAACAGAAGAAAATATTTCACTTATGCTGTGTGAGTAGAACAGCCAGTTTCTCTCCCAAGGAGAATGAGCACAAAACTGAACTGAAATTAGTCATTGTTTGTTGCATTTGCATTCAGCAGGAGTGCTGTGCACGGAGGGCCTGTGTTGCTGAATCACTGACTGTGCTTTGCTTCCCTACAATAGGGAGAGGTGATGGGTGTGAATAATGCCAAGGTCTAAATGTGTACAATTCTTATGCTGTCTTTATTCTCATGGATATGTGGGACCTTGCCATGTCAACAGCAATTCCTCTCTTCCCTGCTTCACCCCCATCAGTCATTTCTAAGGCAATTTGCATGTGAATCCCCATGGACACCTCTGGTAACACTGGGGCTGACCTGCTATAAAAGTAGGTCTCCTAGGCTTTCAATCATCTTGCTGCACATAATGGCTACATAATCCTGCCTGCCTGCAAGAAAATGACTGTACACTGAAGGAGAGGACAGATCAAGGTTCTTACTCTGACTGCTCAGATAATCCATGCTGGTGGTGAGCAACAGATCACACAGAAGCTATGAAGATCAACTTCCTGACATGCTGATACCATCCACCACATTGCTCAGGGTATTGACTGCACTCATTAAGTTAAGAAAGGGTCCATATTCCCCAATCTATTCCCCCCCTTCCCCGGAACTCCTCTGCATTTCCCTGGTTTTGAGCTTGTTGCTCTTCTGACACAACTGCTTAACCGAGTCCGTTCTTCCCCTTAAGGTGGGTGTGTTATTAGGTCTTGGACATTAGATAACATAACATCACCTGACAGCTAAGCCAAAGTTTGGCCCCAGAAACCTTGTCTGAGACTTGGCTGGCAGCACAGCGTATTGCAGTGGGGAAGGTGCAGGTTTTCAGAAGGGTAACATCAAAAAATGTCATGCTAAACACTGTTGGGGATTTGGAGCTCTTACTTCTGCAGAAGGGGAGCTTCACCCACAGTCTGCTGTAACTATTTCACCACAGATAGCAAAGAGAAAGCAGAATTGTGGCATTTGTAAAACTCTTTTCACTTAGAGGAGGGTGCTGTGAGTGCAGCTGTTGCTGGCAATAAGAACAGCTTGGAATTAGGTTAGGCAAAGTGGCATTCACACAAGGAGTGTGTGGGGGGAAAGACTTGTGAAAAGCAATTGTAGGAAATACTGTTTGGAAAAGTGTCTCCAGATTCATTAACGTGCAACATAATTAATACTCTGCCTGTGCTGAAGTACTTGTAGTTACATGACTAATAGAGGCTTAATGGGACAATATGTAGAGTTATATCAGCAGGATAATTCCATATCATGGAGCAAAGAAGCTATCTATGAGCCGGGAGTTTTATCTACTGCCCTTATCAAACGTTCTAGACATTGCATGGTGCAACACGGTGCATAGAGTAAGAAGTTGGGAGCAGTATTTTTTTCACTTTTAATTATAAGGTTAATGGGTTCTTGGGAGCAGTAGAAGTCAATAAAGCTTACTTTTCCAAGTGTTCACTTGATATTGTTTGAAGGATCATGAGAGCATGCTCTAGAACTTTGTTGTCTGGGTGCGAAGGATAACAGGATGAAGAGATAAAGAGAGGGGCTAAAATGATCACTTTTTCTAGAAGCATTTATTCTTGGTTTCCTCTTGGAGGAGTCTGTACAAATACAGAACTATGGGGAGAAAAAAGGCAAATACATAAACTTTGAGGCTATGAAGCTGCTACCACTACACCTTCTGATACTAAGTTTTTCCATGTTCTGGATGTTGGCCACTTTCTTCTGACTCCTTCTTTTCTGATAGGATCTCTATAGGTGTTTTTTGTTTTTTGGTTGTTTTTTGTTTTGGTTTTTTTTTTTTTTGGTTTTTTTTTGTTTGTTTTTGGTTTTTTTTCTTGGTTTTTTTTATGACACAATTTTGGTCAGATCTATTTGTGGAAATAATTGGAGACTTGTTTTTTCTCCTAGCTCACCTATTTAAAAAAAATCTTGAGGGAATTTTAACTTTATTAGGAACCAAACTGACTTTTCTAGAGTTCTTGTGCTGGTTGTAGAGAAGCATTTTGCTTCTGTGATTTGGGAGATGTTTGATAAATTGTTTATTCATGTCAGCTGAGGCTCTGAAAGTATGAGCTTAACTGATGTCTTTCAGCATGGAAAACCTTGTAATTTTCTTGTAAGAGAATATTCTTTTCCTGAAACAACTTCCTCAGTATTGTTGACTGGGTTTCCTGTGGGTTTTTTTTTTCATCATCTCTGGGATGTGAGGCTAGCTGTTCTACTCTTCTAAAAGTAGGACTTCTGAAAAATAAAGTGAAATAATTGGAGTATATTAAATTAGTAATAAAGTTTTTTAATTTTAAGCTTTTTTTTTTCTAAAATAAATCACAGCACACACATGTAAGGGTTTTTTCTACATTTTAAATAAATAATTTGGACTGTTGATTTTTTTGTTTTGCCTGCTCTGGGCATGGCTTGGGAAAATAGGGACTATTGTCTTAAGGACGCTTCAACATTTGCATGCAAATATTTCTCATTTACTTCAAAGATAGTAGCAACCTGTGAAAATTATACTTCTGTTTAAGTCCTTGCAAAGCATGGTTATTGTTTCTGTTCTTTGAATCCTCGGAGGGTACAAGTTCCATATCCTCCTTAAACTCTTCTAAAGCTGTTCTTTACATGCAGGTAGATGTCAAATCTTATGTTGTTTGCCGTGATGCAAATCCCTCTTGCTGTTCACCTCAGAAATAACAAACAAACTGCAATAACCACTCAAGAACACCACAGATTTTCAAGTTCTCAGTTCTCTTCTGTGTTTCCTGCTCTCAGCCCCACAGTCATCTTGAAAATGAAGGAATTGAGTGTCTGTCAGGCTACATGTGCTGTATCCTGCTTGGAACAGGCAGGCATACTGGGTGTCAATTATCATCCCTTTCCCTGAAAAGGAAACATCATGTCTCAAATCCATGTGTACATTTTGTGTGCTTAGAAACAATTTTTTTAGCTGACAGGGAACAGTGAATTTTATAACTGTTAATTCTAGAAGTAATAATAAATATATATTATATAGTAAATACCATAAATATATAATATAATAAATATAATATATAATCTGATTAAATAATAGAATGAATTTACAATGCATTTCAACAACCAAAACTCAGTCTTTAGAATATCTTATTGAAATTCTTCTCAGGACTTATATTTATGGAGAAAAATAATGGGAGCATACATAAATTCTCTATAATTTTTTGAACAAGGAAACAATTTCTACATTGTAGAGTTTGAGGTAAAAAGGGAAAAAAAGCCCCAAACATCAAACTAGATGAAGAGAGAGAATAAGCAATGAATGCTTGAACCTGATATTCTTTAACAGTCAGCAAATCATCTTCCTTCTGGTCTTCTTTAAAGAAGACAATATTGTTCTAAAAATACTGGAAATGTACCTTACTATTGTTTGTCTTGTTAAAGGATGATATTGAGAGAGAACAAGAAAAAGAAAAGGTTATCTGTTTTGTGCATATTCTACTACTTACCACATAATGCCAATCTTGAAGACAATGCCAATGATGGTATAAAAAGACAATTGGAAATCATGAGGGACCTTTATGCTTTCTGCTTTGAGAATGTTCTTTCCTGAACTTGAATAACAAAATAAGGTAAAACCTAATTTCTTTTTTAAAACTTCCCTGTGGGGAAAAAGGATATTTATAATATAAAAAAACCAATCTGATTCAGTCATACAATCCAAAGGATCTAAATTGAATGTTGATTATTTTGTGGGCTGTAGGTAGTACCTGGCATCTTACAGAGGATTTTAATTTCTCAGGTTGTATGATAGAAGTGGTGCATCCATTTTACAGTCCAAGGCCAAATGCACGTTTTTGCAAATGTGGTATAAATATGCAGGTGTTTTTTATTACCTAACTTATCAACATCTACTTCAATTACTGAATAAAGTTAATTCTACTCAGAACCTTTCAGGCTTTGTAATTCTCTGGTGAATGATCAGTTTTCTTTCACTGGAAAAACCTGTTTTGCACGAGGATCCTCTTGGGACTCTGTGCTTCCTCCCAGAAGAGATGGGTCGGACTGCTGCAGGAGACTCGGGAGACAGCGCAGTGCAGGATTTCTTCTGGGAGAAAACACAGCCTGCCGTTGTGATTGGAGGAAGCAATTCCTGTTTCCATGTTATGTCCTGTGATGATGGATAAATGCATTAATATGTATACTTTATACTAGACTAAAGAGAGAGAATAGTGTTAACAACCAGGCTGTGCTTTCTAAAAGTCCAATAAAAAAACTTCTCAACCTTTAAAACAAATTGAAAAATTAAAGGCTGTGCGTCAGAACTCTTGGAATGCTTTCATTCCTCTGGAAAATCTACCTTTGCCAGTAAATGTTTTAATTTATTAAGAACGATCTGACTATTTCTCTTTGAGATCTACTTTTTTTCTCTTTGTTATTGAGTCTCTTAAGTTGTCCTTCATTTTTACTGACTATGTAAAAGGACTATTATGTCCTTCAAAGTGATTTACAGAAATATTTAAACCATTACTCCCTTTCTCAATGAAATGTCATTTTACACAGACCCTCCTTGAACAAGTGTCACAAAATACATATTTTTTCTCTTTACCTATACCTTTGAGCACTTTGATATTTTCAACCTTTTCTTTACAAGATAAAGTCATAAAGCTAGAACTAATTATTTTCAAAGCGAAGTAAATGAAAGCTAAAGTGTTCTTGTGGATACTCTGAAAACAAAATTTTACTCCCCAGCAAACTCACGTTATAAGATTTGCAATAAAATATTAGCAAAAAGATATTTAAGGGTGATTTCAAGGAATCATCATGAGCTGACATCCAAGCTATGAGTTACCCTAAATAATGCTTCCAATAGATTCCTGGAATAAGTATGCTGCAACACAATAGATAAACCTAACTTATTTTAAGATAATGCTTGTTCTATCTCTATGGACACAATGATGACCTAGTCCTACATTAGGGATAGCATTGTTTGTTATATTTATTATTTTCCTAAATATTGCTGGCAGTAGTCTTTCAGCACCTCTTCCAAACCTCTGGTGCCTTGTGTAGATATATAACAGAATAGCAGACTGTGGCTGCATCCTGAAGGACTGTTTTCTCTCAGTATTGCTTTGGAACTGTGATGAAGTTGGACTCTTTTTGAAGAGCAACCTCTGAAAGGGAAATGCATAACATACATCCTATGGTTAGCATGTATTTCCTGTGATAAATAGTCTGAGAAGGTGGTGAAATTGTAGTCAAAAGCTTGATGCCATAGGACCATGCTGTGCTGGTTTTGAGTGGGGTAATTTCCTTCTCAGTGACTAGGACAGGTTTTGGACTTGTGCTAAACCCAGGGTTAGTAATCTAGAGATGGTTTTGTTATTGCTGAGCAGGGCTTACGCGGAGCCAAGGCCACCTCTGCTTTTTTTACTGCCATGCTAGCAAGCATGTTGGGGGTGCATGGGAGGCTGGAGGAGATACAGCCAGGACAGGTGACCCCAGCTGACAAAAAGGATATTCTGGGCACACATCATGCTCAGTGAGGGGAAGGAGCAAGGGGGCATGTTTGAAATGATGGCATTTGTCTTCCCAAGGGCCCATTGCATGTGATGCAGCCCTGCTCTCCTGGAGGTGGCTGAACACCTGCCTGCCCATGGACAGCAGTGAATGAATTCCTTGTTTTGCATTGCTCGTGTGTGTGGCTTTTGATTTCCCTATCTTTATCTCAACCCATGATTTCTTCATCTTTTACCTTCCCAATTTTCTGCCCAATTCTCTTTTTGGGGGAGTGAGTGGCTGCGTGGTGTTTGGTGGCTGGCTGGGGTTAAACCATGACACGTTTATAGGTAAAAATAAGTGACTCATCCAGTCCTCAGAAGGAGAATAAGTTGGAGAAGGATCTGCTATTAGTGTTGAAAATTTTTTAAAGGCTAAGTTTCTAATAATTCAAGGAAAAAACAGCTGCTGCTTCTCATTAATATCCTCTGGTATCTAAAGCCTGACTCCAGCTTTGCATGTCCTTTCCTAAGCATGCTGAAGGACAAGAATGTTTGTTTTGAAATATAACAGTAATCTTGCCCCGACTTTAGGAATAACTTTTATTCAACTTCAGCTACTGAGGTTATGTGCCATTTCTATCCACTTAATACAGTTTCATTTCATCTATCTCCTGATGCAGAAAAATCAAAGATTGGGCTAGGTCTCTCTCTTCCTTGGTGTTCAATCATCTAGCTGTTATGGACTCATTATTAAATTGTTTTATGAAAGAAAGGTGGGGAGCAAATAAATGCAATACAATCAAATCTATTATCCTAAAGATGTAGAATGTGTGTGTGTGTGCATTTCCCCTCTCCCCTTGTGGTGCAATGTGGAAGTATGCCTGGAAATCACAGTTGTGGGACGCAACCAAAAAAACCCCAACAACTCGGGGTAACAGAAACTGGTTCTCCTCTTTTGTCAAAGGAACAAAAGCAGAGGAAAGTCTGCTAAAGCAAATATCTTGGATTGTGGCAGCAGAACTTGAAAGACTGGACCTGCCTAATGACAGTCTGCAAGTCCTTGGTGAATGAATTTGTACAAAGCCCTAATGAAGACAAACAGTCTATTTAGGCATGCTGGAAGACTCCCATTCAGCCAGCAGCTGGCATGAATGTTGTCAGTCAGAAGACACAAGCAGATGACAAATAACTGAATATGTGGAAAAAATGAGATGACAATGAGCTGATTTCTCATTAACACTTCTTTTCTTCTTCTTTAGATATTATAAACACATTATTCAGGGTTGGTTGTAGTGGCCTCCTAAATGCCAGTAAGTCATGCTGAAGCAGTGTGCAGATGGGAGGCTGCTGCTGGATGGGAGGACAGTCCCTCTCCACTGGAGCTGCTGGGCGCTTTGCATCCCAACGTATTCACAACTCTGTGTGCTCCCAAAATAATTTCTGTGGAGTAAAAGAAAAGAAAGTCCTATGTAAGCAGGGTTGTTGTGAAGTATTCACTGACTTTTCTTGTTCTGATTGCAAAAGAATCACCATTTTAGTGAAAATTAGGGGTAGGTTTACTATCAAGAGTAGAGTTGGCAGAATACTTTAAAGAGAATTGTCAAAGTAGAACAGACTTCTATATTTTTTTCTTCTGTCTTCACAGACTTCTGCATGTTCTTTTTCTTAGAATAATGGAAACCATCAAATAACTGAGAATTAAAAGCAGTTAATACTGTTGAGGAATTGCCTGGAGAGGCTTTCTGCTGTATACCAGCAGTACAAATGGCCCTGGCCTGCACTGCTTTGGATTCTGCCTGACATCCAGTGAGACAAACTGGACTATTGGGCTAATTACACCTTCTAATTTGGGTTAATTGGGTTAATTACACTTTCTAGAGACAGGAGATGTGATATTTTCTTCCAGTATCTTGGCTTTCTTCTTCCCCTTGACCCCATATCTGTTAGACTTGCCTTGCACAGTCACAGTTCCTTTTACAGTTTGGTTTTTGATGTAAATTCAGGAGGTACCAAGCAGGTAAGTCCCCCACTGACATGTTGAGCTGCTTGTGTGCTTGTGGGTTTTCTAACTTCTTCAATTAAGGCAAGAGATTGTATTGGGTTACACTTGCTGATGATATCCATATCTGAGTTTGACTTCATTGAATGTTTAAATCCTAAAGCAGAACACAAGAGTCTCTGCTTCCTAAACTCAAGTGGTCAGTCCAGCTGAATGTGGCATTTTTTCAATATTTACAGATCAAGTATTTATTTATGTGGGACTTCTTTTTGTTTGGTTCTTTTTCTCCTCCTTTATCCCCCAAATCACTGGACAACTGCTCTCAAAATGTTTTCCTCATTGTATGGTAGGCTCTCCAGTTTAACAGGGCTAAGATGTGTGTGTGTATTTCTGTTCATACACACAGATACCTACATGGTCAAAATGTTGCTTCTCCTTCCCTGCAGAGAGGATTCCAGTGGTCAGCTGGTAGATCCAGTCCTTCCACGTGCTTCAAATCTACCACAACTGACTGAAATTACTAGTTATCCAGGATTCAGAGTACTATTTTCTCTCCTTTTTCTCTCTGTGTAGTCCTCAGTAGTCTGAAGTACCTACAAGCATTTGAAAATCCCACTTGATGCTTATATACTCTTTTGAAATCATGTTGAAAATATAGCCCTTGGCCATTTTACATCTATGAAGGGTGATGATGCTTTCTTTAATGAAGGAATTTTTCACAGCTGGGGGAACATGGTCTTCCCCAGTAATACCCAGCATGAGGTTAAAAACCAACAAACCAACCAAAAGATCCATTTACTGAGCCTCCTTTTAGTGCACTCTGCTGTGCTTGAGTGTTGAGTCTCTTTCCCCATGTGGGGGGGAGGCACCTGCCTTGGCTGCACAGTCATGCTGTGGAGGTGTTTCTATTTTTCCAGCTTTGAGAAGTTCAAATTTTACAGTGCACTAGAGATGATGTAACTTCAGACTGCTGCCAACAGGCTCTTTTCATGTGTCTCCTTCCCCCTCTCCATGTAGGTTCTTGAGTACTGAGCCAGCTGTGCTTGGGCAGGGGCTTGGGGGTTCAGACTTCAAAAAGGTGTTTTTCTTCTGCCCCTCTCTCTGCCCTCATTGTTGCTTATAATATTCCCACATGCCTGAACAGAGGCTATCAACAGGAGAGAGGGACTCAGGCACACTTATTTACAGTACCTCATCAGCAGATTCCTCTGCCAGTCTCTGCTTCCATTTGAACAGGTGCTGGTGCAGCCGGACCTGGTCTTTGAACTTCTCTTTCTCCTTTTCAGGTTGAATTTTTAATGTGTTGTGGTCTTATAAATACCCTGAATGACCAGTGATAAATAAAGCAAAAACCCCCCAAATATCCTTAGACTTGTGTTTTCCTCCTAAAAAGCCCAGTGTTGCTGACAGGTGCTAACTGGTGCTCTATTATGTACTGGATTATGTGGGGATTTAGATCTCTGCATATTTTAGCAGTATCTGTATCCGTGAATGCACATTGAATCTGCCCCTTTTCCCTTTGTGTCAAAATACATGGTGACACTTCGTGAAAATAACATCTGCCAACAAGAAGTACACCAGGCAGTGAAACACGAGCTACACTGCAGGCACTGAACTGGACCTGGTTCATCCTTTTACAGGATGGCATCTTTATTTTGCACAGTGAATGCATAACGTATCTTCATCATAAGAAATGGCTGTTGCAGTGTTACTTTTTAAAAGGTTTTTGGGGTTGGTTCTGTGTAATATGTAACAAAGGAGATGCAGGCCTTCACTATCTGTGTTATTAAAACACCTGCCTTTACCTTCACAACTTTTTATTCATCATAAAAACAGTTTAATTATTGTTCAATATTTTTGTACCTTGAAATCCAAGATACATTTGCATTGTAAAAAATAAGCTTAAAGTAATATCCCATCCTCAGATAACTTGTACCCCATCCTGCAAAGACTGTAGTTCATTTTATTTCTAAGTGATGTTTCTCATTGATTTTAGTGCTGCACTCTGAATAGCAATTACATGGTTAAATAAGTGTATTGAAATTATATTAATCAAGAAAATAAGCAAATTACAGAAATAATGACCAAAGGGGGATTAATATAGAGGAGGATACATATAGGGTTAAATCTCTGCATAGGATGAGCTTTCTTTGCTTCCTGTTTCTGCCATCAACTGCCTTTGTGCCCACTTTTTAAGCAAAAGAAATGTAAAATGGACCTTTTTTTTTGTTGTTGCTGTTGGTTGGGTTTTTATCTGATTGCAAATTCTTCAGCTAGAGTATCTCACTGTTGATGTGTATGCCAGGGAGTACATCCTGGGGTCCTAATTTGGTTACATACTCAAAATAGTACAGTAATAGTGTTTAATGATGATTGTGATGGGAAGATATAAGTTTAGTACTACACATAGCAGATAAATTTTGTGAATGCTGTTGCTTTTGTGATATGGGTGATGTTGATGGCATTTCATCATTCTGGCTATCCATAGACATGTTTTTGTCCTCATTTGGTTTAGAGTCATGCTTTTTGTGATAATTTTTTTTCCTAAAGGAAAAATGGTTGTGCAGTCCTAAAGAATTACACTAAGGGGAAATTAGCTGAATCTGGTCTCATCTAAAACATGCCTACAGCATCATGAATTCTGTGGGCTGTGCCAATGTGTGGTTGGGATTATCAGGAATTTCCCAGGTTAGACTTATAACTTGCAAGCAGTTTGAGTGATAATCTTGTAGATTTAAATATCTCCAGGGTATAAGCCCTGGAACAGTATAAAATTATTGCTAAGAGTGTGAGGACAAAAAGCATATATGAAACAAAAAAAAAATCTGTTAAGTGGCTGATTTAAGTGGTAAAAGAATACACAAACAGGCATGTAAGACTTTTGTTGGAAATAAAGGAGAAGCAGCAAACTCGAAGTTTTAAGATATAAATTCACTATAGCCTGTCAACAGGAATAGTGTCATGAGGAATTGGAAAAAAAAATCTCCTATTGTGAGAAGTCTGTCTGTCTGAGTGCATGTGATGTGATAAAGGGTTTTCTTTTCTCTGTGTGGTCTCATTTGATTACAATGCTAGGAGAGCCTGGCTGCATTCCATATGTAATTAATTGCAGCTTTGGTTTTAGATTGCAGCGGGGGCCAGGCTGCCTCTGCCCCTTGTGCTTGTTCACATCTTTAGATATCTTTCCACCGTGCCAGCTGGTGGATGAATGGAGCCTTTCACAGCAAGCCTAATAGGCATGAATGGTGGAGTCATTGTCCTTGCTGGCTCTCTAGTTAATCTAGTGACAAACAAGGTTGGAGCTGCTGCAGTTGACATTCTCTTTATTGCCTGCGTTTTAAACGTAAACACTGTTCAAAGGGATTTCATCTTCTTGCCAACTCGTTTCTGTTTCTTGCTGGTTTTGGAAGGAATGTATTCTTTATAAAGAGGTAGCTGTAAAGACCAGTATGTGTTAGGTTCATTTGTTTACTCCAGTTTCCGGCAAAGCAGACAGTTGAATGCCTCAGGTTGTGTGTTTAGGTTCCAAGTTCTATAATTATTTTTTATGTCTTCTGAGGTTCAATTCTTTCTACATCGTATGTGAAGTTAAGTTACACCAAGCTATTGCTTCAGTTCTTGCCTGTTTGTAGGGATGTGTTTCTGAACTGTTATTTATTTTTGCAGTATACAAACTTAAATAAAATTTTAAAAGTAGGCTTATTTTCTTACAGGTAAACGTTATAGATCTGAAAAAAATATTAGTTTTAAATACACGTTTTGATAGATTCAAAAATCAGAAAATGTTATCTGACTAGGAAATTCTACAACAATAGAAAATGTCCTTTCTATGAGTATTTTCAGTTGATTTGAAGAAAAAAAAAGCCAACATTTTTTCTGAAGTGCTTCTGATACTCCTCTTATTAAATACTGTAAGTTTAACTAACTTTAGATAGCATAGTAAAAAAATTAGTCAAAAGACTTGTCAGAAATTCAAATAAGTTCCATGGAGTGTTTGAAGACCATGTGTGTTTTCATAAATTGTTTTGCTTGATCCTGCTATCTAAAAATTGGGGGCTTTTTTAAGTCAAGAAGGAAGGGAAATCTATGCCAATTTCTCATTTCCCTGTTTTCAAGTTCTGTCAAAATCAAAGAAGGGAAAGTGAGTCAAAAGGGCAGAACCAACATCCAGTAAAACTATTCGCTGAGGGTCTTGTCACTGCTGGAGCCAGGGAACAAAAATGCAGTTCTGGCAGTTGCTTTTCTTCTGTAGTGAATTGTGTGTAGTACAAAACCAACTGAACAGAAAAAAAGCCCAAACAAAGAGAACAACTCGATGACCTTTTCCTAGCTGTCCTTCAGGGGAAAACCATTTTAAAATGAGGAGTTTTGTCACTGTAGTGATGTCGGTGTAACCCGGGTGTGATGTGGGGAGTGGCCTTGGCACTGTCAGGGGTCTTTAATGTGCCTGGGCTCATCAGTACCACCACCAACATAGCTGGGGGGTCATTTTGTGCCTGCTCTCCCTTAGCCTGGAGAAACCTGGAGGGTGGGAAGTATCCTAAGGGGCAGCACAGGGGTGTCTGGGCTGCTAGGGAGAAGCAGGATGTGTTCCAGAACCTCTTGGGCAGAGGAGCCATGCTCTGTGTTTGTGCTTTACGAGATTATCTGCAATTGCAGCTCTTGTACACTTGCTTCCTTGTTTTAACAATACACTTCCAAATTTCTGTAATCTCCCTGGGCCTTTACCTCTCTCTGCAGTTATAAATGAGCAATATGTGCGTGTCACAGTCCTTAACAGGCCCAATCTTGATTCACACAAACACACTGCAAGTTGAAAGGTTTGTCTGGAGCAGGTGCTGTCAGAACTGTACTGTAGAGGAACTGGAAGCAAAACTCTCATTAATGCTAAAGGAGAAGTTTACCTTATTCCCTGCTAACCATGCTGAAAACCTGCCCCAAGAGGCACAGTTTAATAGTCATAATTTCATTTCAAATGCATTAGTCCTCTTTGCCCAATTAAAAAATGTATGAAAAAAGCAGAAGGCACAAAGAAGTGTTAAACTGTTTAGTATTTGGGGCTTTCTATGACGCTTCACCATTGCACTAAGAGCAGGAAGAAAACAGCCCATGTTGACCTATTTGAATATTAATCCCCTTCCAAAAGATATATGTGAAATGTGGTGTTCCAGAGTGTTGTGGTTTGAAGAGGAAGTGAGTTTTTTGGGAGGCAGTGATCAAACTAAAAAGTGCTCAGATGTGAATATTAGTAGTTGGTGTGGCTACTGAGGATATGGATATGTCTTTGAGAATATAGGGGTTAAAAGCAGAGGACTCTTAGGAGAATACTTTCTTGGTTTTGGTCGGTGAAAGAGGTCAGACCTCCCCTGTTTTCATAGGGGCACTGGCGTTGCAAAAGCACCAAACTGTAACACAGAGTAAAACGATGGGTGGAGTGCAAGGGGGCATGGAGAAGGATTCATTCCTTTCTTCATTCTGTGGGGGAGATTTCTCAAGGGCTGCACACGTGGTGTAGCCTGTGTCCTTCAGTCTTGCTGTACACCACTGACACTAGGCTGTCTGTTCCAGGAGTCTCTGTGACTAAAGGTCACAGGCTAAATATTATTTCATTCTGTATTGGAACAGTACAACTTGAAACCCAACTAAAAGAAAAATATGAATCCAAAGTTGAATTATACTCATAGCTATTGCTGAAATCTCAGTGTATGAAAGAAGCAATTTATTTAAAATTCTGCCTTTTCTGCAATAAATAGCTACCTGAGCAGGCATTGCATTCTACACAGAAGTTTCCTGCAGAGGATTCACTGCAGATTTGTTACCATTAAGGAATTCCTTGGAAGGATTAGGATAAGACTCTTAGCAGACTAAGTCTCTAGAGGACATTCTTGATGACATGTGACTGTCTTCTGACTTTTGACCTTCCCCTTTAAAGTATTGGCTTCAGGATAATTGTCACAAGTCTCCAGAGAGTGTCAAAAATTTAAAATATTTCCTCCAATTAAGATTTTATTAACATAGAAATGAAATATGAAATCTAAAGAAGTCCTTATTAGTGGTTATACTTCATGTTGACATAAAAATAGTGCTTTTCAAACCTTGTATTTTGATCCAAAGGATAACCTTAACCTCATTGCAAGATTATTAATCAAAAAAGATAACAATGAAAGGAACAGAGTTCTCAATCTGACTATTCCCAGACCTCTTCTGATTTCCCTATCTTACCCATCACACTTTGATTCACACTAGGAAGGGGATCTAAAAGATGGTTGCCTTGCATTCATGCTGCAAGACATCCCTTTTTCTTCACTGTCAGCACTGATGCATCTCCGCTACTGCAAGCACAATCCACGCTGAGGCACTTTACTCTCACCTTTGTGGAGATGAGCCAAAAATGTTTACTTAAGGCTTAGAATTAAAGTCTAGCAGGCACCTGACATGCTCCCACTTGTTTGACTCAGAGTTGTTCCTGAGGTAGCAGCAGCTGGCATCTTTTCAGGAGGAAAAAAAAATAATGGTCACACCCCAACTACCCTTAGAAATAGACCTTCAGAAGCAAATACAGAGCAATTCTGCATTTTCTATTCCTATGCTGTTTTAAACTGAACTAGTAAGTTTTTCCAGGACTTTGATTTTTTTAAAATCTTTTTTTTTCCTTTTCCCACTGAAAACAATCACATTTTTTTCTGCCTAAAGAGAAGATTTTTGTTAAATCCTATTGCAAATGGTCCCTGATCTCTGTTTATATTTCCAAATCTTTCTTCCTTCCCAGCAGAGTGCGTTTAAGGGAGGAGCAGAATCACTATGGCAGCAGGCTGCTTCCCGGACGTGTCAGAGAAACCTGCCAAGTTTCTTGGGCTCATTGTGAGTGGTGCTGAGATTCGCTTTTGTGCTTGTCACGTAATCAGTTGGAAATAGCAGTATTTGAATGAGGATTTCACACTCCCTTATTCTGTCCCTGGCAGGGCCACTTGTGTTTCCTCGTCCATGTCAGTCTCATGCTTGTTCCTGGGAGGATGGAAAGGAAACAGTGGGGCAAAAGCCTCCTTAATTTGCTTCTGAAGACAAAGGTCTCATCATGCCTCTTGTACTGGAGCACTGGTACAAATCGGAACAGCAGCCCCCTGAGAGGGTTCAAATGGGGTTTTCTGGAACTGTGTCTCATTAGTTTCTCATTGGAAGGTCAGAAGGGCTCAGGGAAATCGGTAGCAGTGGATCAAGCACTGCAAGACCCAGCTGTTTTTTTTTAAATTGTGTCAATGGTCAGCACCCCCACAGTCGAGCAGCTATTGCTGTTCAGCCAGCCAGTCCTCCTGGGAGCAGAGAAACTCTCACACATAGATGCTCCTCTTGGAAGCTGTGTTATTGCCATCAGGAAAACACTTCCACAGCTTGGCATGATCTGCTTGTTTCAACCTGTCAGATTTATTTCCAAGCTCTGTTTTAGGGTCATTCTTTCAAATTGCAGCTGAGAGATGCCATACATGGTCTTGGACTATGCACTCTGGCAGGGTTGTGGGAATGCGATAGTACTTTTGAAACACCTACCCCTCAGTGCTGTGCATCCAGGAGGAGTACCCTTGTGTCTGATTTTTGTGGCATCCTCATAAGCATTCAGCTCCACAGTGTGGACAAGTCCTTAGCCTCCAGCTGTGCCAGCTGTTTCTCATGGTGATGACACCAAGTCAAGAGAATGATGTAGCACATTTTCTCATAAGTGTGCTTTGTTTTTCGGATATCCACTGGAGAATATAGGTGTTGCTCCATGCCTGTACACCAGGTTTTGATGTGTGCCTGTGTTTTGATTACTCGATGTACATTGCAGGCAACTCTGATTCCCTATGAAATGGCTGAGTTTGGAGCCAAAGCTACCTCTGTTATATGCTTTAGAATTACTCTACAGAGGTATCCAGTTCTTTCTGTAGACTATAGGGGAAACATAAATTCCTAGCATAAGTTCATGGAGTCACCTCTTGGTCTGTATACCTTTGCAGTGCTGAAGTCATATGAATTCACCCCATAGTCTTTGAAGTGCCTAATTTAGAGGCTTTTGTTGCATTGCTCATTTGTTGCTTGCCATTCTGCAGCGATAGCAACAAAGAAACCCTTATTTCAGTGCAATTCCATCAGTCGTGTATAGAAATAGAACAAATAGTTGGGAAATCAGAACAGATCCCAGAAGGGCCTTGTGGCTATTTCTATTCCAACGTCAAAAGGTACCATTTGCATAATGCAATATCTCCACTGAAAGGAATAAACTGTAATTTAATGCAAGATCTTTTGTCTTTTATATCTTACATTTAAATAATGGGTGCATAAAATTAAAATAAAAATACTTAAAAGAAGGATGTTTAACCAAACACTTCACTTTAATGAAGCTGTGATGTTTGAAGCCTGTATCTGATGCACAGCATCAAAAGTTTTCACTCTTGTTTTAGCAAGCAGTAAGAGAAGAGGCAGGTTCATATTAGCTGATCTAATCCAGTCCAGCTTTATAGTGTCATAATTCTGGCTGCTCCCCCTTCTCAGCTTCAATTTATGTAGTACTGGGCTGCCCCTGGTCTCCTTTCCTTCTTCCCTGTAAAACTGTAGACAGCTCAGAAAGGGTCACTATCTGCTAAGACAAGCATGGAAAGGAAAGCTAACTATCTATACTTTTCTTTCCTTAGACTCATACCCCTACTTTGTAAGACCCTCTCTAGGATCTCTAGTTATTATAAGGACAGTATTTTTTCCATTAAAAAGTGCTTTCCATATTTTTTTTTTTTACTATGATTAGATAATCCTCTGGAAGTGTGGAGGGGTCTCCCTTTGTTCTAACCAAAGGCTTTAGCCTCACTGCAAAAGCTTCCCTCTACAGGAGTTTTACAGCCTGTAAGCTCCTATAGGTTTCTTTATACAGGTTTTCCAAGGAGTTTTTCTGTTTTATTGGCTGTGCGGTTGTTGGGGCTTTTCCCCTAAAGCTTTTGAAACAACAACCTGTATTAGCTTCTATCCATGTCTCCCTCATTCTCAATTCCCTCCTAACCCTTCCTCACTAGGAGAGTGTTGTCTTTATAAGCAAGGAGCAGCCCAGAAATGCAGCCCTGCAGCTTTTATGTACTACAACTGTCACATGTACCTCCCTGAACAGCCAGATTAAAGGAAGCCAGTTTCCAAAATGTTAAATGTTAGCAAAGATCACCCAGCACATGCTTGATGTGCCATCTGTTACAAACAGAAATGGAGGAAGAAAGAGAATAAATCCTCTTTCTTACCCTGTGCTCTGCATATCTTGCTATAATATGATTTTTCAAACCACTTCAGGTTTCCTTTAAAGATTTGACTTTCAGCCTTTACCTAATACATGCAAACAGACTTTGCAGCTGCTTCTGTACCACACCTCAGGCATTGGTCATCTCTCCTGCCCTTCTAGCTGGAAGTGTGGTGCGATGAAGTCCGTAAGTGCTCTTAGAATAGATAAAGGTAAGACTCTTGTAGGAAGAAGCAAAAGTCTCTTCTACCTTCCCAAGGCTCATTGTATCCTGGGCTTCAGTTATATCTTTGCAATTCTGAACTGGTCCTTGTTATTTCCTTTTGGTCTTACTGTTCTTAATCAGATCACGGAGGGCAGACCCATTAGTGCCACCACTAATTCTATTTACAATGCCTTATATGCCCCAATTGCAATAAATCTCAGACTACATTGTGCTTTGGTATCAAAGCATATTGTGCTGATGGTCTAAAGAACCTAAGTGTGTTCTTCACAGAGAGATATTTCTTTGGCCTTTGCAGTTGCTGTCAAGTGGGTAGCTGTAGCCTGGCTTCCTATTTTCGGTTTCCCCCTTTTTTTTTATTTTTCACTGAGTATGTTCTTAACAAAAGGGAACTTGACTGTCTTTCGCATGGGAAGCAGAAGTTCAGCTTCTGGGCGCTGTTTTACGCTCCATAGGACTAATGATTTTGGCTTTTTACCTGCCTATCCTGCAGGTGTTGAGATGAGGATTTTCAACAGGTTTCCCCTTTCTCTTACAGAATGTTTTATGTTCTTCTAAGAGATTCTTCTAGAGGGGGAGCATTTCACAAGAAATGCCCTTTCAGTAAAGGACTTTTCTATCTTCCTGTGCCTCCCTGCTCTCTAAGCCTGAGGTGTGGTGTCCAAACGAACTGGGTTCTGTAACATAGGAAGTGTGAAACCATGTGTAACTGCATACGTGTTTTTGACAAACCTGAGGAAAAATGCTTAAAACCACAGAAAGATTGACTGATCTTTGCATGGCCTCACTGAATCCTGATAGTACAGGACCCCTTTGCACAGAGAGAGCCCTCTTTGCACACCAGCAGTAACTCAGGAACATCTGCTAAGGGTTTTGAGAGAGGCTAGACAAACTTTTTCAAGGTTGTTAATCTGGAATCAGGTTTTGTTTTGTAATATTTTTTTGCCTTTTCTTTTGTTGTTGTTTTGGTTTGGTTTTGCTTTTTTGTTCAGGTCAGCTAGTTAGGATGTATGCCAGAAACTAAGAGGCTACTGGAGCATGGTAGCAGCGTTTGACTGTTGTTTATGACCCTGATAGTAGCCAGCTTTCAGACTACTTCTACTGTCAGGAATACCATGTAACTGACTGGAATATAAGTATTTGTGAATACAACACAACTACTTGCTTTTTCCATGCTTATATAAAAAGAGATTTATAGCTCTTCATGATGAAGCTGCTTTTCTTTTGATGCAGAATTTTACTTTGCTGCAGTTTGAGGGACCTTCAGACATGCTCTTACAAAGGCATTATCCTACATTAAGCAGGTTTGTCACAGTTAGTGGATACTTGAGATGCAGATGAGAGCAGAAGCCAGGTTGTGCCATGTGCTGCACCTCACTGTCAGAGTAAGGGAAATTAGCATGCCTTCCTGTCTGGTTACCGTAAAGGTTGTTCGTCATTAGGAGTTTTGCCAGGGGAAATCCGTATATCTGCCACTTTGAAGAGATCTGAGCTACATTCGAAACTATTCAGTTGCAAAAAAGCTGTTGAATCTTATTGATGCAGACACAGGGAGAAAAGATTTTGGTAGCATAACTGAGTGTACTTCTGTACTTAGAAGTGTGCAGCACTGCAGTTAAAGGCACCTGCAGAATTCCTGGAGTCTGCAACACTTCAGAGGTTTCTGTAAGAAATAAATTGCAGAGCAGCTCCAAACAAGGGGGAACTGGAAGATTCTTTTTCCTGTGTTTAGAAAAGAGTCAAAACAGTCTGCAAAGGTGAAGAATTTTTCATATCTCTTCTGAATGCATAGCTCCCTTGTTTCTTTCTAGTATGTAACATAAGCTGACAAATTAATTTGTTTTTAAGTGGTTTATTGTTTTGTAATCTTTCTTTTAAGTGTGGATTGTCTATCCTGGAAGAGATTTCTGCAAGAACTGGAGAATAAGTCCTATAGGATAAGAATTCAGCAAGGGAAAAGGATATTTCATTGGGATGCTAGATTAGATTGAATTAACTGCTCATTTACATTGCAGGCTCGAATGTGAGAGGTGCTGGGTCAGCAAAAGGAAGAAAGAATGATGGGAAGGAAAACTTTATCAGTTTGATGCTTTTCTGTATGATTGCTGCTCCCAAGTGGATTAGAAGAGTCCTACTAGAAGAAGAGAGGGTGGGCAGGAGGGAATTTCCAATTAGAGATATCCCCAATCTTATTTATAAACTAGATTAAAAACAAAGCAATTCTGATCTGGCTGGACAGAAAACCCCTCATTGCCATTTTGCCTTAGTTATGTCCTTAGATGTTCTTCATAGAATCAAATTATTCACTTCAAAATGTAGAATAAAACTTATTTCATCATTTCCTTGAAACATCAAACTGCTACTGGGAAGGACTGGTGAAATCAAATTGCATTTGAAACTCTCACAGGGATCACACATGGCAGCCTGTCACTGTTTCAATATTAAAATACTACCAAGGTTTTGTCCCTGGTACTGCACGATTATGTCCCTGGTGTTGATGTGGCTTGTTGTGTGATAATACAGAATAAAGAAAATCCTAAGGAAGGTGTCACATTTTTACACAACACTTGAAACTCGTGCAGGGAGCAATTATTGTTGTGTTTATATTTGGTTTTGATAAAAATGACAGCCATATCTAGACAAATGTGTTGAGTGAGCCGCAAAACAGCAGGTTCTGATATAGCACTTCTGACAGGGAGTGTTTTCTGAGTGCCCAAGGTGAATGTGTATGGTGTTGCTACTTTTATAAGAAGTCAAGCAGCACAATGGTATCCAGTCCCTCCTAGAGCTGGAAAATTTATTCTATAAGGAAGAAAAATCACTCAACTATTGCTAAGTCAAATAGTTCCATGAGACAAAGGGTCTGGCTGTTATGTCGCGGCTTCTTAAGGTTTGTGTCTCTCAATGAATTTTCTGATTGGAGTGGTTTGAGTTTGAGGGAATCTTTTTCTGGTTTTGAGGCATTCATCTTCCTCCTATAAGGATTTCTGGATTATAATGAGGTTTTCTTTTCTGTTTTCTAAAATGTGTGGAACTTTTCACCTTCTGGTACATTTGGTTGAAACTGGTCAACATGTCCTGGAATGTGAACACACATGAAAAATCAGACAGCTTGGAAAGATGTAAATGTTCCAGGCCAGTAACAAGAATAGGAACATTTGCATTACATTTCATTCTGCCAGGCTTGAAAAAAAGCCATTGTCAAGATTGACTGGTAGCTTTAGCCCTCATTGAAACAGCTGAGCTTCTTTGTCTGAACCAATTACTATGGTTTTAGTGGGATTGGGCAAAAAGGCAGCTCCATTCAAACTGCTTTATTGGCATGTCTAGTGTCTCAAGCTTTGCCAAAAGGCATGGTGCCACTAGGGATTTGAGAGATTCAATGTGTCAAAATTATTTTGGTCTTAAAATTTCATACTTGATTCTGCAATAATTAGAACTGGAGAAGTTTTAGATCTCTGCTTCTGATCTTAGGGGTCTGAAGAAATAGTCTTAGTAAAGATTAAAAAACAATAAAAACAATAAACAAAACGATAAGGCTCTTTCTAGTGTCTACAGAGAGTCTAGAAAGCAGAATTGGATTGAGGACACAAGGCACAAATCCCCTAAAGGTCTTTTCTAAAACTGAAAGAAAGATCAAATCCTTCCAAATAGTCTATTAATTTGCAAGTAATTGCTGTAATGGTTAAATGCTCAGTTAGCTGTGATATTTGGCCACAATTTAGAATGACAGGACAGAGAAAGAGTTAAGTCCTAGTTACTTTCAATCCAATATTAAGGCAACATTAAACAATACCCCAGAATATATATGTCAATTATAACCAGGCTGGTTTGTACTTCTGAGAGTCTAATGGTGTGTAGTGGAAAATGTTAAGCTGATAAAGAGTAAAGAGCTGCACTATTTTAGGCTCTCTTATCCAGTTAGCTGACTAAAACTGTTTTATAGCTAGAACAGAGCATCTGGGCTGGTACACATAGCATTCATCAGAGACTCTAAATCTGTGAAAGAGAGCAGGGAAACAACAAGCTTGGAATAGATTCTGTCAAGCCCACAACATCTGAACAATTTGTAGTTAGAAAACCCCACTGCTGCTCAGAAATCACAAGTATCTGCCAGTCCTTTGAGACTTTTTTTCTCTGTGAGCATGTGCTGTTTTTCTATGTGTCTTCTTAAAAAAAAAAAAAAAAAGGAAGATGGAACATACTGTACTGAGCAGCAAGCCAACATTCAAAGAAGAAAAACAATTCAGACTGGGATGCTTTTGCTATCTCCCAATTTACCATAGTTTACATATAAAAAGGATGATAATTTAGGTTGTTTTCTTTGTTCCCTTTAAAGTTTTAATGTTAATACCAGGTGACTGTCTAGTGCCCTGTTGGTCCCATCTAAAACCTCTAAAGAGGTCATAGAGTTTATAAAGGATTGTCAGTCTGGGGCAGGTCATTTGCTAACTGTAGTAGTGATGTAGGCCTTAATCTTGTCTGTAGCTTTTAACCTGAGCTGTCTTCCAGTCCCTGTAAAAGGTTCAGTAGTGTGATAACATGTGTATTGGTTTCCAGATTCTTAATAAAGCAAAAATCCAGAAATTTATCACTTCAGTATCTTTTCCTGCAAAGAGCCCTTGTGAAGCACTTATATTTTTCTTGTCTTAACAGAAGAAGTTTGACTGCACTGATGTTCACTAGAATGAACTGAGGAATCCTGAAACTAACTGCATTTTTCAAGTTAGAACAGACCTAATTTTAACTAAGAATACTTCATTTATTAACCCCACAAGTACAACATAACAAAATATTTTTTTTTTTCCTTTTCAACATCTAATTATGTTTTGACCTGCTCAGTTACATTCATAAGGGAAGTGTAAAGAAAGTAATAAGAATTTTGCTTTGGGGTGGCTGTGTAATTTTGGGTCCTTGCTGTTTTATGGGTTTTATTTTCAGATTCCAAATACTTTTGCAACTGAACTTGGATATAGCACCCTTGAGGCAGTAAAACTTGGATTTTCAGAGAAAGACAAAAGGAATTTCAGAGACAGAAAGTGAAAGATGTTGAAATAAAAAGGTGCTATAAGTGATAATACGGTGGTCTGATGGCACTGTGGCATCTCTGCTTTTGGTCTTGAAAGAAGCAGGACTATGTGGAGGGCAAACATGGTGTTGGATAGAAAGTGCAAAAGTCACCTTCAGTGGTTCTTTTAAACTTACCTCCTTTATAGATTTTCACTGCAGACATTTGTTCTGACCTTTGCTTTCTGAGTACTCCAGTGTACCAAACCTATGGGAAATCCCTTGATTTAAGAAAATATTATTGTTCCACTCTTCAGCCTCTTCCCACTGCCCGGCTGCAGGGGTGAGGCTGCAGAGTTTCAGTTTTGCATGACCCCGAGGTCATGGGCAGCCTTGGTGGCCTTGACCAGATGGTAACTATCAATTGGTTGAGCATCTCCACTGCTGTGGGCTGAGGCTATGTGTCATGGTTTAACCCCAGTCAGCCACCAAACCACACAGGGCCTCTCACTCACTCCCCCCAAAGCACAGCTGGGGAGAGAATTAGAAGGGTAAAAGATGGAGCGCTCATGGGTTGAGGTAAAGATACTTTAATAGGGAAATCAAAATGCACACAGACAAGCAAAGCAAAAGAAGGAATTCATTCACTGCTTCCCATGGGCAAGCAGGTGTCCAGGAGACAGGGCCCCATCACACATAATAGTTACTTAGGAAGATGAATGCCATCACTTCAAACATCCCCCTTTGCTCCTTCTTCCCCTTTATAAGCTGACCACGATGTCTCACGGTGTGGAAAATCCCTTTGGTCACTTGGGGTCAGCTCTCCCAGCTGTGTCTCCTCCCAACCCCTCATGCCCCCCCAGTTCCCTTGCCAGAGTGGCAGTTGGAAAAGGAGAAAAGGCCTTGACTCAGCAGTAACAAAACCATCTCTACATTACCAGCCCTGTGTTCAGCACAAAGCTGAAACATAGCCCCATAACAGACACTGCAAAGGAAACCAACTCTGCCCCAGCCCAGCCAGCACACTGGGCATGATCCAGCTCCCAAAGCAGTGTGGGGTCTAGGACGTGCCTGAAACCTTGTCTCTTCAGGAAGCCTTTCCAGCTGGGAACTGCTCCTCTGGAGGTTTGCTGGCTCTGTTTCCCCGTCTCTCTGCAGGCAGAGCTGATCTCTGAGTGGTTCCTCATGCCTGTGTAAATATAGACATGTTGGATTTTCCCCACTCAGCAGTCCTGCATGTGCTGTGTAGATTAGGCAGCAAAATGCTGCCTAAAGAGTGGTAAAGAGGGACTGCTTTATTCCATATTTACATACACCGTGTAGCACTGTGAGTTCACAGGTTGACCTTTGTTTGTAAGAACACCACCAACAGTGACATCAGGCTGTGGAAGGTCATTTTCCTCTCTGTGGAAAAGGGTGATAAAAGTCTGTCACTTCATATGCTGTGCCTGCCAGGGGTGGTATGACAGTGGTAGTAAATGTCTTTCTTGGTTCTATCTCAGCCTAATGAATTGGCTGTATCTGGGAGTATTGCTGAGTTTGCCTTTTTTTTTTTCCTGGATCAATTAATCTGTGACACTTTTTCCTGGTGTGGGCTGGTGCCAAGTGACCCATCCAGGCTCTGCTTCCCCTTCAATTCCAACACTGAGGTCGCTGTCAGATGAGTGCCCTGCTGCACTCTCACTTTTACCAGCTGTGGCAGGACAATACTTGGGACAGTGTCTGGCATGTGAGAACATGGGCTATAAGGCTGTGAGGAGGAGTGCTTCTCTGAATGCCTCAGCAGCATCCTTGCATGGCATGGTGGCCCTGAACTGTCAGGCTGTCAGTGAGTGTAGGATGGCTTCTCAGCCTGGTACGGGAGGAGAAAGGCATTGCAACAGACCTTCTGTCTTGAGATCTCAGCCTGAGACAGGGGCTTTCCTCTCTCCTGTTGTTTGCATGTGTTCTCTGGGCCTGGCAAGATAATTAGCTCTTTCCTGGGCAATTTTTTTTCTGATCTAAGTGCTGTGATAAGGGGTTACAGTCAATGCCCTTCATTGCAGTGTGATGGGGATTGCTAAGGGAATTGCAATGTTGTTTCAGCCAGGTGTAGCTGGGAGGTGTCCATCTGCACTGGCAGCGCCTCACTGCCGGTGAGAGAGGGAGGTTATGGCACTGCAGGCAAATGGATCTGCTTGGGAGGGGCAGGCTCTCCAGGGAACAAAATCAGGAACCATGCAAAACTGAAAGAGGCTCCTTGTCTGTATGCTTACCCTGGGGAGTTTGCTTTTAAAGCTGGCAGGCAATGAGCCATTCTGTGTTCCCCACCCTGGTGTAGTAGATGCTGCCAACCTCATTTAAGAGTACCTCCTGTCTTTGGCCTGCTGCAGAGTGGGAGGGAGGACTGGCTCCCACTGTCTGATCTGGTTAGTTATTAATCCTGAATCTTGCCTGATCCCTACTTGCTACAGAAATAGCATAGGCTTTGAGGTCACTTCTAAAAACTGCTTTTTATTATTTTTTAATGCAGGAAAGAAACAGCCGGTGCATGGAGAGATAGAGGATGAAGTTTTAGAGGAGAGGGATACTGTGGAATTGAGTTATGCATTCAAGAGCTTGTTCTTATGGTTGAAACAGAGACAGGTGAGGCCGCCCCATTCTTAGGGGGGTTCTTGCCAACAGGGGATTTTGCTATTTGCCTGTGATCCTGTTTGGATTTTGTACATGCCCTATTGTGAACTCTTAAAAGGTCATTCTTGGCTCACCTTTTACAAACTCTCAGTCTTGTTCTACGTTGGAGGTGGGAAAATTTTCTGCTTTCTGTAGCTCTCCAGGAGCTTTTCTTTAACTGCAATCCCCAACCACAAGTTGTTTGAGATGGGATAGAAGGTTAAATTTGGGAACTGTGGTTGAAGGTAAATTCCAAACTGGACTGAAGAGGCTTGGAGGATCTCTTCCATTAGGATTTCAAGCTGAGACCATGATATGGGTTTTATCATGATTATCACATGCAAACCACATTGAGGTGTCACATTTCTTGTGTTGAATAGGAACTTGACTAAGAATGAGACAAAGGAAAAGACAAGACTGAACTATCTAATAGTTACTTGGTCAAGGGTTGTATTTAGATTTTTTTTCTTGTTTTCTGCTCTACTATCACATGCATTGCAGCATGCTATCCAGAAGCACTCACTGTAGGAGGAAATTAACTTGTCTTTGCTATATGATTTCTATTGAATTTGAAGAAAGGGGAATGAAACTGCTTGTGACTCAGCTATTAAATTTTCTTTTTCTTCTTTGTGCCCTTTTGTTATGGGCTAATTGCGCCTGGCATCAGCACAGTGTAGTAAGGGTTGTAGAAAGCTGAATTTTGTTAATTGGAAATAACCTAAGCTATTTTACTAATGCAGTTTTTGCCAGCTAAAGTCCATGATATACATGACTTTGTCTAGTTTTGCTCTTGAATAGTCAAGACCTTGGAGTCAATGTAATTCATTGTGCTCCATGTAAATGAGGCTGTACTAAATGACTAAGGGGTGTTAACCATGCAGGTCTGAGATGAGGAGTCTGGGGGAAAATGATAGTGTCTGACTGATAAAGGCTCCCCACCAGGGAAGTCCCTGGCCTTCATTTCTGTAAAGATATGAGCATAAATGTATTATTACTTTACTAAAAAGCCAGAGGAAGGAATTCTTCTGCCTGCCCTTTTTTGAGGGCACTTGGGTCTTTATCCTTCAGCCAAGAGCAATTTTTGCAACAATCTGTTTTCTTGAGGAATTAAGTCAGTGTCAAAGAGAGGGGAGGCAGAACTGTTAATTGCAGGCAAATCAGTTGGGGTAAAAATGCAATTAGAAGAGACATTGTGGGAATTGCAAATCCCAGGGACTGTTTCTTTATACCAAGATTTTCTATATTCTGATTCTTGTGTTCAGATATGCCAAACTACTCACTTGGCAAAGCCTGTAGCAAAAATGGGAATTTATCAGCAATTTATGGTGAAGAGAAGCTAAACCTCTCAGGCATCTTATGTCAAATTTCACCTGAAAATGCACTTTTTTAAGGTTGTGCAGACCTACCTCTACCTTTATTTTAAAGATACACACTTTCAAGCAGTTGGAAAGATAGATCAATGATAGATTACTTGTTGACCTAAAACAAAATAGGGTGCCTCAAAGGGTAAGGTCTGTTATTAGAATATATGTTTTGTTTGTACTATTATTTTATGAAGCATTGATTCAAAAAGGTTCATGTGCAGCTCCATTCAAATCAGGTTTTGTGCAGTAACAATTTCAACTCAGATCTGGACCTGCACATCTCATCATCACAGCCATCTTTTAGAATTCATCTAATGCAAAATTTAAAAATAAAACTCCAAAACATTAAAATTCATAGAGGGAGAACTCTGAAATGAAATGCATATAAAGAAACATCTCTTAGCATACGCAAACCGTAACTCATGCAGCTGAAGTAGTGAAACTCCTACTAGTTGAAGATCCTTTCCCCTTCCTTTCCAGCATTCAAAAAGGGTTTCTTGGTGATTTTTTCCCAGTATTTTGTTGTTGTGTTTGCTTTTTGTTTGGTTGTTTTTTGTCTTTTTGGGGGTAGAATTGTTTGTTATGGAGAAAATTTTTGTTATGGAGAAAATAAGAAAAGAAATTTGCCTGTACAAAGACTGCTTTCCAAGCTCTTGGGACTCTGGTTCCTTCAAATACAGATAACTTATAATTCAGGATGGGATATACAAAATTGAGTTCAGTATCTATGTGGCTAGACTTCTAGATCTGGTCTGAAGAGGTACCAAAACGTTCACAGGCTGTTCATACCTTACAAATGTTTCCTCTGATAGAAAGGGTAAATGCCATGGCATTTGCAATCTATCTCCTCCAGGCATACTGTTTAGGATCGTTAAAAAACAAACCAACAAAGAAACTTGGGAAGGTAAGAGAGCTGATCGTGACTGAAGGTGAAAATGAAAATGTAAGTTGGATGGAATGTACTTATCATGTTATGTGGAACAGATTCACTGAAGAGGAATGTCAGTTCTGATCTCCAGTCCTTGCCTGATTCTTGGTAAAAACCTAATGGGACACTGATAAAATATGTCCATCTCATTTTGTATGAAATGCCATAGTGTAATGAAGAGATTTGTGAAGAAGCTGAGATACTCTAAATAAAAAGAACAAAAACACTGTTTGGGAATGAAAATTACTGCTGTTCAGTGCCTGTCCTGAAGTCTGCAAGGAGGATTGTTTTTCAGGGGTTTGTTTTTGGTGGGTTTTTTTTGGTTGTTTTGTTTCTTGTTCTTTTTGTTTCCTTTAAAATATATAATAGGTGACATGGTGTCTCTAACTTGGGTTGTGGCATTTGAACTTCCATCTAGTCACCGTGTCTTTTCTCACACTGTAGTCAGAAGAGGGCTGCAGCTTTTCCACATACACCTGAGCTAGGCAAACTAGTTAAGAAATATAGATTTTGCAACATAAAGCATCTTTCACTCCAGAAGGCTTTTTATCTGTTTCCACATAAAAGCTGCTGTTGCTTGTTGGTGTGATTTCCTGCCAAAATCCAGAGGTCCATTGACTCACCAAGAGAAGTTTTGCTAGTCCTCTCCTTTTTCTTGAGCCAGCAGTAGAGTTGCACAGATGCCTGCTGATTTGAATTGCTTGCTGACACAGAGTTTGGATTGGAAGCAGGGAAGGTGGCTTGCCATTTCTCACAGTAACATTGTCTTAAAGCATTAGAACGACAGTGCCCTGAGCTGCTTTCAAGTTGACTCAGACAAGCCTGTGCAGGGTGTACTTACAACTTTGCTGGTTTTGTGTGCAAACCCAAAATGTTAAGGGTGTCATAGCATGGCAAGAAAAAAATTCACACTCAAGTAGTATTAATGATGCTGGATTCTGGCCTGTGCTGCTTCTACAGTCAAGTTGGAAAGAAGCAATCCATTTATCTGCTTCCATAGCAACTGAGATTTAAATGTGTCTTCTCCTGAATGCAATCTGAAGCATCATGTATCATGTGCCTGGGATTGATCTATGGGAGACAAAGGGTGCCACAGAGGACTTTGAAGAATGTGCTGTGGCAGTTTAAGAAGTTACTACCTGCAGCTGTGTCTTCTACTCTTCTGTAGGAATTTCTGATGTCCACATTGGAGCAAAGGCAAAATGTAACCACACCAAAACTACCTCAAATCATAATCTGGAATATCAGTTTAGACCCATAATGGCTCTGTCTCATGTTTGCAGGGAGATTTGGCTCCTGATGCCCAACAGGGTCTATCTTGTCCCCATAAAAAAAGGTTGGGAAGGAGAGCTGGACCAGCTCTTAGTTGGTTCTGAACTGTCACACTTTAAACATTTGCAAACTCTGGCAGCTGAGGTGTGGATTCCCATCCTCTGGGCCTGCTTCTGTTACAAGGTGCAGCCATTGTAGGGGAAGTGTGGGACAATGGGAGATGCTACCAGTAGCTGCCCCAGCTACACCTCCCTGAGAAAGGAAGCTGGAGATGTGCTCTGTCAGACCATGTGGCCATGTGCCTGTGATGCAGGCACACATTCCTGTCTGCCAGTGCTGCTTTGGGAAGGTAACCTTTCTGCAGAGGTGTAGAATAAATAGGGTTGGCAAGAGCCATATAATTTAACTGTGACAGCAAGGGCCAGATAGTGTTTGTTTGTGGCATATCTGGATGTCTCAGAAGGCCACAAATAGCAGGGCTGTGGAGCAGGCAGTTGTCTTGAGTCACTGGTGCTGAACTACTTAAAACTCACTAATGTAATGCTGAGGAAGAGAAAACTACATGTCTACTCAGGGTAAGAGGTATTAAGGTACAGTTCTGGTGTCCTACAACATTAATTCTGCTGAACTCCTTCAATTTGGAGTTGACTTTTTCCTTCAAGGGCTTGGGCGAGGCCTTACCTTCTGAGTAATCCACTCAGGTGTCCTAAGTAGATGGTTAGACTATTAGAGTCACACCAGAGCAGCATGGGTTGGTGCTGTCTGGCAAAATACATGGACAAAACTGGAATATGTGTTTGAGACACATATTACAGAAAAATCTTTGGTTTGCATGCATTGTAATGAAAGAGTTTCTGTGGTCAAGACTAAGAAAACCAGTGACACTTGTTTTGTACCTCTCTGTTTTAATGGCCTGGTTCTTTTGTTTAATACTTAATCCTGCATCAAAACCTGACTAAATTGATTTCATGATTAAAAAAAGGAGCAATCAAAATTTTATCCCTAGAAAACCTGTTTGAACTGAAGGTTTGAGAAAGGTTTTAGATCATATTCTCAACCCTATGGTTTTATATCTGCCAGTGGAAATAAGGCCCAAGAGCAAGTTTTGCAGTAAAAAGAAAACATTCAATCATTCATTTGTTTTAGAAGTAACTAAAAAAAGACTAGGCCGTTCTTCTGAAGACAGACCATTTTGACAGAAAATAACCTTTCCCAACATGCATAAATATTTAAGCCTTCTAGCATAAAATATTAATAATGGGAGGAAAAAAGATACTATCTCAGTTTTGTTTTGTTGTTTTTGTTTTTTTTTTTCCCACAAATAAGAGAAAAAGAAAGTTTGAATAATTCAAGTAATTCTATAGAAACAATTGCAATGTTAACTTCATGCCTGATAAGTAACATATGTATCCTTATGTATCATATTTAGAAGTAAGAACTGTAATCTCATTCTGCCTTGTTGGAAACACTTATCAAGGGTTGCCGAGCAGCCTTGCAAGGACCAGTGCACGATGGATTGCCAGGTTTGAGAGTTCTTACAGATATGTTTGCCACTGTTTTAATTAATTAATTTCTTGCCATTAAGCTTTCTTATATGAGGGCTGAATGATGATGACTGTCTTGTGGCTGGGAATAAATGAATAGGGGTTTAAGGGGGCTCCAGTCACCTCACCCTTCCCCCTCTGATTATCCAAGAGAAAAATGTACTTCTGCCTTATCTGGACTTGAAATTTAGGAAACAAATGGCTTAGTTGTTTTAGCCAATGACTGCAAAAACCATATAAAATTCAGATACTCTTTTTAGGAACCAAGAAATATTGGGCAGGAGCCTCCTTTCTTCTGCATGCATGTCCAACAACCATTTGCACAATTAGTCTGCTCCTCTTGTTAGAAAAGCACTCTCCTAAGAAATATGTATGTGGGTCTTAGCTCCTCTGATTGTCTGTTGGTATGCAAGTACCTAACCTCAAAGTTCCCTAAGTAAAGCATGGAATCATTGAAAGACTGGGGTTGTAAGGGACTTTAAAGATCCTGTTGTTCCCACCCTTCTGCCGTGGCCGGGGACACCTTCCACTAGAGCAGATTCCAAAGCCCCACCCAATCTCACATCTATAAGTTGATTTTTTATTTTTTTTATTTTGGGAAACTTGAATATGTCAAAAAGAAATAAACACATTCTTAGTGGCCTGGCCCCTCTTACTGGGCCAGGTGCTTTGGGATTTTATGTAGAGGAGTTGTAGACCTCTGTGCATGCGGGGTGGGAGCCTGGTGCTCAGTGGCTCAGCCCAGAGTGGTTCTGCACCTGGTGAGGTCATGCAGAGGCTAGGTTGGATTATGGTCTGGCTTCAAGCTCAGGATTTTTTCCACCAAAATTCTTTATGTAGCTTTCCAATAGCTCTAAAAACTTTTCAGAAATATTTATTCAGATTAAGGCAACACCTGTGCATCTAGCCTACTTTAAACAAATATAAATTTAGTATGCCATAAGTAATTTTCACATTTTTCAGTTCAAAATTCAGGCTGGTGTTTTTTGAACCTTTATTCTTATTCTGTTAATATGTTTTACCTAGCTCTTTTAAATGAACAAAATTCCATTTTTCCTAATTCTCTTGATTAATGCAAGTAGAATTGTAAATTTTCCAAATTTCCTCTAGAAATGCTGCTCTTTTGCTGACAGACTAATTTTAAAGACTCTTCAATATAAGGTGGAGGTTTTTAAAAATCATATTCGGGTTATTAAGCTTCATTTATTTTTTGCCTCAAGTACTTCCATACAGCTATTCCCTAAGTGCCAGAGACTTTGGCTAGCTGGAGGGAAATCAGATACAGTTTAAAATCCCTTCATGAATTATTTTGTCACATCAGTGACAAGAATAACCTGATAAGTAGTGGCAGTTTGTTTGTCAAAAGAATTCCAGCATGAGGCCTTCTAGATAAACACAACAAGCACTTACAGATTGAATAACTGACCATAAAGATCCTCTAATATAAACCCTCAGACTTCCAGGGTATGTGTTCTGAGGTACATCCCTTTAATTAGCAAACCCAAGCTGACCTCCTTCCAGGCTCCTCACCTGGCATCTGTCAGATGTTTTGTCATCAAGTCACCTGCTCCCCACACTGTTAAGATACTGAAGAAAACAATGAGCAGCTGCTGATGGTAGAAGAATAATAAGCCCTGTCTTTAACATTTGCATGAATGGAGACAGTTGTCTTCTTCATTGCATGGAGGGAGAGCCAAGGACTGTGTTATAAGAAAGTACTTCACTGAATGATTATAAAGTGCTTAAATACAGACCTCTTCTAATGCGATCATAAAATCATAGAATGGCCTGGATTGGAAGGGACCTTAAAGATCATTCAGTCCCACCCTGCCCCAGCCATGAACAGGGCACACCTTTCACTAGACCAGGTTGCTCAGAGCCCCATCCAACCTGTCCTTGACCATTTCCATGGATAGGGCAGCCACAGCTTCTTGGCAGTGAAGAATTAGTTTTTTGGTACTTTCAGGATCAGTGGTAGCTCTGTTTTGCTGGAACAGTTTTGGATTATTTTAATACAACTGGGAGCAAACCAGTGGTATAATATCCAGGGATTACAATAAAGATTACTGCCTTGTCCCCTTTTCTCCCTGCTCCTCAGAAGATCAGAATCCATAAGGGAAAGGAAACCTGTCTGGTATTTCATCGCACGGAAGCTTGGTGGAAAGCACTGTCATATCAGTAAGATTACTTTAGAAAGAGCAAGAAAGGCCAATTACTCCTAAAATATTTTACTCATGTTGTACAGCTGTAAAAATTATGAGTCAGAGATTAGAACAGCAATCTGATTGTTTTGTATTGAAAAATAGATCCTCCAAGACACTTAAATTTTCCAAAATCACCTGAAAGTTGTGAAATGCTTTTGTGAGCAATTGGTAGTGGATCAATGAACATTCCCTGGTGTATATCATGGCCTCATGGGTGGTTTGCCAGAGGGTTGAGGCTGGAAATGGTGTAGTATGGGTTGGGAGAGGAGCAGAAGAGTGACTCCGTGCTTCAGCTGGGTTAGGGATGTCATAACTAATTTCACCCTGGTGTTGTATGCAAAACTGCTGTAGGCCAGCAATATTTGAGTCTCAGCTGAGGTAAATTGTATGGCAAAGCTGAAAATGGCAGTGCAATGAAGACTTTAGGTTGTTGAGTGTTTGGCTCATTGATCCCTCTCCTCTCATTTGACCCCTCTGGGCTGTATGTTTCCTATAGAAATGGCATGTGCTGGGCTTATACAGATGGCTGCTACCTCTGTTACAGGCAATTTAATGCTTCACAGTGTTACCAGATGAACAATTTGCCTAACTTATGGAAAATACAGTGGTTGTTTTTCAAAATCATGCTAAACATTAACCACGAAGAGGAATGCAGTATGCACCATAAGAGGAAATATCTCCTGTGCATCCAGTGCTGAATAAATAATGCCTGATTCTTAATGCTGCATTGATGTTAAGAAGTTTTTCCTACCAATTTTGGTGACAATAGGAAAAATTTAAAAAGAAAAAAGTCATCTGCTATTGTATCTTCTAGTGTTCCATGGTGCACTCAATCTGGTCCTTAATTTTGAGCCCTCTGGACAATTTGAGCATTGACAATGTTTATTTCAAAAGGTTTTTCAGGTGCAACAGAATGATTTTGAGTGAATGTGACTCTTAGAGTGAAGGGAGTCTAGTTCTGCTCTGCTTGAAAACAGGCAAAACAATGATGCTCTGACAAATATTTCTCTTGGCTATGAAAGTGGGGAGATGGGGAAAATACTTGGCTAGTCTAGGTAGTGCCTGCATTATGAATGAAGATCTATATATGGATCTTGCACGTACTTGTGTATCAAAGTGGCTCTAGAAACACTGAAGCAGAACTAATTTTAACTGAAAGAGGTAACCTTATTTCCAGTGTAATTTCTACTCTACCTTTCTACCTGTCATGCAAACAGGACGCCATACAAAATGGTTTTGTTGGATGAGAATGGGTGTCTCTAAATATTTTAGAAGTTTATTTCCTGGAAATGTCTTGTAAGTGAGCATCTATTTAATATTTGCTAGGGTGACTACATTGCAGGTGTATGCATAAGCAAAAAGAATGCACTCCTTTCTGACATAAGGGGGAAGATAATGTTGGCATTAAGCCAGTTCACTTGCTGTAACTGAAAGGTTGACCTTATTTCTTCCCCCTTTTTTTCTACCTGTCTCCTGCACCCAGCCTCAAGGATTTGTCTTCTTCTGTGTTGTCCTTGTTCTGTGAGTCACCAGAATGGCTGGTGATTAAATTCACTACCCCAACAAAAAGCTATTAAAAAAACAATACATATTTGGATTTGCTTTTTTAAATTTTTTTTTTGACTGAACTAATGAGTTGAAGCAGTTTGTTCTAAGGATAGGTGTATTTATGTCAGTGCAGGGAACACAAAGCTGGGAGTGAATGGAAGGAGACACGGGGGAAGGACATCCATCTCTCTGCAACTTTGAGACGTTAGACTTGTTCAGTCCAGTATTGTGTAATAGCTGCATGATGCCCTAGGACAAAAATAACTGACTAATGCTTAGTTTCATCTTTAGACAGAAACAATAAGAGGCTCATAGAAGGATCACCTATTATCTCTTGTTTCATGGGTTTAATTTCTTTTCTGTCTATATTTCAGCCTCTGCCTATAAATAGCATCTGGTAGCTACTGGAGAAAGCATTAGCAAATATATTCCATGTAAATTAAATTTGTTCTGTGAGTAATTACAGTGATCAGATTAGTTTTCAGTAGAATTTGTTATTTAATAAAGCTCTGTCAATAAAACTGGTTGTGAAAATTATGGTCAGTACAACCTCAGCATGCAAGTATTTGCACAAACCTCTACATGTACAAGTGCTTGGACTAAAATTGTTCAAGTCCCATTCCTGAAAGCAACCCCATTGGGAAATAGAAAAAACTGCTTCTCTCTTGTGGCCATTTAGTAGCTAACATAACAAATATGATTGGTGTTGAATATACAGTGGACAATCCACTAGCTGAAACATGTTTGTCATTATTAAAAGACTGGCTAAAGGGAAAAGATAGAAACAGCAGAAGGGCTGTAACTAAGTCTGAACTCTACAGAGATTCTTCACTTGGATAAGTCAGTGATGCTTCAAGTGTTTGAAGGGAGTTAAACCAGTTTGCATCAACTGATGTCTTCCATTTCCACCGCGGACTAGTGTTTGTTCAGTTGTAGTTCTAATAATTGTACAACTCATTAGCATTTCCCAAATTTATGTATTCAAGTGGTATTTGGTCAGTTTTCTAAATAGCAAATTAATGTGAGCAATTTAGAAGTGTGTTCAGAGAATTCATATAATATGGGGAAAAAGAAAGTACTTTCCACAAGTTTGGATTTAAGCCTTGTTCAACAATTTTATGTAGCCCGCTTTTTGCCTAACTGCACAGACTGTCTTGGCTTTCAAGTTATGGCTGTTTGAATACAGTCTTTGGGGTTTCACAGTCAATTGGCACAATCTTTTTTCCCCTCACTCTGAAAAGGCTTGTTTGAGATTGCTCACAGGCCATTTAGCTGTCCCCAGTCCCCGTTGCCAGAGTAAGAGCAGGGTAAAGCTTTGGCCAGATGTTGGTTATGAAAGAATTTAGATTGACATGGAGCTTTGTTAGCTGACGTGTTTGAGGCGAGACGCTATTAACTTGTGGAGGGTGGGGAGGGAGTTCCCTTCAGTGTGGTTTCACCTGAAGCCTACAGAGAAATAATAAACACTAGTTAGTCCTATCTTAATCTCTAACAGTTTCTGTCTTTCCATCAACTGCTTCATAACACAATGTGATTATTTCAGTAGGGGTGTCTGAGGGCTGGTCTCTGATGGGTGTTCACCTGTTGAAGTGGAAGACATTACTCCTTTCCCCAGGTGGGTTTAGCAGGGGTAAAGGAAAGTGTGTTCATGGCTCCTGCAGTGTTGCTGGTCCCTGCCTGGCTGATGGTTGTGCCCTGCCAGCAAAGGCAGCCTTGTGTTGACATGACAAGTAGCGAGCAGAGATCCAAGCACATGTCCTGTTTTGCCTACTCCCCTCAGCAAAGGATACACTCTGGGGAACGCTGAAGTCCGCTCTACATCATATTCCTCTTCCCTATCGTTTCAGATTACAATTATCAATTAAAGGCCTAAAAGAACAGGCTTCAAAATGCTTCAAAAAACGTTTAGTAACTCTGAGGATCCCAAATTCAACACAAAATAAAAATGAAACAACTTGAGTTACAGTCTCATCGAGTACTGATCAATTGGACTGCCCTTAGGCAAACACTTGCTACTTTTCCTTCTTGGAACACTGTTTTTGTCCTTCACTGGCTGTGCTCTTGCAAGGTCTGCGGTGGAGAGGATATAAGACATAGTTCATGTGTGATTAAATTTTTATGTTATTTGATTTTTACTGTTAACATTTTTTTTCCCAGTTAATCATATGCAGAGAAGAAAGATCAAGAAAGTTTCAAATATTGGATTAATTCCAGTATTGAATTATTTTTATTGTCTTAATGTGTAGCGTTAATTTTGTGGGCAATTGAGAAGGTCAGTCCATAGCTCACTTATGTTTGCCACAAGAAGATATTGCGAGTGTAGTACACTTCTTTTTTAACAGCATTTTTATATAAAATGCAAGCACCTGCTCTTTTAGCCATTGAGCAAAATATAAAAGGTCGTGACCTGAGATTTGAGGGAATAAAGTCCTGGGTAAGACCTGAAGTAAGTATAATGCTGTTGATGGGGGTGCTTAAAGGTACTTGGCCCTTCGAGGCAGTTAAAGTGACTGCTGCTGAGACAGGAAGGCATCTTAATTTGGTGCCTCCTCATGCTCTGATTCCTCCAGCTCCTCATTAGCAGAGCAGCTTTATTTGCAATCCTGGCTGGTTTCTCATACCATGCTGGTGTGCTCACTGTGTGTGTACCTCTGGCTATCAGTACTCCAGTGCTACTCGAGGCAAGCTAATCTCTTCCTACCAATAATAACTCTGCTTATAAGATTGCCTTCTAGTTGAAATAGTAGCCCTTGGGGTTCTGCTGGAGAAATTGTACAATATACTTCATTGGCTTCTCTTAATTAGCAAGGCTTAAAAAGAAGAAGAAAAAAAAAAAAACCAGCCCAAACTGTTCAGTAATAAAAATGAGTGATGCAGAGCTGTGAGGCTGGGGCTGATAAAGATATGATTGGTGTGTTTGCTCTGCAATTTCTCTGGTATAAACAGCTTTGAGTTGGAATGACAGAGTTCAGGAGCTTTGCGTAGGCTCAGACCTTTGGAGGTTAAGGGAATGCATTAAACCCTCTGGTAAGATAGTTGTGTGCATAAAGATAGGCACATTTAGAAAAAACCCAGCCAACCCTGCCCACCTCCCCCTTGGAGCATATCCACAGATAAGAACCTCAGTCTTCTCAAAAAATTAGTAAGAATCTTACTCTTCTCAAAAATAAGGATTAATATCCAGCCTGAGGGATGGGGTACTATTCTAATTTGTCTGTTTTCCAGAAAGGAAATAATGCTGTATACTTACTGCTTTTTGTGCTTGTTTTGTTAGAGCACTTGATGAAGTAGAAAGGCTTATCGGAAATATTTACCAGTGATTCACTACAAATTTTAAAAAATGATCCAAGAAATTAATCTGTCTCTACTAAGGCTGGGCATGGGAGGAAGCATATTTAAACTTTGCACTCAGATGATGGATTTTTCAGAAACAGTAACTTCCTAAAATTCTCTTTACTCATTATGTTGTCCTGCTACTTTCCTGTAACTAATCTTGCCTAGTTGCTGATGAGTAGCTACTGCTTGTGGATGTAAACAGAGAAAAGAACTAGCTGTCATTTTCTTATGTGTTTTTTAGTGAAATTACTGACGTCTGTGAAATATAAATTAGTTTCTATTCACAGCAAGAATTCTTTGCTACTCTGTTTTGGGATAATTATCTAAACGTGTAAAATGTTGCCCTTGTCTAATGAAACACTGCTGTGTTTAGACTGGTTACTTCAGGAATGAGCCTTGTTCTCCTCCTTTCCTTTCTTCTTCTGCTTATTCCTTTCTGAGTGTTAGAGGAAGAATTGATAAAGATCAGGAACTAAAAGACCTCTAAGTTAGAGTTAGTTTTGATGAGTTTAGACCTAGATTACCTAAACCCATGGTGCTGCTGGTCTGCAAGTCTTAGGGAGTGTATGGCTCCTTCTGCTCTGAGGAGTGTGATTCAGCCCAGAGCAGTACTCAGTTCAGTAAGTAGGGAGCTTGTACAGTCTGCTTAGTGACCATGGGAGACCAAACTAAACATGCCAGCCAAGGTGTCCTTTCTTAGAGAGGTTAATTCATCTCCATTTAACTGTTTCATGAGATAAAAAACAATGTCTTGGCAGTGACTGTTTTTGGGGTTTTTTTGGTGACATTTTTTCTGCAGCTGGATTCAGGTTGCAGGAGTCCTGCTAATGCACAAAGTTGGGTGTTTTTGACTTTCATTTATTTTAGGAGTGATTTAAGGTATCTGTGGGCACTTGGTAAAATAAACTCTCCAGTCCCTCTGAGTGGTCATCTTGGAGGTGGCAATATATTTTCATCCAATGGTGTTGGCTTAGTCCCAAGTTAGTACCTCTCTTTAAGGAGGGAAGGAAGGAAAGAAAAAAAGGGAAGCTATTAAAATATTTTAAATCACAAAAAATTGCTTTTCTTAAAGTGTTTAAAATGTGCTTTAAGGCATGAATATTCACTAATGAGGCACTGAGTATTTGCTAAAAATGTACATGTCTTCTTTGAAAGAGAAAATAATAATATCACTTTGAGAAAACTCCTGAATATCCAAAAAGTAGTCCCATTCTTCCTGTCTTTATAAACATGTTTTTAATGGGAGAAAATCATAACCAAACCCAGCATGAGTTTGCAAATGTGGCTCAGTGCATGGCTGCCTGAATGCTGGCAGGAGGGAAGGAGTGAGCAAGGCATCAACCTGGTTTTGGCATCAACCCACAACTGTCTCATTTGAAACAATTATGAAATTAAAGATACAGTTTTAGGATAGCACTCAGGAGGCAGAACCACAGGCTATTGTTGAAAGAGGCAGTCCTGGTTCCCTGCTCACTCCTGGTATGCTGTGTGCTCAGCTGCTTCCCCTGCTCCAGCACTAGCACTTAACTGTGGACCTGTTCAGGCATCTCACCCAGCAAAGACACATAACACTGGCAAGGAAAGGAATGGTCTTTTGCTTTGATTTCCTAAACCAGTGTGTTATGGGTGCAGGGAAACCAGGGAGTATGAACACACAGCTTGGGACACACAGATTAGTTATGGGCAGTGGAAAACTACGACAGATTTAGCTGTAGACTAAAATGCGACAGAGGGGATTTGAGTAAAATCTGTGGATTTGAGTCAGAGCAAAGAATTCAATTTGTGTGTCCCACTTGTTGTTAAAGAACACAGCTAGCATACTATTGGATCATTTGGAGAATGTGCTTGTGTACATGTGGCTGAAAAGTAGGGGGGGAAAATTGTTTTAACTGTGCTAGATTTTTGACAAAGACTGAATCTCAGTTATGTAAAATTTAAGTGGTTTTGACATTTTATTATTTATATTCCTCCTTCTTGATACCTGACTTCTTTTTATGGACTTAAATTTAAGCACACTGCATGTGTAGGACTCAAAAGATGCTCACATTATTTCAGTATACATGCTAGTTTCAGGCTGATTCATACTTTTAAGATTTTCCTAAATATCCCTTTAGCTACTACAGTTAAAATGGAAAAGATGTTAGATTTGAGGATCAAATTCTGCCATTCACAGAGGAGCTGAAAAAATTGTCTATTCTTTATTGCTACCAAACATGAAAAAATTAGGCATTTCTTATTAGAGTTTTGCTAGAGTTCCTTTGTACAGACTTTTTGCTTTGGCTTGTTTTGAGTGGCAGAAATTTTTGCTGGACATTTGGTCTTCAGCATGTAGTGTAAGCTTTTCTCTTTAGTCATTATTAGCACCTTTTTGCACTCTGTCTATATTAACTGTACAAGCAGATGGACAATTTTGTCTGTTTTAATTGTATTTAATTTAGCCTAAGTTTGGTTGCTGGCCAAGTACTCATCACCTGTGGATCAGACTTGGCAGCCCTTTTGTCTCTTAGCCAGATATTTTGTTCACAGGATTATTTCCTTTTGAAAGGCCACACCAAAGTAAAGCTGAAAAGCAAATAAAACACACTACTGGATTTCAAATAACAAGAACTGCTGAACATGTAATTTCTCTTGTTTTGGTCCTTTCAGGATCATTATTCAGTGCTTTTATTGGCATAGCTGCCAAAGAATAGGACATAAACAATTATCTGGAAATTATCTTTTTTCTTCTTTCCCGTTCCCTGCATGCAGGAAGTTTAACACAGTACATCCTGTTCTCTTAGGACGGGCCTCTGCTTATTTTTAATTTTTTAAACAATTTCTGAAATGCCTAAGTAATTGCTTAAATAATAATGATTAATATGTCAGAGACTAGTAAGACTTGTATGAGACAAAATGATTGGCTTGTACTATTGACAGTACAGCGCCCTGGCTTGGATCCAACTCCACTGTTCCTTACAATAGTCTGCTTTTGATGGAGTGACGTCCATCTCTTGTTTGCAATCACTGAAGCTGAGTGAGAGGTCCCAGCACAATTGTCCTGGAGGGTGTTTTTCTCTCCCCATCCACTGCAGGGTAGTTGCCAGCATGTCTGGAAGAAATGATTAAGAAATAGGGGGAGCCTAATGGAGCATTCACTCATCTAAATCACAGCTAATGGACTGATGTGACCACTCCGTGTCATCAGAAGATCACTCGATGCTAGACTTACTCTCAAAGGTCCTGTCACATTTGTCTTGAATCAATCAGCCTGGGTGATACAGTGTAATTGATTGAAACGAGGAAGAGGATCTGGGTTTAACAATGAAGGAAATTAGCTACTGATATTACAGCGTAAGCATGATATCTGCATGATATGCAGCAAGACAGGGACAAAGGGCTTATTCCAAGAAGCCCTGGCTATTCAAAGAAAATTACTTTTTTTAGGTGCCTATCATTAATTTTATTATCTGAAACAGGTCCAATGAAAGAACAAGTTAAATGAGTAAGGATATTCTATTTTTAAAAAAAAATAAATATAGCTTATAACCTACAATAGTAAACATGTAAAAAGTCCCTCTGAATGTGACTCATGTCTACTGCAGTGGTGATATTAGGCCCATAAAAGGGTTTTTACCTGTTTGTTTTGGGAAGTTCTTTATCTATTTAAGTCATAACTCTGGAAAGGAAGTTGCCACACGTAGCTGTTCTAGCCAACATTTCCCTCAGATGGTACTCAACAAAGCTTCTATCCTGGAGCCCATTTTGTATGGCAGTTTTTACATTGGTCAGGGTGCTTCACTTCTGTAGCAGGTTTGTCTGTTTCACTCCTTTTTCAAGAAGACTTAGGAAAAAAATCATTATTCACATTATTTTACTGATCTAATTCCTTCTACCCGCCACTTTTACTTTGTCCCAGTAATGACACTATTTTCTTATCACACTCTTGTGCCCTAGTGTCACATGACACTTCCCTGGAGTCTCCTCCTCCCTGGCCTGACAGAGGGGCTGCCTCCAGCTCCTGCCCCTCCTTGCTTTGCCTGGCTCTGACAAAAGGTTAATAAAGCTTTTTAAACATCTCTAAAACTGGCTACCTAGCCCACTGTTTTCCCAAAATCATAGCAAGGGTGGCTCAAAGGGTTGGCTTGAAGCCCAGTCTTTTCCATAAACAGAGATTATTGCCACCACTTGTTCCAATTTTGGGAACTGCCGAAGATGTATTCCCTCTGAGTACCCTGGGTAACCTGTCCCACTGCTGCATGTCCCTCTTAGATTTGTTCATTTTAGTCTCTTTTGGTGGTGAGTTTTGTGAGCGTGCCCGTCTCAGTGCTCAGCTTGTGCCTCTGGTCCACGTTTAGCTTGCTTACCACTGCTCACAAGAATCTGGCTGTGTTGTCATCTGTAACTGCCCTTCAGCCAACAGTAGAAGCTCAATAGGGGGTCATTAGGGCAGCCTCTTCATGAAGCATGCCAAGGTGCAGCTAGCCTCCTTTATTTCATTTGTCTATTTCAGCTGAGACCTGGTCATGCCTCTACTTCAAGGTGTGTCTTGTCTTTGTGGTACAAACAACAGTGTACAAATTTTCAGTTTATGTAGCTTACTTGCAGACCAGTAATGACCTTGGACCATTCAGGACTTGTCTTTGCTATAGAAAACAAAGATTTCTGGAGATGGGAATGTTAGGCATATTTAATGACAAAACTGCTGACTATGATGGTTTCTTCAGGTGAAAGAACCTGGAGTAGATACAACTATTTTGTCAAAATGACTGTTGTGGATGTATTTTCTTGCTCAAAAAAAAGAAGCCTTGAAAAGACAAGTTTAGCTGCCTCACAGAGCACCCTTAGCCAGGCTGCAGGTTTCTGGTATTAGCTGCATTCATACTGAAATTCTTGGAATTGTACAACAAAATTACTGGCAAACTGGTTTTGTGGTCTCAAGATTTATAACCCCTTCCTTTCACTGATTTGTGCATTTTCACTTACTAACAAAGGGTCACTTTTTGAGAGGTTATACTGTCCCTTGCTGTAGCTCTTCCTCCAGTGGGGTCAATGAGTTAGATCATCTGGGAAAGTGGTAAAGTACTTTTGCTGCTGGCCAAGGCCCCTGCTGTTACAAAAGCATCAATACATGGCAACTGTCATAAAAGTCAATTGTAACTGTAAAAGCTTCTCTGATTAGTCAGTCTTTTCTCCATTTATCCTGGAAGATGGAATTAGGCACAATGGAAGAGAAAGCCTGAAATGGGTCAGTTATTTACAGTGCATTCAGCCTTCTTTTGTGACTGAAAAGATTTTTATTTAATTTTTGTGCGATTAAAGTAAAAGACAGAAGAAGCTGCCAGGGGAAAAAGCTCAAAATTTTTAGTAACTGCTTTTAGTGACAAAAATAGTTATTGAAGCAAGGCTACTAGATGTTTTAAGTCTTGCTGATAAAACCACAATTTTAAAAACAGATTTCTAAGCTGTTTAATAGTCTACTCTCTCCTCAGATTCCTGTTTTCACACTTCCTTATTGACATAAGGAAATGGCTGGGGTCAATAGCAATTTGGGAAAGAAAGCAGAACAAATTTCCTGATTGCCGTGTGACACTACATCTGCCATTTCAGTTTAAGCCAGCATCTGAAGCTACTCCACTTGTAGGCATTTGGCCAGATTCAGATCTAACTGGCATCAGTTTTAGCCTCCTAAAACTTCTTTGTAAGTCAGGGTAACTGGTGTAGTCAGCTGTGTAAGAGAAGAGTAAGGCCTATTTTTACCAGGTCAACCATTTTGTATGATGTTTGCAGAGTCTTAGCAGTTCATCTTAGTCTTGTAGTTATTTCTTACATGTTACAATCAGTCTGCTTGAACTTTTTCTGTGTGTCCCAGTTTACTCAAACTTTGGGCTGGGCTTAGAAAACAGGATGCTATCACTTGTGATCTGTACCTTGAGGCAACCACTGTGCTCTGCATTTTGAAGGTGGTCTTTATGGGGTACAAGCAAAATTCCAATGTGAGGAGGTCTTAGTGCAAGTGATTACAAGCTGTAGGTGGAGTGTCCATATTTAGTGAAAGAAATGCTGTAATTAATGCTCTAATAAACAAGTACCATTTCAACAAGTAGTTGGGGTGTGTAATCCCTGCCAATGTGCTATTTGCCTGTGATCCAGGAAGTCTGTCCTGTGACTGGATGTGTTTGGGAGGGATGGGGGTAGCAGTGTTGTCTGATCACAGGGAACTGTGTGCTGTAACATTGTTCACCTGAGTATAACCACAACAGGAGATTGAGACTAAGAACCTGGCTTTCTACATTGCAGCTTCAGTATATCCAGTTGAGGAGATGAAATACAGCCTGGACATGGTGGGGACATATTCTGTTCTGTCTGAATAACCATTGTGGAATAATTTACTTAATCCCAAATAATTTGGTTCAATAGGTTGATTGATATAATAAATAAGAAAGTATAAGTACTCTGAAAATGAAATGCTTGAGAATAAACAGTTATAATGCCAAAAAATATCCCAAAGGTGTTAACATTGGCATTTCTCTGGGAGAATTTGGCTCTCAAAGAGCTATTGGACAGGTCAGTGGCATTGCTTGTGCTGATCAGTATGGCATGACCATTACTACAGACAATTCTTTTTTGGCACATCTCTCTGGGTCCTAAATATCAAATGATAAAATTTGGCAAAAGCTGATAATGCAAATGTTTCTAAAGGCACACAACAGAACGTGAAAGAAACTATCGTGTCAGAAGATGGTAAATTACAGGATGGTCCTCTGCTATCTTTCACTGTGAGATCATTTCAATTTAATTTTGGTTTAGGCAGGTTTTTTTTTTTTTCTCTTCAGTGTATATTTATACTTCTGCAGCTAGGATAGACCCATGTAATTACCTGGGAGTTTTGCTAGGGTCCTGTGCAGATGCAGCTCAGTGTCATGTGTTGCATGAGTGGGAGAGACTGCAGAAACTGACTGTTATCACTGATCCCCATGTTGTCTCCTCATTGTGTATTTTGCACCCAACTATTTTAGCATTCATAGAAAGTAATTTTGTAGGCTTTTAGGATAAGCAACAATAGCTAATGAGACTTTATATTAATTCAGAAATTTCTCTTCCAGGTTACTCTGTGTGTTGTTGGTGCTATTACATTTTCTGTATTTTATTTGGTCTTCTATACAGACTTAATCATAAGCTTACTTTTTTTCTTTTTTTTAGGAGATAGGAAAGTCACATGGCCATCATCATTATAAATGATGCTACATATGAAAAAATCTTGAGATAGTTGTCAAGGGTGAAGCTGTCTCATTTCTGTATTTTATTTTTTTGTTGTTGTTACTTTTAGTTTTAGATTTCTTACATGCTTTCTAGTGTCTGAACCTTTATTAGCTCAAATGATATGTCTTTGCAGTCAGGTAAGCAAGTGTGTATCTCTTAGAAACAAAAACTTAAGCTTTCATATAATCTAATCTTGGGAACTGTCACCCTAATCAAAAAGTGTAGCTGAAATTTTCGATATTTGATGTTGCCATTTTTCTGTAATTAGTTTTAGTTTTTATTCTTGAAGTATTTTCATTTAAACACAAACACATTCAAAGTGTTCACACAAAGTTCTGTTTAATATTGAATGTAATTTTTAGTTTATTTTTGACAATTAAGTAATGTTCAGAGTGCTGTATTCAAAAATTCACTTTAAGGTTTTTCTTTGTCTTTCATTTTTCCAACTTCCCATCCAGATTACACTAATAGTTAGCCCCAAACAGTATAGCAAATGATTATAGCAGATAAAATCAAAAAGGAGGTCCTAAGGATGTCATGATCTTTGAAATATATATGTCTTGGAGATGTTTATCTTGCTCAAGCCGTGAGCTGAGTGTCTGCAGAAAATATCTTAATGACATGGAAAGCTTTCTCCTGTAGGAGGAGAAGAGCAGCTATATCTACACTCATAAAGGGAGTAATTTGGGTAATTTCCTGAAACTGAGATCAGCAATTAGCATCAATAGCTGTGGGCCTTTTCACTAAATGCTCCAGAGCTAGTCCCATAAGGAATCAGGAGCTGTATCAGTAGCAAATATTCAACTAAATGTTCTCTCCTCATATTCAGGGTCCTGGGCCTGTTTGTGTCAGGAATAAAGTGCTGCATTTGGACCTAAATTATGCAATCATATTATTATTATCACCTCTTCCCATTTCCTGATATTTGGATTAAATTTATCTGAAAGTGTTTTGAATACTTCAGTTACCTCGGATTTCTGGTCAAAAATATTAGAAGTCACCATGTTTTCTATGTATGCCTTTTACAAATTATAAATAGGCAAGTCTCATGAGCAGCTCTGTCCATACACAGGTAATGGCTATTTCCACAAGCTAGCTGAGCTATGAGGGAGGAGTGAACCTCTGAGAAATCATTATATTGATTCTAGTCATTAGGAAACACTTTCATCCTGATTATGCATCATTTGAAGTAATACCATAAAACTAATGTACCTTCACTTCTTCCATGAGAAATATAATGGTGAATATGCTACTTAGATGTTCTAACTTACTTTTTTCCCAGCTATTTCCCATTACATGGTGTTCTTTCTTTTCCTCTCCCTGATTCCCACCTCTGTTGGTCTCACTAGTTTGCTTCCCCAAAGATTTCCAGATCCTTTTTTGATCTGCCTTAACTCAGTTAAAGAGTAGCAAAATGTCCACTTGCTTATTGTTTGGTGGGGGTTTTTTTGTTTGGTTTTTTTTGGGTATTTGTTGTTGTTGTTCTGATTTTTTTTCCCCATGGAGTTCAACTTGGTTCTCACAGATTGTCTGGTGAGCTGATGGAAAGCTAGTGGAAGAGATGAGAAGGGTGGGAAGAGGTTAGAGGAGCTGTACCTTTCAGTGGTCTGAGCTGTTCCACTGCACAGTGTGACCTCATACTTCTGCATTTCATCATCCCTTATGAGGGGACATATTTACAGCAGCAAAAGCATCAATAAATGGCATCATGTTGATGTTAATGGGCATGTTTTACTTCCTTTTTTTTTTTTAACATGCTTCCCTTTCTATATTTGATGAATAAAGGGACTATTTTATTTTTCTGTGAATTTTCCTGTGTGTCACAATGTCTTTCTTCAAAGTCAACCATAACTCCAATGGATTTATTCTCATTAATGTCTCCAAAAACATCTCTGCAGAAAAAACCCTGTGGACCTTTCTCAGCTTCTGCTCAAAAAAAAACAGTGTTACGTCTAAGGTTCACTTTCAGACCAGGCTGGATTTTTTCCCCCTGCATTCCTTTGACCATTAATATGGTGTCTATGCACATTGGTTAACCCTTGACTTCATCATTTTAATAAAAACAGTGTAGAAAAAACCCAAATATATCATTACTAATTGTTGTTTGGGAATTTGTCCTTTGGGATGCTGTATTTGTTAGAAAGTCAAGCCCAAAAATAAACTTGTCTATTGACAGGAGAAGATTACCTATCTTTATCCTTTTCTGTTTTCAGTTAGTGAAATAATTTGAAGGGAATCTCAAAATACATGATCCATTGTTGTTCAGCTAAGCAACCAAAAGTTTGGCTTGATAACCTTTGTCTTAAGTCAACTAACCAAAGTTTTGTTTTGAAAATTGATTTCAAATCTCACAGGAGCTGGTGTCCTGCTGAGGTTTCTGGTATCTATCTTGTCTGGAACATGGAAATAAAAGGAAAGGCTTATCCAAAAATGTTGATCTTTCAGAAAATTTCTGTTGAATTCTGCAAACTGTTCTTGGTTTTGAACAGGCAAAATTTTGCCAATCATCATTCTGCCCAACAAGGCCATTCTGCCCAACAAGGCCATTCTGGCCTATAAGCTGTCATGCTGATTCCAACAGGAAGACTACCCAGCCAAATCCCCATTTCAAGGGGGATGATAAAATAATTATTGCCTAAAGGTAACTTGGTGACTATTTCTCACCACAGCATATCCCAAAATAGTGGTGACTTACTGAAATTCCAATGTTGAGTGAAGAAGGATAAATATGCCTGCTGTGGAATATGTAGTTTACACCACATTGTTTTTTGCCAGCAAAAGTGAGGTTCCGTAGAGCTATTTATAAGCTAAATAAAAGTAATCTGGTAACCTTAACAACTCATTTTCTGGCTCAGAAGTAGCACAAGCATTTATTTTTAGGAGTTATAGGCTCCTAAGAGCTACTTTTTAACTATTTTTTTAAGCAAGAAACTCTTAAAAAGTATTTTGGAATATCTATGACACTAGTAAAGTTATTTTCTTGTGAAGAGGTACCAGAAACTTTATTTGAATAATTTCAGAAATGAAAACAAATGTAGCAGATGAGAGGGTATTTTTATTTATTTGCTTTTCAAAATAAATCTAAAAGTGGTGAAACACCAATTTAAGAAATCACGTTAGATGGAGACTTCCTTTTCTAAGGCCACAGCTTATGTCTGGGAGATGCAAGTCTAGAGTGCTTGATGTCCTTCAGAAGAACCAGCCTTCCTTGGCTCCAAATTCACTCAAGATCTTCAGGCACTTTAGAGGGCTTCCAAAATGCTGCTATGTTTACTCTCATTACAAGATGCCAGGCACTGGTCCCTCTCTGTTTACGCCTGAGTGCTCATGAAAGTGTGTATTTAACAGCGTTTGCATTACTTGCACCTGTGTATGATGCCAAACCATCATTCAGCAGGTAATAATCTAGGGAACCATTGTGCCACTGACCTAATTTATAAAGGTGAAGACCTGGTGCTATTTGTCTAGAGAACAAGTGTTTGCCAAGCAAATTGGTACAGATTGAGTGAGCTGAACTTTAGATGGCACCATTAATTTTGGTACACATTACTCGTCAAACTAATATAGTAAAATTGCTTTCCCTTCAAGCATGGAATACCATGGCCATTATTCCTGTGCTGAACTTTAGAGCCTTTATTCTTCATAGAAATATGAAAGTTATTTAAAAAAAATAACTTTTTATCATACTGCTGATGAAGGATGGGTCCAAATAAATTTGGATGCCTTTCTCAGCCTGTTTTCTCAGAAAGAAATCCAATTAATGGATTTTGCAACACAAAAGAGAATTCAGGAAATGGATGTTACTGGGAGATCTGCTTCTGTAGTGCTGTCCTGATTTGAGTAATAATTGTGGATATAGCTGTACTCCTGCTTAGCTCTGCCTTCATGCTGCAAATGGATCTATGTGATAATGGTTGTTTTCATTTTTTTGGTATTTTTATTTTCCCTATTCAAAATGCATCAAAGGAGCTGGGCAGGAAGTGGTTTCTGATTCTACAAAGCACTTTGTGATTACACTTTTCCTGTTTCACCACCCAGGATGAGATTGGCAGCTTTCAAGTGTCTTCAGGAGAAACTAGGTTAAGGGAGAGAGACTCTCTGAAAACTGTTAACAGCATATTTACTTCTGAGAAAGTTTGGTCTCCTGAGAAAACTTTTAGCTCCAGTGAGTGAATTTGGCAATTTCAACAAAAAAATGCTATATCAGCTTAACTTTTCATCACAGGCTAATGATGTTGACAAATTAACTTTGTGAACCAAATACTTTTTTTGTTGCAATTCTGAGTTTTACTTTACAATTAGAACTAAAACAGCATAAAGCAGCTGGCTTTAGGAGAATATTATCTCAGTAAATACAGATGTAAAGATGCCAGCTAATTGCTTCCAGTACTCTGCCTATAATCATCTAGTGCTATAGAAAGATTTGCAGAAATAAAAATGGAAAGGGTATTCACATGAAATACTAATGTAATTTCAGCTTGCTTGCAGTAAAACTTGTTACTGAAATCTAGTGTCTATTGAAATAGTGTTAGTACTGACCTAACTTGTCAGCTATATATTAAATATTTAATATATAATAATGATTAAGAATTCAATAGTTCATAATAATATATAACAATATAGTATTACTATTACTGGTGAGCATGAAGACTTTAATTCAGAAATGGATGTCTCTAGCCAGTATTAAATTTATATGTAGGTTTCCTCCTAAAAAATATATTATGAAATAGAACCAGAAGAGGACATCTGTTCTCTCTGGATGATCTTTCAGAGAGGGTTCTGCCATTTTTACCTGTCTTTGTATTGATCTTTCTCAGTACATGCAGACTGCTTTATGTTTTGTATGTGGAAAGACTGGTGATTCTTTAGCTTGTTATGTATGAGAATCAATAAATGCAGAGCTGAACGTATTCAACAAGGAAGTTAATTAAATACTGTTAGATGTTGTTTGTTATTTGTTTTTTGCTGTTTTGTTGGTGCTTTTTTCCTCACTAAATAATTGGTGTTAATGATACCCACCATTGAAGACAATTTATTTAGTAGTTTGGTTCCTAAGGTCCTTCTCTATAAACAGAAGTGTTAGTTCACAGGACTAACTGCTCCCTTATAGAGGAAAAGTATTGGAGATTTTATGCTTGGAATTTTATTATTTCTCATTCTTGGTTTTCCTCTTGTCTGTGCTTACCATAGAGTTTACCAGAGAGCCCCTACTGTTAAGGCTACTTCAGAGGAGATGGGAATGCTCCACGTATAATGCCCAGAGAAGCTGTGGATGCCTTGTTCCCAGAAGTGTTCAAGGCCAGGTTGGATGGGGCTCTGAGCAATGGAAATGGTCCCTGGCCATTGCAGGGGCCTTGGACCTAGGTGACCTTTAAGGACCCTTCCGATCCAAACCCTTCTGATTCTATGATGCATTTGAACTCTCAGTTAAAATTAGGAGTTCACGTTTTTTTTGATCGATTCTACTTAAGGTGTTCCTTTAACAATAAGCAAAACAATTATCTTCTCTGTTTCTCTGACATGTTAATGGGTACTTCATTTCAGCAAGGTACTTGTACTGTACAAGTAGTGAAGAAATGATACTCATAAGGTTTTCTGTTGTAACACCAAATATATTTTTTTAAATACACGCAACATTTAAATAGCACTGTCTAGAACCTTAACCAAAAAGCAATTATGCCTTGGCTTTCAAGTGCATTGCCATGCCCTATTTGATTATATGAGCTTCTGTATCTGTGCCATCTCCTGAGATCTCCAGTAGGACACAATGGGTTGGTAGTCCCTATTTTTCCTATTGTGCAGATGTCAATCAAAATTGCTACATGTCTAGATTAAGAGGTGTGTGTGCACATGCTATGAAACAGGATTATTTGGAGCTGATACCTTTTGATTCAAGAGCTGCTGTCTGCTTTTCAGAGTAGGTGTCAAGGTGATGATCAGAAAGAATATTCTAAAGCATATCACCATTGAGTTAGAAAATGGCAACTTCTCCTTTTTCAGGAAATATAGCAGTGGTTGTGGATTTATGCAGGAGGAATTTCAATCCAAAAGTCCCAAAACAGCACAGGCCGCCAAGATGTTAAGTGTGTGTGCATGTTTGTGTGTTTCTCACAAGTTTCTTCTCTGCGTTGCAATGCAGAAAATGTAGTGTTGTGTAGTGGAACTGAAAGCATCTCGTTGTTTAAGACAGTTTTCTTGCATGGTCTTGGGCTGAACTGATAAGACAAATATTTGAAGTTGCAAAATTTTAGATTATTTTGAACAAGAATCCAGGTAAACTAAACAGAAAATACATGGTTCTGTGAGAGCATCCCATGATTTATTTTACTAATGAGACTTGTGCACTCAGACAAATCCACTGATAGTTTTGGGGCCTCTGGGTTTTTGTTTAGCAGAGCCCTTTGTAGAAGCACAACCTGAAATCAATCTCAACACAGCAAGGAAAGTTTACAAGATTGCTATTAAGTACTGACTCTGCACATCTTTGAGACATATCAAAGTAACCAGATTAACCTTTGGTTACTTGCTTGTTGTCATTGCTGGGCAAGCCCTGTTTAAGAGAAAATATTTTGTATTTTTCTTTGGTTTCAATCGGTTCATCAGTGTATCTCCCATCCTTGCTACCTTCATTAGCGCCCGTGCTGTGAAATGATTACTGTAAGTGAGGAGATTAAAATCTTGCTTGTTAGGTTTCAAGTGCACCCTCACACTTCTGAAATATTTTTAATTAAAGCCTCCGAAAACTGTATTTACTCTTTAAATTCAACACTTAACAGTTGTAGTGAGAAGCAGGCCTCTTCACAAGAGAGCAGCTGAACTACCTGATAGAAGACAGAGCTTTGAAGAGATTACATATGCCCTAAGAGGTCAACAGCTAATTTGCTTCTGATAGAGCTTTCTCAAGCAGTACAAGCCACTTAGCTGAATTCATTTTAGCAGCTCTAATGTGACTAAATCTCCTGTACTGCTGTGGGGATAATCAGACAATGGTTGCAACATCCAATGTCCTTGTTATGGCGCGCTCAGTGGCAAAGACGTTCAGTTCAGACATAAAGTGTGCTGTGGATCAGTTCTTGTATCAAGATGATCAGCTCCCGAAGGTATAAAAGAATGGCTCAAAGATGTACTGGCAGATCATGTTAGCCTCTGCTTGAAGTTTCTGTGTTTAAGCTACCAGCATATGAGTGATACTACTTACACGCTTTATGTAAATAGGTAAAAATTCTGTCATTTGCAGTGGACCCAGAGAACCTTTCTCTCTTTTCTAAGCTGAGCTAAATTGTATAAGTACAGAATAATTTATAAGAAACCTATCTGCTGTTTTCAAGGCTGTAAACTAGCTGTTAATTGGGAGTATATTGACATCCTTGCTATAGAGAAATCCTGGAGCTCATGTAAAAAAGTCACCTCCACACTCCACTTCAGTATTACCCTGTCTGAAGAGCAGTGTTCGCATTCAGATGGTGCACTGACAGTGGGGCGAGGCAGCTGAGGGTGGTAGTGGGAACAGTACCAGACATCAGCACCTCTCTACCTCCTGCACTCCTTTATGTGTGGGGCAAAGAGTTTTAGAGGCATGAAGTGTGATTTCAGGAAGTGGTGCCCTGTGGAGTGTTTTTCAGTGTATTGTGGAGAAATGCGTCTGTCCCCTCTGTGTGCAAACGGCATGAGCCACATGACCTGATAGGTGAATCAGTTCCAGCATGGCATGTGTTGGACTGTTGCCTGATAGTTCTATGATAGCATGGAAACTACGTGTAAAATTGGAATAAAGAGACAGCTGGTGTAGTTTTTCATGTCTGAGGGAAATCTTTATTGTTGACCAGCATGTATTGCATCTGTCATTTTATTTTTTGACTCTAAAGGATAAAAGAGAGCTGCAATGTGTCTGTAGATACTCTGGTGTTTTATTTATAGCAAACCAAAGAACTTTGTGTCATTTCAGTGTATTAAATACAACAAATAATCCGTTTATGAAAATTAATTTCCACTTTTTCTTGCTGTAGTGGTCCATGTTTTACTGTTTTCATAATACATACCAAATTCCCTTATTAATATGGGTTTTAAAAAAAATTGCTGTAGTTTCAGGGGAAGGAAAAATGTTTCTGCTAGCTTCCTTAAAACATGTTATGAACAATTTTATTTTTTTTTTTAAAGAAACAGTCTTCTTAATGGTGATCTGATCTCATTCATGTAGGGAAAGGCAGAATTTCCTAATGTAAAATGTACACCATCAGAATTGGCTGTCAGTGACAGAAGTGAACCATAATATATACTTTGTATGTGAAGCATTCAGAGCAGCTTCTTTTGACAATTGCTACCTCATAACCATTCAGTTTCATACACTTTCTGGCATATCATTAAAAATCTATCATTTTTAGTAATCTGTCATCAAAGAAAACAATGGATAAGCTTTGCTGATCCTGCGTTTCTCCTGCAGAGCAAGATCATGTAACAAAACAACCCAAAGAAAAACCTGTATTGTGCAACATAAATATTAATTCCAAACAGACTATTGGAGCAAAATTGACAGTTAGAAATGAAGCTGGTAGATTGTGCAGTCTGAATTCTGAATTGTTCTTGTTTTGGATTTCAGGACTGCATCATATAGGAAATTCTTTTTATCTGTTTGAATAAGATGTTTGTTCTTGGTTCTCTCATTTGAACCAAAGGATTCTAAGTACAAGCTGTGGTCTGTGATTTGTTGGGATGAAGGCTTTTTGGAACACACCATTTAAAATCCATGGTTTGGGATGTTATTCTGCAGATTTCTTTTGTTCTGTGGGAGAATAAATGACTGACTTTGGAATAATTTATTGCATTTTCTGACATATAGCCCCTGAAAACATTTTCTGCCTTAAATCTATCCAGTATGAAGGAAAATAGAAGTTCAATATGAAAATTCATGTGTGTAAGCTGCTGAAGATACAAAAGGAGTAAATGGGGTATTGCACTATAAATTAGCAGCAGGTATGCATCTATCAAAAATTTATAGAAAGGACCTGCTTTATACAGCAGGTAATGCCAGGAATACAAACCATCTCCTTGAAGAAAGGTCTGAGGGCTTTCCTACAGAAAAGATGATGAGTAGTGACTGTGTTTTCATTAGTGTATTCAATCTGTTAAAATTGATTAATGGTAAATACTGTGTGCTAGAAATCAGAAACGTGTTAGTATCTGTTTTAACAGCATTTATGCTGGGCTTTTCCCTTGCTCTGCTATAAGAAATTTAAATACCAAAACAAGAACCAAGGGGCAAGGATAGGGCAACAAGTTACAGGTAATATAATAAAGACCATTATTTCTGTGAAGGGATGAAGGGCATCTTCTATGAAACTCTGACACTGCAGAGCTTCCAGGAATTAAAACGGGCGATCTGCTGGACTTACTTTATATCCCACTGCTCTGCCACAAATGAAACTATTTAGAAACCTAATGCATCTCGTACTGGCCTTTAGACAGACTAGATGGTAAGTAATAACTCAGCTGATCTTTTCCCCCAGAGATCTCAGGGTAAGAAATGTGTCATTTTGCTTTCCAAAGCAGCCCTGGTGGAAGGCCAAATATTCATCAGATTCAACAAGAATCCCGCTCATAGATCCTTACTGTGAGTACCACTTGGAAACCCATTAGAAGAAGAGTTGGCCATTCCTCTTTGGTCAGGCACCAAATTGAAAAAAAATTAGGGAAATCATGCCCAGGCTTCTGGGAACAGGCAAACTGAGATTTTTGAATATCAGAAAAATGTGAAGAGGCCTTGCAACAGAAAAGAGGTGTGGAAATCCTAAATCTACAGGCAAATGAAAAGAATTGGTAGCATCATTGAGTTTGATTCTTCCCGTATCTGGTGTTCTTGGTGTGTTCCTGTTGAGGGTCAGCACAGCCAACTCACACTTGCACAGCAGGCGTGCACCTATGACCTGTATTGGCTGTACCCAACTCTGAAATGTGTTGTACTTGGGCCTTCTATTTTAGCTGCACGTGTAAGACTTAAACCATACCTTTGGACAAGGCACCAAGGGTCTCAGTGTGGGTTTGGCTGCCCAAATTCGGGAATTATTGTTATCCTGAATTGCATCCATGTAATAATCTGGTTTGATTGTCACTTTTGATATTTAAGAGTGAATGAAAGCTGCCATAAAAGGGAAGTGAAATGTCTTTAATGTGTTTTAGTTTATGGATTTCTCTTAAAAATATAACAACCTAAATTGGCATTTTTAATCTGAAAATAAATGACCATCACTTAGAGAGACACAAAGCACTGTGAACAAACACATGGTTTAACTGTGCACATTAGCTGGATGTTGCACTATCTGTATTTCCTTTTACTGATACATCTGCTATTTTTTTTCCTGAAAAACATGAGAAATAGAAAGCTCCTTATTCCTCAATAGTACTTCTCTATATCTTTAAGAGATAATTTAGGAGAGATTATCTGCTCCAATGCCCCAGATTGAAATTAGTGAAGGAAGTAAATAGGAGAGAAATGTAGAGCTGGGGGTAGGAAGAAAATACAGTAAACAACTTAAGAGCATGCAATGTGCAAATAAAATTTGGCAAGGATGGTGAGAAGAGGAAAGGAGGAAAGGAGACACGAGAATATTAATGAAAGTTGAAAAGAGCAATTTAGAACAATTTGAGACATAAAAATGACCAGACAAGCCAGAAAAATAGTAAGGAAGCAAGAGAAACATAAAAGCAGTATGCCCCAAAGGTGAGATTTTCAAAGGAAAGATGTGCACTTAACCAGAGTAATAGATGCTGGGCTATTAGCAGTTTGCTCAGTTTCTTGGCATCTCCCTCATCTTTGTCATGGTGGTTATTTCATCATAGGAGAAAAAGAGTTTGTAAGAAAGTCTCTGGTTAAAATTGTACTGGTTTTGAAACATGTTGTCACAACTTTTTTTGTTGAAAGGGGTAAAATCTGACAAGTTATTGTCTGGAATTGGGGTAGGGAAGAGGGAAAGAGAATGTACCACTTGGTGCGAGCATGCCCTGCTAGCATGTCAGGACCTGACCTGCAGACTGAGAACTTAAAATTGTCTGCCACAAACTGTGTGTGTTTCTTAACTGCTGAGCTGCTGTTTTTTTGTTGATTTTTTGTTGGTTTTTTGTTTCGCCCTGGGAATGGCCTTTTTGCTGGTTTTGTTTTGTGCCATTTTGGCTTTTGCTCAGAACATTTGAAAAGTTTGGATTCCCCACTGAATTCTCAGATCTGTGTTAACTTTTTTGTATGGATGTATTTGGGTTTTCTTGTGTGAGAAAGAATGAGTACTCCCATTATTTCATCAGCTGTACACAGGGTGTCATCTGGTTATTTTTGTAAGTGTGTATTCTTTACCACAATTTAACTCTAGAGGTGTTTTGTTTATGTGGTCTGTTTGAAAGCCATGAGGTACTTTACAAACTGGTGTGAAGCACCTTTGGCATTGGTAGCTGTATCTGGAAAACTGTGTTTTCCTTCTCCTTTAAAGATAGCCTCCAGTTTTCAAGTACATCGTATTTAAATGTAATTTTTTATATTATGCCTATTCTAGTTGTTGCCTCCCCTTAGATATTGAACTCTCCCTGTCTCTCATGATCACTCTTTTTCCAGTCCAAAGTATGTGCTTCAGTTGTTTGTATTTTTCTTTTCCTACAGCTCACTTATTTTTCTGTAGCCAACACCCTTTCTGTAGGCCTTAATTTTGAATTTAGCAAACACTCTAGATTAATTCACTGCATTCCACAGGTGCCTGCAGGACAGGAGACTGTGAAAATGAATGCTCCTCATTATCCCTTTCGTGTCTTTGCCAACCACTGTCTTTGGTCACAAGCTTTGGTCTCAGCCTTCTTTTTGTAGTTTGAAAGGACAAGTTATGTGTGTATGTCTACATAGGTGGACACACACACGTAAACACACAAATATGTATACACATATATTTGTGAATTTAAATCTCATTCCCAGTTAATTGTCTGCTCAGTCAGTAGTTTGCAGTATTTACTTTTCTGGAGAGTAAATTGAATGCTTTGAACTTGTTTTGCTCTCACTGGAGTTACTAGAAGGGACACATACAAATTTGGCTGGCCATCAAAGCATTACCAAAACCCTTCTAATTACTGTCATGTGTCACCACCTGTGAGGCAGTACCTTGAAGCAGAGTGGGTGTGCCATGCTTTGTTTTAGCTTAAATGCTTTTCATAGGGAAAGCACAGAAAGAAGTGAGCACGTAAGATATAGTACAAATACCTGGGAGTGCATGAAGCTTCCCAGTGTCAGACCCATTGTTCCCCAAGCAGAACCATTTGTTTATAATTGAAATAATAAGTATTTTTTGGCAGTCTTCCATCTGAGGATCATGTGTAAGGAACAAGTGTCAAGCCAAATGCAAGTGTTACTTGAAGCCTCAAATTAGACTTGAATATACAGTTACAGAAGGTTGTTTTGAAATATTCCTTTTTCCAACAAAGTCTTTTAGTCTCAATAGCTAAAGAGCTGAGGGTCAGGGTTTTGCAGTCTCTGACACTGTTTTTCTGTGCATTCAAAAGAATTTTGCATTCAACAGCTGGAATGATGAGGTGCTACGTGGATATTGCATTGATGAAAATTTGCTTTGTTTGGGGTGAAAACCACAAGTGTGTTGTCTTGAAAATATATAAAATGTTGTGTGTTTGACAATGTTTTTCTAGCTCAGCACAGAGCTTCTGTTGGCTGTGTGTGGGAGGTTGTCAGGTGGAGAAACCCTACCAACCTTTGTCCTTTTGAACTAGGTTGCATCAAATCCTAGTGCTCTTGAGTTGTGTGGTTGAGTAATAAATTGGCAATGTTGCATGGTGAAGTAGACTTACATGACATATCCAGCTTCAGGGAAATGGTCAGGAATTGGATGCACAGTTTTAAGGAAGTGGATTTTTTTCTTATTATCATGCAGGAGTCGTCCCACCCTTCTCTAATCACTTGTATAGTTCTAATTTCTTTTATTACTTACCTTCGTAGATTCTCCAACTTATTTTTCCCCTGGTTTTAGTATCTCAAAGAAAGAAATGATTTTTGTAAGAATTGATCCTATTGAAATTGAGGTAGGGGCAGGAAAGACAGTTGAGAAGATAAAAGGCTGATCAACACAACAGAAAAAGGGAAGTGTATCAGAGGTCCTGAACCATTTCAAGTTGTTCCATGCTTAAATAAGGCCAGCTGCAGTGTAGCTTATAAAGACTCTCACTGAAACTTATAATTAGAGGTTACACAAGGGCAGGTAACATTTCAGAAACAGGTAAGACATCTGACCCAACATGCCTGCTTGGTGAAATGGAGCAGCCTTAGGCTCTCCTGAGATCATTGCTGAGCAACTCCCCAGATTTCGATTAAAGGCATACCCTTCACCTCTCTGCAGGTCTCTCTTTTAGAAAAGGAATATTTTCTCATTCTTCAAACTGATTTTCTAAAGGTTCCCAAGCGTCTCACATTATTTAAAGTGTTTTAAACACTGGCGAAAAAAATCACTTCTCTTACTTGGGGAAAGAAATCCATTCTGCATTTGACCTCTCCTTGTTGTTGTGCTTATTAGTATTCTAGTTCTTACACCATGTTCTCCCAGTGACAGCACTTACCCCCATCTCAGCTGATCAAATTTAGCTGCATGTTTTTCCTTTACTCTTTTTGACAGCTGCTGTAGAGGCTTTACAATTGGGGGCATTGAACTCACCTGCCACCATATTGCTTTCCTTTATTATTTTAAATTTATTTTAAATTTGTTTTAAATCAAATACCAGAATACTTGATGGGCCTGAGATCTGAGAGTGCTGTGTACAAATTTGAATTTAACATCACAATCCCATGTTATTGGGGGGTAAACTAAATGGTCCATCTGCCCAAGATGACGAGGCACACCTCCTGCAGGAAAAAATCCTGATTTAACTTAAACTGATTGAAACAGATAAAAATGTCCTTTTCACTCACTTTTGATCTTTTTATTCTTTCAATCTCTTTTTGGATAGCTGGTGGCCCATTGGACCAGCTGCTTTGCCTGCTCTCACCATCTTTTCTTTTCCACATGAGTGAAACTCTGAATTCCTTCAGCATGGGGAGGAGAGGGAAGCAGTCTCATCTGGGGATGACGTTTTGGGAGCAGGCTGCTCCACTCCTCTCCAAAGGAAGAGTTCCTTGAACTCTCTCTTCCAGATGTTTCTATGTGCCTCAGAACTCAGACTTGCAGTGCTACCCAGAACATGTACCCATGTTTAATTCTGTGGCATATTTGTTTTTCTGAAAAATAACGCCCATGGCAATTCTATATTGACCTGATTTGCCTAACTTAAATGAAGAGAAATGCTACCATTAAACTTAAGGAGTTCTGTGTTAAAATTAGGTTTACTGTAGTTACCTTCATTATTCCTACACAATAATTTTCAATTTTCCGCTCTTCTTCTGACTTTTCCTTCCTTCACAAAACTGCAAGTATTCAATTATTTTCTTTTGTTTAAGTCAGTGAGAATTTGCTAGGTTTGTGATTCAAGAAATAACAGATATGAATTTGTACAGCTCCCCTTTCCAGAGGTGCCACCCAGGGCTGTATAATTGCTACTATGAGAGCAGGCTGAGGTTGTGCCTGCCCTTCAGTAAGAAGTGTAGCATTTCTCTGTGTATATTTAAATTGACTCATTTTCTGGGAAATCTCTTATTTCCCTACCATCTGATGGTCCCAATATGAAATGAATCTTATGCAGTTTTGGTGATAGACCCAGAAATATGTGTTTGAATAATCTAGCTGCTATATAATATGCAAATTTTATATTTTTATAAAATTATTAAAATTATTAAAGTAATTTTATAGGAACATATATGGGTAACAATAAGGACTGGTAATGTGGAAGTGCTTAAATGAAAATGGATGCAGAATGTCAGAATTTGCACAGGAGGTAATTTGGTTCTTGCTGTATTTTCTGGATTTATTCTGGTTTGATTTGAGACCTTGTAATTTTTAAACCACTATTTGATGGGTTTGCTTAAAAACACAGCTGTGGATTTTAGAGAAGCGCTACCTATTGTGTAAAAAATATTGATGTTTGATACATTGCTATGACCTTGTACAAAAATTTTATTTGATTTCTCTTTCATGATTTTCATATTATATTTCACATTGACACAGATTCTGCAGCCTGTGAAAGGTGATATTTTCCTAGTAGATATGTTCACAGAAGTGGCCATCTCTAGATGAGCTGTTTATTTCTCCCTCCCAGGATAAATTGAGTCCTGTTCTTCTTTTATGCTTGCTCTAAAATTCTAGAACATTAACTCATCTTCTTAAATCTACATTAACTCAAAAAAATGGGAAAAAGCTGGAAAAATTTTGCCACAGGTTTGCTAAATGTTGTGATTTAACTGATAAGATTGCTTTTAGATGTCAAGGCTGATCCACATAGCATATTGTTAATATTTGGAACACTCTGACATAAGCAATAACAGAGCTAAATATTTTTAAACATCATAGCCCAATAATTGTGGACTCCAGGAAACCAAACCTTGGATCCTCATTGTAAAAATATGTGCTCATACTCTGGCCAGTATAGGAGTAACCATATACCACAGTCATCCTTGCACTCTGTTCATTCACTGTTAGGAATTTTTGCTCTTGTAGAGTCAGGAATTTTGTGATTTGGCTGGAATTTCTTGCTACATGTCAGGGCTACAGCCATACAGAAATCCCAATACACCAATTGAATGTGTGCAGGGAGGTTCCATGATGTTCTTCTAATGAACTTGTAATTCTGCTTTGTGTAATGCATTTGTACTTCTGCTTTGTGTCAGATCTGCTTTGTGTGCAAAAGCTTCCAGGTGCCTTAGAGAACTCAGACTTGCAGTGCTACTCAGATCATGTATCCATGTGTAATTCTGTGACATACCAGAGAAAAACCATGACAATTCTATAGTAACTGAGCTGCTTAACTTTGAGGGAAATGGAAATTCAGCTTATAAGATGAAGATATACTGAAGACTCAATCCAGTCTTTCACTGGTTGAAGCATTATCTGAAATGTTGAGGTATTTTGCTATTTTGCCATTGCTCTTCTTTGAAACAGATATCTTATTCCAGGATTCTGTATATTGCAGTGACTGTTTCAACAAAGTTACTGTGAAATGAGTATATAATTATTCACACCCTTACTAAGAGTCTAAGAGTGGGATGAGTCTTTGACAGCCTGTTTCTTTTTTTTAATCATGTAACAATACCTAATTATTTCTCAAGCAATCTACTTGTAGTCTAAATTTAGGAATTGTTTCTCAAGCCAGCTGTTCTCAGTAAAATTGAGAACTAGAGCTGATATAGTGGCTTAGTGAACAAGAGTAAAGATTTCCCAAATGCTAAATTTTGTAGTGTTTGAAAATAAAATTTAATTCCCAAGGAGTTCAGGCTTGGTCAGAAATAAGAGTAGTAAAACATCTGTAGAGCAGAATGGCAAAACTCAAAATCTAAGGTAAAATAATTTATCTTAGTTTTTATGCCTGCATGGCTTTCTGTTTACTTTTCCTGGCAACAATAGAATATGAACATATGTGGTGTATAGTACATACACAACTGGGTTTATTTGTAAAAGACAACATTTAATACGTTAAATGGATATGTAAGTAGTGACAGCTTTATTTTCCAGAGATCCTCTAGCATGCATGGCTGTAATAGAAAGTCCTAATCAAGAATTTTTCACTTGGTTTGCTACTATCAGTTAACTCTCAAGTCAAATTTGAGCAAGGGAGGAGCCCCAGCTGCTCAGGAAGTGTTGTACACCAGTTCCAACTTCTTGTGACAGTTTTGTGACTAATAGGGCAGGAGATCATGCTCAGGTTCTCAAACCACAGGTGTGCTGCTTGGAGCAGAAACTGGAATGGTGAGACTCCTGCAGAGATAGTCTTGTGTAATGAGCTTGCAAATGGCCATACTTCAGCTAAGAGGGTTGTTTTGTTTTTTAAAACACCCTTTGCACTCTCCGAATAAGGGACATCGGATTAGTGGAACAGACTTCACACCATATTCTGAAGAAAGGGAAAATCAACATCTGTGGAAGCCTAGGAAGAGTCTTACCCCTCCACAGATGTATGCAACAAAGAGAGAGGGGCAGAGTACCAAAACCTCTTTCCCAGAAATACGCACTGTTGTGAGGTGCATTTATTTTACTTACGTATTTATTTTTAATTAGACCAGTTGTACAGAGGTTTAAACACCTAGGTAGGTGTTCTGATGCCTGGTATTTTCAGGCTTGGGTTTGTTTACTAAGCAGAGAAATTGAAAGTAAAAGAAAAGTGTTTGTAGGCCTATTTTCAAAGGAGTTGAACTTAAAAATAAGGAACATGTCCTCAATACCTTAGCAAAGGTCAAGAATGTAAAGAATACATTCTTGAGTTTTTCTTATCTTCTAAATCTGTTTCATAGTCCTATTTCCCTTTCAACCACAAAACCCATACAAAATAAACCATAAACTATGCATTATTGCATAGTTTTAACCAACTGTTCAGCATCTGGTACCTCACAATGATTTTCTTTTGCCTACTGACAATAACACTGCAATAAGGAAAAGCTCTGCCACTGCAAGTAATTTTTAATCCTGCAGTGTTAATAAAGAGATGTTGAGATAATTGTAATCTATACAGCTGAATTACCTGATATATTGAGTTCTCCACTCTTGTCAATGCTACTTACCACTACAATTGATATTAGAGATGTGGACTGTGCAGACAAGGGCATGAAGGATACAGATATATATTGGAAAGAATTTGGGGTGGTAACTGCAGATAATCTGCAGGAAAACAAAGAATCATCAGGAGTGGGCGTGCATGCGGTCATGATCCAACTCTTATGTACTCATGATGTATCCTATAATAATAGCATACAATGCTGTAAGATACTCTAATCCCTTTTTAGGCTATATGGAGTCATGCTGCTTTGTGTTGAGAGTGTGGATCTAGCGTTAAACATGGTTGGCCTGCTCTACCACATTCCTCCAAAGCAGTAGTTAATGATGTGTGTAATGATTCTCCTAGGTTTGTTTGTGTATGTTTACTTTGTTTGTTGGTTTGTTTCTAACTGTATGCAGCCAGTCTGGAGTTACTGGTTGAAATTTTGAAATATATTAAAAAATAAGAGAATTGACCCTAATTTTCTTTTAAAGTCATACCACTAAATGAAAGCTGTCTGCTAGATCAATACTGCATTTCAAACACAAGTTTAAAATTGTCCTGCATGGATTTTATCTCTGAGTTTTGGATGTCTACACAGGAGGTATCTGCAGTTGAACTGACCCTCATTTCCCGTAGCATCCCTGTGATAAGTCAATAGGCCCATGCTCAGATACAGGCTCAGGGCAGGCACTGGTGCACAGCAAGACACAGCTGTGAGCTCCACCTTAGCAGCAGCCTGAGCACCTTCCTGTATCCTGCACGTCCTTCTAAGGAGGAGGAGCAGCAATGCCCTTCTCTGGCAGCACTGCCAGATGCCTGTAGAAAGGCAGAGGGAGTTCCCTGGTGTTGTCTTTGTACTGCAAGGACATTGTGCACTGTGCTGCAGGCAGCCTGTGTCTAAACTTTGTGTCCAGGCAGAGTCACTGTAGAAAAAATGCTGGGTGCTGGCCATTAAATATACAGTATAAATATAAACTTTGAGTCTAGCTTGCAAAATTCCCCCTCCTGTATCTTGTCTGACTAAATGTGAAATCTGTCAGTGAAATCCAGGAGACCATAAATTATGCTTCCTGATCACAGCACTGAAAGGTCACTGACTTCATCACCCTTCCAGCATCAACTTTTATTTTGGCACTTGTGAAGGATCTATTGTTCATTATTATATCTTTACTCTGCTGAACAGAATCCTTCTGTTATAGCACCAAATAGTCTGCAAGCTGTCTATCACCAACTGGCCATGACATTATGAAGATCTGTTTTATTTTCTTTCCTGCTTCAATTTGTAGAATGAGTAAATTTCTGCCTGTGAAGCATAAAATACTGAAAAAGCAATCCTCCTTAACTTCTGTTGGAATACTGTGCAATGTGTTTCCATGATTCACCCACTAAATTTTGGCTGGAAAGAATGAAGAATTTTTTTTTATTGAATATTCACTCTTTCTATATATTTCTAGAAGTTATAATGACATCTTGGCTACACAGAATAAATATAATTATAGGTTTGGGTTTTCTTTTTTTGTTTTGCTTTTTGTTTTATTTCTTAGTTTGTTTGGCTTTTTGGTTTTGGTGGTTTTTTTTCCTTCTATTGCTATCTGAAGTTTATAAGCTTGTGGAGTGGGATTTTCCCTCCCCCCGACTTTGCAGTGCAAGAATTCAAGCTCCTTCCTCTTCTCTCTTGCTTTAAAAGATTTTGTTACTATGGTGAGGACACCATGTAACATTAGAGCTTCAGACTAAATATAGCTACTTTCATAATTCATTTAAAATATTGCACGAATAATTTGCTAGAGTAATTCATATTACAGGACTTACAATCTATTTGGCCTAAATACATTCACATATATATGTGTACCAAACATCCTGGGAGCTCAGGAAAGCAAATCTGGCTTTAAACCAGGATCCACTTCTCCTGAACCCAGAACTACTCAGATCTAAAATAGCATCTTTTCACATTCCAGAAATGATATGGTAAATGTAAGGGAGGGGAGAGATGTTTCTAAGCTTTCACAATTTATTAATTTTAGTCATTTTTTCTTTCTTTTCCTAATGGGTTTGTACGCAAAACCAGCATGACTTACTGGAGCAGGATTATCTTTAAAACAAAAGCTCAAAGAGGAAAATAGTGGTATTAAATATTGAAAAACCCTAGTAAATTATAAAGCAAAATTGGTACTTTATCAGAAGACGGTGCTGAATTGTAAATCATCACAGCCTGAGAACAAGCTTTTGTTGAAGGTGTCAGTCATGCAGCTCCAAATAAAACTGGGAACAGACTTTTCATTTTTCTGGGTTGTTGGCTTCAGTTATATTAGAAGTTCAGTTACATTACTCCTGATTACTTGTGCTGGGATTGTTTTTTGGTCTGTATTTATAAACACTTGCAATAGTATACACAGAATATTTGGATGGATAGTCCCTTAAGGTAAAACTATATTCCTAAATAAACTAGCAAATAAACTCTTCAGTTAATGGTCTCTAAAGATCTTACTGCATTAAATATAGTATCTGAATAATTCACCTCTTCTCCTAGTATGGATAATCAGCATACTGTGAGCTCAGAAAGGTTCTTTCCAGCAGAATGGTCAAGAGCAGGCTCAGAAAGGCTCAGCTGATGTATTTGTACACTTTGTCAAGTACATTGAGAGTATCTGAAGGATCTGTGTCTTGGATGGTATATAACACCACTTAGGAAAGGCTGAAGTAATAATTCATGATTGTGTTACTGCTTTTTGTGCAAAGACTGTCTGAGAAATTATGCTGTCAAAAGTCTGCAATTGCCTGGCAGTGAATCAGATACTAGACTTCAGTTTCTGGTGCAAAAGGTCCAGCAGGGCATAATTTTGTGTCAGTGCTGGGTGAGATGGGAGCATCCCCACCTCAGAGAGACGCTGAGGGCACAAGAGCTACCTGTGAGATGGTTTTAAGGGAGAGATGTCCAAGCTGGGAGCCCTGGCTGGTGGGACAAGAGACAGGCAGGGGCTGATAGCAGGCTGTGCACCTGGACAAACTGGTGGGGAAAATCCTGTTCTGTTTTACTGCTTTAGGATTTTTAGGTGGATGTTCTATTGAATAATTTGGCAGCTCCACTTATCAGCCAAAAACTGAGGTGCACACAATTAGTAACTGTATTTGAGAAGCTGCTTTCATGACCTCTTTCTCATCACACATGAGCAAGATGGAGAGGACAGAACCTGAGATTAGAGAAGGTCATTTAGTCACCCCAGCCATCAGACTATCCCTTGTCTGCTTTCCTTCCTCAGGCACAGCACACCTGCCTTCAGTGTCAAATGAAAATCCCACACATGTCTCAGCTTCCAGGGCTCTCTGGTCCGGTTCATACCCAGGCAAAAAGGACTTGAATGAAACCACACTGCTTGTGCTGTGTGACCTTAAACTTAAATAGATCAAGGTGACTCTGGAAAGGACCAGCCTGCTCATCCTCCCCTGTGACTGATGACCTGCTATCTATTGACCCAGAGATCTTGCTGATTGGTGTTTTTTTTTTTTTTTTTTAGGCTGAACCAGCTCAATGCATAATCAAAGAGAGGACAGCTTTCTGTTTTTGTTTTTGTTTTTTTTCTGCTTTTTCCTTCCCTCCAGCAAGGTTAATTGCTTAAATAATTTACCTTGAATATTCAGGGTCCCTTAATTTAATGGAAGGGGCAGGAGGGCATATCCCATCAGAGCAGGAAAAAGATTTCTGTCAGAACTTGTGCTTTGGCTGTGACCAGGGTGCTCCACAGCCTTCCCATGTGTGCTCTGCTGTGGGTGCATTTGGCAAATACTGAGAAAATAAATAGGTATGATAAAGATGAATTTTAGGAATTTCCTCATTAATCAGGAAAACTTATGACAAAGCTATGATGAACAATTGTGGCGCTGAAATACAAAGATTGCTTCAATTCAGCATGCTCCAGTACTCCCCTTTGTTAGCAATCTTGTCTGCAGAATTCCAATTTAGGTGAAGTTTATGTGGGCTGTTAGTCATTGTTCATTTGATTTGATGTATTTTTTGAGATATATCTGAAATATGAAACAGTATTTTCTACTTTAGCGTGCTCATGTGGACTTCTGAAGTAAAACTTTTCTAGTTTGCCTGTATTTAAACCTGGGACATGTCAGTGGCAGGTGGGCTAATGAAAGCTCTCAGAATAACAAAGCCCAGAAACAAGCACAGATTGTATTTTTGGACAGTAGGCACAGTAGTGCTGTTCAGTGAGATAATCCAAGGAAAAAGAAGTAAGAATGACCTGCTTTTTAACGTACAGAATTTTTCTGTTCTTTTTGTCAATATGACTTATTCTACACCTGTGATCCTTGGTAGTGTAGAAAGATGCAATAGTTTAAATTTGCTAAAACCTCCCTAATTTTGATGAAGCTTTTACCAAAAAAAACCCCCCTTAATCTTCTTGGCCTTAGAAAGCACATTAAAACTCTAGTTCTGCTAATATTTTTATAACAGTCATGTGAACATGAATCTCAGTGATCTAAGAAAAAAACTTTAGCTGTTTTGCAAGATCTGAACTCTTCTCTTTACTCGATATTGTAAATGTAATGTAAATTATTTGTAAATGTACTGTGGTATTTCCATTTTGTTCTTGTTCGAGCTCATTGCTTTTTTCCACAACTGTATTTTACTTAATGATAATACAAATACACCTAAAATCAAAGTTTAAATTAGATTTTCCCTTCCCTGTAATATGTGAACCTGGCATCAAACCCAGGATGTTCTAACTCATTATTCTGTGGCTTGTAAAAATCACTTCATAAGTGTTCTAGTGCAAGTGGTCTTATGCTTTCATTTGGTCAAACCCACCTGGGATAATGACTGAACCAAGAATAACAACAGAAATAGGAATATGCTAGCAATGCATATCAGAACAGCACTTTGTGTGAATATGTTTCTCCATATCAGATGCTGGCAGTATTTTTATGTTTGTAGGCGTGCATCTAAGATAATGTAATTATAAGAGAACCGTAAAAGTTCCAGACTTTGATCCTAATTTAACTGAAGCAAAAGCAAATCTTACAAAGGGTTCTAACCTTTAAGCCTATCAGTTTGGGGTAATTAGAAACTGTTTAATTTGATCTCTCATAAAAAAGCTACCTTTATTTCTCAAACTTATTGATCTTTTAGCATATAAGAAAAGTTTTCCTTAACCAGCTGAATGTGAATTATGAGTATTACCCTGATGTTTTTGCAGAGTTAGGTCGGGTATAGTTTGTTTTCAGGAGCAAACTGAGCTGAGTCAGAGTTGCATTTCTGTTGTGGAGGGGGGATGTGTTGATTCACCTCTCCTCTGGCCTTTTCTTCCAGGCTGACTCCTATGCCCAGCTCCCTGGTGGCTCTGGACCTTTGTGTAGCTGTTTAACTCAGCAGCACCACAGGAAACCACCCAGTTGTTTTTGCTGGGTTACTTTTCTGCCAGGTTAGCAAATTGATTTAATTCACAAAAGGGACCCATGAAACATCAGAGCAGATGTGAAGGAAGAAGAGGAAGTGTGCAGGCAGGAGTGGTGAAAGCTTCAGAGGAGAGAAGCTTTCCTCTTAAGGTTGCAAACTGAAATTGCCTGAACTGGCAAGTGCAATCTCACTCCTTGGCTGGCACTTGCAGGTAACACTTTGCCCAGCCACTGTCCCCTGATCAGGGCAAATCCTTTAGAGCTGCAAATTTTGGAGTGGCTTTTACTGAAATGCAATCTTGGGTGGCAGGAGGTGATGACTGAAGGGCAGCTCAGGGACAGGTTTGTACTGTGCAGATCTTGGTGCAATGCTCACAGGGCCAGAGCTCCTTTCTGGGCACTTTGGCTGGCTAGTGGCTGACAACACTCTGTCTGCAGTCCTGCGAGGTGAAACTTCATGGCTGTGCTTGCTGTCGGGCAGCAGCTCCTGCCTAAAGAGCTTGCAGTTCTTGATATCAGCTTTCATACTCATGGAATTTTTAGAGATTTTTTTTTCTCTTTTTAATATTAACTAAAGGAAAGCTGTGCTCTTTTGAAGTTTTTGTGTGGGGAGAACAAAATAAAATGAGGCACATTCTCTCCAGTGGCATCAGAAATGGAATCATCCTGTAGTTAAAGAACTCCTGTTGTGTGCTTAGATCCCAGAACCCAATAATTTTTGCTTTTTATGATTTTGTTTAAGTCTTTGCCTGCATTAAGCAGTAGAAGTTCATCCTATTTCCCTATCTTTCATGTAGGGCCCATAAGTGAGCAGAATATTGTTTAATTCAATGTCAGAAGATGTATGATGATGTGCTTTTTGGCCAAATAATTCACCAAGGGGACTATAAATCTACCTAGGGCCTTGAGATCTAACATAAAGAGATACTAATCTCCACAAAAAAAAAGATCTTTAAGATGTTATTTTTATTCCTATTTTTACCATTTTTGTTCAGAAAATTCCCAACCATGTGCAGCATGGTTATTTTCATGGTTCCTTATTTTCACATTATCATGAAATATAGATCTAAGGAGGAACACTCTGAAGCCATGTTTACTTTTTCTTTGCAAAGGAGACAAGATATCTCTGAAAAATGGATACTGTTTTCACATACATCTAAGTAAACAGATTCTTAATATAATATTGAGTACAAAAAATCCTCACACCTTTACTCTTTTGGGTGAAATGCCTTTCTGTTTTCAGGGTAACAAATACTCCTGCATTTTTAGCCAGATAATTTGCATATTTGTTTGTTGAGATGTCCAAATAGTTAAAATGGGATGATCATATGATTAAGGTAAAGTCTGAAAGTGACTTTTCTACAGCACTACTCTATTTTCCTTTTTTATTAGTTAATCTGTCTGTGAGGTTGACTTTTTTTATTATTATTCTCGTGGACATTTTCAACCAGAAAACCCTACCTACTGTCTGGTTTTCTTGACATTTTAATGCAAACCTTGAAATTAATGAAAGACTTCTAAACTTAGGCTATTTCAGACAAAATACCACAAATATTAGACTTTTCTTTTTTGTAGAAACCCCTTTCTACACTGAAAAGTTTTACAGAAAAGCAGTTGAGACATCTTTAGTTGACCCCATTCTTTGTGACTTCAATTTCTAACCTATAAGTCAGAGTAATAGAGTCTCAAAGGTCTTCCTGTGTGAGATGTGGCTGCTGGAGTTGTGTGACCTGAGGCCACAGACAGGAGATAAGAGTTCTTCTTTTCAGACTGGAGAAATTAGGTAAAAAAAAATTAAGTATGGAGCTATCTACAATTTCTTGTGCAGAACAAGTGGCACTAGAGTCTGCAACTGGTCACATGGAAGTCCATAAGATGGTTGAGAAAAACCAGAGGATGGAACGACCATGTATGTGGCCTTTAAGATGCGAAATTCTGGCAGCTTGAGGGGATGTTGTTTTTGCAGAGCAGAACCTCTTGACTGCAGCCTCAAATAAAAATGGAGATGGGGTTCATCCAAATCCAGATGAGTGTTCTGGAAGGAACTAAAATATTTATGAATGAGGTATTTCGCCCCAAGAATGTGAAATGCAACCTAGCCTTTGGTGAAGAGACAGAGCCCACAGTAATTAGGCATCAAGACTTCAATCTCAGAAAAAAAGTTTTGTCTTGAGGTATTTCCTTGCTATTGGGATTTTTTGGGTGGTGGGGTGTTTTATTTTGTGGGGTGGTGTTTTTTGGTTTGGTTTTTTTTGGTATTTTTTGGGTGGGGTGGGGGGTTTTGGTGGCGGTGCTTTTTTTCTTTTTTTTTTTTCTTTTTTTTTTTTTCTTTTTTTTAGTCCTGAAATTGTTTTACCTGGCAAAATGATTGTTTGGTACAGGAGAAAGCTAAGGAATTTCAAAAATCCAGCTACCCATGAGCCATCCAGTAAGGTGCTTGGAAATTGTCCTCACAGAGCATGTTTTGAGGTGTAACAGACTGTATCAGGTTTTGAAGTGTTTGAAGATCTTGGGGCAGATAAGGACTAAGAACCCTTAAGTGTTGTCATTCCTTCATCTCATTGTTTATTTTTACAATCAGAATTAGTCTTGTTAAAAAGTCTTGTTTATCTTCAAAGCACAAGCATGTCTCCTCCTCACTATAAACATCTTGACTGTGGGAATGAACAGACTGTAAGAACTTTTCTGGCAGAAGCAAGAAAAGTTGCCTCCACAAGACTCGATTTATAATTATGATTTTCTCCATTTGTGACATTTAAGTGCATCTATCTATAAGAAAAAATGTTTTATAAGTTAACCAAAATAGAAGTTTAAATAATCACTTATAAAAAAATTGAAACAGTTTGGAGAAGAGCTGGGATTCTCCCTGTTCCTCTTTCCAGGAATTCCTGATTATCCATGTAACAGGAGTGGGAAGGTGACTGTGCAAAAGTGGCTTGGAGAGATTAGAAATATAGTTTTTTTTTTTTTCTGTCATGTGAGGTGTCCTTAATTTATTTAGTGTCCTTAATACATGCTCTTTGTGTGCTGACACTTTCCATACCCATTTAAAGATGAATGGCCTCTACTGGAGAGGGAAGTGAATATGCAAGGACAGATATTCTCATTAATTATCTGCATTTCTGTTTCTGACTCAATAGCCTTATAAAAAAGCTTTGCTTTTAATGTTTAATTTATATTGCTACATATTTCCTTTGAAAATGACAGCATAGAAAATAATACATTTTTTATAAAAAAGCTAATTTTACAGTTATTTCAGAAACACATCTAATGATTGGAAAAACAAAGACTTGGCCTTTAAATGCTCTGTAGTATGTCCAGTTTAGAATTTTTTAACTGTAGGAGGGCAGAGGAATTGGAAAAATGCACACAGGGTTGATACATTCAGCCTATGTTTTGACAACACTGTTACTTGCACTATTCAAGGTGTTGTGTATATGCTCGACCTGTGCAATACTGGAACATCTTCCCTGTAGCTGATAACCCCATTCACCAACATTTGTGGGGGCATAAGGAAATCACATGACTAGTATGTGTGAAGTGCAGATAATGAAATTCAAACCTCAAAGAAATATTTGAATTTGAGGGCAAAAATGGACAGTGCTAGTAAGGCAACCTGGCCAGCAAGAGTGAGAGAAATTTGGGGGTAAATAGTATCTCATTAGTGGTTCTGCCCTGAAAATAGCAAACTCCCTAGACTCAACCTGATGGCATATATTATATATGAGACAACATTACTGATCTGAGTATTAGCCAAGGAAGTGAAAGGTCAAAGCATGATCAGATACCAAATAAAAGCTCCCTAAAAGTGTGTTGACAAGATAAAAAACACAACAAAACCAAGCCAAATATTTTTTTCCCCTCTCTCCTTTACCAATGTTTTCACTCACTGGCCAAGATGTATCCTGTAATGGCTATTGGAGGACTATGAGTGTGGCAGAACAACAGGTATAAAAATGCAACTGTGGAAGAGAATAAAGTGGGAGAACTCTAATAAACTTCTTCACCTCTGACTCATTAATTAGGTAGCTGAAGGGCATAGCATCACTCTAATGAAATGAACTCACAGTCATCATACCAGTATTACACCACTGCTGTTTTGTACATATTGTATTTTTTAGGAGTCTGCTTATACGATATGGTGCTTTGTCCCAGACAAGGAAAACAGGGAGGAGTCAAACACCAGGGGTTATCATCTGTCCTAATTTAATTTCTGAACAGAGATCTACAACTATTGCTGTTGTGTCAGCTCCTGCCTTCAGATATTTCTGCATTTAACTCATTGTGGACAACAGAAGTGGTACAGTCATGGGGAAGTAATGACTTCTTTTGCATGTACAAATCCAGGTGGAAAAACCATTAAATCAAGCACTGCTTTCACACGAGCCCAGCATGTTTATGCAGCAGAGCACATTTAGGTCTGGCAGGTGGCCATGTTGTCTGAATGGCACAGGGATGGCAGAGCTGCCTGGCAGACAAAGGCATTATTCTCATTTCCCCATCACTTTATTATAACAATGCCATCACAGCTCTAGGCTCATGACCAGAACTGCTGTACCACTGCTTCCTTCTCTACTTTTGGGTAAGCATTGTGCCTTCCAGGACAAATCTTAGAAAGTCATCTCTTAACAGCAATCAGAAAGATCTTTGCAGGCCTTTTGCCTCCGGGCCTCTCTTGGCCGCAGACAAGAGAGGCCCAGAGGCTCCTGCTCCTGTTCGAGCAGGAGACCTTTGCATTGACTGGTCAGGAGAGCATCTCACTACCTGGGAACCAGAGAGTATCTTTGCAGCAGCTCTGAAGATGAAGCACAGGTGTGAGTTTGAGAGTCCAAATTACCTTTTAGAGAGTGGCCCCTGGCACTGGCTTGTATTGGCAAGTATTTGTGTGCTCCAGGGAGAGAAAGGAAAAAAGAGCAGTATAAAACACAAAGGAGCAAAGAAGGACTGATGGTGCAGTGTGGTGTGGGATGCTCCAGCTGTGTTTCCAGGGAGTTAATTCTGTACTGGGTGCGAATCCTCTGAGGAAGTTTGTAGGTCTGTACTTGCCTGTGAGTCTCTGTCATTCCTTTCACCTTGCAGAAAGCAATGAGAGGGGAGGGTTTTAGACTAAAAACAGCCTAAAAGCAAATTTTGGACATCACTGTTTGTAAGTCCCTCTTGCCTGGTTCTTCCATTTGCCTGTGGAAACAGGATTTTATACATTGACTTTTGAACAGACCTACTAATTTGCAAAGACATTTTTCCACCAGGTTGCCCTGCAGGCAGGACCACACTGAAAAGATTAGTTGGTTGGGTCAAAAGGGAAAATTATACTTCTTGATGAAGTTTGTCTTGGAGTCTTTACTCACAGAAAAACACATAGAATGGATTGGCTGTGCCAGCTGGGGATAGGCAGTTTTCTTTTTTTCTTCAAGTGGTCTCTTAGAAAATATCAGCACATGTTTCTAAAATGCTGCATCTCTAAGGGTAATAGATCTTTTATGAGAAGAGCTCTCAGAGTGAATGTCAGTATTACAGGAAAACATTTCAACACTCTTTTTACATGAAAAGTGATTAGATGTTCTTTATTCCTTCAAGTGCATGTGTTTGCCTGCTGTGTTTTACTTCTACCCTATATACATGACTCTTCTCTGGATGGTGGTACAGGCTTGTAAAATAGATCTTTCAAGTGCTCTGAAAGGCTATTCAAAAAGAATGTTGTAGCATGTGCTGTCTTGCTAGTGGTGGAGTCTGAATAGAGTCTATAAGTAACTAAATGCTATGATGTTTCAGTAATGACTATTTTGTTCACATGGCATCTGGATTTTGGATATTATTCAGCCCTTATTCACTCTTGTGGTATAGAATTTTATTCTCACATGGGTAAAGATATAGCAATAAAAAAGGCAACATTTTGGTTTCTACTCTGGAGAGAAATACTGCATGCAGGATTAAATTGTTAAACTTTGTTGTGGGTTTTGTGCATTAACTTCAGTTTAGTGATTTGGAACAATCTGGGTCTTACTGGAAAAAAATTCCTTTGAAGCAACCGGCAGCAGTTTTTTAGTCCTCTTGAACTATTTTGGGGAATGGGAGCTATTTACTGAAAAATATAACCAGGTGGATGAGCATTAATGTATTTTTAATGGGATAACCTTTTGTTTTTGCTTTGTGTACACTTCTCAAATTTCTTGAGTTGATTGGCTGCTTTGTAATTCTTTGTACTAGAGTAAACTTGTACAGACTTGCTGGTGTGGCTGTGTACTATTGTTGGTGCACATGTGCTTGTGTTATAGCATTGAATCCTAGAAATAAGCTATTTTAGCTTTGCATAATAGTCACCAAAGTTTGTAGTAGAGAACCTTCTAAGCTGAAGATGAGTTCAGAGCTATATTGACAGACCTTCAAAAAGTGTAGCATTGGTTTCTGCCCAGAAAATTCAGAACAATGTTCAAAATAAGGCAACAGGAATGTGTGCAGTACATTAAAATATTCATTGTGAGATATTTAGTGCAGGTATAAATGCTTAACACCAAGAGTACACTTACGGTGTTTGCCATGTTTCTGTTAAATTTTACATACAAGTTATTAGATGCTGGCAAATGAAAAGGAAGCAAAGGATCACATTCTTTGTAGCTATGACCCAAAGTTTGAATTATCCCATAGTGTGCAGAAACATTCCTCTTTTGGACTGTAGAACTGAATGTTGCACAAATTAATTATTTTGCATGAGAAATGCCCGCATTGAAAAGACATTTTTTCAGATGGAGGAAGTGCAATACGTGGATGAGAGTCACTCTGAAAAGTGGAAAGCAGGATTTTCTGCTCATCTTTCAATCTCTCAGAAATGAGTGACAGAGATGCATTCAGCCGTAGTAAGTCTTCAGGGAAAACTAAAAAAATTTAACCACACTTAGTAAGCATCTTATTTTCAAATTGCCCCTGCAGATTTAATCTGGTACTGCAAATTCATAATTAATAGTTCCTATAACAAAATTATCTCTATTGTGCTGTATCAGAGCCCTTACAGTATGCTGCAGAGTGTGTGCTGATAAGCAGGTGCTTTTTAAAGATTGTGGAAGTCTGAATAAAGTCTATAATTTCAGATTGTAAAAATCTGTGTGCTCCATGACAGAGTCTGCACTGCTAATTTATGTTGTGTTACTAAACTTCGTCCATCAAACATAAGCACGTTATCTTTCTCAAAAAATGTGCATTTTAATATGAAGTAGATTAAGAAATTCATTCTGAGGAAAGTGCCACTGCATGCATGTATCTGCACTATGAACTCTGTGAAATGGAGTCACCAGCCACAGGCTGTTCATGATCACCGAGTGCTGCCTCAGGGTGCCTGGTGTCACCAGTGCTACCTATTTGGGCATTCATCAGAAGAACAGATGAAGGTCCTTTGGTGGAGCCCAGTGACGTGCTGTGCTTTACCGAGTGCCATGGGCCCAGCAGGGATATGCATCATTAACATTCAGAACCATGAACCAAAAGGTGCAGTTGACAAGAGTTGCATTTGTCTACATGTGGTTTGACCAAGTGAAAAGCATTTAGTAGAAATTTCATTGATCTGAAGGAAAATGAAACACTTCAGTAAAAGCAATGGCAATATCTGCACTGCCTTGGAGGAGTTCACACCTGCATGTGTACTTCTCTGTTTTTTTACAGATTAAAAAAAAAAATCTCTTACAATGCCTATTGAAATCAACGTTAGTTGATTCTAGTTTGAAAATCAATGCTATGCTGAAGCTATAGTCTGGACTATGAGGAGCTCCCAAATCACCCTGGTAATGATCAGTACCTTTTTACCAAGGCTGTGTTTATAAAGTGATCAGTTGTTTTCTAATCTAGATCTGGGTGTTGCATTGGTTTTCAACTTGCACTATTGAACTATATCTTGAATGAATAATGTTTTGATATATCAAGCTTCAAAACTAATTCATTTTCATCCTCTTAGCTCAAATTGAGTTTTCTATTATGTGGTGGTACAGTGTGTAGCAAAGTTATTGCCAGAGGCAGTTTGAGACTATCCATAACTTTGTCATTGGGAGAGACAGCTGGGCTTTCCCTGTGTGTGAGCAGGACTGTGCAAGTTTTGACAGTATTGAGTCTCTCTTACTCACTCTTGCTTGTACCTTCAAGTAGATTCTCCTCATGGATTAGAATGTTTTAATATGAAATACATTTAATATGAAATGTATTTCTTGTAGAAAGTGGTGGATAGGAGAAACACATGTGCACAGCACCTATAAAGCTAATGATGGGATAGATGCTTGTAATCCTGTTGATTTATATGAATCTGTAGTTGCCATCCTATCTCCAGTCCATCTCCACTTTCTTTTGAAGGCTTGTTCTAGGGTTTAACCACACTTTATCATAAAAGCACAGTCAGATTAAACAGATTACATTTTTTATAATCTCATCTAATTAAGCAGGAGGATAGTTGAGAAAAAAAACCCAAAACACAGTTCTTCACCATTTTCTTAAAACTCACTTGAACTTTAGGCAAGGGAATATTGCAGAATTAGGTCACATTCCCACAACAAAGCCAACATTTTGATGTAGTCTGATGCTTGTCTCTCTCTTGGGAGCAGATGATTAGTAGTGTTCTGGAGACTGATACACCCAAATTTTCAGATTGATTGGCTCAGCTGCATAGAATGAGCTGTTGTGACAGATGGGTAGTGCTGGAGAGCCAAGATTTTTGCCATGTGCTTACACAGGGCAGAAAGATTTGGGCAATGATCTTCTGTAATGATTTTTTTATGCTTCTGAGTGCCTGCTTTGGATTTGTTCTTTAAAACTCCAGCAGGTCGCTCTGCTTAGGAAGAACTGCTCAAGAAACCTCCCTTTCCTGCCTCTTTCAAGCTGAATGAATAGCAACAATAAGAAGGATTAGAGCGGGCATTAGGTCCTGAAGCTGCTTGAGTCTACAGGAGTGGGAGCAGCCTGAGTAAATGTTCAAATGATGGGATGCCTCACTTGACCTAATGTACAGAGAAATTTTACAGCTGAAATATTAGGAGAGCATGTCCATCACCTCACTACTCCCATATGAAATGTGTAAGAGGTATTCTCTGGGAGGGTGGAAGTTAATGCACATGTGAATGATTATGTGGAGCCTTGAATGAATCCTCTGCTTCATTGTCAGCTTTCACATGGCAGCACGGAGGCTTCCCAAAGTGGAACACACATTGCACACACAATGCTGTAAAGCTGAAAGAGGGGCAGACACTGAAAGTAGCTCAGCTCATGCTGTGCCTTTTGCATGTAGAAAAGCCTTCTGCTAATTCTGGCATCCAATTTAGAAAACATTGCCCTACTTTTCCGTAACCTGGAGCTTAGAATTCTTTCAAACTGTCAGGCTTTCTGCATGAAATGGGAGGGCAAGCAGTAATAGTAGTCAGAGAACCTCTGTGTTTTGGAAACAAACTGGACACCGTCAGTAGTATTCAGGGAAGTTTGCATGCCCACAGACAAGACTGAGAAATGGAAATGATGCCACTGATTCTGTAGAGAAAGAAAAAGAGAAAGGAATCGTTATGTATGATTCCAGAGGGTGTCCTTTGAAAGCATGTGATTCCAAGTCTTCTTCTAAGGACTGAATTTTGTTGGATTTTGCTTTTTTGTATCTATCTCTTTTTCTGTATTTTTTCTCATTTTTCTTTCCAGATCCATACAATTCAATCGATCCAAGGATTAATATTCAAGATAGCCAATGCACATTGCCATATGCTACTGTTTTAAACTTTGAAGAAAATTACACTGTTGTCTTTTACAATCTTTTATCTACACAGGCCAGTATTCCTATTTCAGTTACTTGTCTTCTCCATACATAGAAGGTGGAAGGATATATTGGAAATGCTTTAACAGATTCATCACTACATAGTGTTGACTTACTTGGTCAACAAGATAAGTTAGCAGTCAAAAAGAAAGAAACAGCTTTCAGCTTGACAAGTGGGACACAAAGAAAGAAATGTACAGTTTTAGACAGAAAGCTGAAGTCAAGTAAGTGGATACAATGGAAGATCCTGGAGGATCGGTACGGGATTCTGACATGGCCACTGAGAGCTCTCAAAAGTAAGAAGGAGACCAGGAAAGAATGTTGGCATTTTTCTCTGGGATGCTGATTTTTATGGTGTTAATTAAAGGATGGGGAAATTTATCAAATACGCAGATTTTTGCTACCAGTGTTACATGTCCGTGGGAATCAGTGATCTGAGAGTGGAGCAGGAATTTGGTCCTTAAGAAACAATGAGAAAAAGCTGTTTAAAAGATTAAAAAGTGATGTCACGGAATTGCACTGCTCCTGAAATTTCTTACAGCAACCACAAGGTCCCTTCTAAAAAAATTAAGACAGTAAGACAGTGACACTAAAATGAATACTGGATTCTGCTCAGCTGAAGGACATGTTCTGAGCCCAGAGCTCTATGTGAGGAAACCCTAATGCATCAGTTTGCTGAACAACCTGCCAAAATTACCTGGATGTTCTGCCTAGAGGTTTTTATTTTGATGCAAGGTGAATGTTTTGGCAAACAAGTGAGTAGAGCAAATGAACAGAAAGGACTGGCAGATTATATTATCCAAGTCCATGTCCTAGTCCTGAAATATCAGGAACATGTACAGACTTTCAGGACCTTTGTGGATTTTGAGTGGGATTCATTCAAAATAACCCCAATGTCCCCCCTAAGAAACACATCCTGATTTTAGGTGGCCAGATGTTTCATCTTGCCAGTGGACAGTAAGAGCTTTCTCTAGCATTGAAAAGAGAGTGTTGGACTTTATTCTAGAGTAGTCTTAAACAGGGATATATTCAGAGATATATTGGCTTCTACTTACAATAGAAGGAGATAATGTGAGTAGCACAGACTAGATAACAAACTTTTACACCATAAACACTAGGCAAGAGGAACACAGACCTTTGATTCATCAGTTCTCTTTCTCTGTTTCTCTAAGGATGCTGCTGACACTGTAGATCAGAAGTAAATTCTGCTCTTAGAATAATTTACTCAAATGTGTTCAGGGAATGTGACATCCTGATCTTTCACGTTCTCCAGAAGATAGCAGTGGTGCTACTTCTTAGAAGGATACCATGGAAGGAATTTTGTGTTTGGGGTATTTCTTTTAATAGACTTCATTATAACTGTCTCTGTTTTTCTGCTGTATATTGGTGTGGGAAAGATTTGAGTAGAATAAAAATCAGAAGGCTTTTGTAGTATTCTGAGAGAAATGCATTTTGGCACAGGAAAATGAGAAAACCAAGAAGCTTGGATCTACTTCACTCAATCAGTCAAGCTTCAAAGATAGACTAGGAAGAGAAAAATCAGCATGACTGGCTGTCTGACAGAGAATTAAGATATTAAAGGTTGATATAATAAAAGTGCTTTGTATAGCACCTTAGTATGACTGCATGGCAGAAAGTCTACAAATAGTTGAGATGTTTTCCTAGACTTTTGTATTCATCTGCATATATTATGCAATATTTATTCTAGCAGGCCTATGTGTTGATTTTTCTCCCTTGAAATTCAGTGTACACATTTGGAAACACTTAAAAGTACCCCATATTAAAGTAATTCTTCGAGACAACAAGGCTAGTTTGCTTAAAAGGTCATGGTTTTTCTTCTGGAGAAGAAAGCTGAAAAGCAGCTCTCTTGACTTCCCAATATCCTATAGGGTTTTATCAGCAAAGTTAGGGAAGTTTAGACTCACTTTGGTATCCATCCTTGTCATTCTTCAGTTGCCCAAAAGAAGTCTATTATAAAGTCAACTTCCTTCATGGCCCCCGAGTCAAGGGGCTGTATTTTGCATCATGTATCCCCAAACTCTAAAAGGTAGAAGGAAAATAAACATACAGTTTTTAGTCAGTAAAAATCTTGATTCGTTTGGTTTAACTGGGTTGTAAAGAATAGCTGAACATTCAGCATTGATTAAACCTGCTGGTTCATAAATAATTTTGATGCAGACTTTCCTGCTATTTCTTAAGAATCAGAAAAGGGACATTTACTTGCAGTATCTGAAGTGACTTTTAAAAAGGTGACAAATAAAAAGTACATAAGCACCTTGCAAGAGGCTGTAGGTGCTCCATTTATTTTTTTGTCTTTCACAGGTGCTACTAAAACAAATCACCAATGTCCAAATGGTAATTATGGTTAGACTTCTTTGTTCTCAGTTAAAAGTGATTTGTCATTAAGCAGAATCAAAGGGTTCCATCTAGTTCAAGTACAGACAAAATATACTTGTATAATAAGCTGTAATCCCTCATATTTTAGGTTGTCTTTAATCATGTTGTGAAATCTAGATTTATAAAGGCACACACATAATAGAGAATTGGAGTTTTAGCATCCTTTGTTCTTAAATTTCAATTATATTCTATTGTTTCCTTTCAATTCACTAGAAGTAATTAAGTCTACCATGCTGGTGGTCAATCCCCAGACACAGCTAGTGCCTGACACTCATTTCAGAAATACATTTTTCAACAGACTTTGGAGTAGCTAGAAAGAAATAAAAATTGTCAGTCAATCATTACAGCAGAAAAACCTTGGTATTGGAGCAGGCAGAGCTGAATTATGCTTACACAGGTGTACACCTTGATAATGCTGTTTGCTTTGGTTGAATGAGCCTAGAGTTTCATTGGTGGAAAAAAAGAGAAAAGGTTAACTCAGTGGGGCAAATTCACAATGATTAAATTTGTTCTAGATGCATTCCAAAGAAACTGGTGAACACTGTTGAGAAATGCAATTTGCCAGCTTGAAGTCAATTCCTATTTCATAATACTTTAGAAACCTAATAATCCATAACTTTTTTGCATAAACATGTGTATGCCCAACTAAAATAAGTTGAGTCCCATGGCCTTTGTACTATGTTTGAATTCAAAACTTTGACACTCTGTGTCACTGCTATTAGAAAACTACACTTTAAACTTATGGTTTAGATTCTCATATTTCAGAAACTGTTGTGTTTTGGCTTCAGAGGAACCAAGAATTTCACAGAAACTTATTTAGCTTTTGTAAATATTCATGAAATATTTTAATATGATCATTGCTTTCTATAGTTTTGGACCCTTAAGAAAACTGTGGACAGAACACATTTTTTCCCCAGATATCTCATAAATGTTGAATCAACTGTGAATTCTCCCAAGAATCAATATTTGGGAAAAACACAAAATGTGAATTTGTAAGAGTCATCACACGAGTAGTAGTACTGAGATGTACAAAATGTACAGCTCACAGTTGGGAAGGTGTTATTTTTAGGAAATTTATCCAAAGAAGGAACATGTCATGTTATTTGAAGTGTAAAGTTCATAAGGAAATAACTTCAGCCTCAGTACTATGTTGCTGGCAGAAACACCACCCTGCCTTTCCCCCTCACCAGCCCATGCATGTGACAACCTCAGGAGCATGTTCTTGAGAAAATGCCTGAGCATTCCTGAATTGCACAAAACTTTCAAAGGAGTGGTTAGGCAGCAAATAAATATAAAGCAAACAAACAAATATTCCTCAAAAGTGTCACAGCCAGTAAATGTTCCCAAGGCAACCAAGTCGGTGTGCTCCTACTTACTGGTAATGTGGTAGGTGTTTGCAAAATGTATGAACTTCTCTGTTTTCTCCATCTGATCAGAAACAGTACTAAAATATCTCAAACCAAATCTAACTTGAACTCTTGTGAAAGCGCTATTATAGTGATTTGAAAATTGAGGAAAAAACCCTCTGTTTATGCAGCATATTCTTTGTTATTTTGACATTTTTTTGAACTGAACTGCAATAAAATTTGCTGGAGCTTTAAAGTGACACTGTTTTAATGTGCTTTCATTTTGTATGGGATCATAGATGAGTCATTCAATTTCTCCTCATATTTAGAATTGAACCTCATAGTGTTTTGTAATGTGTCCTTCATTTATCTCATGGGGTGAACCTGATTTAAATATGACATTTAATGCTATAATGTCACAGTATTATATTATGCCATTATTTTTTAACTAAAATTCTGAGGAAATAAGCAAATGGCAAACAAAATTCGGACAATAGTTTGTCTGCTGAAAGAGATGGTTCTACTCTTTCCTCTTCCTGGTTGCTTATTCTGTCCTTCCTCATGCCAGTACAGCAATGTGCAGTGGCTCTGCAGTGAACCACATCGAGGAGCTGTACCTGAAATGGTTACAACTCCAACATGTTTTCCTAGAAGTGATGGTTTGTATCCCTGGGACAGCTCAGTGTATGTGGGGTGATGACAGCCTGTGTCTGGGCATGGAGGGAGGGCAGAACTTACCCCAGACTTAGCTGCTGCCTAGACTGGGGTGCCAGAAAACCCCTTGGGATTTGTTTGAGTCTGTTCTAAAGGAGTTTGGAGTGAGGTATTGAAGGATGCTTGAAAAGCTGTGGTGTGCTGTAGAACCCTGACATACTGGAATGTCTTAGCGAGGGTTGGCTTGCTCTCTTTTTTAAGTAATAAACAGCTCTAGTAAATGAGAACTGTGTGAAGTGCTTGCAGGATTTTACTCCACATGAGAGAAGAATCTCTCTATGTATTTAATTTTTTCTTCTACTGCCCCCTTAAGACCTTTCATTCCCGGGAAATGAAGCCTTGTGTTTCTGTATGGTGAACTTCCCTTTCCAGTTACTGGATTCATCTCTTCTCCCTTCTGTCTTTGAAAAATATTAATCTTAGATTGACCATCTGGCTGAAGTACAGCCACGATCACTAGGCAGACTGGCCATCATTTGTCCTGACAGCCATGTTTCCCACCTAAGGTAATGGTGGCCAGGCCCCTATCTCCATGGGCTTGGGAGCTGCCCCAATATGTACAAGCTGAAGTGAAGGCTGTCAGAATTTGTGCAAAGGCGTTCGAGTATTGAAAAAAAAATTCCTTTCACAATAGTTTCATGTTTAGGATTTTTCTAGGAAATTAGTGATCTTTTTACCAGTTTTTCTTTGGAAAGAATGTTTTGTGTTGAGAATTTAATATCATACTGTTGTGAAATTCATTTGTGACATTAACAGTTACATTTTAGATCCAAATAAATAAATAAATAAATAATGTAAAGATCAAAATGATCAAAGAAACCAATCCAGACTCCATCCATAATTTAAATATTCTCTGGAGTTGTATAATCACTTAACTTTAACTAGTCTTTAACTAGGTTCTTTTCCTAGGACAGTTCAAGCAGACTTTTCTGGGAAGCTCAGCATACTCCTCTGGAGAAGTAAACATTCACTACTTCTATCAATATATCATTATTTACATTACTTGCATATTTACGAATCTGTTTTTTGGTGTCTACAGGGTAATGACTGTATTTGCAAATCAAAGCTATGTATAAATTTTTAACATCCACACCTATGCATGGGGACTGGAAAATACCATTCAAGAAAAGAAGTAATAAAATATTCATAAGAACTTTCAGCATCATTAGATACTTCACCATTTTTTTAGCCAGCAGTTTTTTAAATATAGTACATAGCCAACACTGATCCCAATTCAACTTTCGTTTTTCTTGTTAGTGAATAGTAATTAGCTCAAGATTTTCAGTAGTTTCTGAAAAGCCAAACAACAATTTCCCCTGTCAGAGTTGTGAGAATGAGAGTTTTTTACTGCTAGGGGGTTTTCTTCTTGCAGTATAAAATGGTGGTAGTGTTTCTCCAGGGGTTGACCAGGATGCTGTTGTACTGTGCACAGGCTTGTGTTTTCTTACATAACAAATTATAATGTTATTTTAATTTTAGTCAAATAGTTGTAACCATGGATAGAAACAACATCAAAGTTATTCTACATCGATTATTTTATACATTTTGTGGAATGAACTGACTTAAATTCAATGTGTCTTTGATGGAAGAATTTAATTATGGATAACAGTTTGTTCAACTTGCAATGCAATTCACTTCTTTGGGATAGGGAAATGGCAAACTCATCAGTTCCTTTATATATCTCTGCAGTTTCCAGTATGTCACAGGGTATAGGATTCTGTGCTTGCATTGAGCTTAGACTTCCAGTAATTTAAATAGTAAATGGGATGTTAGCACTACTGTTTCTCATTAATTCTATGTGCTTTTATAAAAAGCATGAATATCTGTCCTCGATCTGGTAATGAATCCATTCTCTGAGGAAATTGTGGTGTTAAATGTACAAAATTCATGCTTCTGTTGAAGAAATTACACCATTTCATAATGACCTAAATGAAATGAAGTCTGTACTGTTCTGCTGATTTTTCTCTTGCTTAGTCTTTCACGCACTCTGACAGCTACCAGGGAGGGAAGTGGTCCAAGAGAAAAGCTGTGCCCCAGCAGTGAGAGCTGTCCATTAGAAGAACTGACATTTGCAGCAGTGTAAGTAAAGCTGCAAGAGTAACACAGGGTTTGGAAGCACAGCTGTGAAATAAGTATGACTGGAATTCAGCAAACTTCTTGCTAAAGGCTACTACAGATGCTTGTTGGTTCCCAAAGCTGAAACACAAAAAGAAGCACATGCCTAGGATATAAATATATGAATAGCATAACTTGTTTTATCTGCCTTGTGGAAAAGCTAAGAGCCTATAAACATCTTAGCCCATTTGTGCAGGGTGGAACAGTGGCAACTGTACAGCTGCACTTTTAGTTTTTACACAGATTTAATGTGTTCTGAGCACAGAGTACTTGCTTGATTTCTCATGTAAATTGCTGTCTCATCTTGCCTGCTGCTGCAAGCACAGGACAGTGCGATGTGAATCATGAACTGTTTGTGTAGAACAGGTTCTGCATCGAGCTCTGATCAGTGCAGTTCTATGAGGCCTCAGCAAAAGCACTTGGGAACTTGCTGTGCTTGTATAGAGCTGAATGCTCTTTGCATGGTGAGTGCTGTGCTGTGAAGACCTATGTGTTTAAAAGTACTTTGGCTGTGTTTATCTGCATTGGGCAGAGACTGCAGTTAATAAATAACAGTCCAAAAGAGGCCATACTCTCAACAGACTGTAAGTGCAAAGAATAATCACATATATAGTTATATATACACAATTTCTCAAGATTACAGCACATACCAAACCTTGACCCTAACACAGTGTTTGATGTTCTTGCTTATACAGTAGCAGTCCTAGGAACACTTTTTTTTTTTCCTTTTTAAAGGCAATCATATTTCCTTTCAAACTGAGGAGCAGCGAACTTTGCAAATTGCATTTGCACGGCACTGCAGTTTGCTTACTAAATTTATTAACTGGATGAGGTAGGAGTTATGCTGTTTGCTACTGCAGAAAATCTAGAAGTAACCTCTACAGAAATATTTCAATGAAGGATCATCTGGAAGTTAGGTTTTAATCTGCCTAAAAACAAGGGCTGTAATTGCTTTATGCTGTTACAAAGCGTGCAATTGCTTAGAAGGGACTTCTAGAACCATCTGGATGCAATCTTGTGCCACGTGCTCTAGCAGGGAGGTTGGTGACCCACAGTGATTCCTTCCAACCTGACCCATTCGGTGATTCCTTGAGCTGATCAGAAGTACCTACTGGTTCAGGTGCTTGGGTCCCAGGGGACATACTGCAATTCTCTTCCTAAAATCTCCTTACAAGAGACCAAAAACCAGCCTTTTTGCATCTATATGTGTGCATTTGTAAGTGCCCAGCTCTATGAATGTTTAAAGAGGGGAGAGAACAAATCACCGTGTTTATGGTACAGCCACCTTTGAGTGTATTGCTCAATAAGATCATCATAGAAAATTGTGTAGGCTTTTTTAGGCATTGAGTCATTATCTCCTTACTAAAACCTTCTATCTAGCTTCAAAATTAACTTGCTCTTGGTTAGGGCTGCCTTTGCAGAATGTGCCCTCTGGCATGTGGTTCTGCCTCTGTCCTAACAGAAGTCAGTAGCTGGCTTTTGTGGGATAGGGCTAGAAACCTACTTATTAGGGCATCACAGCGAATGCTGGTGTGTTACTGCTCAAGAGTTCATAATAGATAGATACAGACCACTCTCTACACCTGATTCAAGTCACTGATCAGGGGGATTGGTGGTGCAGAATGGCAGGGACCAGAAATCTGATATCCTGTTTCCAGGCTGCCCTTGTTGAAGGTGGCATCTATCCTCAGATACCTCTCAGCTGATGTTAGGTCACTCATTTTTTAAGTCACAAGATCACTGACACATCTTCAAAATGTAGCTTCTGTATATTGAAAATCATGCATTTAGAAAGAAACTGATTATGAATTACAGACTACTTTGGAAAACCTATGTTATACTAATGCTATGAATGACCACTGTTAACTACAAGTACAGGAGAGTGAAGGCTTCACTCTATCAGTCATAACAGCTATTAATTATTGCAGGAATTCTGTCACCTGTGTTCTGAACTTGTTTATACGCCAAAAACCTGCCTTTTAGATAACAGGATAAATATTTTTATGGCTACCAACTAGAACTTGCTTGATTTCACAGTTATTAATTTTTTTTAAAATTTTATTTCTAGAGAACAGAGAAGAAAGAATGACTTACAAAAGTCAACGTCTTTGTCCAGGACACAGCAGGAACAAGCAAAGTCAAGAAATAGGTGAGATGCCAAGAGCAGAAATGTTCTCTCCTACTGGCTAGAACAGGGGAAGAGTTTTAGGTTTATGTGTCACACATATTGCTGCTGTCAGAGAGACCAGTAATTATTGTACTCTTGCTTTGAGCAATTCCTGAAGATTTTTTCCATATAAGGGCTGCAGTTTTTCTTAGCATTCACAAGCAGAATAAAGAGACAAAAGGCATGCAAACATTATTGTTAAATAGCCTGTTCACTGGGGTTTTGCCCAGAAACCATGCATCAATGACAATGCCTTCTTACTGCTATGCCTTTAGTGCTTTGTATTTGAGGCCTCTAATCAATGCATTTTTCCTGACATGAAATCACCTGAGATCAGTATTATGCCAGACTCTGCACCAGCCATCGATATCATGGCAAACAAAAACTATGCCCAGTAAGGCTGTTTGTGTCTCTAGAGATGAAGTAGCTCATCTCTAGATGAAGCTACTAGATGAAGCTGCTACTTCAGTAGCTCATCTCTAGATGAAGTAGAGATGAAGCTGCTACTTCATGACTGAATGGAATTTATACACAAAATCATTATTTATATGAGTTAAAGTATGCTGGAAAAAAGCACGTCTCAAAACAGTGAATGCTGCTTAAAAAAACCACAGAAAATGAATTACCTTGCTGTTAAACAAGACTTTAAGTCTGATTGCCTATGGTTTCTATAAAAAGAGTTCTTTTGGTTCAGCCTATACCTCTCTTAGATTGGATAATGTGTAACTATTCTTCTGTAAAGGATCTCAAATTTTCTACTGGATCTTTAGTCAGAATTTTTAGGTTAGGCAATCAATTTAAGTCATCCATTATAGTGTTCTTGTTGTTCATTTGTTGGGATTTGAGGGAGGATGTGTGTGTGGAGAGACAACAGACTAGAGAGCTGAAATTATTTTTTTTCCCCCCACAGAAACTTTTTAATTCAGAACATATGGAATTTGTACATTCAGCAGCTTCAGGGAAAGTATACTCAGTATATTCCTTTGCAGAAGGCAGGTAATTTTTCCAGCTTGTCTTTGATTTCCTTATGAAATTGACAAAGTTCTAATTATTTTCTTCTCCTTGTACTCCTTGCACTTAACAATCCTTCCAAATCTCATAATTCAGGTTCAGTCTGGGCTCAAGTAAGCAATTTATTATCTGTATTGAGAATCACTTATTTGAGTTTTTTTAAGGTTTGGAGCTTTTTAAGGAAAAAAAAAAAAAAGAAAATAAAAGAAAGCAGAAATTTACCAGTAACTCATTCTAAAAAGTTTCTTGTTGAAATTATTTTTTTTCTTGTAATTCTCCAGTCACTGAAGATGAGAAATATGTATTAAAAAATAAACAAAACAGGCTTGGGGGTTCTTGACCCAGGCTAATCAAGGCTGTGGTACTGAAGTTCTTGGCACATCCAAAAACATGGTGGGAAGAGATTTAGGGGAATTTTGCCTGTGAGGGCCTTGCAGCAGCAGCTGCTGCAGGCCCATCTGCTATGGTTTGGGGTCTGCTGGCCAGAGGAGCATTCTTTCCAGAGCAAAAGGGGGATGTTACTCGACTCCCTGCACTTTGGGAAAGATGGGGTATTTCCTAAATTAGCCAGCCATTGCCTATGTGTTTGTTTATATTTTGGGTTGCTTGTATGGCTGCAGAATAGCTTGGATGGCAAAGATGACAGGTCTTGCATATTTAGCATATTACTTTATAGTTAACTGTACCAAAGTTATCTGCTGCCACAAAGTCAGAAAAAATGAAGGCTTGGATACCATATATGTTTTGCAGCCAATGACTGTGTACAGTTCAATAAGGGAAGAACTACTCCTGGTCAATTTATTTCGCTTAATTGCTTCTTGCCTGTGTTCAGAGTGGACAAAATCAGAAAGTGCAAAGAACTATTATAATAATTTTACATTGTGGTGACACTGGAAAACTCATTCACATATTTACTCCTAGTGAGCTAAACACTGTACTGGCTAAGAGAGGAAAAGAAAGTACCTGCCTGAAATAGATACGCTACAGAGGGTGGAAAATTGAAGATGATAGGACAGAAGGAAGAGAGTGATCTGATTGCAAAACTGTTGATGGCCAGTGTGAGAAAAATTTGTCTCCAGAAATTGTGTGAAATCATATAAGGAAAGGTTCTTTTTTAATCCTCTTGCAAAATTTCACCTTATCCTACACATTTTTTTGAGTATTTTTCTGAAGCCAGAAGAACTCCAGCCTTACTAAGTTTATAAGGTCAAAGAAAGATATGTTAAAAATTCACGCTGTGTGTGGGTGATCTCAAGTCAGTTTTGAGTGTTGATTTCACATGCTTTGAAAACAAGGTTGTTGAGTTCTCAGATGTAATGTAGGTCCTTCAAAGTTTTGGAAAAGCAGGTTTCTAGGAAAATAGACAAAATCTGTAAGTCAGCTACAAGAGATACTTAATTAAAGTTTTGTGCACGTGCTTTAAGTGCATGCTCAGTCTGCCTGTGCTTTGAGCTATGCTGTGTGAGTGGCTCTCTTTTTTTTTTCTCTGATTTTCAATAATCTTTTTTAATAAAAGGAGTTTAAAGCTTATTTATTTTTGCTTCCACAAATGTTTGCTAGGCTTAACCTAAGTAATTTTAAACTTGTAAGTTTGTTTGGGTAATAAGTAGTATTTAACCTGTTGGAAGTGCATGGAAAATTCCTATTGAGGTTGAAACTATTTCAGTAATTTTGAAACATGGAAAAAAATTTGGTTTTGAATTGCTATCTTAATAGTTGTGTTTTAGTTATTAGTGTGTAACTACGAAAATTTCGGTGTGAGGTCTAGTATATTTAATTAATAGCTATCATCTCACCTGGCATTTCTGTAATCTGAAAAATATTCTTAGGTCCACAAGTTCTCTACAGCTCTAGTTTTCCCAAATTAATCTTAATAAACATAACTTGCAGTGATATATATCCTTTTTCTCAAAGTAGCCTTTGTTGTAACATCAAAATTAGAACACAGTAAGAGAATAATTCATGCAGATTATTGCCACATATTTATACAATATGGTTACAATCAGCTCTATATAGCTTACTATGAAATTTTCACAGCATTAAATGCAGCAACAATAACACAGTTTTAAATTAAATATTAGTGAACAATAAACTGTCTGGTGTTTATTAATCTGAAAATTTTCTTGAATCTGGTGTTAATTATGATATCCTATAGAGCTTGTGCACCCATAAGTAGGGGAAGATACAAATATTTTTATATGCATACCAAGAGGCTTCCAAACACACACACACACACACATATATATATATATATATCTGTCTGTGTATATTATTTCCATTATTTTAAAGAGGAAAAAGATTAGATAGTAAAGAGCAGTTTATGGGTATTCTGCAGACCTTGTAAGAAATCTCCATGCCCTATCACTGGAGAGTGGCACTGTTTTAAACTGGTCAAGTTTTTCCATTTACAAAAAAGGAAGTAGAAGATTCTGCAGTTTTGGTGGGCAATATGCCATCTTGGGGCCTGGAAGTATATATTTTAGGCACGGGTTCTTCTGTTCATATATAGTATAGGATGTACATGATATTTTTATCCTGAGTGCAGAATGACAGAATTGTTTAGAAAAGATACTGAAAAGTAACTAGAGACCCAAGTAAAATCCTGATCAAATCTTTATTGACAGGAAAAATGCATTATTTTGCTCATTTTAAAGCACACACAGAAAGATTAGATGTGTCAAAGTAATTCACATTGTTCCTATTAGTTCATATGTATGTATGCTAAGAAAAATAGATGTTCCATGGACTGGGTGTCCATCCTGGAAATCTCATCCTTATCAGCACTTGATTAAGCTCTTAGTGGTTTACACTATACTTAATATATATATATTAAATTCTATTTTTTAAGCAGATGATTGTGTTTGAATTATACGAGATGTGTCCATATCATATACGTATGTGTCCATACAGTTTGATGTTCCAATCAAACTGTAATTTATCATTCTGACATTTATTTAATTAACTAGAGTGGTTAGGGAAGGGTTAGAATCTATATTTACCTATTTATAAAATAGGTATTTTCAATGTCAATACTATGAACAAATCTTCTGAAAAAAATCCCAAACAAACAAACACTCCCCTACAGAAAACCCAACAGCCCAAGCCCAAACCTCTCTGGATCTGTAGTTCCTACTTCATCATGGGAAAAGGAGGGCAATTTCAAAGGAACCTGGAAGTATGGAAGACCTGTATTGTCAGGAGCCAGCCAGTTTCAGGTCAGTCTTGGATAGGGACACAGTAGGTGGGTTTGACTTTGGAAGGCAGTGGAGATTTTGTGCCTGGCAAGTAGAACATTTAATATGTAGTCAAAATGCCAATCTGGAAAACAAGCCTCTGAAATTTCTACACATGGCTTTAGATATTGACTACTCTTGATGTTGTCTCTTTGTGTCAAAGAGCACCCAGTGAGTTCCAGCCATGCCTTCATCTCCTTTGCTGTCTTTTTCTTTGTGTGTTTAAGCTCAGAAATGGTGTCAAAGGTTCAGCCACCAGGCTGGACTGAAGTTCCCTGCTTGTCATAACTATGTGATCTGATCTTAAATGATATCTGCGTAGGCACAGACCCAGGAGAATAACACAGATATGAAAGGCTAGAAGAGTGGATTTGAATGTCAGCAGGCAATTGTCCATGTGACCAAGAGCATTTGCAGCATATGATGCCATCTGGCCTGGAGCCTAGACAGTGATACCTTCTAGGCATGGGGGAAAAGTTTTGTTTTTACTCTATGAAAAAGCCCAATAGAGCAGTCAGGCGGACTGTGAAATAGATTTTGGATGCCATCACTGCAACATTTCCCCATTTGGAAATGTTACAATTGTAAAAATGGCCAAGGTATTGGAAAATGTTCATCGTTATCTTCGTCATGATAGTGTTCCTTTCTGAAGTGCTTGAAAGCAACTTTATGTCAAATAAGCTGGACTTCTCTTGTGCTCTTTGACTACCTTCCCTGGAGCACATGGCTAAGTCTCTTTCTTGACATTCATGACAGCTAACTCCTTGAATATTTGGGGCATTTTGGGAGTATCCACTGGCTGTGCAATTGCATTGCTAGAAACAGCAATTGCTGCTAGAAATAATATTTTTTTTAGTACTGTACTGGCTATTTTTATGAAACTAAATCAATTGTCACAGAGCTGTGTGTTGATTTGATCTGATCTAAGACAGGCTTTGGGAACAATGAAGGCCAAGTCCTACCTCTAGGCTGAGGAGGTATCCTGAAAATAGACCTCCCTGGAAGTGTTAGCTGCAACTAGTGAGACTTAACATCAGTGTGTGTGGGGATGAAGGAAAGCAATCAAATGTTTACCTAGAAGACAAGCTCCAGGCTTAATATTTGAAACCAGGGTGGCTGGTTGGTGTGTACAGGTGTAGCACTTAGTTCTGGCATGTGTCTGGGGCTGCTGCAATACACATAAAAGCATTTAAAACATGGGAGTAATGCAGACAGATGAGTGCACTGGGTTTACAAATGTTACATCACACCCAGAAACTACTTTCCTTTTTGCACCGCCTGACCCTGTGGGACATTCCAATGGAGAAGCAAATGGATATGCCTGAGCTGACCTACCTCACATACTGCCTGCAAGTTAGCTGTGCTAGGAAAAGAGCAATTTGTATTGAATATCTTTATTCCAGCCTATATGACAGTAGAGAATATATATTTTTTTATAGTGGAAACAAAATTAATAAGTGCTTAAATGTAAAGATAATCAGAGAAATTATTTGCAGCAAAAATTATTTTTAGTCTAATTTATTTTTAGCATCAAAGCAAAAACATGGCCTATAACCCTTTCTAATAATATCTCAATGTATATTTTAGAAATAATAGCAGGGTTTCCTACTAAGCCTTGCACAATTCTGTGTTGTTGTAGTGTGTAAAATTCCCTGTGAACAACATAAATATACAGCTTTCTGTAGTTGGCAGACATCTAAACATTTTTCTTTTTTAGTTTACAAGAGGAGGAAGTGATAGGAAACAGATTTCTGGTGCTTTGGTTTAGTCTAATCTTTAATTATGGTGAAAAAGAAAGATAAAAACATCTCAAAGGTATTTCCTTGAAATGCCTTCCCTTTTTAACTGGCATTGAAACTATTTGTTCCCTGCAGCTTTATCAAAAGTAAGGATTTAATTTCATATGCAGTCACTACTTTGACATATCCAATTTTTTCAGGCATTCCCACAGTTCGACATTGAGCCTGGCACCCTCATGCTCTCTGGTGCCCACACAGCAGGCAGGATTTTTCCAGCTGAGCATCTGATAGAGCCATTGACATCTATTTACACCATGAATCCTTCTGCAGGACACGCAGATCTGTATGCCTGGTACCTGCCAGCAAGCTTCTGGGTATTATTCTGAACCAAAGTTTCATTTAAGGCCATTAAAATGTGTATATTTCTTCAGAAATAGCTTTCCAAAAATTCTGTCAAAACCGAGATCGATGGTAGTAATTAAGGAGTGAAAATTATTGAAATAAGTTAAAAGTGGCCATTAAGGCCACAGTTGCAGGAAATGAAACATCAGAGAGCATAAGCATGAGCAGTTTAAATACCAAGCCATTTTTCAAGGGCCTAGTGAACCTTACTGACATAAGGCAGAAAACATCAAAGCATCAGTGTAATCATTGGTGCTTATACTCTAACTTATGAGCCATCAAAGCAGACTCATTCAGGACTACCAAAGCATGAAGTTTCTGGTAAAGATAATCTGCAAGGCTGTCTTGGCTGGAGTAGGTGTGGCATTTGTAAGCCTTCAGTTTCCAAACCATGTGCAGTGAAGAAAAGAGCTGCCAATTTAAGCTGTTACCTCTCCTGGGTTGAGGTTTACTACTGGTTTAAATGCTTCTTTCCATGGCCAGACAGTGTTTCCTTCCAAGGTTTCCTTCCTTTCCTTCCATGGGTAGCACAGGGTTAACTGAATTCTGCTTAAACACTGCCAGGAAGATTTGTTGGAACTTGTCTGTCCAGACAACTAATAACTCCTCTGTGGGAGAAAAGAGTTAAATAATAATTTGCTCTGTAAGCAAACTTAAATTTACCTACACTTTAAAAAAAAGCGGGGGGGGGGGGGGGGGGAAGACAAGTTCAAGTTTTGACATTGTGGTTTCAATCTCTGCAATATAGTTTAGATGTATGTAATTTTTCTTTACAAGCTTTGCTTGTAAAGCTGATTTAGCATAAGATACCTTATGCACTTTAATGTTAGGACAATCACCCATGAAAACCTGGAATTTTTTCAAAACAGATTGATATGGCTCTGTACCAAATTCTTGTCACTATTATACGATCTCTGGGCTCTAATTCTCTAGAGTTCTTTAGAGTTGCCACACTATGTTCCTAGAACTGTGATCCAGGTGCTAGGTGGTCAACATAACATGATACAAACACAGATGTTTCCCTTTCTTTTGGGAAGAATAACATCTAATTGCAGCTGGAGAGCCAGAAATATTGTCCATTATCAGCAACTCTCAGAGAGGTAGAGAGATTAAAAGAGCTAGAGCTTGTTGCGAAATAGTTTTGGCTGAATAATAAATACATAAATTAGAAGGGTTGAATCCAGCAATGCAATTAATTTTGCACAGATATGTTTAAACATATTTTGTATTTGATTTTTTTTTTCAAACACTGGCCTTCTAAAAATAAGAGGTTTTATTTCTGAGATGGAAACATTGGTCCAAAAAGAAGATCTCACAAACAGTGCAAAATCTACTTTGATGTATTGAGGCTGGAAATCTCACTGTACGCTCTTTTGTTTGTCTTCGGTCAGCCATGGAAGCATGACTTCTCAAACTTTATTTTTTCTCCACACTGGGGCAGGTGTGTCCATTGCCTGTACTACACTGAATAGTGTTATTCTACTAAGAACCTCAGTGAATTCTCAATGGAGTTTGCAGTCAAACACAAGATTTTCATAATAGGCTTTTTTTTCTGTTGACTTTTTGACCTGGTAGCTGAGAGCATAAACTACATAGAATGAGTTTCTATTTGCATTGTGATTTCAGGGAAAACAGTGCAGATGCAGCCAAAGTTGTTGAGGCAGGTCTCTTCTTGCTTCTCTCTGTGGTATAAGACTGTATTTTTTTTAATTTAAAACATTTTTCTATAACATAGCTTTCTTTTTAAGACCTTTAATTAAATGCTAAAGAAGCTGTATATTTACTCCAGTTTGCCTAATGCTGTGAGTCATCCCGTGAGGAGGTGCTTTAGCTGTGCTGTGAGAGATGCTTGCTGAGGTCTGTCCCAGGCAGGCTGCATGCTGCAGTTTACCTCAGCAGGTCTTTATAGTCACTATGTTTTAAAGCCAGTGTCGGTGTGGACATTGCTCTCTCAGTGCAGCTCTTCCAGGACTCTTCTCTTGTGATGTCAAACTCATGGTAGTCTGCTGAACAAAGTCTGGGCTCTCCCTTCTGCTGTGACATAAAATAAGATGCACAGTGAGCATTTATTTAAAGGATGAGAAAGCTACCCCTTGAAACAGCTGTTTAAAAATGTTCAGGTTGGTTAGCTATTGTTAATAGCTGAGCAACCTGGTCTAATCTGCAAGCTGAGTCCAACTTTAAGTTTGCCTTTGTCCATGCTCTGAGTGTGGGCCTGCTGCAGAGCTTCCTTCCAGACCAAACTATTCCAGGAGTTTATGAACATTGAAGCTTATTAAACCTTTTGTAAGTGTAACAAAATTTTTTCAAGTGTAAAAAATACAAATATATGAAAGCTCATTTCTTGTTTGCTGACCTGTTCTGTGTATTTACTAGTCTGTCATAGGACTTTCCTTTCCCATAGTTCTCAGTTAATAAAAATGTCTGCTAGCTCACAGTGACACTGCAGAAGTGCATTGCTTTCCATGACCAAAAGCTGCTGGTAGCCGCATTACTTTCATTCTGTTGGAATTTGTTCCCTGTGAGGTTTAGTGCTGTGTGAATAGACACCCTTTTGTAGAACTGCCCTCTTTCTCAGGATTCCTGTTTTCTGTCTCAGATCTCTTTACAGAAGCTCCTCTACAAGGTCACCTTAAGCCACTTGACTTAACAACTTAAGTGTTGTTTAAACTTAAAACGTTTAAATATTCGGTAGTGGGTAACCTTTGTTCTCTGGAGCCAAAGGCAGCTCCTGAGCCTCACACGGGCAGCTCCTGCAGCAGCTCTGCAGAGCAATGACAGTGCACAGCCAGGGATGGCAGCTCTTATCCCCGAGGTCTCAGTGACAGTGCATAGCCGGGGGTGGCAGCTCTTTTCCCCGTGGTCTCTCACTGTCACACCGTGCCCTGCTGCAGAGCCTGCAGCTACAGCTGTCACAGCTCATTTCCTTGCATGTCTGCCCCCGAGAAGCAGCAGCAGGATAATGCTCAGATCTTTGCTGCTGCTGTTCACACATGAGCTTAAACTACTCACAGAGGTCAGTTTGTGTGAAAACTATGAAACAGAGTGGCTGAACTGTGGGCAGATAATTTTGCCTTTAGCAGTCTCAAGAGGAAAGATGAGACAGCTGTGGGTGCAGTAATATCTTTAGCCACTGCAGCTGTGTGCTTCAGTGGACACGTCCCGGACTCTTGCAAAAAAAAAAACAAAACAAAAACCAAACCCTGAGCTTCTGTAAATTTTTAGGAATTTTGATTTCTGATCTAAATAAAAAAAAATTAATTTGTGGTTTCTTATCTATAAGACAGTACTCCAGAAAACAGATTTTTTTTTTTGTGTATCGCCATTGCTATACTATAGCCATTGCTTTCTGCACTATAGCCTTGATTAATCCTATCTATAGTAAGAAATAAAACATGGTGTTTGCATCTGTGCATTTCCACAAATAGATGTAAATCACAAGGTTTTCTGCAAATAATTAACTTATTATGAAATGTGAATTAAAGCATATCAGGCTTGAGTTGTCTTTTCCTCAAATGACTCTTCCTTCCAAAAGCATCCGGTACTGGATTCAGAAGAGATGTCATCATTGGATTTTCCTTGATAAGGAAGGATTTTACACCCAAATATTTCAAGACTGTAGCTTTTGAGTCTGGATGTGGATCAGCTTCATGCTGGAACAAGATTGTCGTTGCTTTTGTTGTGCCCTGCTTTCTACAAAGACAGTTCAGACATGGGCAAAATACATTTTTGTCATGCCCTAGATGTTCCCTACTCTGTAATATGAAATCAGAGAATATGAGTTGCAGAATATGTCTTTGGGATAAGCAAGCCTTTTGTATCCATCTTCTTGTTCTTCCTTTCTTCACAAGATTTTGCAGTGCAAAAGTTGGCATAAGTTTTAGATCAATTGTTCTAGTAGTCAGTGTTCCCAGGTAGGAACATGCTAGCATCTGCAAATTGTTATCACTTGATAGTAGAAAAGTACAAGCATTTCAAGCTCTGATTCTTCAGCAAATCTTGTCTTAACAAGAGAGATTTGATTCTTCAGACTGAACACAAAAATCCTACACAACATGTCCTGCCAGGGGTTTACTTTAAGCTTGAAGTACTCAGCAGATGAGACAGATTCAGGCTACATATTCACTGAAGCACAAAAGCAAAACTCACAGTCACCCATAGGCATAAACCAAAGGAAATGGTATTTTTCCATGAGCAAGACAAATGGAGGAGCAGATCTCCCTAATGCTTCTGCAATGGCTTTAAATCCAAAATAGCTACAAGACAAAGGCTTGTACTCTTTCTGGAAAGTGTTCCACAGCAGGGCAGCAGAGAGTGAGGCTCAGGAGTCACAGAACAGGCAGCAAGATATGAGTCCTGCTTGCAGCATCACTGAACAATTTCTCTTGTTGAACTAAGAAAACAGGGCTTCTATCCCATCTCTTCACATGGACTTGGCCAGTTGCTTTTGAAATCCTAGCTATGAGAGGAGCTCTGTAGGTGTTCATATTTACAACAGATGGAGCAAAATCCTCACACTGTTACACAGCATGTTTAATTGATGTAGAAGCTGATTTTAGCCCAGAACCAACTTTTCCATCTCCAGTTCACCTCCAAATTGGTTGCCAGATTCCTATTCAAAAAAACCATAAGTCTAGAAGAATTAAGGTCAGATTTCAGCAGTCAGGAAATCATAGCTCCTCTGCACACAGGGTGACAACCTTTCTGCTGGGAACCCAGCAGAACCAGCACTTACGTGCACTTACACTCTCTCTAGAAGCAAGAGCAAACGTGTTAAAATTATATTTTTATCATTAATTTAGAGTCCAACAAATTAATAATTAGGAGATAGTAAATTATTTTAGAAATTGCAAAAGTGGGAACTCTAACAAACCCTGTGTAACAGAAACATTATAAAAGAGAAGTTTAACTGAACTTGTATTTGCTTTCCACCACACAGTTCACCTTCCTCTCTGGCTTACTCTAGCTGTGGCTTCAGAAAATGCATGTTCAGAAGAAGTGGTGCTACAGTATAAAGCTGCCTCTATTATTATTGTCCTGTGCATATATAAAAGAACTTTATTAGATGAATTTCCTGTTGGATTGATTCTGTTGAGTTGTTGTATTCTGCAATTTTGAAAATGAACTTGTGTGTTAATGTCTATGTGGTTTTGAACCAAGTTTAAGACGCTCAATGGACAATTCTTGTATGATCACATTTCTCTCTTGAAAACAGGAAACCCAGAGGCACTTTTAGTATCTTTGTAGACTGCACACTGTACAAAGACAAAAGAAGAGGCATATTGCACCACCGCTTCGGAACCCCCCTCCCCTTTCTTGTACTCTTTCAAAGTAACATTACTTAAACTATTTAATTTCAGAGGACAGATAAATCATGAAGCTGAATCAAATATAGATGATGTAAAACTTTTTCAAGGTTACAGACCAGGCCTTCACAGTGCTTCCTTTGTATTTCACTTCAATTGGTGATTGTCTTCCTGTTTCAATACCATTCTCTTTCCTTCTATTCAGGAGTTTTCTATTACCCTCCAGACTATTGTATGACTGCACAAGTAACACAAAGTCCTTTGTATGGTAGAAATCAGGCACAAAATAAACACACCTTAATCCTGCACTATCAAAACCTTCCTTCTTTCTGCACGTAAATACAGTTCCTATTAAAAAAAAAAGAAGTCAGAAATATATGAACCCGATGTTGCAGTGTTATCTAGCTGGCAAACTCTTCAAAGTGCTGGGAGATTTCTTCCATGAAGTCCACTGCCTCTGTGACAGAGCTCTGCTGCTGCAAACAGTTGCCCAGTAATGTTCCAGCTTCCTACACTGACAGTCACAGTACTGACTTTAGCCTCTGTAGGAAAGGAAATGGTATACAGACATGTGAAGTGGGGAGTCTGGGCCTCTTAATGACACCAAGCTTTGGAATTTTATTCTTTCCATGTGTTTACTCAGCCCTTTCCTATTCTTGTATCCTGCATAATAAAATTATTTATTCAAGTGCTGTTTTATGCCTTGTGGTTCTGCACAGTTATGTGAGAGGAAGAAGGAGGAAAGAGCTTTTTCCTTTGTGCAGGCTGCAGTCCTTCCAGCTTCTCCTTCCTGATGTCAGCAAATGACAAGGAAAAGCAGGGGTCCCAGTGGCCATCAGCAACTGTTGAGCACATGAAGAGGAAGCTGTAATTTTCACCATTCTGATTTGTATCATTTGGGTTGGTGAGGAACAATATGATCCTATCACAGAGAACTGCTTGGAACAGTAGCCTGGCCTCAGACATAGAAAGGTTTTTAGTAATTTCTCTTGTCCTTTCTTGGAACGTTCCTCCAACTCCTCACATCAATTTCCCACAGATTTATGTCCATGTTTGACATAATTCTGCATACTAATGAGCCAGTGAGGAATTAGAATTTGTTTTTGTATAACTTGTCTCATGTTTTGTGATCACTAAAATTGTTGGAGTATGCAGTGTGATTGCCTTAAGGATTCCTGAGGCTGATTTTCTCACTGCTTACACGATTTGAGTCCAGGGATTTTTTTCCACTACATCTGCCAGAATTGTCTTGTGATCCTGAAATCATTTGGTCAATTGAGCATCTGTTAGGCAGCCTCTGCCTTGCCAAGGGTCTTCTGCTCTTTGCTGTGCAGCATTTGGAGCAAAGGAGAAAGATGGGAAGCAACCATCATACATGTAGCACTAGCAGAAAGTTATCAACAGTTACTCAACCCTTGTCCTCCTACCAGGAGTCTCTGGAGGGTTTTTATTTCATCAATGATCAAATGTTGACTTTGTAAAAGTCTTTTGTTTGTCTTGGGTTTATTGATGATTTCACTCTTGTAAACAAGTATAGGGTACTCAGATACTTTGTTGGGAGTTCTAAAATGCAAGCAACCAGAAACAAGTGGCACTTAGTTTATTTGGTTTGCATGTGTTCTCAAAGATTTGCCTATGTTCTAAAAATATCAGTGTTGTTTTGTAAAAGAAAAACTTTCTTTGGGTGAAATGCCAGGAATTTTATTTAGACGAGTTTAGCAGAGGCGCTGCTGTAGATTACAGTGGTGGAAAATTGTGAACTGGTAACGTGGGTAGCAGGGAATTCAAGAAAAAAACTATTATTCTAAGAGTAACGAGTAAATAGAAATATCTTATTTTTAAAAGCAACAAAAAGGCTGATCAAAACAGATTTTAAAATGGGTTTGGATGGCTTGTAACTCATATGTGTGTGTGTGTATATATATATATGTGTGTGTGTGTGTGTATATATATATATAATCTTGAAGTATAAAGTGTGTCCTGTGGAAAGAAGTTCTGATAACTGAATGCCTGATCAGAGCCATGTTTTTTTGCTTTGATCCTCAATGCAGAAGGAAATGTGTTATTTATTCCTGTTGTCTATCCAATCTAGTCCAGAACATTATAGCATTTATCTGGAATGTAAAATCACCTCTTAATTAAATTTTGCACTAGCATACACATTCCTTTCTCTTTGAGTGTGAATTAATACAGCTCAGGCTGGGATTTTCAAAGGAGCTTTGAATTAGATATCCAAATCCCCCATAAAAACTAATTCTGAACAATATTTAGTTATTGTGCAGCTTGAACTCACTTTTAAGTAAAATACAGCTTTGCAATTTTATTTTAGGTACGGCTCATGCTGACAATTTAAAATTATTTGGACAATGAGTTTGGGCAGCAAGAGGTTCTAATTATTTTCAGTAGTTCCTTGTATATGTTTTTCATTAAGATCTCTGTCAGCTCTAGTAAAGTATATTTTCTTGCTTTATTTCTAAAATTAAAAATAGTATCTTATTCAGAACACTCCACATGAACAATAAATTGAATCAGCAGAGGAAAAATGTGCATTATAATTTTACATTGATACAATAATCTGACTAAGAAATAAGATTAAGAATGGTAACTAATTCATCGGGGAAAGGCTAGCTCTTCTCTTAATGCTTTTTAACAAATGAAATATCAAGAGTTCTGTTTGTCACTGACATACAATGAAGAATTTAAGATACTTGAAGGATGTATATGTTAGGTTGGAGTTCCTTTGGAATAGAATGATGAGGGAGATGATGGGAGTGATTTGGTGGAGACATCAGAAGGAATGCATAGTTAGAGGACAGGTTGGTGTCCGTCAGAAGGGAGGAGGAAATTTTATGAAATGAGCGTATGTCAAACCTTAGAGAGCTAGTCATAAAAAAAAGATTTTTCAGTGCCTAGAGGCTATGTGAAGTTAGGCCTTGTGGGCTTAGAAAAGCAGTAGAAGGTGATAATGAAAACCATGATTTGAAAGTTTATGAAAGAAAATCTGGGTTGAGAGTTGAGTTTTGCCTTGTACGGTCTTTTTTCTCCTCTCTTTATCTAATCATATTTAGTTTCCAGAGACCGCTCTTGTCTCTGAATCAGAGAATGAATGTAAATAACCCCATAGTCCTGTTGTTGAGGTTTATTTTGGTTTGGATGTTTTTCTTGTTGCTTTTTTTACAATTTTCTTTTTATGGACTCTCACAATAGAAGCAACCAAGAGCAAAATATATATTCCCAAGATTCAACAATTTTTCTTGTTAAAAATATGGTAGGAAATATGTTTGCAACACTGACATCAGCTCCAGTATTCTCTTAGTGAACTGAGACATGGAAAACATGGAAATAACTCACATATATCCAGGTACTGAAACCTGAAGTCTGCATTTCACAGTTGGGTTTGAAACAGTCTGGGGAAATGGTTTTGTCTAAAAGGAAGACTTGGGAGCTTTGTTTTGACTCAACGTGTGTATTCAGACAAAAGTTCCAGACCTTTGAAATTTTGCCAGGCACACTTTAAAGCCAGGAAAATGATGGTTTATTGTGTGTACAATTTATTGTTATTGTTGTTTATGATTTGCTTAAATCTGATAGCAAGTTCAGTGCTGTGCAAGATGTAGATATCATCCTATCTAGCCTGAAGAGTTCATAATGTAATCATTTCCAGGGATTGATGAGCTTTCAAGTAAGGAACAAAATTAAACTAATGTTCTCCATAGCAAAAGAGTTCATTTGAATTCCCACATGCAAAAAGATAATGTCAACATTCTAACTCCATTTAGTTACAAATATCAGATTGGAGAAGTGAATGGATGAATAGTATTTGGCTTTTAATAAAATCCTCCATTCTGGATAACCTTATCCTTTCTTTATTGGTTCTACATCAGAGCTCCACCACTCACTTAAAAAAGAAAAAAAAAAAGAAAAAAACCCCAAAAAACAGGTGAGAAAGTTTACTACATCACATCCCCTGTTAAAACAGCATATCTTCCTGCTCAAGGGAAAAAAATGATGCAGCAGAAACTATGAACTGTTTTCACAATTTATTACAGAAGTTTTAAATAGTGAACAATGAAAGTAGGAAGTTGTATTTAATTCACATTCAATGAAACCTTATGTACTCCTAAGGCTTCCGATTTCAAACACCATACATCCCTATAATCATATCAGCAACTATATTCAGATAAACTTCATGTCTTTTTCCATCTCTAGTACAGTGGCAGGGAATAAATCCAGGACTTGCAAATATTACATATCCCAGTGCTTCTGTGAGGGATGTTTTCTTTCGTAATGTATTGCTGCTGCATAAAAAGGGAGAAGAATTTTTATCCAAAAGATGAAACCATCAGATCAGATAAGAATCACAAAAAAAAATCTTTCATCATCAGATCTCAAACATATGCATGAAGAACAAATACCTTTCCTTTTTTTCTCCCTGGGCTTGCTTGTTATCTTTAATGTGTTCTGCTTGAAAATCAAAATGTAAAATCTGGGAAGAAACGCCACATACAATGTAAGAAAGTGATGTAAAAGGATGCTGTGAGCCCCAATATTTATGGTTACAAATACAAAGGATTCTTCCATGATGTGAATAGCAAATAAACTCTAGGCTTTATTCCAAGCAAATACCTCTTACCACAGAAAAGACGAAAGCAGATCACTTGGGCAGCAAGAGAGGACTTTGCTCTGACTTTTACCTGTTTCATAAAGCACCTGAGATCAAAGTAGAATTGTCTTACCTTAAAAAGAAGAAACTACCCTTGAAATTCCCCTGTCCTGAAATATTGTTGGATGCAGAACTTCAGGAAGAGTATTTTGCCACCAACGTGGAATACTGTCGGAGAGATTAGGAAAACTTTTGTTTGTTTATTTGTTTTCACTGGACAGGATTTAAGTTTTCTGTTTTTTTGAATCATGGAGATCAGTCTCTTGATGCTTCTTCTTGAAAACAGAGAAACTTTCCAGTCCCTGATAAGCATTGACTTGTCTATGCTAAAACAGCTGTTGCAGTAGGTGATTTGGCCATGGTCAGTAACTGAAGATCTCCTAAATGGATGGAGGCAAGCATAATGACCAGTGTCATTTTCTTTTAATTATGGGAAGAACAATGAACTTAAGGCTGGAATTAGGGCTCTTGGTTTGTTTCCAGATCTGTAGTGTTTTTTATGGGTAGCCCTGTTGGAAGGTATTTGCAAGTACTCAATGCTTTTAATTCTGATTTGTTGGGACCAGTGGGTAACTTGCTTCTGCAAATGCTAGGCCTTGATATTTGGTGAACCTCAGTTTCCTCAGCTATATAATTTAGACCCTGATGTGTGTGTGCTTCACAGAATGAGTAATTAATTAATGTTTGCAAAGCATGCAGAGAGCTCCTGGTTAAAATATACTTTGAATATGCAACCAAACTATTGTTCATGTTGGTGTGCATTCTTCCTAGATTCCGGCTTTCTAACCAAGAAAGATCTAGACTTTTGAAATTTTGCCAGCCACACTTGAGAAAGAGAGAAGAGTTATGGCACTTTTTCAAAGTATACAAACTCTGAGGAAAAACATAAAAAGCAGCACTGGTGGTATTAGAGTCACATGGCAGCTCACTGTGAAAAGTTTCACTAATGGAGCATTTTGAGACTCTCATATTTGCAGCACTGCAAGCTATTCATTGGAAGCAGCAGCCTTACTACATTTAAACAAATCTGTATCTTTCCATAGCTGAAGGATGCCAGAAGCTGAACGGGAAAACAACAACAACACAAAGGCACAAACCATCAGAAAAGGGAGAAAAAAAAAAATCACCCAAGCACCCCAAGCTTCATAGCTAATGGAAGGAGTGCTTGAGATGGCAAAGTGCTTAGCTGCAAGCCCAGGGGCATAGTAGCATTGCAGGATAGAGACTTTCCGTGCTTGAGTTATAACATGTGGATCTCAGCTAATACATTGATAGCAAAGTGCTCAGGGCCTAATCCACTCTCAGCAGTACCATTTGAGCTGAACAGTGCCCTGAGGACAGAGAGGTGGAAGGGGCAATAGGCCAGCACATTTCTGAAGTGTTATGAAAATAGGGGAGTGTTGCTCATATTGGGAACTGCTCTCAAGAGAAGACTACACAAATATAAAAAAAAAAAAATGAGTTGCAGATCTCTCCTGTTCTCCTAGAACAAGTTATTAGAAACTGCAAATCATAGATGGCTCTTTTGGGGGTCTTTGTCCTACAGATTGAAATGCCTTTACAATACAAGTGTTAGAAGAAATTCAGAAGACTTTTTCTGCTTTCTGCTAGTATAAGGACTGATTTTCAGTGAATATATAGATTAAGACTGGATTTAGCAGGTTTTGGATCAAAATCCTAGTGCCAGGAAGAATTGCACAGGAGAAATCTTGTAAGATAGTGTACTTCAGCAGAGAAGTGGGCTGTAGAAAAATGTGTGAGCATTAAATGTGAGCATTTAATTTGTTTCTGGTAAATATCCAAGTTCTTCTTCTGTTGTCATTCATTCTCACACTGAGTTTCTTGATTTTGGAGAAAATATAGATTCATTATTTGTCCCTGCTCTCTTATCAGCTCTTGAAACTTAGAAAAATATTTTATTTTGCTATTTAATGGTCTGCTAAAGTGCCTGAGAAGGGATCTGCCTTTTTCCACTTACTTCCTACTCATAATGTATGAATGAAAAAATAACTTTCTTCCTCATCTGTTGCAAAACCCACAATCTTATAATTTACAAGAACCAAAAGAACAAGAAGAAAGAGTAAAAACTCTGAAGAGAGCATATGACAATGAGTCAAATGTGTCAAATTTGTGATCACAGCACACTGAATAACTCACACAACCTGTTTTTTTTTTTTGTTTTTTTTTTTTTTTTGTTTTTTTTTTTTTTTTTTTTTGTTTTTGTTTTTTTTTTTTTTTTAAGGAGTAAAACAACACTGAACTAGCCCTTGCACAAGATGGAGTCTGGCCTCATACACAGAGGTCTTTCAGTTCTGTCTTTCATTCCTGTGTAAGAACAGCCCTTTCTCCAAAGTCAAAGGTCCTGAAGGAATAGTAGGGGTGGTCCAGGATCACTACCTGCTGAGCCTCTCCTGCCTTGAGAGGCCCAGGAAAATGAATGTTGTTAATTTTTTCCAAGGGATATTTTAGTGATGACTTGAGGAGAGTTAGCACAGGATCAAGCTTCTAGAAATAGATAATTGTCAGCTTTTAGTCCAGCAGTATTTGAATACATCAGTACAGCAAGGTCTGGTTTAGAACTAGTCAGTCAAATACTGGAAAGGGTTCATATTTTCAGAAGTGTTGGTAAGAAATCCTTATATCATTGGGAACAATTTTTCACTTTGCACACTTAACATCAGTGCTGTTTGTTTTTCTAAAGGATGCAATTATCATCAAGCTGAACTTGGTACTGCAATAAGGCTCTGTGAGTTTGTCTTGGAGACGAGTTCAGACATGAGAGTTTCTGGCCCTAAAACATTTGAAACAATCAAACAGAACCCTACCACACTGTATGTTTGTTTAAGTTATACTGAAACAACTATTGTTATACTAAAAGATATTGTGGCCATCATCGGTTCAATCTAATTTAGAAAATGGTCTTTTGTGGTACATTAGTTTAAAAAATATTCATGTCTGATTTGCTGCTCTAACTCAGGAAAATGTATTTATGTCAAGCTCATTAAGAACTTCTTCAACTGTTGTTAGGGAAATGAAGTTAAAATCAGAAACAGCATGTCCCAGAAATGGAATTTACCCTTTCACTTGCAGTATTCCTCTGGGTTTTTTATATATAGTTTTATTTATTCTTAATAAAAAACAGACTCACTGGCAAAATTTTATGACAAAATTCCAAGAAATTCACCTCTTAAAATTTGATAGAAAGGAAAACTTGTTATATACATCTCTGTATAAAAGGTATTATTTCGTTTCCCATTTGCCTGTTAACCTGGAACAGAAGAGCAGGAGATTATTACAATACATAGTAATGTGGAGAGGACATTTGTACAGATTTCTGGCCAATGATAAGAGCAAATTCTCAGAGGAGATCCCATTAGAACCATCATGGGAAAGAAAAAGTCTTGCAACCATTTGCTTTTTATTTATATATTAATTTAAAATTTTGATTCTAAAAAAGCTTATACAGTCTTAGTTTCCTAGGAAACCTATCTATTGAGATGTTTTATCACTGCTTGCTAGTTTGTCATCATTCATGATAGCACAAAGTAGGTTAAAATGCTATTAGCATTGTGGTAGCATGAACAAAATCAGAAGATGAGTTTTACTCAAGGGCATAGCAGTGAAAAAATACACTTCAGGGGAAAAGTTTTATGTCGATGCTTATACTGACTCACTGGAAACACAATTCAAAGAAAACTAGCAAGAGAACTGTTTAAAGTGGAAAACTCAGAGTAACTCACCGAAAGCAGTGATAGGGATCATAGAAGCATTTTTTTTACCCACCTTTGTGGAAGGTTCTCATTTCCAGCCAGCTCTGTAGCTTTCTGAGTGCAGTAAACTACACACTGTAGCCTTTGGTTTCTGCTGTGTGCACCCAGCAGCACACAGTCCTTGCTGTGACTCTCCTATCTGGCCAGCCTGGTAGCCTTGAGCAGATTAGAATTGAAGAAGTGCCTGACCCCTGGTCCACAGAAATTCATCTCATCCTGTTGCTCCTTTAGGGAAGAGAGGCATAATGAGTGGACAAAAGGCAAAGCAAACAAATAAAAACCTCAAAATGAGAAAATCCTATTACAGTCATCACTAAAGTTCACAGCCCTGGCTAACTGAATCTTTCTAGCAAAATAAATTGAAAGAGAGAATTCAATGATGTCTTTCACTCCAGAAACATAACAATTATTATGGAGTTACTTCCCTCAAATTTGGAAGCCCTGTGTCCTTCATCTTCTACCAAACCAGAAAAAGTGGCACTCAGCATGGTTTCTCATCATTCAGGTAACTTTTATCCTTTCATTGCAAGGTGCTGGCCTATCTCATGCTGATTATAGCAGTCTTTTCTTTTTTGCTGTCCTTGTTCTAAGGCAGAAACAGGGAAATTTACTGTGATAGCCTTTTTGTGGCAGATGAGACTCTGAAGGTGAAGAAATCCAGTTCTAGGTGCAGGATAGCCTCAGCTGAAAAGTTGATGCCAGCTTGTACCTTATAGGAGTTGGATGGTTTTGACTGCATCAAAAAGCAGAAAAGACATTACGTACATCACAAAAATTAAATATTCTCTGTTTGAACTCTTAAACTTTCAGTTTTAGATTTAGACATGTAAGCATGTAATGCATCTTCTTAGTAGCCAGAGCAGAGGAAATATTTAAATTCAGGCTGAATGAAAACTAGCAAAGTAAGGAAAAAAGTGCCAGTTAAGACTGGAGTCATACTTTGAGTGTAATAGAAAGATGAACAAAAACTGGTGTAAACTAGAGTTGTCCATTTGATTTAAACAGAGGAAAGCAAGGACATGTGCTGTGCTCTGCTATGAATCCATGTTCTTTGCTTCTTACAGGATAAGGCAGTTGTTATCCCTGTTATCTGTTATCCTGTTATCTGAACAGGAGACTCTACACTGACACAGTCATAACAAGTGATGTGGGAGTGCAGAGTGTATCTGCAATACTGTCAGGGCAGGATGCTTTCTGTTAGGAGATCTCTTAACTTACTATGTGCAGTGTAGAAAACTATCAGAATTAATTGTTGGGGCTTTTTCCCTCTTCTGTGTTCTTCTGCTATTCATTCTAATTTTGCCAAATCAAACTTTGCCTTGCTTTTAGCTTTTCATAATGCTGATTGAAAGATATTTTCAAGGAGAATTGCTAATACCAACAAGTTTGGCTGAAGTCCTAATGTAATGCTTTTGCTGAAGTCAGTCAGCAGGCGATTCCGTTTAACAGATATTAAATGTCAGCCTAGGAGACAAGTAGCCCCCACTGAAATCAATATCTGCTAGTATAGCAGTCATTAGTGGGTATTCATTAAAACAGCAGGCTGCTTCTCCCACTGAATTAAAGACAAAATCCTTGCAATAAGTTGATCTGTCTATACTCTCTGTTAAGGCAGGCTTATTTAGAATCAAGCTTTTTTGACAAAATGTTGCTTTCACAGGCTGGCTGGTTATAAAAGTTCATAATAGGTGTATGAATGTGTAACATGATGAAAGTGTCAAAATCTGACAAAAGGCTCAGCATTCCCACATATTAATAAGAAATGTTTGAATTGAAAACAAGTGGAAAATGACCATAAAATTCAACTCCATTGACAAAAACAACAATAACTTACATCCCAGTGATTTTAAAAAAAATTAAACTTTGTATTCTCAGGGTTCTGATTATGTGTATCAGGCACAACCAGGACACTCATGTATTATTTTAATGGAATAAGTGTTATTTCAGCATACATTCCAATTGGCAGTTTTATATGCAATAATAAGGTATTATTATTATTAACAATAATAAGTGTAAGGTGAAAAGGTAATGGTTCCTGTTTTCCTTCGCTCATATCACCCCAGGAAGAAGAAAGGGTGAGAGGTTAAATAGAAAGTATCTGATATTTGTGGTTGAATTAACAGGGACACCCCCACCCCATGTTTGCCTATATTTGTCATCAAATGATTCCAGTTCTCCTGATTCAAATGAGAAATAACTTTATTTAAGGATACTGATGAGTATTTGAGTGGAGGTGGCACTCATTCAAAGGAACATATAATTCAACCTTTATCCAAAAAGCAACAAGAGGCAGCAGAAACACTATTAGAAAAAGAATTTTGCAGTTATGGGTTTCTTAATGAGGACCATAAAATCAGAAGGATCTTTTAATTTGTGAGCTGGATTGGACAGGAAGGGTTTAGTTTTTCATCCTAGAGAAGACCTTGGTTCAAGTACTTCAAATCATGGAGGCCTCATATGAGGCCCGTAGGACACGGTACCATTTTCTGTCTGATTTTTCATTTCTTTGAAAAGGGAATTAATATTTTTCAAACACAAGAAATGTCAGTTATCGTGAAGGTGTGTAAATAGCTTGTCTTAAGCATATAGAAAAGCTGTTTTTTAGAAAGAGACAGGTTGGAAAAAGGAAATAACAGCAGAGATTAGATAGATAGATAGATAGATAGATAGATAGATAGATAGATAGATAGATAGATAGATATGGCCTAATTCTGGTAAACTCTGATAAACAGAGGGTTAGAGACTAAAGTGGCCTCCCTTGCACTTGGCTTGTGGGTGAGGTTCTGCAGGAGTGATTACAGCTTTGGTTGTCTTTGATATTCTGTCCTTGTCGTCCCTTCATTTGTATAACAATCCCTAAAAACTGTTGTATTATTTTAATATTTAATGTTGAAGTGTAAAAAGTCCTATATCACTATTGTGTACAGACCTTGAATAAATCCCATGACATATGGTGTCTCAATAAAAGTAGCATAATCTTTCTGAAAATCTTTCTAATACATGTAGGAGTCATGGATGTTAAACAGTATCAAAATCTAAGCCAATTTTATGTAAAAGCCTGAATATGGATTTGTAGAATAATTTGGTTTGAAAAAGATATAAAGATTAGCTAGTTCCAAAGCCCCTGCCATGTGCAGGGACACTTTCCACTAGACCAGGTTTCTCAAAGCCCCATTCAACGTGGCCTGGAACACTTCCAAGGAAGGGACATCCGCAGCTTCTCTGGACAATCTGTTCCGCTGTTTTACCACCTCTCCAGTAAAGAATTTTTTCCTCATATCTTCTCTAAATCTGTTCTCTTTCAATTTAAAGCCACTTTCCTACCAAGATATGATTTTACATTGGTCTGAAAAATTTTCCTTAATGGTCAATTTACTCCTCTTCCCCTTCAGATCTAAGAAATGTTCCTCACTTTAATTAAAACATGTAAAAGGCTAATGAGAAGCACCCATGTAGGAAGACTGAAGTGAAGCTGACAGCAGAATCCTATATCAGATTGCAAATTTGAGACAAAGTCATTTAAGTCATTCTGTTCATGAGGGGAAGCAGTTATTGAAATCATAACTTGGGTTTCTTGAGTTCAATAGAGCTGTGAGTAGGAACCTTTGGGTTCAGGCTTCTTGGCTGGCTGAAATTGGAAACAAAACTCATGAACAAAATTATGGGAAATTAGTTTGTCCTATCCGTTTCCTTCCCACATATCTTAGATTAACTTTAAAGCGAGAGTGACTGTGGTATAACTAATGAGAATTTCATGAAATTATTATGACTGAATGCTTTAAATGACACTTAGAAAAGCAATTAGAAGATATTGAATGAATGCAAGCTATTCAATAGCTGACCTGGCTATGCAATTTGTAGTCTGAGATTAGAAAAAATACTGAAGAGTAAGACCTATCTGCCTGTCACATTGGTCTCATTAGAGAGAGATCAATATCTCTTGTCCCTGATTGTAAGTATGAGAGAGTAAAAGAACATCCATACCACAGAGAAATGATGCATAATTGTTGGAAACATTTAAAGAGATAGTTAAGATGAATTCTTCCATCACTGAGTCAATTCAGCAAAAAAAAAAAAAAATCACTAATGAGACTGACTCTGAATATTGAAATATATGTAAGGATGGACTTATAACTGGTTACCAGAACTTACAGGAGTCTTTATCCCACCAGAATACAAGAAATCTGGAAACAGATATCACCTCCTTCTCAAACACTTAGTTTCATTAAGAACATGCTGTGTTCTGCTGACAGACTACATTTTGTGTTAAAGGCCATTACAGAAGTATTATGACCTAACAATTTTTTTGACCAGTGGAAATGTTTCCAATACTGTTACAGTAATCTGAGACAATTATATATAGGAACTGTCACTGTACAGTAAGCAAGGCAAAGTAAGAGTGATAGTTTTATACAGATTGATTTCTAGAGGAGATATCCCATATATTTGTTCCTACAGGAAGAAATTCTCATGGTTTGCCCCTATTCTTCATCATCTAATTTCTGTTAAATCTAGCTGCATTTTCAAGAGCATCATCTAATTATGGCCTATTTTCCTACAAAGTCTAAAGCAATTCAGTGACAGGATATTATATATTGTGTCATGATAGAAATTTAAGAGGTTGTCCAGTTTGGAGAGGACTGTGGTTACTTATTCAGAACACCAAATCCACCTACTAGCCACATGAAATGGGAAAGATTCATAACAAAGCAGAAATTAAAAAGTACAAAAGGAATCTTTATTCTCTCAGCATTACCTACACCCAGCTCAATTTTTCTTTGCAGGATAGATGCCACTCAGGAAAAAAGAAGTGAAACATTTTATTCATTAGTGGGGCCAAGTTTATCTAATGCTTGGTAAATCTTCATCAGACAACAAATTCCCAACAGCCATTACAGTTGTAATGAAGAAGAATACAATATTCTTATTGCTTAAATATTTTGGTTTTTCATTAAGGAGGTAGAAAAGAGAACTGTAAAATAAATCAAAATTATAACAAAAAGCCCCTATACCAAATATTGCCCAGTATGTGATGAGAATGAAACAAAAAAGGAAGGCAAAGTAGTAATGGCATACAAGCAGAACTGCACTGGCAAGAATGTGACCCCAGAACTGATGCTGACATGCACACCCAGAAAGCTGCTGGAGGTGCACATCTCTTGCTCTCTGCAGTATTTCTCTATGTGTCTGCTGAAGTAAGTTGATTGTTCACAATTATGGAAACAGAAGATATAAAACTCTTCATCTTGTTGGTTAGGGAAATGCAGGGAATGCCACATTGCTTGTCTTCTAGACAATTCTATGAGCAAAGCCTCACTAACCTAAATCTGGTTATATTACAACAGCTGACCTCACAGCTGGCAAATCATTTAAGTGCAGGCTAGACAAAGTGTGGGGAGCACCTTAATTCTGCTGTTTTTCTCAGTAAAACCTGTGTGCTTTGCAAAAAAAACAATGCCCCTGTTGCTGTGCTAGCTGCTCAACATCAGTTGTTACTTCCTTAACTATATATTGATTGTATGTATTAGATATTCCAGTGATTAGGGACAGTAAAACAATAACCTGGCTTTTGAAACAAATACATTTATTGTGTGTGTATGTGTGCATATATGTTGATATGAACATATGTATATACATATATATCTAGGTGCACATTTAGAATTTTTAAAAAATGTTTTAGAATTTGCATGTCAGAAACCAAACTATATAAAAATGAGAGCTGGGAGATGAATATTCAGCTAGATAGATTCCCCCACCTCTTCCAGTTGACTCTGATTCACGGAGAGATTTAGACAGCAAGAATTAGGACCAATTTCAGTCTTGAATGATTCACATCACTTCTGGATTTGGTCCCAAGTGTATAAAAATAGAAAATGATAATATGATTAGATTGCTGCACTTCCCTGTTTATTAGCCATTATTTCTCATTGTATTGTTTGCTTCATTTGTTTGTTTTGTTTTTGCTTCCTGACAAGGCTATTGAAGACTGCCTACAGAGAAACCACTTACTCAAATTGCTCCTTTGTAGAGGGAAGGCAGAGTTTTAGAAATGAAGCTTGGAAAACTAAGCATCAGATTCTGCCTTCTTTTCTGTGTAGAAAACCTTAATTGACTTTGTTGCCAGTTCTGTCAACAGCTGGGGATGAATTCAGTACCCCTGTGTGAATTTGAGGTTGTGAACAAATAGAAGATGATGGCTTTACCTCAGGATTGTGTTATTGTTAATGTTATTTGGGCACAAAACTGGCTTATCTTAAGATTGAATACAAAATCATATGCCTTGTTCTGCTATAAATATAGAAGATTTGAGTGAGCAGTGGAAAATGCAGAAGGCAGCAGAGGAAGCAGCTGTGGTGGCTGAGAGAGGACCAGCATGAGCTTCAGGGGAATGCCAGTAACACCATCCCCACCTTGCTGCCAAAATGCTTGAACAAACACACTCTTACAAAATGACAGACAAGCAATCTTACTCTTACCTTGATGGAAGACCATTATTTTCTCCATTTGATGCTCTGTAAAAGCCTGAAACTAGATTCCCAAGGTGTCTTCAATGTCTAAACAAGTTCAGAAAGTTTTCCTGAGCTGTTCTCCTGAGTACACAAATAGCGTTTTAGGTTACCGAGTGCTTGGTTAAGTGTCTGTCTTTGAGCTGTGATCAAATTAGACCAAGAGGTTACAGAAAGCTTTGCTTTACAGTCAGCAAGGAGGAGTTGGCAATTTAAAGGCAAAAATGTTTACCCGTTATTGAAAGAGCATTATGACAAACTGCTGTGTTTTTCTAGGGGTCTGTGTGTAGTCCATTAATTTTTATTGTTATGAAATTGAGTGGCAACTAGCGGAAACATGCTTTCTTTTTCTCAGAACTACCAAATCCATCTTCAGAAACTTGACATCTCCATTCCCTTTATTCCAGAGGTAGCATTGGATTATCTCTGGATCCGAATTTCTGGCATAGAAATAACACAAGGGGAAAATCTATGTCTGGAAAAACAGGTAGCTGACTTCTGAAAGTTGAAGCATATTTGGCCCAGAGAAATGTTATGAAAAAGAAATTCTTGTCTCCCTATGCTAAAGGACACCTTCTGCTTTGTTAATATCCAACATTTTACCAGAAAACACTGTTATATGGCCAAGGACAGACATCGTACTTTAATTTTGACCACAATTTTTATATCATACATCTGGTTTAATTATAGGATATGGATACTTTTTTCTCACTGACTCTGACAACCTGAGCTGTGTGCATTAGCAGATTTATATAAAAGTTTTTTTTTCTGTCATCTGCAGCTTGCTTATATACAAGCTGATTCTTCTAACTGATATCAGAAAAGCTACTTACCTTTGTGTGTTCCTCTCTTTGTTATCAGGTATAGTTTGAATGAACACTAAAAGAATTTAGGACATCTAGGTAACTGTGTAGTAATAAATACGTGAAGGAAATAATTTTCTTAATTAGGTAATCCTAAATTCATCAAACAGTTACATACAACTACAGAAAATGTATTTATGGATCATGTAAAAAATATATAAATTTCTCTTTTTTCAGCACATTCAAAAAATGCCTTTTTTTGTCAATAGTTATGAGCTAAATCATCATTTTTTCCTGAGGCAGTTTTTTAATTGGAAAAGGACAAGGAGTAATGTGGTAACTCAAATTTGAGAAGAGGAGTGAGTACTTTTGTAGTGCAAGAACATATGTACTGGGTGACACTGATATACAGTGGTTTTAAAAATCAGAACCAATATCTTCTGGGTCTTACGGATAGTGTTTGGATGTTTACTCATTGCACTATGGAATCAGATGAGTTTTCTCTGTAGTTTAGAGTAGTGTCTTGAACAGTGAGGAACAGGCAAGCAAACAAGTAATAGTAGAAAATAACAGAAACAGGGATTGTCCTTAAATGCCACTAGAGATTATTTTGTGCCCTGCAACGTGTGAGTTGCTGTGCCTGTAACAGACCACACCCGATGGAAGTCAGTGGCTCTGTGCCACTGTGTTTCAGATGAGAATCTGCTATCTGGCAGGAGGAGTATAATCTTTGTTTTCAGTCCATTTTATCCTTCCTAAAATGTTCTTATTGTTTTAAACCTCCAGCACTTTCTTAGAATCATATTAAGTGATCCTACATCTATCATGGCAATGAATATTAGAATTAAATTATCTGCAACATACAATTATTTTAGTAGCCAGACTTGAATGTAATATGCTTTGATTAATATGCTTTGATATCATTGAATCCTTCCAAGTTTGGTTCTATCAAAATGTAAACAGAACTTTCTGACCTGCCTTCTGTCTGTATCATGCTACATTTTAAGTGCTGCTATCATAGCTCATCCTAATTATGAGTACTAATATTGTCTGTGTTTTAAATTAGCTGGCTGAGGTAATCTGTGTATATTCAACTGTTGATGGAAATTAGAGTACTCCTACTTCAGAAAGGTGTTTTCTTTTCATTTTTAGCACATAGAGAACTGTTTTTTTTCTCATTGCTACACTCACTACACTCAAATTCTTGTTTATAGGCACAGTATAAACATCTCTATATATAGTCTTATATATAATTCATATATAAGAATTTATTGTTATCATGAATGAAAGTTTAACTAATTGGAGAAATTCTAGGTGTAGTTCTAACAGAAAAAGAAAGTAATAGCAATAACACAAGTAAACTTGTTAAATGGACAATTTCTAGTTCCTACCCCATTTCATGTGTTAGCCTCATGCCTCTGCTGATGGTCTGGCTGCTGAGCTTGATGGTTTCCTGCTGATGCTGTTGGTGGGGCATTACAGTGAACTGCCAGCATCTTGACATGGTATGAGGAATATATTTGTGTAGATAGTTTCTTCTTGCTTGTTCTAGGATTGATCAGGAGTGATTTTTATACATTTTCTAACATACTTTTATGCCTCTCATTTTTCTTCATTGGTCTGTAATTCTCCATTACACCTAAATTTATAATATATGGTGATTTTCCTTATGTTAGACTCTTGGTTTTTGTTATTCCCTAAAATGAGTTCTGTCCAGCTCCAGGTCTACATGTCTTTAACAGACTATGGTAAGTTTTTTATAGTCAGGGACCTCCAGTGCCAGCCCGTGCCCTCTCCTTCAGCATCCTCTGCTTGTGGCTCTCTTCACTGCATCTTGTCTTCAACACTCAAGGCCTGTTTTTCTCTGCACCATGGGATCATGTTAGAGTTGTAAATATTCCAATTTCCATAGGATAACTGCTTGTTATTGATTTGTAAATGAAAGGATATAAAGTTGCATTATACAAAGATAAACAAAAGTAAAATAAATCAGCCGTAGAATTGTGGTCAATATAAGAAATTGCTGTCATATCTAAACTAGGTAAAACAAAACCAGAGGCAGGTCAAGAGAAGTTCAGGCAGAGCAAGCTTGACAAGCCTGAGCCCTGAAGCCTTGTAATTCTGCATGAAGCATACAGTTTGTTAGCAATGGCAATACATTATTACATGGTTACCTGGTTACATAATCTTTTATTTATTTCCCTTTTTGTAGCATCTTGCCTGAGACAGCAAAGGGAGAGCTGAACATTCATATAATGATATTGTAAGGAATTGGGTCATTATTCTGGGCAGAGAATTCTCAGTAATTCAGTTGCTGAGTAACCACAAAGCATTCAGTTGGAGCTCATCACTGGCACAGTCTGTCTCTGATTGCTCTGCATGTTAGTGTTACTTCTTTCAGGTGCACTAATATGGTAGGGCAGCACCTGTTTTTCTAATAACACATCATCTTCCCCCACACTGTGAGTCCCAAATGTCCTTACCAGAATTACTAAGAGTGATAAAATTAAAAGATAATGACAGAAATGGGTTCACAATAGTGAGAAATCCTGTGTTTTCTCAAGGATTTCTCAGTGTAGCACAGACTGACACCAGACTCCTGCCTGCATTCAGACAGGAAACTGCATGTGACATCCATATGATGTGCTTCTTCCTCTGATGAACATGGTGGCCTTAGGGGTAAATGGAGAAATCTTTCTGTTTGAAAATAATTCAGAAATAAGCTTGGTTGTAAGAGGAATTAACAAAAAGTGATGTCAAATGCATGACAGTAGGTGAAGGATGAAAAACTTTGGTGACTATAATTGAACCACTTTTGACAGAATCTAAAGGCAATTAATTCTAACCAGAGAACTTTATGAGAAATGTACTGCCCAAGGAGCTCCACTCATGTCTGAAGCAAGAACTGATTTTTACTATCACTTTGCCTCATTTAACAGCGACTGCATCTATTTCAAACTTGCTGGAAGGAATTATTTCCAACTTACTGTAGACAAATCCTGTCTACTTTAACCTAGTTGTGTTAGGTTCTGTTGAGAATATAGTTACATCTTCACAGAGGTTGCTGCAAAGTGTGCCTGAGCTCTTCTCTTGCTACAATAATGCCATTGCTGGTGTCTGACCCAATAAGGAAATGTTAACTTGTATGGGTTATGTCTGCAGGAATTGTGCAGTACTGTAGAGGACTATGGGAAGACATTTCAATCCGGTTTCTTGTATTGCAAAGATTATTGGCTTCAATTTGGACTCTGTAAGAAGCAGGTGTTTCTAAATGAGTAAGGACAGGAAAGAGTAAATTTAGGACTTTTTTCTGAGTGAGGAAAAAACATATTTGCATCCATAGAAACACAGAAATGTTGTAAGTGACTTCTAAAGATACACAGCCCAAACCCTCTGCTATGCACAGGGACATCTCCCAACCATATAATCTTTGTTGAGCTGAATTTTCCAAGACTTCAAGAACAGATGTTTCACAAGATGTGTAGATACCATTCCCCAGGATTTCATCCTTCCAGTGAAAATCTTTTCTTGTGTCCATTCTGAATTTCCCATGCTGTGGTTTGCAAACATTCTCTCTTATTACACTGATTGGCACCACCCAGAACAGTTTGCTTTCAGGTTGTTGGAAGTGCTCACCTGCTTCCCACCTATATCACAGTCAGATTGCCCTCAACTGCCCTCTCCCACCTCCACAAACTCTTTTGATCTCTTCAAGTTTTTCTACATCCCTTCTGACTTCGAGATTCAAAACTCCACAGCTCAGAGAGCCATGGGTCATGTCAAAATATTAGACACACTACTATGAAATCCAAATCCATCGCTAACACTGGCTGAAATAAGATGACACCTTAGGTGGTGCCTGGGTACATCGAGCTTCATCTGCCTACTTTTCCAGTTTCTTCAACCTAGCTAAACATTCTTCTACTCATCATGACCTGAAATAAAACTGATGTTTGTTTGTTTGTTGTTTGATTTTTTTTCCCAATGCGGCTTCACCTCTGCATGAACTAAATTCTTTGAAAGAAAAAGGTCATCTAATTTTTTTTGTCCTAGTGGATAGGTCAAAGCACTTCAGTCCCAGCAAATCCATCTCTTATATTTTCTTTATGCTTTGAATTGTTTTCTGGATGACATGTTTGGCTTGATATTTATGGCCTGTAGGACATCTGAAAGCAATATCTATTTCCTGTAGTTCTAGAGCAGAGAAATTTCTTTAAATGTATCCAGAACTGTTATATGGACCTTTTAGTTGCCATACAGGATTCCAAATTACCTGCAATAACTCAGGAAGTAGGCTTGCCTCTTTTGGAGTATAGCTGGATGAAGAGTCTGGTTTAATGAGCAGCAGTTGTACCAAATCAAAACAAGATGTTCTGGTAATAAAGTACTGGATGGGGAATACATTGTAGTGCTGCTATACCAATAAATCAGCAATCTGATCTCAGCAATGAAATTGTGATTCTTACTCAGTCTCAGAAAAGATATTGAAGGACTATGGAGAGGTCAGATAGAGGTGACCAGAAGTGGTACAGGGAGAAACACTTTAACCCAAAGGCAGTTTAAAATCTGGCTATGTTTAGCTGCAAATAGAAGTGAACTCAATAGTTGAAGAATTTTGTAATTCAGATTGTCTCCTTTATCTTTTCTTATGACACACGGCAAAAGTAACTGTTTCACTGGCAGTGTTGACTCCTTAAATCAATGGATGTAGCAGTTCAAGCAGGAACTGAACAAGACTACTGGAATAAGTAGTGGTAACAAAATATATTACAATAAATGAAAGTCTTTGTAAGTGAGGATTTGATCCCGCTCCAGTAACTGGAGACTAGAACAAGGAAAAATTATCCCTATCCCCCTCAGTGTTTGAGATGATCTCAGGCCAGATCCATGACTCCTTGATCCTTGGTATGGAAGTTGAAGAAATTCTTATTGTGACAATGTGCACACAGTTGTAATCTTTCAAAAATCTTCAATTTAGTTAATACTCTCAATATCTAGTGTAATAATCTATCTGCTCATCCCAACCCTGCTTTTGCATCTGCTATATCTTTTATGAGATAGAACAAAACACTTGAAGAAATTATGCTTGTTCTCTCAGGTTTTTGTAATAGAGATTAAAAGAATTATTTCAAAATCTGTATTTTTAAACAAGAGTTTTTAAGCTTCATTTTTAAAACTTCAGTTGAATTATCATATTTTTCTTTTAGATGATTTGCTTAGAATATGGTCATATCTTTTTCCTAAGTGATTATGTTTCTAGGATCCAAAAATATGTATGAGTAATTTAAATTATTATGCCTCTTGCCTTCTTAAATCTGGTAGCTCTGTACTGCAGCTTGTTACTACAGCTTGTTGCCTCTGCTACTAATTAGAAACTGCAAATCAAAGCCTAATTAAGCACTTTAGCGATGAAAACTGTGCAATACCAAAGAGTAGGTGGATTAATATGTTTAATATTTGACACAGCCTGTAGAATGAAAAATAGAACCGTGAAAGTATGTTCAAGGAGTTCAGTGAAAATAAGGTTCAAATGGTACAAGCCGGAAATCTTTGTTATGCTATTTAGGCAATGCTGATCTGTTTTTTTGCTACTTTCTCCCCAGCCTACTTTTTAGATGTACAGAATTTCACATCACAGTTGGCTATGTAATTAAAGAACCAGATAGTGTCTTTTTTTTTTCTTTTTGGCTCCAACTACCAGCCCTGTTAGTATGTAACACACTGAAGCTTTGCCAATGTAGTTTCAGATGGTTAAACTTTGAGTTAGTCCATCCATGAGGTTGCACTCAGTGCAATCTTGATGTATGTTGATTTAACCTGAGATGAAAATTACCTAAAAAATGCCAGTGAAGAGTGAATTAAATTAAAGAAGGCAAAGATGTCACATTTCTGGTCTTGTGGAGCTGAAATCACACCTTTAATTAAACTAAGACAGGTTTGACTAGAGAGGAAGCCTTTAACTTCAGATGTAGTATGTACCATCGTGCAATCTGTTACAAAGAGCTAATGTGTTGAATGCAGTGGCTCCATGAAAAATTTGTAGAAATTTCACTATCAGCTTATGAAAACATCACATATACAATTACTAAACAGTTTTTCAGTCAAATGTTTGTACACAGATAATTTCTCAGGTAATAGGGAATAACCAGGGAAAAATGGTTCCTGTACTGAATAACCTCTCTGATTTTGAAGAAATTGCTAAAGTTCTTTCCATCTTTCAATTAACTAGCCTACTCTAAAGCCTGCAATTTGCAGGATTTAGAACTGCTAACAGCAGCTGAATGCTACACAGCCTTTCCACAAATATGCAAAATGTTGAATGGTTTTATTTGCTTCATGATTTTTTTTTTGCTAGTGAATCCCATGGACTAGTAATTTTAGATACTCTAAAATGTGAAAACCAAATTTAAAATTTTTATTACTTGTGGATGCCAGCAATATTATTCCAAGTTTCCCAGCTTTGGCACAATTTATCATGTTCTCAGCAAATCCAGCTCAGACGGTTCCAATTACAAATATGACATTCTCCAATTAGCTATTTATGAAATGCCTTCCTATTGGTAAGTAACCCTACAAAAAGAAACAAAGATATTATTACTGCTTTGTGAACCAAAGGGAAGTAAAACTTAAAAAAAAATCCTTTATAGTGCATAGAAAAGTTTTGACCAATTTTGACCTGGGTTGAGCTGTGCATTTCTCCTTCCCCTTTGCATCCAAAATAATGTTGAGCTGAGCATTTGAATATTTTTCTAAATAGGAAATATAGACTTAAGCTCTTCAAATTGAGTCTTCCAATACCTAATGGACAGTTATAGATAAGATAAAATTAGACTCTTCTCAGAGGTCCGTGATGGAGGGCCAAGAAACACTACTACAGAACTGGACATAAAGAAAGAAAAGTCTGCTCACTGTAGATTACCAAGCAGTATAATAGGCTGTGGAATCTTCAGCCCTGGACATCTTCAAAACTTGTCTGGGCAAAGCCCTGAGTGAATATGAAGTTAGATTAAGTTTCTCAGAAATTAAATGAGGTTTTTTTGAACAGGAGGTTGCACTACACTACCTCCAGACATCTCTACAATTTAAAATTTTAATGATTCTGGGGTTTTTCTGCATGTAGAATCCTGCGTTTTTTTCTCCGCAGTACCAAAACTTAAGTTGATGGGATCCAAGGTGGCTTCAATTATCCTCCTGTGGGGTTTCAAACCTTTCCTGCATGGGGCTTTGAAGAAGGAGACTTATATCTATCCTCTCCCAGCTGTGTACAAAGAAAAGCATGATCCCTCTTTAAAGGGATCTTTTGAATAGGTCCTTTTATTTCAAAAAAGGATTTTAAGCTGTGGATCCCATGCAGATAAGGGTGCTCATGTTCCTCTTTCACATTTCCTACATGGTATTTTTTTCGCATACGTAGTTCTGCTTAGACAGAAAATTTCTCTGGATTTCTACAGTGAACTAATGGCTTTCCTTGGCAGTGGATGCAGACTGAAGTTCAGACATAGGGCTCTGCATTATGGAGTAAATAATTATTAGCTCTAGATTTAAGCCATTATGCTGTGTAACGCTGGTAGAAAGAGAGTCAAAAGTGCATAGCAGTACCTTTCCCTCTAGTTTATTTTCCAGATAGTATGAGTCTTTGTTTTGAATATTTTTTTTCTGACAGGGTTTAGGGCCAGTTTCATATTTTAGAATTCATGATCCATAGTCCTTCTCACAGTAAATCTTCTGCAAATGTCTTTTGATACAATTAAATTCTACTGTTTGCTGGTTTTGGTTGCTTTAGATCCAAATGAAGACTGATCGTATTCTCCCTGCATCAATGACTGGATTAGCCATTTGATCTACTAATTAAAAGGTAGAGGTTTCTGAAAATACTTTGTTAGGACTGAATTTGATACATTTTTTTTTTGACTAGCGTTTATTTCAAGCTTAGTTTGTAACTTAAGCTTTATTATTACAAGCAAAATATGTCTGTTACCTACCTCAATCATGACTATATTATGTAAGTGTGAAATGAACTTTTTCCCTTTGGTTTACTGATGTGAGAGGGTAGGATAGGAAATTCTCACAGCTGGCAGACAAAGAATTACTGTAGTTGCAAAGTGGTTGGGAACACGAATGTTGATTATTTCAATGAAAGAATTTAATTAGGCCTCCTAAGGAACAGGATATTACTGACATCACTGATTGCCAAAATGAGCAAAGTAATACAGCACTTACCATTGCAATATCACTCTCTTAATGATGCCATTATTAGAATTTGGCTGGCATCCTGAAATGTGTACAATAGCTTAGCAATAGTATAATGATTGGGAAATCGCAGATGTAAGGCAACGATGTGAAAGCCAAAGGTTTACTGAAAAGAAGTCCAGATGAAGCATTTTTTGCCTCTCAATGGCAAGGATCTGTAATGGACTGACTCTTTCTCATTACTGCAATATATAGGATGATTTAAAAAAGGAAAAATCACTGTGTTTTCTTAGTCTCACTTGCCCACAGGCAAGCTTTAATTCCTTTTTAGTTTTACCTCTTCCTTTATTAGGAAAGTTCTTCTACCCTATAGTTTACCTATAGACAAGATTTAACAGGTTCTCTTAGAAATTTCTCTTTTAGTTGCTGCACTGATATTCCATTAAGTCAAAAAACCAAGGGACTTCACAGGATCCTGTTATAGGTCTCCTTGTGGATATACTGTTTTCAAATGTGGTGAATCTACTGACCTAGATCAGTGTCTGTGCTCCTCTAAATTGCTGCGCTCATATGACATCCCTAGAAAAGCCAGATTAGGGAAGACTCCTTTCTCACTCTAATACACACCATTCTCCTCCAACACACATGACAGATAAACTAGTACTGGAAAGACATAGATGCTATAGCCATGAAATCTGTCACTGTTTGTGCCTCTGGCAGTTAATTTTCAGTTTCTCCCTATAGTCCAATTGTATTCCTTCTGTAGCATTTTAAAACGGCAATAAAATCTGGCTCATATAATGTGAACCAAGTAGTGGTTCTAACTTTTAAATTCTGTCGGAATTTGAATAGACAAATGCAATCCTAAGTACTTTTATTCTCAATTTGTATAAAAATACTTGTGGGGAGGACACTGAGGATATAATTATAAAGTAGATATTTAAATGAATGGCATACAATGGAAGAATGAGGAGGGGATAGCCAATCTATATTTGGAACTTATAAATTCTCTCTTCATTCTTCCTTTCTGCCTCCTCTGCAATAGAGATGTGGTTTGGTATGCTGGTATTTGAAACAACTGCCTTTAACAGAACCATTTATAGGGCAGATTGAATTTAGGATATTGTATTAAGAAAAAAATACTTGAAATGGAATTACATTTGATATTCATGTGCAGCTAATATTAGTTCTAGTAACTAGGAAATGAGAAATATTTTGAAAAACTTCTTATGGTATAAATATCCCAAAATACTTTGGATTGAATTTTACATTGAATAGATCCCAATGATTCTTAAAATTTAATTTCCATCTACTAATAAACTGTGGTGAATTTGGCCCCAGCCCCTTATTGCTGAATGTACAATAATAGCAGCTAACAAAGCTCTTTCAGCTTTATGTGCAGCTTTTTTCAACTCCAAATCCCTTCACACATTTTCAAATTCTGAGATTACACAGAATGTGATTCCATTCTTTGCTCTGTTTGAGCCTGCAGACTCTATTTTAGAAATGGAGCAGAGCTGTTCCCTTCATTCATTTGCCTTATGTAGCATTTCCATTTGTGGGCAGTCAACAAGGCCTTTGCTCCCCCTCCTCTCCATTCTGAATCTGAAATGAGTCACCTACCATACAATTTAGATTAATCTCTTCACAATATTATGGTGTACCTATAGGAAGTTCCTTGCAAAGCAGTGAAATATTCAAAGCTTACTTTCTGACTATTTATAAACAGTTTGTAAACAATTATCCATCTGTTAGCACTGTAGACTCAGAGCAAAATTTGTCTAATAGTAAGTAATTTCCTAAACTTCCTGTAAATAAACTATTTTTGCTGTCAAAACCAGCTACAATGTTCATGCTGAGATGGATGTACATACATATGGCAGAATTTGGGCCATGGTCTCCTTAACCTCTGAACATGCCCAGAATAATGACTGTAAGTCTTCATGACTTTATTTCTTTTTCCATTGGAAGAAGTGGATAGGAATTGTACATTTTCTTAGACCTGAGAGCAGCTGATATGCTGCGTCCCAGGGGAAAAGCAGATGTCTGTAAGACTGTCAGTAGCCAGATTGTTTGCTGCACTGCGTTGGCACTGGCTGTTCTGACGTTTGTATCCCCTCAGGCGGGGCTTAGGTAGACTTCTCTTTGCCTGACACCTGATGGAGAGGTCTAAGCAATAGTCTGCTCTCACCTATCAAATAAGTGTAATCCTGGAAACTACTTTGATAAGGAACAGGCTCTGAAAACCTTGAAGTCTTGTTTAGCTGATGGGTGACAGTATTTTGCCACAAGTCCAGTAATCTTTGGGGTAGGACAAACCCTGAGGTTTTTACTAAGACATAATTGAGTTTGAATTGTAGTAGCAACATCTGAAAACACAAAAAGGAAGTGAAAACTTGTCTTGAGCCTAATAATGTAAATAAAGTTTCTAGTAATGCTTTGGATTTTTTTTTCCCTTGAGAATAAACATATGGCCTTGAATAATGATTTACCTATTGTTTTAATTTAGTAACCAGCCAAATACTTTGAGTGATCAGTACAATCAATAGTTAAATGCTTCCTTGTAACAAAACCCCTTGCCACAATAGGATTGATTTTTGGTGACTGCAATTATTGCTGCTTATACCCTGAACTGTAACTATATTTTTGGTATTATTATCTAGGAAAGCCACGTAGTATCCACCTACTTCTCAAGGGTGTAAAAGCTGTGTAGCTGCGCTACTAAGAATAATTTTCAGTCCTTTAATCTGTAATGATTATATCAAATACCTTTGTTGCCTCCTCAGGGCAAATTTTTTCCTGATTATTGATGGCCCTACAGTAGCCAACAGGCCAAAATCTTGGTGCTGCCATTATGAGCATCACTTCCTGCCATGCATAAGTTCTAATTAGGTCTTCAGGTAATTAATTTTGAACTCTTCTTGTCTGGGTTCTGAGGTCTGAATCTGCTTCTAGATGGTTCTCTACTGAAATGTACAATAATTCTTATGTTATCGATGCGAATGATTGTAAGGTAAAGTGAGATGTTTTTCCAAATGAATAAAGCTATTTATGGTCTAGCTACAGCAAGACGGCTTTTTTTTGGAGGATGAATGACTTCAGATATGACAAAGCTTAAAATAAATAAATCTTTATCACATTTTCTTTTCTCAGAGTAATATCTCAATGACTGAATGGGGAAAAGAAAATATGATGTGACTATCATTTGATGTATCAAAGAGCTGCTGGTTTAAAATAGTTTCTCTGGGGAAATCTTGTTATATGGCAAAGTTATGACTAGGTTTTTATTGAATGAGATTCTGAAACCAGAATGAATGAGCAGTATTACATTCATTTCAAGGAAGGTACAAGTCCATATCACTCGTGGCTCTGTCTTCTGAGGAGCTAGAACATGGTCATGTCACAGATGCTTGGCCTGGAGGCGGGAAATCCACTAACTGACACTTGATCAGAAGCCATCAAATATAAATAACAGATTAGAATCTTTTTTTTTTCTGTAAGGAAGATGATATATTTAACTTTTATTATTATGGAATAAATTCTTCTAAACACTGCTGCTGTTTGGGCATTATCTAATAGTGCAAACATGACAAAATAAGCAATCAGATATACCCCTTATTAGTTTTTGCTAATGGTAAATTATATTCAGTAATATTAACTTTTGCCTCAATTTACATAGCAGGTCTAGAATTACCTTTTTAGAATGTTTTTAAAATTTTATATTCTCTAGTAGAAGCATCTAAGAAGGATTTCAGATGTGTAGGTTTGAACATTCGTTAAAATTTGAGTTTTTAAAATAATTATACTTCACTTGTCTCAGTCGACCATACATTTTATAAGTTTGCTTAATTACTCTGAGGATAATCTGCATACTCCTTGCCATGAAAATTAATTTGTAGAACTAGGAGAAGATTGAACATATTCTGTCAAGACTTAATAAATATCTTTATTTACATCAGCAGTGTGTAGCTTTTCCTTCCTCAGGGCCAATTATGTTATTTCAAAAAGGTCAAGGGGCTAGAAATCAATATTCAAACTGTTTTTCCAGGCTCAATTAGATTAAGTAAGTTTTTGATGAATTTTCTCCCCCAGGTTGCCTTAATGCCTGTCACTGCGACAAGCAGTGCCCTTGCAGGACCACCATCCGCCAGGGAAGTTGTTGGGGTCCTGCAGACAGAAAGCAAACTCCCCTCTGTTGAAGGAATTAGTCAACAGAACACCCTGAGAAACTGCCCTCAGGAATAAGGGAGCACACCAGAGCTTGTAGGTCTTTAGGGATGCTTTCCACAGAGTGCAAGAGCTCTTGATCCCCAGGAATAAGAAACCAGGAATGGAGGGCGAGACTGACATGTTGGACAAACTAAAGGGCAAGAAAAAAATTCACAGGCAGTGGAATGAGGGATAGGTATCCTGTGAGAGTATAGGGACACTGCCTGGTTATGTAAAAGGGTCAGGAAGGCCAAGGCACAGATGGAGCTGAACTTGGCAAGGAATAAAAAAGATATTAATAAGGTTTTTTATAGGTAAGTCAGCCCAGAGGACCAACCCTCTCCTGGGCTGTATTGAAAGCCGTGTGGCCAGCAGGTTGAGGGAGTTGATTTTTCCCCTCTACTCTGTTTTGAGGTGACTTCACCAGTAGTGTTCCAGCTCTGGGGTCTGCAGCACAGGAAAGACATGGATATGTTGGTGTGGGTCCAGCAGAGAACCACAGTAATTATCAGGGGGCTGGAATAGGTCTCCTATGAAGAAAGGCTGAGAGAGTTGGGGTTGTTCAGCTTGGGGAACAGAAGGTTCTGGGGTGACCCTATTGAAGCCTTTCTGTACTTAAACAGGTCCTTTAAGAAAGGTTTGAACAAGCTTTAGCAAGGCGTGTTGTGATAGGGAAAGGGGGGCAAATTTAGAGGGGATATAAGGAGGACTTCTTTATGCTGAGGTGATGAGACACTAGAACAGGTTGTCCAAAAGGATGGTAGATGCTCCATGCCTGGAAACATTTAAGGTCAGTTTGGATAGGGCTCTGAACAACCTGATGAGATGACCCTCACTGCTGGGGTGGGGCTAGGTGACCTTAACACTTCCAGCTCCAAGTATTTATTGTATTCTATAATTCTATATTCAGGTTTTTTTCCCAGTACCTGAATTGTTAATCAGAAGTTGGTGTAACTGGCAATGAATAAATTAAGCATAAAATCCTCTAGTTAAGGCTCTCTTGCCCATGACAGGTGTTCAGACTAAGCGCATATATCAGCTGTCCTATAGGCTGAAAGATTTACCTAAATCCAATTCAATAATCAAATGGCATTTGCGGCTTTTTGCTGATTATAATTGTGTACCACAAGAAAAAAATCAGTAGATGGAATATTTTTCAGATGCACAAATAATTTTGGTTTTGGGAGGGGGGGCGGATTTCAATCTGAGTCACAGTAATGCTGTGCTGATTTTATGCCTTTTGTAAAGGAAATACAAAGCAAATAAGCAATATAAAACAATTTAAAAATTAGAAATGGACATAGGTGTAATTTGCAAATTATCTTTCCCTGAAACCACCTGGTCAGAATTAAGCCAGACAACTACCAAAAATGTGATGGGTCAGTAGCAAGCAAAAAAGCCATGACCATGGAGAAATGTAAGTGACATGGAGTATGATCACTCTACACAGTGGATAAGCCTGTCTTTATTGGAAAGCATGCATTATATTTTCTCCTATAAGAAAATTTATACCAGATCAAAACAGTGGGGATATGTTTGTGTTTACATGCTTTCTCACCTACCATCCTAATTAGTATTTTCCAATAATCTAATTTTGGTTTTCCAAATTTTAGATTATTAAATTGGGAGATATTAAATCTTCCGGTAAAATATTGTTTTGTCTTCATGTATAATGATCTGGGACAAAGTTCTTTGGAGAGGAGAAATGATAAAATGTATTTGATTTATTTAAGTCATTCTACCAAAGAGCAGTTAATGAGTCAATGTTACGAATATCCATCTTGACAAACAAAATTGTAACCTTTTCTAGTGAATATGCTTTCTGGCTCCCTGGGAAATGATGCCATAGAGATATTATTTTTGACTTTTCTTTTTCTTTTCCCTGTTCCTTAGGACTATGACAGCACTTTATGAATATAAAAAAATCCAGACTTCATGCTTTACTGAGCAGAAACCAGCAATTTCTTCCTTTCTGTACCTCTGCTTCTACTTTTCTATGCTGTGAAAACTCATGCAGAATTCTTATGCCAGTTCAATACAATTTGATAACCAAGAGTAATTTTTTCATTTAATATCCATCATAATCAATTAAGAATTGTATTGTCAACATTATTTGTCTTTGTGAACTTATTGGACATGTAGGCATGGAATTCAGAGTACAAACAGTTATGTCTATATGCAAAGTATATAGAAGTGACTTTTCCATATTTCACTTCAGGGGAACATGAGTCAAGTTCCAATTTAATCATACAAAAACTTAAAGATGAATAGTAACCAGTGATGGATGGGTGCAAGAGACCACTGAGGTTATAGTGCTTATAACACAACCAAAATCTCCGAAAAGAATGAAATACAAAAGAACCTTAGTTGTGTGCAATTGCAAATATAACTGCATATTAGAAGATGAATAGCAACTGAGGATAGGAACATGGTTCATAAAGTCCTTTACCTAAAAAATGGAAAAGACTACAAATCTGGCTCTTAGGCATCTCTGTTGTCAGTAAGAGGAATGTTTTATCCTGAGGTCTCAGACAATGTACTGAATAAAAATTAGTCTTTAGAATCTTGGAAATCTTTAGTTAGCCTGCATAGGGAAGCATTCTTTTTCTGTTTGTTTCTAATTGTTTGCATAGTGGTGCTTAATTTGTGAGAATAGATGGTGTTTGTTTTTTTTTCCCCCCCCACCATGTTAAGTTAGTAGTGCTATCTTACCCAGACTTCTGAAGGGTGAATTTTATACTCCCTTGAAATCAAATCCTGAAACCTGTCAGCAGGAAGATGAGAGCTTGTATAATGCTGGAGTTATTTGGAGATTCAGAGCCAAGGTCTCTGGGGTAATTGTGCATGACATTTCAGATCTGAGATCTCTCTGCATCAGTAAGATCTCAGTGGATTTGAGATCTGACAGAATTCTTATTTCGGGTGCTCTGTTGAAATTTAATCTCTAAAATCCCTCATTGATTATTAGTATTATGTGTGATTCCTAATTAAAGTTAGTAGCAATGGGGGATCAGATTGTTAAAAACAATCACGAAGTGTTAGCATACCTCTTGATCAATCGAAAGAAAGATTCAATAATCTAAAATAATTCAGAATACTTCAAGAGAAAAAGGAGGTCTACATTTGAAAAGGAATTATGATAATTTAAGGAATTATTTTACTGATACATTCTTGAAGAATAAGTGACATTTTATGTAAGATTGTATATAGTTTTGTCTACTTGGTTTCCTTGGACATTCACAGTCAGTTTTTTACGGGTATCACTTAAAAACCTCATGGGAGTTGAAGGATATGTGAACTTAAATGTGAAATACAGTGTTACTCAACTAAACCTTTTACTTGCTAGAAATGAGAGTTGAAATACACTTTATGCAAATGTTTATTCAGAAGTTACCTGTAAAACTCCTCTTTGCTAGGATATGATCCAGCATCTGCCATAGAGGATGCACTCTGGGAAATAAACTCTGACCTGGAAGATTGTGGGTCTAGAGGGAAGTGGGCTTGCCTGTACTGGAAGTCCCTGCCCTGCCTCTTCCATTGCAAGTGAGAGCAGTGTTCAGGTGCTTCTGTCATGGGATGATTTTGTCCATGTTCAACATCAAGAAAAAAGAGGTTATACTCTGAATCCAGAGTCCATATTGCCACTGTGCAGGTCCAGATTTCTGGACTTTGTAAGATGTTGCAACAGAAAGGGTGATGAGTTGAGGAGCAGATTGATTGCAACAATTCATCTCTGAAAGATTTTAGCACTAGAAATCTATGTGATGTGAAATTCCCTGTTTGTGCTTTTCTCTTGGAACCAAAAATGCAGAACGGTTTTGCGTGAAAGACGGGAAAGATTTGTTTCAAGGCAGCTTTCTTTCATCTGTTTCTTTCAGCTATTGAAAGAATGTGAAATGTAAAAGACCAGAATTAAGTACACAGGCTGATGTTTCCTAGGTGGTGCTTGGTAGTTTCCTGAGGTTGACAGAGCATTGGTCTGCTTGGATGGTTCCTGGATGTCACAAGTGCTAATTTCTCTGAGGCTTCTCTGTTCGCATTCGCTGTCCCTTTTGGGCTTCCATGGCAAAGTATGAAATGAAACTGGGATAAAAGCTTTCTTATTAGTTTTATAAGCTAGAAAGATGAAAGCAAAATGGCTCCTATTCAGAATGATGAACTGAACACCTTATTAATCTATGAACCCAAACCTTTTTGGGCTTTTTACCTTCTCACTGCTCATACTTCCATTTGTCCTGTTTCTTTAGTGTCATCTTAATTTTTTAAATAACTGTAACCTCCTGATTTCAGGGTCTGAATTTGCCCATGGTTTGGAATGCTTCCAGAAAATAATGACTAATGGAACTATCAAGTGCTACTGCAATGCAAGAAATTATTGATCAGATTACTGTTTTCCTCCCGATCAAGTAAGTTTTTCCTGACCCTTTATATTAAGCTTCAATGATGTGTAGCATATTTTAGTCAATACATAGCATTTTGTTATTCAAGCCCATTGGAAATTATACAGAATGCTGCAAATATTGATCAGAGTGCTATTCTGCTAATTCCTTTCCTTGTAGCAAAGTTAAATATTTACAGATTATCCATTAGTATTGTGAAGAGGTTTTTAGTCCTGAAAATTATACTCAGCCTTACTGCTTTACACTGGTTTCACAAGTATTTTTCCTTCTTTGCAAGTTTTTTCACAAGTGGTTTTCCTTTTTTTTTTTCAAATATGCATGACATAAAGATTCTGCTATGCTTGCAGTGACCATTTTTAATGTTTGATTACATTAGTATGTTGTGAATTTATATATTGATTGGAATGTAATAATTCAGAATGAAAGAGAAAAATTCCTCAAAAATAAAATCCATCAGTGTATCATCTCAAAGTGGCTGACTTATAGCAGAAGAAAAAGTGGCTCATGTTGTACTCTTTTGTGAGAAGACAGATTATGAAGAGGATATATTAATTTCAAATTTATTTACCCAAGTATTAATAGCATTATATGAAAAATATCTGCACACAAAAATGGAGTTATTTCCTCCTTATTTCTTCCTTATTCTCATCAAGAATTCTCTTACAGCCTTGTAGCAGAAGACACAATGAATCCTTTAGGCTTTTGATCTCCTGTACTTGTTCACTGGCCTTGTGTATATGCAATTGTTTATACTTAATTTTTATGATAATGTATTGAATGAAGGCTTGGTATTGTCAGATGTGAAATGAAGTAAGTTCTAGAAACCTTCTTTCCAGTGGTGAGGTGACAAACGAAAGAGAAAATAAAAATGGGCTGTGCAATTGAAAACATAGGGTGCTCATGGAACAGTACATCACCAGCTGCAATGCAAGAATTAATTGCTATATATGCCGGGAGAGATTTTACACAAAAGCATTATGGGACATATATTCAATATTAAAAATAACATGAAGATTGTTCCATGCAATAATGCTTATGTAATCTATCAAGAGCTAGAAGAAAGGTTTAAATACTTCTGTTTGCCCTCTTGCATTTCAGTATGATGCTACATGATGCCTGATTCCATTACCTACATTTTCTTCCTTTAAACATAGTTATGTGTTTGGAGTTAAAGGCTGGAAAAGAAAGTAAAACAAAATTCACACATGCTTCATTGATAAATCTCTAAAGATCTTCTTGGTGCTTTAGAAAGAAACTGTATTGTTGATACATACAGTAAGGTGCTGTAAAAAAAGTAAGTGCCTTAAATTGAAATTTTACATGAAATTTCCTCTACTGTTAGTATTTTGTAACATGGAATGTGGATTTTAATGGTTAGAGTTCCTGTTGCTGCTTTGGGAAGATTTGGAGCCATGTTTCATTTAAAGTTCAGTTTCATCTGAGAACAAACAAAAATATCTAACTTTTCAGAGCTTTAAATTGTATGGTTCTAAATATCAGCATGGGCATTAGAAGATACAGAGCAGTTTTTAAAAAAGGCCACGTTGAGAGGACAAGGAGAAATGAGTACAATTTGCATTGGAAGGGATTTCATTCTGACATAAGATATTTTCACAAGAAATTTTTCACAGTAAGAACAGTCATATGCTGGAACAACCTCCTCAGGGAGGTAGTAGAATTCCCTCTCTGGGTATTTTCAAGGTGCATTTGTACAGAATGCTAGATTCTGATTTAAACTCCATTTCTCAGGAAAGGTTGAATTATGTTTTGAGGTTCCTTCTATCCTGGGACATAACCTAATCTTCTTCTAGAAGGAAGCTCTATGAAAAATTGGTCATTACTGGGGACAGGCCTGAAAGAATTCTGTAGCTGATGGTCTCCCAGGATGAGAAATAAAGACTGTATATGTCTCTCTCTTGTTTTATGACTGAGGAAGTTGTTAATGTTTAATGGCAAATGCAGCAATCTATCTTCTTTTTTTTTTCTGTTAATTCTTTTCCATATATTCAGAAATCTGGTTTAGGTTAGCAGTATTCAGGGGAATATTTTAGATATAACAGTTATTTTGATTTCTTTCAGTTCTTGTATAAGGGGAAAATATCCCAGCTTATCCCCAAATATCAAGATATTTTCTTCTGAAATATGAAGAAACCAAAGCATGATGAAGCAAGGTAAGATACCTAGTAGCTTTAGCACTTAGTATTCCACTCAGATGAATTATCTGGCCTCCAAAAGACTCCTGTAAAATCAATGAATAAAATAAAACTGAAACCCCTACATTTTCCCCACCAAACTGCAGAGAGAGTTGCAATGTAGCCAATGTGTGAACCATCCAGAATGTTTGTCTAAAGCCAGACAGAAACAGAACATTCAGATCTTCAGGTTTCTAAACATGGGCCTTAATTCTGAGACCAGAACAAATATTTGTAACCCTCTCCATCTCTACTGACTGGCACTCAAAATAAAGGTATAAATTCTGGTATGTGAGAACAGAAGAATTTAGCTTAAGTGATTGGATCCTGTGCTTTTCAGATAATTTCTGTTTAAAATGAATTGCAATGATTTTTCTAGGGGTGTTTTTATTTGTGGCAGATTGCTGTATCTGTTTATGTGATTTATTGCCTTCTGTGGAATTTTTGAGCTGATTTTTCATCATCTATATGTAAATAAATTGCACTGCCAAAGATGGGAATTGGCCTCCTAGGGTTTGCCTAGAGGTCATGACCAGATGTAACCTCAGGTGAGTTGATTGAATTGTTGAGATTAATGATGCCACACTCTCCAAGCAGGATAGGAAGTTCACATTTTAGATGTATAGTGTCATGTGTCCTTCATAAAATCTTGTGGTTGTTCATCAGCCAAGGAGGGCATCAGTGAGCAAAAAGAGCTGTCTCTTGTCTGTATATAATGATGCATTTTGCTATGAGAATTATCAACAAAGGATTTGAATCTTGAAATATTTCTTCCTTTTTTCTTAATGTTTCATACTGTGGCATGAGGAAGTGCCTTTTTTGTACCCTGTGGGCCCGTGTGGCCTGACAGAGGTGGTTTTGTGTCAGTGAGTGATTGCAATGCTTACTGGGTCACTAATAGTAACATTTTTATTAGAGAGGTGAGTTACGGAGAGTGAGCTGCAGACTGGGATGCTTCATTGAGATGTACTAACTTACATGAAGAAAAGAGCATTTACCTAAGTACAAAGCTTTGAGGAAAAGAGAATCACTTAAACAGATACTCTTTAAAGCAAACTTTCTACTCCGTATTATGGCAGTGATTTCAGGTGATGGTCTAATTTAGGTGTTCTTCAGAATTTGCTGTGTTTTCTAGCAGTTGTGGGCAAGGGAGATCTGAATGAAATATTACTATGGGCTCGATGATAAGGGATGAATCCTTATGAGTGGCTTGGTTTCTCTGAAATTTCTGTCATATATTGGGACAATATATATGATGCTAGAGAGGACACCACTGAAAACTCATGGAAGAGGGAGGGTAAGCCTGCATGGCTGGAAGGCAGCACTTTGCATTGTAACTGTTTCTGCCCCTTTACCACCACCAAGAGATAAAAGACAAAAAGAAGTTCTATGGTGCTAAGCCCAAGTGTTGCATCTTTATTCTTTGCTGCCAAGAGCACTTGAGCCTACATACACAGCTGTACATTCAGCTCTCATTCTGTTCATGACTCTTACGCCCTTCTATACAGTGGCTCTATCTATACTGGTCAGGAATAGCTGTTGCACTTTTCAGGACAGCCTACTGCAGAGCTCGCATGATCTGACTTTAAATACAGTTTCTTCAGTGCTCCTTTAAAAAACAGTGACAACAAGTAAAACTCCAGACCTGTCTTTGGATTTCAGTGAGCTGTATGCACCTTGAAAAAAATCTTCAAACTAGTTGCATGGGTGAAATTTACTTTCCTTAATTAGATTTTTAAGACCCCAAGATCTTACCCTGAGGATTTTTGTTGTTCATTTCCTGCCCCTTCTACACCCTAGAACCACTAGATTACAGTGAGGGTACAGAGACCTGTCGTACAGACAAAGGATGCACAGCACTGACTGGTTAGAATATAAGCATCAAAATATTTCCCAGTATGAACGTGTAATTAGCTTTTAGTACAGAACATGGCACTGAGCAGAATTTATTTTTAAGTAGTTTAATTCATCTCTCATACCATTGATAAGCTTCATTCTTCTATGCCTTTGTGAATAGGAGAATACTTCTTTCAGGTGTAGGTTCTCTGTTTGACATTTGTTGAGATGAGTATCTGTGGCTGAGAAGCATATGGAATTTGATGTGGAGTAGGAAAGAAGCATTCTGTATGTGCTTTAATGATTATGAAAAATATGTATTTTTTGGAGGGACTATATTCTGAGGGCATCAGGTGCCAGATTGACTTGCTGTTACTGCATGTTCTTGCATTGTCCCAATACTGCTGTGTCGATTCTTGTGATCAGCTCTGCAACATTCTTATGAGCAAGAAGAAATAAGAATAAAGCTGTTTACTCTAGCTGCAAACTGGAGAAGGACAAATGATACTCTCATATTTCAGCCTAACAATTCCCCTTTTATTCTGCTACAATTATTATGTTTTGATACAATTATTTTACATTGGTGAGTCAGCTTTAGGGAAGAAGCCATTTTCTTTCCATTGTACTTCTCCATGCACACAGAACTTTATCACAAAACTTTATGACTACAAAGTCAGAGGAGCTGTTAGGGAACTGGTTTTTGATTTGGTATTAGTCTCACATTCTTCTTTCATATAGACTTCAGCCCTCATTAGGCCTTTTTTTTTTCCCAATTGAAGTTGTTTTTATCTCATTTCCCCAACAAATCAATCAATCAGGACCCATCCCAATGAATACAAAATATCCATGGAAGAAAATATTGATCTCTCCTTAGTTCTCCTTAGCTGTTTCTTATTATCCAGTTCTCTTCTAACAGATGCTAAACAGAAACTAATGGGCTTTAAAAGACATTTCTCATATTCTGTTTTTCAGTGCTGAAGAATAAAAACTTGTACAGGTATTGGGAGTCATTATTCACTCTGGTTAAAGAGTGCAGTTGCCTTACAATGATTGTTTGCCTTGTAGAAATATTTGTATTTCCTGCTGTGTTAATTGCTGTTACTAGTATGGTCTGGAAGACAAATAGCAGCTACCACAGTCACCTGTTAGCCAGTCAGATTATTATAGGGAGTGAAAGGCAGCCAAATAATTTTAATAGGATTTGTAGCTGTTCCAGAAAATAAAAGATTTCAGAAACAAAAATAGACCACTTAGACTCCTGCTTGTTTTCCCTGGTAACACTACTACCTGTTGTGCACAAATGTTTGTACTAGCATGAGATCACGGTCAGGGCCGCTAAAGGTAGCTGCATGATGATGAAGAAAGACAGGACAAAATAAAAAAACTTGAGGTTTACTTGTTTGTATAGAAAGTGGACTACTCCTCTTATGTAAAAAGAAGTCTCAAATCAAACAACAAAAAAGGTAGGCCCATTCCCTTGTATTAGGTACTACATTACCTGAGGACCACTCCTTGTTTGGGTGTTCTGCATGTGTGAATTGCTACCTCTGGCTGTTATGCTTAAGCATCTCCTTCCATTCCAACAATTCTACTTTCCCCTCTCTCCTTCTGATAGCTGAATACCAAAGAATTCTACCCTGGCAGAGTCCCAATGGACACAGCTGTCTGATAGTTCAGTCGTTGTGGAAGTAGGATAAGACACCTGTCCTCCATGGAGGAAAAGTGTTGGATCATGCATCATCTTAGCCTATTTAAACTGAAATTCTTGTTTCAAATTCCTCCCTAACAACCATCTTAATGCAAACACAAACTCCCCTGTTTCATCCAGCGATCAGATGAGCATGTTGAGCACAGTCTAATATTGCAAGTTATAATGCAATATGTGATAACACAGCATACTTGACTTGAGGTTAGAGTTTTTCAGCAATAAACATTATTTACTTTGTGCAATGAACACAAAATCCTTGGCTTAAGTTTCATGTGGTGACTGAGATTTATTCACCAGCTGTCATACTGTGGGTAGTGCCTATTGCCATAATAAACCAGTATTTATAACTACCATTATTGCCAGTAAATACTGGGTTAGAATGCTTACAGAAGGTACAAAACCAGTAAGGAATATCCAGAGGGTTATTACCTTGGCTCCCAATGCAAGCATTTTCTGTTTGAAGTAGAAACACAATATTTTAGTTGCGTGGCTTAAAAGCCAAACACAAGAGGACAGGGAGTTATCAGCCTGGTGTTTCAGGAATCTTGATTTTCAAACTACTTACAGACACAGAAAAACTTGAAATTTATGGACTCCAGAGAAATATAGATCTAGCCCAGCCTTTTTGTTCTCAGCTCCCAAATGTACGCTAAAAGTAGAAATAAACACCTACAGTATATTTCTTGGCATTAATATCTTTGCAAATGCAGCAATCTTGCTGCATCGTGGCAAGATGTGTCATTTTAGAGCAGTTAACAGAAAAAAAGCACAAAATGTTTATAGGAAATATTTGTTATTTTCAATTAATTTATTTACAATTGCACTTTTCAAAGGCTGTATGCTTTTCTCATTATACTCTCTCCCTACTTTAGATTCTGTACTCTCTGTGATAAGTGAAAATGGTGAGAAAAAGTGTTCACAGAAATACGTAAGCAAGTGCAATGCTGAATTTCAGCTTCTTTGTCTAATTTTAATTTGTCACACAAAGCAGACTTTGGAGATTAAGTCAGGTATCTCTAGAAATGGTCACATATCACAGAATTCAGAAAGAGTTGACAACCTCCAAAAGAAAAGGTGATTTCTTCCCTTTAAAAGTGAGAAGGAAAATTTAAGGTAGAAAACTTTTTTTCAAAAATCATGTCTTTTGTAAATGAGACCAGTACTGGCAAATATCCTAGTCAGTGTTCTTGATTCCTTGCTCATTCTCATTCCTCAATTTGCATCCTTTGCCTAGGATTGAGAAAAAAAGTTGAATCATGGAAACTTGTCACAGAATGTGTTGAGTTGGAAGGGACCCACCAGAATCATTAAGTCCCAACTCCTTGCCTGGCACAGGACACCCCAAGTATAACACCATGTGTCTGAGAGTGTTGTCCAAAAGCTTCTTGAACTCAGACAGGCTTGGTGCTGTGACTACTTCTCTGGGCAGCCTGTACCAGTGCCAACCACCCTCTGGGTGAAAACTTCTTTCCTAATGGCCAACCTAAACCTCTCCTGACTCAGCCTTATGCCATTTCCTTGAATCCTGTCCCTGGTCATGAGAGTGAAGAGATGAGTGTCTGCCCCTCTGCTTCTCCTCATGAAGAAGTTGCAAAAACAGTGAGGTCTCCCCTCATTCTCCTCTTCTCCAGGCTGAACAGACCAAGTGACCTCAGGCACTCCTCATATGGCTTCCCCTCAAGGCCCTTCACCATCATTATTCCCCTCCTTTGGACACTCTCTAACAGTTCAATGATTTCCTTATATTGTGGCACCCAAAACTGCCCCCAGCACTGGAGGTGAGGCTGCCTCAGCTCAGAGCCGAGTGGGACGATCCCCTCCCTTGCCCAGCTGGTGATGCTGTGCCTGATGCCCCCAGGACAGGGTTGGCTCTCCTGGCTGCCACGGCAATGCTGACTTGACTTTCTGTCAACCAGGATGCCCAGGTCCCTTTCCATGATGCTGCTCTCCAGTATCTCATTGGTCAGTCTGTCTGTACATCCAGGGTTACCTTGTCCCAGGTGCAGAATCCAAAACTTCCCCTTGTTAAACTTTGTACAGTTGGTGATTGCCTACCTTTCTAATTTGTCAAGATTTCCCTGCAGGATCTTCCTGCCTTCCAGGAAATCAGCAGCTCCTCCCAGTTTAGTGTTGTCAGCAAACCATGTGAAATCAGGAAGAGTGAAATGTTTTACAAGTTACCTTGTGCACTTTTGAGGTTAAAAGTACAAATAACAGGAGCAACAGATACCAATGTATAAATTAGTTCCTCTAACAGTGATTTCATCCAATCAAAGGAAATATAGTCAAAACTGTGCTTGGTGAATTTACATAACTGCATACATGAAAGAGCTAAGTCGCAATTATTAAATTACTTTGTAATATGATTTTTTGTAATTTCCTACTGAAGTTTCTACAATTATTAATTGAAGGAAATAAACTAGGCATGACTATTAGAAACAAAACCCATTTTTAAACTGATACTAAAAGAGAAATAATGATTTTTCTTGTTAAGCTTTGCTGACTGGTCCCTTATTAACCTTTCCTTGTCATTCCTAGAGGCTATTCTCATATTTCATATTGATCTCCAGAAAAACTGCATATACTTTGGTAACAAAATCTGATGAAACCCAGAGTTCAGAATATAAAATCAGTCTGGAAACAAAGATTGCTTTGTGGTGATTTTCAGCATACTTCCCACTAGCAAATTGAATAAAACTATGGGATCCTCCTGTATAAACTGAGCAGGAATGGTTTGCAACATGTGATAGTCCTGTTGATTTGAAAATATTTATTTTTTTCAGTATGTTTCCTTGATTTTGAAATGGAAAAACTCAAAAAAAAAAAACCTTAGACAGGCCTAGAGAAAGGAGCCATGCAAGGTGTCACTACGACTAAATTATCTTTGAGATGCCTGACATGATAGATTGAAATACCCTTCCTTAGAGTGGATCCTATGTAATTTTCCTGAGCTTGTATATTAAAATTATGCAAGTGAGGGTGAATACTGAGACTGGTGTGGGGTTATTAATATCCTTGTTGTGAGAACCCATTCATATAAATTTGTAAGTGTTCAGATAGGTCAGAAACCATATCAATGGCATTATAAGCAGAGAAACAATCTTGGTAGGCACTTAAATGGAAGCTATTGCTGAAAGCAAGGGAGGACTCAAAAGAAACAAGAAGAAACCTGTAAAAAATGTCAGAAAGAAGCCTCAAGGGAAAGCTGGTAAACATGACAGTGTGAGAAGTGATCTAATTTGTATCTGAGATTTGCATGGAAGAGCTTTCACAGTTGTGCTAAATTTCTTCCTGGTATTTAGGCAGAGAAAAGATTCATGACTCTGTATGGTATCACCTGGGGAGCCAGAGACAGTTGTACAAACCACAAAGACAGTATTTTTCTTACTGTTATGTTTAGAGGAAGGCTCAGTGCTTGGTTTGAACTGCATACATAGGGTTTGGACAGGTGAACTTATGTGAGTTGTTTGCATTTTAAAGTGAAAAACTGTATTCGTATTTCTTCAAGAAGAGAAAAAGAAAAAGTATTTTATAAGCTACTTAAACACGTGTCTTAGGAAAGTGCAAGGTAAGAGAAAAGGCTGAAGATTTGCCTTTTGCTTTATTAGAATGCAGGTATTTCTTTTTCCAGGGAATTGATTTAAGAATGTACGAAATCATACTTTTAGCCTGAGAAAATGAAACTAAGAAAGTAGGTTTCTGCATATACAAACCCTACTCATAACTGTATCCAAGAGAAAGATCTTCACCTTAGGGGACTCAAAAATGTAAAGTTGATGTTTGCCAGAAATGCATAAGCTTTTTGAAAAGTATCCTGAAAAAATACAAGGACAAAATAGTGCTTAAGAGGGTATTGTATGAAAAACTCTGTAGAATCTCTGACAATATATTTTAAAATACTTCAGAGATATGAGATGCTTATGCTGTTTCAGAAAGAAAATCATTACTTCAGGAATGGTAAGATTATGTTTCCTATCTGCTCAGGGATGTGTCAATGAAGTCAGAGCTTTTTCAGCTACAGCCAGAAGGTTGACTTCCGTAAAGAGGAGGGAAATCAGATTTCTCACTGCAGTTTACTGCCAGAATTTAAGCAATAAGCTCCCTTTAGCACATCAAAACCAGCAACATTGTTACTGTTTTGTGGGAATTTCCTTGTACATAAAACATATGAAATGTAATCTTATTTTAAATACGTTGGTAAGCATTAGAACAAACATATGCTTTGTGTTACCAAGCTGAAAAACAATAAGATCCAGTCTGATTGAAATAAAAACAGGTTATTGAAGACTTTAAAATACTTCTAAATCTAAAGGCTGATAGAATATTTTGTTATCTAAAAATGTATGTTTGGTGAAGTACCAAATGTCTGCTAGAAATGTACTGTCAAATAATATATGTTTCTTACCGCATTCATCATGCTTTATTTTTTCACAGAAACATTTTCTTTCTACAGTGGCAAATCATGCAATAGAGAAAGGAAAAAAATAATTAGTGCTGTCTGCTGAAACAAGATTAATTTCTACCTTTTTAGATAGAGAGAAAAAAAAATCATTCTTATCTTTCAGCTAAACTTATCCAGAATAAATATTTTGGTGGCTCTTGTTTGTGGGAAAGTGCAAAGTCCTGCTGGTTTGAAAAACATAACATCTAGGAGTATTTTATTTCAGTCTATGTTTAGGACTTTCTCCCCATTGCTCACTCCCCAGCCACGTTTTTAATTTGCTTGTTTTCCAGGATATTCACTTCAGCTTGGAGTCATCAGTTGAAAATAATGACTTTTTTTTCTTCATACATACATTTTGCTCAACAGAATGATTCTGAACTCCTGGCAGTAAGATCAAAGAGATCTTTCACAATGCCTCTCTCTTGCTTAGCATGTAACAAGCTCACAGAAACTTCTGAAGGTTAACTATTAGGTCTCCCTAATACAAGCATGGAGAAATAGGGCCCTGACTGTAAGATTTTAAAAAAATTATCTTTCTCTCTTAATTTCCATTGTGAAAAGTAGCTTCTTACAAAGTTGACAAAATTTGTTATTTGACAAGACAGAGGGGATGGCTAAAAAAAAGTTTGCATTGAGATATTTTTTCTTCCCCTCTTTGTCCCCTTTTACTTTGCTGGAACAACACAAAATAGTTTCTGTTTTGTTAAATCTAGCCCTGAAGTAATTTGAATTCTCATACCTGTTTCTTATCTGATCAGATAATGCCTGAAATATTGTTCACTCTTTTAAACTTTTGAGTTGCCTTTTTTTTTTGTTGTTGTGATTTTGCTCAAGATCTGAAGGTGTAATTTCTGTTGCACTCTATAAGCACTTCTGCTATCAGCTGTCTCAAATCTTATTACTGATCTCATTAAACAAATATAATTAGGAAGATCTGTGTTATATGTAATCTGAGTGTTGATGCTATGGAAAAGGACTCTATTAAAAAACCTTAGAAGTTATAAAGTTGACAGAAGCTCATGTAGTATCCTAGTATGTCATTTAGCTATTAAATTCCATGAATTCTGACTTTTTATTGTACTGTATCTTGGAAAGCCTTTGCACCTGTATGAAGTGAATGCCAAATGTTGTCATAATGAGGTTGTTTTTAACAGTGCATTTCTCCGTGTTATTTTGCACTGTAGTGTAGCCTACTACAGCATAAATCTATGTAACTTTTCAGAGTTTTGTTCTTCCAAGCTCCCAGAATTCACAAAGGATAACACACAAAACCACCTGTGTTTAGCAACATTTGGTTGTGATAAGGATAGTTATTTGCTGACAAGAAAATGTCCATTGTCACTTCCTACTTGAAAATTACAGGACAAGTCTGAACTGCATATAGTAGCTCATACAGTAGTATAAATGTTCAAGGAAGCCCAGAATTCTCATGATTCACAATTTTTGCCTAGCTCCCAAAGTGCTACCCACCAGATGTTTAGTTTGTCTATAATGGCTCTGTACTGTTGAATTTGAAATTATTTTTATTGGTTAATTCTGATCCAGGATATGCAAGAAGTTAAAAAAAACCCCAAACATTTCAAATAGGTTGAAAGTTCCACTGTATGCAATGGAGCAACTTATGTGCAAAATTATGATCAAGATCTAAAGACTCCAATCTGTATTGATACCTAGTCAAAAGCTCTAGGATGAACATCTTTAGTGAATAAAAAAAAAAATCAGAGAGGATGAATTGCTGAGCAGATAGAATTCAGAGGTCTGTTGAAGTTTAACTGTGAGAGTCAGCCCTCTGATATCATCCTGGGAGGAGCCTGTGGGTCTCTGCTTGAGCATGAGTACTGATTTTCTGCTGGATTAACAGGGGACTGCAAGGCTGCCTCAAGAATCCTAACAATAATTTGGGAGTTTTTTGGAGATGCTTAAATTACTCTGCCACTCTGTTACCTATTTATTTATTATGGTTAAGAAATTCTTCTCTATCATTAGCTCTTTTTTTATTGTTAGTCTTGGGCAAAGGATCTAACCTAATTAATGTTTGCACATGCTGACTCAGAGACTTTGATAAAATAAAATTACTATGATGGAATTGGCCTAAAGCTCTTCTTCTTACTAGTATGCCAAATGATCTTACAGAAACAGAAGTTACAGCTACCTAAGCAATTTTTGTGATAGCCCACTTATCCTATTATAGATCTAACTTCCTCACACATGCTATTGCAATTTGGAGCAGGGCTTCAGTGAAAATCAAAGCATGACCACTGACTTCAGTTAATCTACATTGACTTAGATCTACTAAATGCCAGGTACAGTATTGACGACGTTTAGACATTTAATGCAAGAAATTCTATGGTTCTGTTATATATAAATATATATATATATATATATATTTATTTATACAATTGTTGTAAAGAATTTTATAACTTGTTCATGAATGTCCCTTATTTCCATCCATTCTTTCTCCTTCTGAAATAACTAAGGAAATGAAGGGCAGCTGGTGTTGCAGAATCCTCATGGTACTGTCCAGTTATGACCTCTGGACCGCAAAGCTTTCACAGAAAGCAAACAAAATGGATATGTTGAACAGAACCTTTAAATCCAACAGAGGCAGGAATGCTTTTTTAAAGCATTTCATCTTGACAAAAGAGATTAGAGAAGGGAAGCAGCTGCAACTGCAATGTCTGCATTGATTCATCGGGCATACCCTAATAACAGGGAGCAAAGTGTGCAGCTCAGCATGCCAGTGTTCAGAATCTTGTATTCTTCTAACAGTGGCATCTTTGGGAGGCTGGCATTTTAAACTCCCTGAGAGGGTGCACTAAACTTCCTCAAAAAATATGGGTAATACTGTAGTAGAATAGAAATAGCTATGCATTCCAACTTTGTTGTGATAACTCCCCATCTTTTCTTCAGACACGTTTGATCTCTGTGCTTGTTTTCAGCAACAACCTAGAGAGTCATGCTACATCATGACTTTATTCTTCATTTTTCCTATGTGGTGGGTGTAGTCTGAAGTGTATTGGCATTCCTAGCAAGGAACCTCAGTCACAAAAAGGAGGGCAGGGGTGAAGGGAGGAAGGATAACTCCTTTTCAAGCTCTGTCTCCCCTGACAATGTGGATGCAACTGGCTTTGCAGACAGACTTGAGCAGGAGCACAGCTGCAAAAGGCAGTACAAATAAGCTGCTGTGAGTCTTTCAGAGTCAGAGTAACAGACAAATAATATTTGTCTGGAATAATAATTCTTTTTCTCTTTTTGGATTTTTTAATAGTACAGATCCACCTACAAATGATAAAAATTTATACCTAATTTCTTTTTTGTATGATAGTAAATTGCAAGGCTGATAATTGATAGAAATCATAGCAGAAGATGGCTTTTGATAGGGAAGTTGTCACCAGTATAAGAACTGAAGAAAAATAATCAGCTTTATTTTTATAATAAGCAGAACTGGAGTACAAACACAAAGGCCCAGAGCCAGAGAGAAAAACACTAGCTAGATACTACTTTTCTGAGGCTGATCCAAATATTTCTATGGTATTAATTTGAGCCAATGCATTGAAAGTAAAAAATTATGTATCTTGCCCACAAATGTTAATTGTCATAGGCCAAGACAGCATCACTGTTTTAGCACTGGATTTAATTTCAATATACTAGGTCATAAGAAAGGGTAACTACAAGGATTTTCTCTATTTTAGAGGGAAAAATAAGAAAGTTATTTAATTTTGATATGGTTGCAATACATAGGGATTTTGATCTTCCCTAAGAAACTTTGGTCTCTCCAAAAGCATCTATCAGCTACTTAAAACTGTGATGTCACTACTTTATTTCAATTTGAATTTACTTCAAATGTCTTCCCTTCATAGATAGGGTAGGTTGACAGAGGGTGTGAATAGAGAAATGTTGGCTGAGCGTGAAATGAGTTCAAATATTCGCCAGAGGGTATGCTGCTTGTCTCCTGTTTTATGGATAAACAGTCGCACTGGGTGAGTAATTTAGTTGCACTGTGGATCTTTGAGTGATAAGGCTGTTTACCTTCCTCATTCATTTTGATGTCTTCAATCCTGCATCACACAACTCCACAGATCACAGATTAGTACCTTAAATCACAGCTGTGTAATACACTGCTATTTCCTGATACCCAAACTAGCTTCATAAACACACTTTGGGACAAACAAGGAGTGCCTGGATCTATAATTGGGGTAGGAATGTGGTACTTTTGAAGGGTGGGAAAAAAAAGCTCCTTGAAGTACTGCTTTTTGAAATAAGATTAAGATTCCTGACTGGTCAAAATCATTTGGCAGAACCATTATTTTTTCCAAAGATACTTTCATGGGACCATATATAATGGCAATTTATTTTATTGAAGTAAGTTTTTTTCCTAACAGTTTATGGTAGACTAGGAGCAGGAACAATTAGAAGTAGTCTGTATGTATCATTATATTTACTTGTCCATGAAAAACTATTTTAGGTTTACCAAAATCAGTGGCAGGACTTGAACCCAACACTGGAAATTCTTTCAGCATTCCATGACAGTTATTCCAATGCCTTTGCTTTACAGAGTAATTGTTAGTAATGACTTGAAGTGAATAATAAAATATAGAAGATCCATTACTACTACGCACAAGGTTAAACATTGCAATGAGAAGACTTATCTAAAACACTGCTCAGTTTCAGACTGTTCTTTTGATCCCTCTGTTAGTACAAGATAGGTATGAGCTAGAGTGTTAGGTTTGTATTTTCTATTTCCTTGAAGATGTTTTAGGATTCTTTAATATCTGTTTTGTAAATGTGCCTGAGAAAGTAATATAAAGGATATTATAGCAATCAGTTTTGTTCTCTTAAGTTGCACTGCCTTTGAAGTTTTCCAAGCTGTTAAATATTTACATCTTGTTAAATGCAAAGCGAGTTAGACCAGCAGAGAGATTCTGCTGAGAAAATAAAGTATTTTGATACTTTATTTTTTTGTTACTTTATTTTGTTACTGCAGCCTAATTTTGGTTTATGGCTTTTTGAAAGAAAGACAAAGCAAAACTTTATCAGCCAGTTCTTCCGGAAGTCCTGGGGTTTTCAATAGTGTCTGACCCACCTAGTCAGGACAATCCACAATAGTCTTTAACACAGGAATTCAGCACAGAATATGGCTGATTATTTATGATAACTTAGAGTGACAGTTGTTCATGTTGCAGTAAAGAATCACATGAAGACTTCCAGTCATAGGCTCTTGGCAAAAAGAATTCACCAACTGCAAACGGCAACTTAAACCAAAACCCTGGGGTATTTTTTTCCAAATTCAGGGTTGTTTATGTTTTGATTAATTTCTAATTGGTATTAGTCTATACTTCAACTCTAGATTTATTCTTCCATGTGTCTCTATCAGAAAATATCAGCATTCAATAATCTGTAATTTACAGTGTAAACACAGTGTAGCCTGCATTAAGTGCCATCTTTTGAGAATGAGGATGGCATAAACTCTCATCTCCACGGGGTAAATCTGTAAATCTAGGCACGGTGGTAAACAACTGACATTGCTTTTGTTAGGTACGGCTTGTTTTGTCTTATTTTGACAGAAACCTTGTGTCCACAGTGGATACTCTGAGTTGCTTGCATGATATTATATACAAAGTTTAGAAAGAGGTGAAGGAACAGTGCTAGTCCAAATACATGTAGCTGAGTCAGGAATTTGTTTCTGTCTGTAGGGTTTTTGGGGGATATTTCCTATCCATGTAATATAGACATCTATAGCTCAAACACCTAACTGAACCACAAGTACTAATTTAATCTACTCCTTACAGTTCCCTAATAAAACTAAAGTCTATCAAATTTTACATACCTAAATGTTAGAAATTTAATGAAAGTTAGTCACATAGGCTTTCGCTTTTGTTGTAGAAGAAATCCGCACAGGGGGGCCTAAAGATGGTATACATTGTCATTTTGAGTTGGTGGTAGAAGCATCTAAAGAGAGATCAATGTTGTTCTGAAGTAGGCTGGGCTCCTTAACTCTTGTTTGTCTAAAACAGGTGATCCAGTCAGAGTGTGCTATATCTTCTTTTTCTTCCCACTCTTGGGTGTGCTTTCTGTGGAAACAGAGTACAGACAGAGGCCTTATCCTGATAAAGGCTTGGGGCACAGACAGGAGGGGCACCCACTCATGTGTGTTGGGTATTGCCAGTCTCCCCTGTCTGTAATACTGTGGTTTAGACTAGATGTCTGATCTTTAAATCTTTGAAGCTTTGTGAGAAGAATATCTTTCAAATAGCAATCTCTTGTCATCTTCTCCTTTGAACTGTGGATGGATTCTGGAGTTAGGTTCTACATTTTTCTCTCTTTGCCTTCCTGTTTGAAGATCTGAGGCTGGCATTTAGATCTCAATATAAACAAAGCTGATTCAGAACTTTTAATAGTCTACTCCACCTTTGGGCTCCTGAAACTGGAAAGCTTCATCTCTGATTCAGCTATCTGATACATTCTGTAATCATTTAATCCACTTGCTCATGGTCCTTATTTCTTTAGATTATGCAATGTAAAAGTTATGATTTTTATCTCTTGTGTACTTAGTTTTTAAATATTTAGGTGTCTGGTGGGTCGATTAAGAATGTTCCAAAAAAACACTCCTCAATTGGACCTTACCCCCTTCAGAAATGGCAGCTATGAATGTCCTCCCAAGCCATGGCTTATAAATTGGAATTGTAGAAATAATAGATCACACTTTTTCCTGACCTGATTTTTCTGTTTTTTCTATCTGCAAGGCCTTGTCTTACATGTCCCAGATATGAGAATAATTACTTCAATTTTAAAATTCCATTCATGAAAGGATATACCTTTTCTTTTATCCCCTGTATTCTTTTATCCCTGTATTCTGAAGAATAACAGTTCACCCATTTTCTTCTCCAACCAATGAGATTTCTTTTTAATTTTCTCCCTCCACAGTTCACAACATTTTTGTGTTTTCTGTTTACTGCTTCCTACATTTATTCCTAGTTTACACCACAATTGGCACCTTTTTCATGCTCCATTACACTAGATTTCCTTTCTATTTCCATGCTAATTTCCTGAAATGTTCTGACTCTTGGTGTCCAGGCACACTACTTTGAGGATGTGTAGGCCTACAGGTTTACTTGTTTTAGCTGCCAAAAATCATAAAATATCTTGAGTTTTGAAGGACCCGAAATGATCATCAAGTTGTAAAGGTATGTATCTAGACAGCAAAAGCAAAGCTTTGATATTGAAAGAATAAATCTGAAATTAATATGTATCTCTAAATATGAATATCACACTTGATAACAATACCTCTATGAGATGTATATATATATATATTTAGGTAGGTTAAAAGTAAGTTTGTGCAGAAAGTAGATACTTCATATGGTTTAGCATGTGTTAATGAATTTGTGCCTTGCAACATGAAAGTATGACTTGTACTCTATTTTGTTTTCATCCTATGTGGTAAATGGTGAGAAAATGTTTTCCTGCCTTTGTAGGAAAAGGAAATTTTTTCCTCCCTTTGCCTCATAATTTAACTTCAATGGTGGAATGCATCTGGGCATTAAGCATTTCCCTTCCACAATCAGCTGAAATTAGAGATAAACCCCAAAAATTTGAGTAACTCTACAAATTGGCTACTATATATATATAAATTCTACATATGGAAAACCATATGAAAACAATAACTTTTTCCAGGCGGCAGAAAACTTCCTATGCTTATTGCTGGGGCTGGTGTAAACTTGCCTATTAAGGACAACTCAGAAATTATGATTATGCATGGCACCTTGTGGATTTCAGAGTAAATTCCCTAAACTAGCTTTCCCTTCTTACTATGTCTTGCATATTTATGTGAAAGCAAAGGAAGTCAATCCATTTTCAGCAGATGGGAATGGTTACTTTGAAACAATCAGCTTCTAAAATCAGTAGCTGTTTCATTGGTTTTATTTATAAATCCATTAAAGGAAGGAAGGATAAAGAAGAAGCCTCACATAAAAATGGTCTGAATTCACCCCTCTCTCCCAAAAGAAATTAAAAAATCAGTTTCAGAACAGCTCTTAAAGGAGAATTCTCCTTGTTTCTCTTTTACTGGATTGTAAGATTAGGTATTTTTTTTACATTAAAAAGTGAATTAAAAAGTCACATCAAATGCTACGAAGTCCTGCTCAGTAGCATTTGCATTATTCAACACAGTAGGAGATAGCAACACATAGCACCTAGAAATAGATTAAGACATTTTTATTTACCAGTTATGTAGGAAGTCTTGCGGGTAAACAAGACCAGATTTATAGCAGTAGAAAAATAATTCTGAACAGGTGAATTATTATTCTGGGTATGCATAAAATCTTATTCAGAATCCCAAACCATCTTCTTATATTCTGATTTCCTGTAGGAAGAATTCAAAGTATGTCTGAGAGTGGTGCAAGTGTAAAGGTCTATGTTTAAATATAAATACCATCTGTCCATCTCTCTCTCTCTCCTGAACCAGCCATCCATCCATTCATCCACATGAACACTTGCATGTATGTATTTCCAAATATGTGGATGGCCAAGCATTGAACTTCAGTGTGCATTTGTGTGAAATCAGTCATCATGTGCATTTATATAGTACAAGGAATTTCTGTGTATGGAAGAGCCATTTCTGTAGTGTTGAGCAGTTGTGAATGTATCCTGGGGTCACAAAACACCTACTCTTTTCCCTCCAGAGATCAGCCTTGCTTCTAGGTAGGCAGCTGACATATTGCACTTTATCTATTCCATACTGCCTCCAACAGCTCTCCAGTGTACGCCCTGTGGAACAGGATTTGATGGAATGGGGAAGCATGCTGAGCTAGTGGCCAGCTTTTGGTCTGCCATCTGCTGAATGTAGCTGACATCCTCAATAATGTGATCCAAGGAGCATTAATATTCTCATTAAAAGTGAAAATCAGCAGCAGGTATGAAATAGTTCAACAGGGAGACTTAAATTTTCAAGTGCAGTTATTTTGAGAGTCCAGTAAATGAAAAAGACTAAACATAAAGGAATTTCAGAAGGATGATGACAACCTTTGTTCTTACTATGGTTAAAGTATGTATTGGGTTGTGTGTTATGTCATAATATTATGAAATGTTAGACATTAAAATGTCTGTCAAGATGACTCCTATCTCAATGCAGGGTCTTCATTCTGAAAGTATTTGTGAAAAATACAAATATACTAGAATGTTACACCCCTGTTTTTAATATTAATATATAATAAATACTCAGCTATGTCAATATTCCATACATTTATGCATAGAGCACCTAGAAATTGTATCAAGTTTCCATAACTTTATGCCTCATACAAATCTCATCTTGTTGTTTTTTTGACAGTACCTATTTTTTTACCATAATAACAGCACTAAGTTAAACTACTACTTCAAATCCCTCTTATTTTACACGTCTTAAAAGTGAAGTTCGTGGTAATTACAGCATGTTGTTCCACAGAAAAACAATACTAAGAAAATAATGGGAATAGTCCTTTGTCTTGCAATGAAATTTAACACCTAATAGTACAAATTGCATGATCTGTATGACTAACTGGCTCAGTTCTGATTAGCATCTAATTGCAGATCAGATCCCTAATGACATGGACTCTTTTTCAACTGGTATCAATAGGAAGAGTAAGAAACACTTTTCCTGATAGTGTACATAGATAGAGTTTAATTCTGCGAGGAAGAATACACAGTGGAGTTCATTTTCTGCATTTTTCTGGTGATCTTCAACTATGTTGAGTGGTTTACTATGCTCAGATCTCTACAAAGGATCAAAGCTTCCTATTCTGTTACTTGGTAGAGAAAGACAAACTTTTTGTAAATTTCTCTTTCCTTTTTCTGTATAATTATATATCCCTGTCTGTGTAAACATGGATTTGAAATTTTTCACTGGGTAGAAACATAACCTCTGAGTCCTAAACCACAGCTTTTTGCATGTCTGGGATTCACCCATAGTGTTGTTGCTTCCTTTGCAGTACTCTGCTAAATGAAATCTGTTGATTCTGCACACTGGATACACACAGGAGTCATGGGGAATTATAAGAGGCAAGGCACTCTCTGAGTAGATTCTGTTACACACACTTGCCATTATGTTAGAGCATTTTAAAGTTAAAAAGGGTTTATCAAGCTTTAAAAGAGTGAGTGCACAGTCTGAATCAAACAATACTGCCATAGTTTTTTGCTAGATAGTCCAAATAAATCTAGTGAATAAGTGTGCTGTTCTGTTATTCCTTAGGAGAGGATCAGACCTTGAGTTATCTGGTTGGCTAGCTGAGCTTTAGTTCTCAATCAACATCTACCTAGGCAATACTGAACATATTTTATTTAGATAGAAACTTTCAGAAAACCATTAGACTTTTAAAGCTATGAAGCCCACAGATAAAAGCAACCCTCTTGATTATGTTTGAATTAATGTCCACCTGAAGTTCATTTTTTAAAATTTCATCATTCCTGCATGCATGAAATTGATACAATTTATAGGGTGGGTGTCAGAGTCAGCACTCTGTAATTTCTCTCAAATGATAGGTCAGGTGCTTGAATTTCAGCACAGAATGATTTCTGTGTTATCTGTATTTGTTTTAAAGAATAAAAGCAAAAGTATCCTTCAAATCACCAATTTCACTTAAGGAGATTCAACCTATAGAAAGGAAAGTATTTGTGTGGATGGTTTCCTTAAATTCCTGTGATAGGAAACTATAAAATAAACATACCTTGCTAAAATGTTTGAATGAGGGAGCAGGGGTCTCATACACCACCTAATGTCCTCAATGTTAAAATAAACTTCTGCCAGAAGGTAGAAATTATAATATGATAACATATTTTTTTGAAAAACAGAAATTTTTTGAAAACTGTAAAGTCTTACAAACTGTAGCATTTTTTCATTTCACTGTAAAACCATTGAATAACAAAAGTCCCGTTGACATGGAAAATTTGCAGAACTACAAGAGGAGAAAAAAAAAGAGTAACTGTTTTTTAAAAAAAAGAAAGAAAAACAGAAGTCTAGGCTGGAATTTAAAAATTGGAAGTTTTGACAAGAATAACTTCTGTAAGAAAACAGACAAATATGAGCCTAAATTGTGATAGTGGTGAAATCTTTGTGGAGTTTTTACACCTTTAATAAGCAATTTTGATGTCCAATTAGCACTCTTGCTCAATCACTATTTTTCATTCAAAGAATATAAAATTGACCTATTTTATCCTTTTCTTCCTTATTCCTCTAATTTGTTTTATGGTTATTATGTATTGAAAGCAGTTAAAAAGCAAAAAGTGAAGTTCTCTCTTTCTGTTGGAGAGAGCAATTACAATGCTGGGTGCATAAAGGAATGCAGGAGAACCTGGCTCACCCTTGAAATGAAATAGTTTAAATGTTAATATATTAACTCATAGTATAAAAAACTGTATGAAATAAAGTGCTCACTGATGAAGTATTCTGATAACAAACTCAAGTATCGTTTACTCCAAAAAGGGACTAGACTCCTGCCAGCATTTCCTTATATTTTCATATAGCATAGCAAGTGCTAAGGTTTTTTTCTGCTTCAGAAATATTACTTTATATTCCTGTGACTGGAAAAAAGACAAAATTTCTTTCAGCTGACTTGCTTCTTGTGACTATAGCTATTTCCGGGATATTTTTAACCTAAATATTATACAAACTGATGCTTTGTTCCTCAATGAAAAGATTGTGGTCTGCATTTATTTCCCATGCCAGTGGGAAACCCACACTTTCTCAGTGGATTATCATAAATGCACTCTAAACTGCTCTAATGCTTAATCCAACGAGTAGCTGGATATTTTCCATCATTATAAACAGAACAGATGCCCATATTTAGAGCAGTGCAGTTCCCACATTTAAAGTATTTTTGGCATTTTCTACTGCAAGAAGCTCTTTTATTCAATTAAAGTATAGACAGTCCTGAGGTCAAATGTGCTTTACAACTTTTTTATTTCAGAAAAAAAAAGTGATTAATTTTGGTTTGCTAACAGACTTTTGGCCAATTTTCTTTTAAAATACTGATTTCATGAGAAATTATGCTCCTTTGCTTTGAAGCAAGGAAATGAATTTCACTTTGCTTGGTCTGTTAGAATTTTCATTATACAGATCAAAAAATGCATTCTATGAAAAATCAAGCTACAGACATATTACAGTGGGAATACTGAATTATCCTAAATGCTAGTGCTTTTACACACAGCTGCCAATAAGAATATTTGTTGTTGTTGTTGTTATTATTAAGTTCATGTGTATAATATCCCTTTATCTTCCCTGTGATGTAATCCCATTGTAACAATGGAAAATCCTCACTGAAATTAGTAGTTCTGACTTCATGAGTGTTTGAATAGAGGGTGTAAACCAACCTTCCCAAAGCAAGTGTACACAAGATATTGGATAGCTGCCCAGATAAATACAGTTCACCTACACAATAAATAAGGTAGACCCCTGAAATAACTTATGGTAATGTAAATAAACATTTTATTTTAATGTAGACTCAGTTTTCTTTATTGCCCAGTTTACTAATGTTTAAATGTTTGATATTTCAAAAGGAATTACTTGTATTAAAACTTGAGGTTATGTCTTATTTAATTTATATGTAATATATATTATAATTAATATTACAGAATTACATTTGCATAATAAATAGAATTTCATGTTTCATTATTCCCATGGTAAATGCTGTTGCATGTATAAAGTGTGCTTATGTGTCTCAGCACCGTATGAAAGTAGCTAGTCTTTTGTAGTAGCTAGCTGTTTGTAAGCAAGCTTTCACATTTTCCACATTTTCTTTCCATTTTGTGGTTTTTTTTTTAATAGTAGTAGTAGTTATTCTAGAATTTTAGATAATTTAGCTTGTCTGAGTGGGGTACATAATGTACTTTTAGAAAAAACGTGCTTTCAAAGCTTGCATTTCTGAATTTGGGAATAAGAAGGAGCTCCTGTCATTGTGTCTACAATTTCTGTAGGATATGGGTAGTTGATAGTTCAGGGCTTCAGCTCACCTAGCTCTTGTTGACAGCTGCATCAGTAATTAGCCCAGCTGAGGATCCAGCCCTTCTGAATGGATGGAAGGAAAGAAAAAGCTGGATCTAAACTTTTTAGCAAAGAAAATACTGACAGTGTGTTCAAGTATAGTGTCATCAGAGAGTAAGTAGTTTTGTTTCACTTCAGAATATTCTGTGTGGTTTAATCAAATTTATTTACACCAAACCATTTCCTTCAACCCTTTGCAATTACCATTTAACAAGGCATTATATTATTATTATTTCTAGATTTTACCATAAATTTTGCTCAGTCTTCTTTCTTTTATCCCTTTTTATCTTCTTAGAGCATCTCGTCTTTTGCTGTCCCCTGACCCTTTAAACAATATCCACATGAACTGGATTGGTCATTTTCTGTGAGGTCTTATTGAAGTCACTGAATTAAATGGAGAAGAATCAGTTACTTTAATAGGGCATGGCCTTAGCCACTCAGGGGACTAAGAATGTGCGACTCATAGAGTCATAGGATGGTTTGGGATGGAAGGGACCTTAATGGAACCATCTAGTTCCAATTCCCCTGCAATTGCAAGGACACCTTCAACTAGACCAGGTTGCTCAAAGCCCCATCCAACCTGGCCTTGAACACTTCCAGGGACAGGACATCCACAACTTTTCTGGGCAGCCTGTTTCTGTACCTCACTATGATTTCAGTAAATAATTTCATACTAGTACCTCAATCTCTCCTAATGCACCAAAATCCATCTTCTTTTAATTTAAAACCTGCCTTGTCCTATTGCAATATTCCCACGTAAAACCTCACTCTTTTTCTCCCCTGTAAGTGCCCTTTAAGTACTGAAAGGTCTCAACAATGTCTCCTGGGAGCCTTCCATTCTGAGGTTGAAGAACTCCAATTCGCTCAGCCTGTCCCCATTGCAGAAGTGCTCCATCCCTCTCACCCTCTCTGTGGCACCTCCCTAGACTCAGTCCAACAGATCCACATCTTTTTTTTTTATGTTGGGGACCCCACAGGTGCATGCAGCACTCCAGGTGAGCTCTCACAAGGGCAGAGTAGAAGGGCAGAATCATCTCTGTTGACCTGCTGGCCATGCTGCTCTTGGTGCAGTCCAAGATGAGGTTGGCAATTCTGGGCTGTCAGCACATACCATTGGCTCATGTCCACCTTTCTGTCCATCAGAACCCCTTCTCCCCAGGGCTGTTCTCATTCACCTCTCCTCCCAATCTGTTTTTATATCTAAGATTGCCCTGACCCAGGTGCAGAACTTCACACTTGGCTTTATTGAACCTCACGAGAAGTTACATTTCCCTTTTCCCTGAAAAGTCACTGGGAACCTCACCTGACTGCTATGACTTTTCCAATATGATGGAGAGTGACCTGGCAACAATCAACCAGTTCCTTTAGGACCCTGGGATCCCTGTCATCAGGCCCATAGACTTGTGCCCATTCAGTTTCATGGGGTGGTCTTGAACCTGTTCTTTTCTTACAGTGGGATGTATTCACTCCACTCCAACCCAGAGTTTTGAGGATGAGCGATAACAGATGTGGATAGAGGTGTGCTTGAATATTTCTGGGGCTTTGAAAAACGGCAGAAGTCCAAGAGTAATTGGACCAGCTGGATGTTCAATCTCATCATTCAGATTTAGGCCCACCAACATTGTGCTTTCACAAAACTGCTTTGCAAAGAAATAGCACTGCATTGACAGACTTTGAAGAGACCAGCTGGGCTCTTCTTCAAGGTATGTTGGCGAATAGTAACAGAATAATTGACAGCTGAATTTATTGAATTCTTTCATCCTCTACAGACATACATGTCTGTGATAAAGCACTTCAAGGATACTAAGCCTCATGTAAAACCTGGAGAGAAATTTTTACATTATATGTACCCTTTTTTTCTTCTCTGCTCTGATATGGATTTGAGGAAACTGCAAGAGAAGTATTTGGTTTAGGACTGGTATGAGTAGAACTGATCTTTGGGCCCTCTTTGTGAGCAATGAAGTGGTAGAAGACTTCTTGCTTGCTTCAGATTACAACCCACTTGATAAAATTTGTGTGTGTCAAGGCTTTTGCTACTAAATATTTTTGAATTAAACTAACCACAAATAAATGTACTTGGTTTTGACACCTAAAGTACTGAAGAGATCTTTTCTGCTCCCATGATCTCTTAGTTCTGTTGCTGCCGTGTTGTTCATAGAAGTATCATAATAGTCACATGCTTTTCTTCTCCCAGAAAAAATCATGTTTGGAGCACTTGTTAATCATTCTGATTGAGGGCATCCCAGATACTTTACACTCACTTGATTTTTAGGCCTCTTATCCCACTCTAGTAGAGCCTGATGACTGTGGAGACAGGCAGGCCAACCTCTTCCTCTAGCCAAAGACAGATTTTTCAGGAAAGTTAATGTATTCACTCCAGCCACAACTATGTTTAAAGAGACATTTTGTTTTGCAGAACACACATCCCTTGAGTCAGGCACTCAGGTGCATGGGAGAGTAGTGAGTGAGGAGGCTGAAAACCTAGTCTGTAGAAAAGGCTATGGAAAGGTAGCCCCCCATTTCTTCCAGAAGCTTGGAAAGCACTTGTTTATTGGCCTCGAACATGATGGAAAACTCAATCTCTGAAATCTGACTTGAGCTCTCTCAATTTTTCCTCCCTGATGACGACAGAAAAAGCAGCATGGACTAGAGCTGAGTAGTAACAATACTGACTGAAGAGTAGTGAGATCTTGACTGTATGTTTTGCTTCAGGTGTTCCATTTTGGCTGTGGCTGGAATAAAGGTTTCCATGTACAGTAGAAGTGATTTTAGTTCTAGCCATCTAAATTCTTTGGTCAATATTAGGACACTTACAAACAGGCATATTGGGTGAGATGTCTTTGGGTTTGTATGCTGAATAGTGCCAGCACACACCACAGTATTCAGCAGATAATGCTTAGTGCTGTCTAGGTCTTCTTGACTGTGCGTACTTGATACAGAAGAACTTGAAGAGTTTTTGGTGCTAAGGGAGGCAAAAAAAAAAAAAAAAAAAAAAAAAGGTTGGAGAAGGTACAGGTGGGGAAAAATAGAATGGAGAAATGCAAAACCTGCAAAATATTTTGGTTTTGTGGAAGTATACTTTGTTCTCTTGAATGAACATACAATTTTATGCAGGTGTGTGTGTGTGTGTGTATGGTTTGCCTCACTTTATTTAAGGAGAGAATTGGAGTGTGGATCTGGAATCTGAGTCCAGTAATCTGCCTAGCATTCAATAGGCTGCCCAGATTTTTCAGGCAGCAATGAGAAGTTTTGCTCAAGGGTTGCTTGCATTTGTTTGAAAGGAAAGAGCAAAAGAATTCTGATACAAAACCTCACCTACATTCATTAGAATTGTGGTCTCTGAATTCCTCTCAGAATCTCAGGATCTGATGTTCCTGTGTCTCTTCATTGAACAATTATTTTCATTTGGACTCCTCTTTTATTTCATTGTGATTCTATTATTAAAAATTAATCAGAGCACCCATGTAACTGATATCACTTCTGATTGTATTTAACTTCTGCTAAGTATTCTTCTTCACTGCATAACTTTCTCCCTTCACCAGAAAACACTAAAACCAAAAAACTTCAAAATGTTTCTTATCATATGATTAGGGTCCAATCTGCCTCTTGACATTTTTCTTACAAAATCAAAACTTCAAGTTATTTTTTCTTTAGACTGTTAAGTAACTGTTCTTGAACCTATTCCAGATCTGAAGGGCTATTCTTAGGAATGTGTTCAATATTTACTTGAATAAGATCTTAACCTTGGCTCTTTTTAAAAATACTTTTTCATATCTTCATTCCAAAGAAAATAAGTCACTGTCATATGCACAAAGGCTCGTTATATAAACCGCTTTGGCCAGGTGAGCCAAATGATCTTTTGGAGAGAAAAGGGAGTCTGAAATATTTCTTTGATGTTTTTTTTCATACTGAAATGGAAGGTCACAGAAAGCAGGGGCAAGGTCAGTTTCTGTTGTTAGGTATAAATTTTCAAACTCGTTTTTCAGCACAAGGCAGAACTGGAAAAGGAATAAATGGCCTGAATTCAGAGAAAACATATGTATGCACTGCCCAGGTACTTCAGGTGGCCTTGTGACTGTACACCTAACAGATGACTTGAGATCACAAACTGTTTAAAGATAAACATTATTCAGTCTGAGAAACACATTTTTGCTGAAAGAAACAACATTGCTAAGCCTAGTATAAATTAATAATCTTTTCCTTTCAGTGTTTCTCAGCATTCTGTCTGAGTGTACTAATATATATTAGTACTAATGTACACGAGTGGAGAAATGGGTCTTCTGTGCAGTATGCTACAAGACAAAAATTGTTGCATACACATAATGAGAGACTGTGTCACAAAGAAAGTCAGAAAAAGCAAAGGACTTCTATGTAAGTAACTGTGAACTGCAAAGTAGAGGAATTCTATGTCACTGAAAATAACAGCTAAATGTAGCATGTTTTACTAAGTGCTTCACTTTGTCAATTGTAAGACCATGACAGAGGCAGACTTGTCATCCACTTGAATCCCAGTATGACATTTGATATAAATATAAAATGATACTTGATCAAAATTTCCTAGGTTATGTAAAAAACCACACAGTACAAGTTATTTTGGTGTCTAGAAACCCTCATCTAATATACTACAGTATGTACCATATAATCTCCATTATCCATGAGCTGCTTAAATGAGTTAGAGCTTGTAAGAGCAGAAAAAGCCAGGCTGGCTCCAGGCAGAGACAGGTTAAGTTTGGGCAGCCTTATTCCTTTAGACATAGTCCTTCACAGAAAGGGCTACATTTTTCCAGGACCAGAAATACACTTTATGCGGTATTGCACAGAATAAAGCTGAATCTTAGTAAGTCCTATGAGGTTTAAGTTAGCAGCTTAAACATTTCTGAATCATGCTACCAGGGCTAGAAATGGCTGTGGAGGGTATGGGAGCACCTGTGTCACTCCATTTGAAGAGTGTTTGGATTTAGCATGAACTCACCTGTGTGGTCTAGTTGTCACTGCATTACCTTTTACTATCCAGTGTCAGGAAATTAGTTTGGATATGCAAAAGTAGGCACGAATATTTGGGGCTGCGCCTGAGCTGAGATCTACTTCAGACCAAGAAGATGTTGTACATCAGACCAGGGGGATTTTTTTCTTTATAATAATTTTCTAAAATGTAGACATGAGAAGTGAATTACAAGATTATGAGAAGAGATATCTGGATATGTTTGTTGCTGCTCAGTTTAGAATAAGAAAAACTCTAAGGCACAAATCCTTATCCCTTATGTACGATAGGTGTTTACTGACTTTGGCTTTAATGGTTTGCACAGTCCAGAGATATATGAAGACTACTAGAACTGATAACAGAGGGAACAGCCTTTTAATGAAAGCTTTTAGGTGCACAGATAGACCCTGTGCACATGTGCAGCATTGACCTGTCACCATTTTTTAAAGTTTATCTAATTATTATATTGAGCAGGTACATCCAATAGGAGACTGGTTGCCCTGGTAATACACCCTTGCCTGTGCCCCTTGGAGTCCCTCCAAGGGTTCTTGCCCTGTATCTTGTTTTGACTCCCAGGTGCTGGTGCAAAACAGGATGTCCTTGTTAGAAATCCTTTTCCTTGAAAGTAAGACTAAACGGAATACGTGAGAAAGGGAACTACTGTTCTAAAGTGAGAAGGTGCTAGAAAATATGCAGCTTTATATATTAAAAATCTGCAAAGCTAAAAACATGTGAAAAAGCTACAAATCTTTAGGCATCAGTATTACTTACAGGATAAAGAACCAAGCCGCAAAAAAAGTTAGTTGAGTTAAGCTATTGCAGAAACTACCTGCACATCTGCTTTGAGGTGCTTTCAGGCATAAATGCATTGGTTTTGTCCAGGAGTAAATTGCATTGAATTGCTTTGGAAGAATAGGGCAATTTAAAATTTGCCTGAGTGTTTCCATCTGTACAAAAATTCCCTGTTTTCTCAAGCCATTTTTCAGTTTCTCACAGGGTAAGAGCATCTGTCCTACAAGCATATGTTAAGACATTTTGAGCTCTTTCATCACTAATCCATAAAAATATCCTTACATTCCATCTGGAAAATAATTCACATTCCTTTTTCTATTTAAAGCTGAATTAGAAATCATTATAGGAAGAGAATTTGGGCGGCTACTGCTGCAAAAAACCCGAAAACCAAATCAATGATAGTGTAATTATTCGTAAGTATAGTTCATTATTCGGCCAGCTGCATACACAAGACATCACTGCCATTAAAAGCTGTGAAAAAAATACTTGATTTTCCTCAACACTTGTAGCTCAAACTATTTTTGATAAATCATTGAGATTTGCATCTCTTGTGTCTTACATTTATGATCTTAAAAGGAAACTGCAATTTTATTAGCACAATTTTATTAGCACTGTAAAGTCATACCAACATACTGTGTTAGAAATGGGTTTATTTAGCTTTATGATAGAAAAACAAATATATTAATCATTATGGGAAAAAGTACTGTGTATTATAATTGCACCTGTTCTTGCATAATAGGAAATAGAGTTTGAACCATGCTTTCCTGGAATTGTTGTCTGACTGGTACAGTTGTTCACTAAATCTGATACCCTTGCACTGCCATTCAAGAGATGTTCTATTTCTTCTAGTTTATTCATTAATTTATTTATTTTTTAAATGCCTGGCATGTTTCTCTTTATATTAGTATCCTAGCTATGTTTCCTGAGTGGCTTCTGAGGATGCCTTTCAAGCCTGGACAATAGCATCCAGTGTCTCCAAATTAGCATTCCTTGATGCAGTTGACATAACAGTCAAATGTATGTGATTGTGGGCTAAGTTAGAGGTAAAGAATACAGTGTTCTGCAAATTATAGGAGCTGCTTGAGAAGCTTTTTTTAGTTCTTTGCCCTCCTTAAGACTATTTTGCTTACTTTAATCTAAGGTTTTCAAATCAGCCTTATCATTTGCACCATCTGCAAGAATTGTGCCTCTGCTGAATTGCCCTTCTTTCCCTCAGCTGGAGGGCTTTAGTTGTAAAAGCTTTCAGGAAATAGGAGAAAACTTCATGATTTATGTTTCATGATTTATGTTTCACCAAAGAAATTGGAATTCACTTGTAACCCCCTTCTAAGCTCAGATTCTTTCATGCATTTACCTCCAAATGGGAGAATTGCTCGTTTCCAGGCAGACCCCAACAAATGCCATTAAAAAGAACAGCTATTTAAATAAGTGAAGTGGTTGTTTCTGCATAAGTAGTAGGGAAAAAACCCCACTTTCAAGAATTTTAACAAATCAAATAAACTTTTAATGGCTCTAAAAATAGCTTAAATGTATCCAACAAGAAAAAAGCCTGGAAAATGAAATTTCTGACCGATGGAAAATTCTTAATACTTGGATTCCCTTTTTGATTTTCACCCCAAAGGAAAACAAAAGCTTATATTTTTAAATTTTTTTGTTGCAAGCATTTTGATCTGTAGGTGTTGGTTATTTTAGCCTGAATATCTGGATCAATAGAAAAATAATTGAGCTGGAAAATTGAGTCTTTTTAATTGTGTTAAAAAAGAAAAAGAAATTTTTTTAAATGGATTTTTTTCATATGGATTTTAAATTTTTCTTCCCTCTCCATAGAATCCTCTAGATTCTGTGGAAGGCTGTAAGTTTATATTGTTAACAAGAAAATATGAACAAATGTAATAAAACCAAACAAAAAAGTGTGGAAGAGGAGAGCTGAGAATAGTGATTGTTAAAAAGATAAAATACATTTTTAAATGTTTTTGTTTGAAAGGAACAAGGTTGAAATTTAGTAGTCAGATGAAATAGCATTGTAGAGGTCTGAGACTCAGGCATTACTTAGCTAATTAAATTATTGTGCAACTGAATTGAACATTTTTGTCACATCTGGCAATATTAGGGAAGGATGGCTATGAGGAAACAACTTTGGTTGCTGTTCCAAAAGAAATCACTTTCAAGCACAAGGTCTAAGAACTTTTAAGAACAAATGGAAGCCTTAGGAAGGGAGAGGGAAGCTCAGGAGAAATATTATCTGTGCTGCAGATGTTATGAAATAGTCTACAAGAGAAAGGTGACTTACTAGCATGGCTCTGCAAAGAAGAGGTATTGATCAGGTAAGAGCTGGGCAAACATTTTTGAAAGCTCAGAACAGAAACAGACTGTACAGTGCCATGGGCATACCCTTGAATCCTACAGGGCCTTTGATGAGTAGGGTAAAATCCTGGTTCAAATGTTCATTGTAGTGTCCTGGGGAGGCCACAGGACTGGGGTTTATATTTACACAGGGCTTCATTCTGTGGTACTTTATGGAAAGTTTTCATGTCCTTCATTGGCACAACTAATATCATACCTACCCTTCCTTTAAAATACACATTAGGTCAAATTTTAATAAAGAAGACAGAGAAATATTGGTGAACGGGTAGATCCATGCCCTGTTGCAGATCCAGTTTTAGGCTAAGGTCATGTAAATGTGTCTGTCATACTAACTTCAGCGATTTGAGCAAATTTTCCACCTGGTAGAAATGGTCTCCCTGTTATATGGAACAATCGTCTGTCTGCTTTGCAGTGGCTTTCACGTGCTTTGAAGAAAACAGATTGCTTTCTCATATCTGCAATATATCCTAGAGTTTATTTCTTGCCATTGAATAGCTGAGGAGATCAGGAACTGGTTAACTCACTGTGTAGAGTGCTATTAGTGCAGTATGACCCCACATGAAGATGAATTATTTTTACAAAAAGCTTTCACTTTTAAAATCAGCTATGATAAGACCATTTTTGTTATCTCTCAATATAAATCTGTGCATTTATGTACACTGCATGTCTTTCCCAGATCCTCAATGAAAGTAAGCTCTGTTTGGGAATTTAATGTTCGCTATTTTTCAGAGCTTTCATTTTATTTTAGCATTTTCTGATTTAAGAAACAGCAATATGCTTTGGCATTTCTTATCACTAACATCTAAGGATAGGCAAATCCACAGCAGACTGGGAAGTGTTCTGTGGAAGAAAATGACTGCATGTGAATGAAAATGCCTGTCTTTTTCACAGTCTGGTTTGATTAAAAAGTTTTTCATTAAATGGATTAAAAAATAGAAATTATTGTAAAAGCTTTAGGATTAAAAATTGCAATCAACTATTACTTCCCAAGTAGTTTACTTGGGAAATTGTGTAATCATTAGATTTTTTGGGGGAAAAAAAAAAAAGAAAAGCCATTTTAAAAGTATGTTCAGATTAGGTTGATGCTAGAACATACACTGGCATTGGGTCCTGCTTTCTGGCTGAAAGATATCATTCTGGGAGAAACTTTTTTTGTGAGTAAGGTTGCAAAATCATAATTTGCTAACAGAAAACCAAAGAGGCTTTACTAATGATGGAGTCATTGGACTGCATCCCAGTAGAGTTGAACTCTGTTCTTGGCTTTCACATTGGCCTACTGGGTGAGTTAAGGGAATCTCCCTAACTTCAATCAATATGAGCATCAGTGATCCTATCTCCTTTGAAACAGATTTTGGGTTCTACTGATGAAAAGTGTTATTGTCACTTATCCTTATTTAATATTATAATAATTTAATTCAAGTCAGGTGTTTTCTTCTGAGGGAAAGCTGTTAGCTTTAGGAAGATTCAGTTGTATTCTTCTTCATGAGCCTTTCTGAATTTCTGTACCTTTCAGTGTAACATAGTCTAATATTTAACTTTTTGCACATTCATAGGTTTGGGGTAGAAACAGTAAATATTAAATAATTAATTTGTTCCCTATTAAATGTCTCTAAGAATGTGCATGGAGTAGGTAATGTTAAACACTGCAGCATCTAATTTAGCAGGTACAGACACATCTGCTGTGAAACTGAGCAAAGTGCTTGCTTAATGGATGTGACCACACTACCATCTTTCTTTCCTATGGTTCAATGGAAAGCAAGATCCTTTCTGTGTGGTCTTTGTCTGTGTCTGCTGGTGCTCCAATACAGGCAGCAATTCTGGGAAGAAGTGACATTCCGGATAGGATTGTTAATAATCAGTGTGGAATTTGCAACCATACACTGGCAAGGTTTCCTGTTGGGACCAGGGATTGGTTTTCTTTACCATATTTTGTGATTTCTGTTGTAGTTTTATCACAAATCAAACTGCTGAGGGGAAAATACTGAAATAATAATGTTTATAGTAGTAATAGCAGTAGGGGCATGGGTATGTGTGCTTTGTACTATCTGTTAAGAGTTTTCCGAACATAAAATCTAGTATCACTTGAAGCAGAGCCTGTCATATTATCATATTTATCTATATTACTCAGATGAAGCCAGACTTTCTTTCTCTGATGGCTATACATGGACATTTTTCAAAACCCAGACTCAAAAAAGATATATTACATATCTCAGAAAACAGCAACTCTGATATTAGCATACCAGGCAGTGATGGCCACAGCTACTCAGGGACAATGTCACCGTTAGGACATCCCAGAGGCATCACAGATTGGCAGTGTGTGCAGCACCTTCTGACCATGGCCCACAAGGTTTGTCTCAACAAACTGTCTGGCTAATGTACCTCCTTTTATTGCTGGTATTTGGATTGCTCAATGGTACCCAATCAATCCCTAACATGGCTGTTTATGGGACATAAATGTATCAGGTAACTGCACAGGAATGATCATGCCATAATTCAGAAAGCTCATATCCAAGCTGTGTTTGACTAACAAAAATTGCCTAATCTGTATCTGACTCAGGTCAACAATATCGTGCTTATGATCCTGAGAGATTCATATGGATTTTTTTTTCTTCTTGGGAAGAATTTAGAACACTAAGTTGCTGTTATAGACAAAGACAATAATTCTCTTCCTACCAGGAATAATGTTCTTAACAGTGCAACATATTAAATGAAACAGTGGGTAAAAGCGTAGAATCATAGAATGGTTTGGGTTGGAAGGAATCTAAAATATCTTGGCAGTGAGGTGTAGATAAACTGTATATTGCCTAAATTTTGAGTGTTTAAACTCTGCCTAGTTTTGATTGTCCTTGTGCCACTGGGGCTGTATGACCAACAGGGCAGATGTCTGAAAAGATGTGAATGAGGAGTGTTATGTGAACTTCATGCACAAGGCGAAATTCAAGAATTTTCTAATCTGCTGCTAGGGAAACCATAATCCCATCTAGAGAACATCTCTCTAAAGAATGTATTTTTAGATAAGGGGTATATCTTAAGGGTATTGCCTTTAGATACCAGGGAATTTTGCAGCATGTACCTTTGACATTTGTCTGTGATCTCTTGAGACCTATCTCCTGCTGGTCTGGTGAGCAGTGGGTCAGAAGTAGCATCCAGGAAAGGCTGGAGCTACTGTGGATTCTCAGCAAATTCAATCTGCCAGAACACATTAAACTGTACACTGATCTCTGCTTTTCAGGCTCAGTCAATGGCTGTCTCTTTGTGGGGCAAGCTGACAATTTGTTAGGAAGACACTTGCCCTGGGATTTGGCACTTTTGTAACCATGAAGATAAGTTTAAATTCTCTAAAAAATTATCCAAATCCTCAAATGATACTTGGAAAAAAATTTGTCTGTGGAAAGGTTAAACTATCAGAGAAACAGCAATCCAAACAGACTGATTTGATTCCATGCACTTTCCAGACTGAACCTGGCATCTCTCCTCACAACATCAGAACAAACTAAATCTTGTTAAAATGTAAGTCTGCTTTGGATGTAACCAGAGGGAAGATGATTATTAGAATGATGGCTCAGCTCAGGAGAAATCTTCATGAATTTGTTTTTTTTTTCAAATATGAGCACAAGCAGTACCTCAGAAATGTTTGTCTGACTTTGTGAAAACAGCAAAGAATTTGCTACAGCCTTAGGCAGGGAATTTCAACTTGGGTTACATAATACTTAGGAGTGCCCAAATGAATAATACCCCAAATAACTATTGCAGCAATTTCTGCATCTTTGGCGTAGCATGACTTAGCTCCATGTTGGAAGTAGGCAATTAAACTGGTGAGAAAATGCTGATAGTAGAAATACATCTAACAACTGATTTGATTTCTACAAATTACATCATATTTTTCCAAATGAAACACAAAAAACCCACAGGAACTTTTACACTAGTATTTCACATAAAAGTCTTTGAAAACTGAAAACAGTTGATTGCAGTCAGAGGATTTTATTTTGTGGTGGTTTTTTTTTTTCTTTTTTTTTTTTTTTTTTCTTTTCTTTCTTTTTTTTTCTTTTGGGCACACTGCGCCTTTCTCCTTTCCCTAACCAGTCTTTAATATGATACTGTAGTTAACAAAGTCCAGTGTTCTGGTTTCACACAGAGTATGTGCTGAAATTTCCAATTATCTTGTTAAAAAAATAACAAAATAGATAGAAATATAGATTATCTTTAAAGACAGAGATATAAATTCTCTTTAAAGATAATATCAAATAGTTCTAGGATTGAGAAGAAATTATATCCAATGAGAAATTCAAATAAAAATACCTCCTTTTACATGTCCTGAATTTGTGTAATACATTTTATATTCCAAAATAGATGGGGCCAGATCTCTGGATAGTGCCCCTATTATACCAGTGCTGTTGGATTCTCATTAAGAGCCATAATTTCAGGCTCAGGGAGATCAGAAGGATTTGAATAGCACACAGGAAAAAACCCCTAGAGTACTCATAATGCTGCCATTAAACATTGTATCACAATATACCTTCAATTCTTGCATGACCTGCATTTCCATGGTTTCCCTGCCAGTTTAATTTTTGATCTATGGATTTTAAAATCTTTCTTGTAATTTGGAAAAAAAAGAGAAAATTTTTTGGATGATCGGTTTTGTCTGACTTTATTCACATAATCAAAAAGAAGAACAAATGCGAGACAGCACTGTAAGTATAAAATGTAACGATGCTTTTTTAACAGCGAAGGCTTCAGCTGTGCCCAATAACAGGAATGATATAAGTCAGTATCTGTTGCAGAATCTGAAGTTTCAGCAACACATCACACGCAGAGTGCTTATATTAGCACTCAAGGCAACATCCAAGTTCTTTGCTGCTTAGTTATTATGAAAGAGTTAATTTTTCTAACATCTCAAAATAATTTCTAACATTCCAGGAAAGGATAATTTTAGAGGATTTTAAGACTTTGCTAATTTGAATTGTATGGGGTGTGTTTTTCTTTGATTGGGGTTTTTGCATGTACAGATTGCATGCAAGACTCAAGATAATTCTGGAGGAAGAAAATAGGCAATTGAAACTGTCATCACTGACAGATAAAATGGAAAAGAGTGGAGTTTTAGAATCATATTCCTGAAATAGTTAAAGAGGACTAACTCTTGAAAGAGCCTGTGTGTTTGAAGATCAAGATAAATAAGGGAGGAGAGCCAATGAAGAACTAATTTGCATTAACCTAAATTAGAAGACTCTGGAGATAAATTTTACAGGATTCTATGAGAAAAACCTGAAAGATCTAAGATAGAAGAGAAGGATTTTATCATACTGTAATATTATTATAATACCTGCATAAGAATTGGAGCACTTATACATTAAAACAGAATTGCATTCATCTTTACATTCCAATAGATTTGATAAAGAAAACAAATTCCAAAGGAATACCAAGTATCCTAAAAAAATTAATAACCTCCTTGTTAGTCTTTAGTTGGCCCAGAATGACATTATTGGAGAAAATTCATTATTTCTTAGCAGGCAGACTCTGAAAAACAATCTGTCTTCTCTGTATGCAAAACTAGCATTTTCATTGCAATGTGGTTTTCTTCTGCAAAGAAAAGCAGAATAGAAAAAAGTGCTATTCTTCTGTAGGGAGTCTCTGGGAGGTAAATAACTCTCCTTAGATTATATGTGAATGTCAAAGCTTTATTGCAAACAAATTCAGACTTTTCCATACAATGTTACTTGAAAAATGTCTCTTTATCAATCACTTGAGTTCAAACTCGCTCTCTGGCTTTTCTATATTCAGAGTAAGTGGCACTGTAAAAACGACCAGGAATTTCCAAGATCCTTTTTACTTTGGCTGTGACAACAACTAATATGTACAGATGATTCAGAACTCTCAAGAGCTATAGAAATTTTTTTGCATTGATGACTAAAAATTATTTGAGAGCATTAGTATTTAGGAGCTGGCCAGACGTTTTCTCCGCTCGTGCAGCTCTATCACTCCTGTGACTCAAAAATAACAGGTGAAATAAATATGCTGAGGAAGAAGGTGGAGGGAAATCATATTGTTCAAAAGCCAGACAGAAGAATAAGATTAGTTAGAGCATGCAAAAGCATCCACATTTCTGTCTGCTTGGCACAAGCAAAAGCTAGGAGAAACCTGATGATTCAATGTAGTGTCATAGAGCTGCCATTCAGACCTATGGATAGATGAAAAAGTGGAGGGGGATGTGAGGTAAGGGAAATAATCTGGGATAGGAGGAGGACAGTATGAGTGTTGCAATGAGCTTTGCTACCAGATGGTGGCTGGGAAATCTGATGTCAAACATGCGAGTTGTGCCTGAGGGTTCAGGGGAAGTGCTCTTCTGATAATGCCTGAATTGTGTCCTGGTCAATGCTCAATCAGATGTCTGTAAGAGGAGGTAAGATGAGGACTTTTGACATTTTCACATTTTATGGATGTTTATTTCAAAAGGTGAAAAAGAACATAGTAACTGAACATGTTGGTGTAGTCTTTGCACAATTGACTGGAGCAGATGGCAGAAGTTCTGTGCCATAGAGATAGCAGGAAAAAAGAAAGAACTGGTAGCTCCTGTGAAACAGTAGACATGTTATGTTCCTTGCATCTGGTCCTATGCCCATCACATTGCATTGTGAATATTTTTGCCAAAAATCGATTCCACTTTGAATTTTCATTTAAATGTGGTGGTTGCAGTAATTGCCCAAAAAGCTGTCTCACATTAAAAATACAATTTCTGTTCAAGTCCAGAGAAAAACTTGCCAGAGAGCAACTTAGCAGCAATGAGGAAAGGAGTTGATGTTAGGAGCTATTGAACTCCTGGCCTGAATAAAGCAGTGTGGAAAAAGAAGCTTCACTTAGGTTAATGCAGTCACTTACTCTAGGCTAGGATTTTCCCAGATTTTGTAAGAAAATTTCAGTAGTCTCAGATTTGCCTAGTGCAGGATGGAAGGAGTTCTTTAATAATGTCCTGCTTTTCTGTAATTTTTATAATCAAGCTCCGTTTGTGATTAAAATGGACGTGACAAAGGGACATGAGAAGCCTACCTATATTCAATAGATAGGAATCAATCTCCTTCTCTAGCTCCCATAGAAAGAAGTACCTTGCAGTGATAGGCATCCAACTGTTTGTCTTATTTAATAAATTGTCAAATATCTATGCAGATTTAGGTAATTGTCAGATAAACTTCTATACATTTATGCTCTTACTCAAGCCTCTCATTGAAATGTATTCCTTTACTTTTGTAACTGTACAGTGACATCTATATTATAAAATAAAAAGAAGTTCTGAAAATTTACTTGCTCTTTTCCCATTGTTCAAAGTGACAGTACAGTTGTGATGTGACTCACAAGTTACCAGTTGAAAAATCATTTATGTTCTCATTTGTGCATTACATATTGGAAAAAAATAGCTGATGATCCTAAGTGGATCTGACACCAAATGCTCGTGTTGTAGATAAAATTTTTCAGCAGTTAGACTCTTATGTCCCCATCTTTTCTTCTGCCCCTCATTTCCTAATGTCAACAACTATAACATTTTTAGAATACCCTGGGAAGAGTAGCTCAATTTTGAAAAGTTAAGAATGCAAAAAAATGTTCCTGAAGAACAAATGTTTCTAAAAAGCCTTGGAAGGGTTTATGAAACTATCAGGGATCACTGTTGTTTGTTATCATGTACAAATGGTAATATTTACATCACTTAACCAATAGGCAGCCCTTTAATGTAAGGTTGAATACTGCTTTAATATATACAGTATACACAAGGTATATGCGAGAAAAGAAAGAAATTCTGAATGCAAAAAAATCCAGCCCTTGGCCTCAGATATCTGTGTCTCATTTAATGTTTTCTAAAAGACATTTAATCTTGAATTTAGATAAATGATTTGGAAATAAGGGCTCTATAACTTCAGCAGGCACATTGAGAAATCCTGTCCAGCAGTATCATACTTGCAAGGATGGTTGGCAATTGGTTCAACTAACACTTCACAGAAGCCACCTAGAGACCAATTCTTCACTTTGATGATTTTGAAAAAGTAGGCTGAGCAAAATTTGCAATTTATTCTCAACTCAGAACTTCATGAATTTATGAGATAATTCTGTAATATTTTTCATCACTTCTGTGCATCTCCATCACTTTGGAGTTTTTTCTGATGTTGAAGAACTAAAGTTGTTTTAAAATATAGTGTATATTATATAGATATATGAAGTATTATGTAATATAAATATATTAGGTACTGAGCTTACTGTATTATGACAGCACCTGTGCATCTTCACAGTGTCTCTTGTAACTTTATTTCAGATCTATCAGCAGTGAATAGGAAAAACTGTCCTATGGCTGCAAGCTTAGATTTACAGCCAAACGATGAATTGATTACAAGCCTCTGATACCTTTGTCAGATGTGCTATAACAAAAATTCTTTTAAGGACAATGACTGGCAGAAACACAAAGAATTTGCTGCTCAGTTCATTTTTTCACTTTGAAATCATGAGTTAAGAGATGTCTCCCTCTAAACACCAGAGGATTAACTATATATAGGGTCAATGTCCTTTTAATGGCTGTTCCTATTTACAATCTGTGAGGCAGAAACAGAGACTTGATAATTTCAATTGCAGGGAGGAATTAATGTGGGGAGAGAGGTGAGTTGTCCTACTTAAACAGTGTTAGACTCGAACTATATAAGATATTAATATCTTATCTTCCTCCAAGTCCCACAGTGGAACTAAAAAACAAATTCACTCAAATTGTTCAGCACACTGAAATAATCAATTCTCTGAGACATTAGAAGTAACGGACTTCACTTTTGTGTTGTGCAATTTTAGTGTAAATATATATGTATAAACACACACAATATCAGTAAAGGTTCCTTGCTGCCTTTGCCTTTGGACTTTTGGTACCACAGGAGCATTATAGGAAATCAGTAAAAAATCATGCTGGCTCATTTCCTGAAGGAAAGAAGTCATTAAATCTCTTCATCTTAGAATGTGATGTTGGTCCTCTTTACTAATTTTTGACCTAAGATTTGAAGTGGGACTTGCTCTTCTGGCATCATAATGATAAGAAACAAATGTAAAACTTGAGGAGTGTGTGAATTTCATAAAAATGATTGGTTCTTTAAAAGGAACATTATAAGTCTTTCTGTCTTCATGCATTGTGGAATGAGTATAGGGAGAGAGACAAAGGCTGGAAAAGCAAGAGTGACAACTGATTGCTCTCTGAAATGGTTTTAAAGCTTGTACACATCAATACCAATGTACAACAGACTCACATTGGGCACAATAACAAAGTGCTTTAGGATTATATTTCCATAAATCCCATAGGAGGATTTTCTTGATGTAGAGATCCATACCAAGTTTGAGAATAAATGCCTACTCTATCTTACCTGCAGAGTCTGAGTTTACTTTGGAGCTTAGTTACCAAGCCAGTCCATGGTATTTGAAATGTCATGGCAGTCAAGTGAAGTCCCAGGAGTCTAGAAAAAGGGAAAATTTGTACTCATCTTTCAAAAGGGGAGACTGGAGGACCCTAGGAACTACTGACCTGTCAGCCTCACATCTGTGCCTGGGGATGCGGGAACCCCTAGGCAGGTGCTGTTGTGGTGACCACCTTCCCGAGAGCAATCCCCTCCCGCTTTGGAACGACTGAGTCCCACAGCCCACCTGGCACTCAGGCCCGGATGAAGTAACTCACAGTCCACCAGTGAAAGAAGGAGGACTCCCCACTCAGTAGATCCAGCTGGGTTTATTGGAGGGAGGTCTGAGGGTCCAGAGGAGGTAGACGGGAGCAGGAACGAGCAGGAACAAGCAGGACCACAGGAAGCACAGAACTTTCTAGAACTGAGAATGGCTAACAATTAACTGACAGCAAGGAATTTCTGGGCAAAGAACCATGGGAAACTGTTTGGGTTGCTCGCTGTAACTTCAACACTAGTATCCTCCCATGGTATCTTCCCATGACTGCCTTCCATATGAGATCATGGAACAGATCCTCTTGAAATCTCTGCTGGGGCACGTGGAGGACAGGGAGGTGAGTTGAGACAGCCAGCATGCCTTTCAATGGCTTATATTGCCAGGAAAAACAAATAGCTTTTTAAATTTGCAAGCTTTTTCCCTTAAACACAGAACTATGGGGCTGAAACAAACTTCTGTGCTGTAAATTGATTTCCACACAAAGGAAGGTGACTGAGTCATAGTTATCAGGGCTTTCCACTGATCTTTCTGAGATTATGAGCTATCATTTATAGTCAAGCTTAATTTGATTTGTTGTTCAGTATACAATCTTCTAATAGAGGACTCCATGATACACAACTGTGTGGGAGTAATTTTATCTCTGGATGACTGCAGATGTAGGTTGAGCTTTGCTTGCATGCCATTTTTTTTAATTAAAATTTACTGTTTTATGCTGCTTCTACTGTTACCAATAGTATACTTTTGGATTAAATTTTCCCATATATGGCATTTGCTACGTGAAAAATTTACCTTGAAATGTTTCATTTTTTATGGCTCTTTGACATGAAGAAGAGGAAAGGGGATGAGGGAACACATTTGGGTTCCCCATATTAAAAATAAGAAAAAAGCACAAAAGTCTGGCAATAACTTGATATCTTACTCAGATTTGCCAGAGTCAGGAGCTTTAGTTTTTTGCTGTCCTTGACCTGAAAACTGAAGTATGGTCACTAACAATTTAGTTGCAGCCATATCCTGTCCTCTGAATCTGGAGGCTAAATTCAGTGGGCAGATCACAGTATATAAAGTATATAAGTATATAAAATAGCATATGTGGGTAAAACTGAGCAAAAATTTCTATTAAAATAGTATTTCTGATTGCTGTGAATGGTCTGCTGCAAGGTTCTACATCAAACATCTTTTGTCTGTGCTAGACATTTCCCACCTCATATCCAGGCACTGAGGAGAAAGCTTCAGTTAACCCTGCTCCTACTATTCTTTCTTTCCATGTGCTTGAACATTCTTAAAGAACTTTTCTTTTTCTGGGTGCTGCTGTGAATTAGACATAATTCACTCTAAAGCCAGTGCCAATTTATAAGATGCCATGAAGGCAAAGGAACTCCTGATGCTGAGTAGAAATCAAGATATGTTTAATTGTAAGAAAATTTACAATTTTTCAAAGTTGTAAGAAAGTTGACTGCACAAAAATACACAATTACATACATAAAATCACAGCATATCTGCACACACAAACACAGAGATACACTAGCAGCTGTAAAATGTTTTGACACACTGAAGAAATATTAAAAAAAATGCTGACAAAGAGAAAATCAAACCCAGGTAATTCAGCTATAAGTATTATTGAAATATTTTTCCTCTAAGTTTGGTAAGAAAAGCACCAATAACTCTTAAAGGGCCATTAACTTTGAATATCTTTCTCCTTCAGTCAAGGATTTTATCCTTTTTATTTTTTTCATTATTATTATTTAAAAGTGTCAGTGTTTCTGGACAAAACTATCATATCCTTGAAGAGGTTAATATGAAACACTACCAGGGTTATTCATCTTGAGTGATATTTTACACAAATGAAGAGTGCCAGAGATAAGAAATCAATTCTTTTTTGTTTTTTGGTTTTTTTTTTTTTTTTTTAGCTATTAAACTATAATATATCTTCTTATATGCCCCAGAGAAGATATGCACAGATGTGAACAGCCCTGTTTTGTTTTACCTAGACTTAAAACTGAGATGGACAAAGTGACAAAGTCAAGTTCCACAGTATTACTGTGGAGCTGCTCCTGAGCTAATACAGTGAAAAAAAAAAACAGTATATGTTAGTTTATATTTGGTGATGAGTTAATATGATTATATACAGGGAGTTGACATAGGAAAGAATGAGCACTTGTACCTTGAATTAATTCATGGTGTCATGGAGTTCTACTATTATTTCTGCTATGAGGTGTCTAAATATTACAAGTTGTGGTGTCTAATACACATAATATGTAAAAATATATGCTATATATATTTTTTTTAGTTTTTGCCACTTCTTCAATGTTAGATAATTCTGGCTAGAAAAAAAATGAGCCAGTGGTATTTGTAGCAGGTGAGGAGGAAGGGTACCCATGCTGTTTAACTTTAGGCCTCTAGTTTGCTTGTCTGATAGAGGAATTTGAAATATGTGGAGAATCCAAGATGCATTCCAGGGCATCAAGGGAAAAGGTTCATAGTATAAGTATTCTTCATAAGATTTTTTTTCCCTCTTCTTCTTGTGAAGCTTTTGTGCAGTGGTTGGTGTTGGATTTTTCATAGCACTCTCTGGTCATTTGCAACAAGCTCAGGATTTGTCAGAATTTTTCAGCCCTGTCTTTATCTATCAAATACAGAAATTTGATGCTTTAGAAGTATGTTTCAAGAAATAAGTAGCTACAATACTCATATTAATGTGTTCTCAAAGAATTTTGTTGCTTTCCCTCTGAGTCCAGGGAATGAGATTACTCTGTTCATTCACACAGAGTAGTGCATTAATACACAAAGGTCATTTGGGAGCTCTCCAGCTGCCATTCAACATGTGAGAGACTATCAGAATATATCCCTGGATTTACTGCAAATGTATATAGAACAGGACACTCTTAAATATCATGTGAAAGATTATCTTTTCCTTCTTTGTTTATTTGTTTTGTTGGTTTTTTTTTCTTTTCATTAATTTTTTTTTTATATTTTACAAGAGATTGTAGATTTGATGCAGCACCAGAGAAACAGTAGCAATTTTTGTGCTTGGTTTATTGAACTTGGTCGATTTTCCATAGTCATGTGTTTGTATTTCAAATGCTATTGAGTGCCTACACTTACATTCTGACCCACTATTTTTAGTAGCACATTGACTCTACAATTCATTTATTTGCCTCTTGCACATATGGAAACAAATTCACAGTGTAATCAGACTTTGAAAGCTTATTCCAAATGTACCTCAATATTTTGAGCTAATCATATTCTAAATGATGCTTTTTGAACCCTATTGTGTATTTAGTTTTGATATAGTTTTGATATGACTTTTCCTTTTTTCTAATACATCAGGTTTGGTGGGTTTTTTTTTTTTTTTTGTTTTGTTTTGTTTTGTTTTGTTTTTTGTTTTTTGTTTTTTTTTGTTTTTTTTTTTTTTTTTTTTTTTGTGGTACCACCATACCAGAGGTTTGTAAAAACTATACTGAGGAATAGTGTTTTATTAGTATGTTTATATTTGCTATATAGGTGTCCAGAGGTCTACTGAGACATTTTCTTGGAAACCTAAATAGAAAAAGCCTAAAACCTCACTAATAATTTCTACATCAAGAAAAGACTGCTTAAACTACTTCCTTACACTTAACTAGTGTGTTTGCATCTTTTTTCTTTGTTTGTTTTTATTTTTTGTAAATTTTCTCTGGTTTTAAGTCTCAGAGAGGGAAATTAATTTCAAAAAATAGAGGTAAAGATATCTGAGCTTTTTATTTAGTCAACAGAGGGAAATAGGCGTGACAGGGTACAATTTTTATTATAATGTCTAAGAGAGGATAGATGAGAAAGTAGGTCTAGGAAATATTTTCTTTTATTTAGATTGGAAAATAAATTTTTCTTTCAGTTCATTGTAGGTTTGATTACTTTCTTGTAATTTCTATAAATATTAGTTGAAATGTGTTTCAGGGCAAAATTTTAAAATATATTTATCTAGAAACCATTTAGTTAACAATTCAATTAATCAGAGGAGATGTCATAAACCTTTTTGGTTAGCCTCTGACTTCAGTTTTTTATTTGGATAAGCAATTTGTCCTCCACTAATGTGCTCTTATTGGTTCTGTGAAGTTCAGTTCAGAAGGTGACGGCCAGTGCAGAATAGTTATAAAGATCATTACACTGGGATGCCATATGTTGTCATATGACGTTGAGCTGCTGTGCATGTGTACTATGCTTTTCCCTTCAAACCTGACCTGAATCTGTTCTGGGGAGTTCATAACAATATTATAGCCTAAAATCTGGCATACTTTTTAGAAACCCCAGCCAAACATGCTGCCATTCAGCTTCTATCCAAGCCAAGAACCACAGCCAGATTTTCACGTCTCATTCAACATTTGCCTTTACTAGCATGATTCCTGTCACTGGAAATAGCTACACTACGTACTTCAGAAGACCATGAGAGCTCTGTCTTGTTTTGTGTGAGAAAAATTATTGGACACACTTATAAACATTAGATATGGTTGACAGAATCTTCATACTTTTGTACTATCAATGGAGTTTATCTTTCATTGCCATAGATTATCACTTTGTTGACCTTCTATCCTATCATTAAATTCTGTAAGGTCATATATCATTTTATACTGAGTATTTTTCTAGGCTGCTTTTTCTTCTTTGTTTGCTATTTTTTGCACTGAATAAGTACAGACCACTATATAAATAGCACTACTGATTAGATAGCATTCCAGTAACAACTGTTGTCCTAGATTAAAACCGAAATATTCTGAGCAGTAGCATAAATTTCTATTTATAGAAAACAGATGAAAATCTGTAAGAGTGAAGGGTAAACCATTTTACTCTGTAAAATAAATGCAAAGTTGTACTTGATATGCCAAGTCCTTACTATTCCTGGTATGTGAAGAATGTCCTCATGATTTGTCAAATACATATGGGCTGATTTGGAAAAAGGCCATCTGCCCTGTGGTATAATACAAATAGAGATGGCTATTGCACTCAACAATACACAGGACTAAAAGAATTTGATCCCCCTGAGATTTACTTGGAAATATGATTGTAAGAAAATCAGATTGCTTTGCTGATATTCATCACTGAAGAGAAAATATGGTGAAAGGATGATCCGAAGTGAGACCAAGAAAAGATAACTATAGAATGGAAAAATGGAAAATAAATAAAATGTTCTTGTTTAGCTAGGTTCTCTTTCTTTGTGTTACATCTTGTGAAGATGTTCACTGTACTTGTATATGGAGTGGTTCAAGCCCACTATGTATAACCATGAGAGGCCATACCTCGAGAGGGTGCAACTAGCTCTCCCACTGCCACTCTGTTACACTCAATTATTTCTTGAAGCCTGTGGTACAATGCCTTCTTTCCATTGTAACTCCTGGGCTGTGCTTATGCTGTTTCTCTCACTTACTTTCTTTCTGTCTTTCTGTGAAGTGGATCAGAGGGCTGTGGCCGTATTCTCCCTCCAAAATTTGCAGAACTGTAACTTTGCTCACATTTGAAGAGTCTGGTTGCTCTGAAAAGGGCTAAAAGGACTAATGGACTAAAAAGATCTGTCAAGTGTGTGTATTGGGATGGTGTCTGAAGACCATTGCTCTTCCTATACTTCCCCATCTCTTCAGAGACCAGTTGAGAGGCAGCTCATATAAAAACAATATTTCCATTTTTCTTGGAGTGCCTTCTGCAGAGGAGGGAAAAACACTTGGATCTTTTAGCTGTATCTTATGCTCAGAGTAAAACAGCTTTAACTTTTAAATTTACCCCTGTGTATGGTAGTGGCTGTGTGGTAGTCTCCAGCCACAAGCTCAGTATAAGTAGTGGAGGTGATTCAGTCAGGATCAAATCCTTCTCTCATCTGCCCCCCCGCACCTTTTTGCTGGGTGAGTCATCTTGGTCTTCACACTCTGAGTGAAGTCATCTTTGTCATGAATGAATGGTTAGGCTGCTTGGAGAATTACCATCAGAAGTACTGGACAAAAGCAGGTTTTAATATGAATTGCGTGAAAACGCAACTTTAACAGAGTTTGATGTCTAGGTTCACTCTATGTATTTATTACATTGATGAAGCATATATAGGAAAATCAGAACCAGTTTAGAATAGAACAGAGACCAGGTTTGCAAAAAAGTAAAGATAAAAAGGGTACAAAAGATAAGGGTCTAAAAGGGTTTAGCAGAACTTAATAATTGACTAATTTATTATTCTTATAATGATACAAAAGTATTTACTACAATTTTGATACTGACTTAGTTATAATTTTATAACAACATTTATATCATCATCAATTCATACGCATACATCATCAGCCGAAGTCTGTTGAAAACTTGACAGTTCGTGAGTTCCAAGAGGCTTTCTACTTAGAGAGAAGTGCTTGTGCAGCCTGCTGTGGTCCAGGAGAGCTCCAAGGGGCCTTCCTTAGGATCACACTTTAGAAGGTTGCAGGATAATTTGCTTTACACATCTGCAAAATTTTCATCCTGGAAATATCCCATCTTGTTAGCTCCTGGAGTTTCTAAAATGTTTGACAATCATTTCAAAACTCCAGCAATAATGATACTGTTCCACTTGGGCTACACTGCAGTTGGGAATGTTCCAATGCTGTTGTGGGGACTGACTGTCCTTTCACCACCTTGACCAGGAGGCCGATGTTCCTGTTACAATCATTGTTGATCCCACTGAATCATACAAGGTTGTCTGGTATGGTCAGGGATGCTTTACCACCCAATTGGTAAAGGGACCTTTCAGCACTCTGAAAAGTCAGTCAAAGCTTGTCAGGAATTCCTGAGGTCATAGAGCAGACCTAAGCAGGAGGATGCAAAAACACATTCTTGAAAAAAAGAGTGTGAGGGACATTTTTAAATATCACAATGCCATTCTTTCTGCATTGGTAGGGAGCTGGCACAAGAGTGCGTAGGTGTGACCCCTGCTGGCACAATACCCAGGGACTAGGCGAAGAAGCGTGTCTTAGGAATGCCATCTGGGCACTGTTTGGAAAACTGTAGCTGAGAATCATACACATGCCAAAGGCTGTTCCAGAAATTTAATCCCATGAGCAATGACCTATTAGCATCTTGAGCACATCCCATGTTGTGTTCAATTTACTAGTACAGATCTAGCTTCTATTAGTACAGATCTATGCTTGACAAATGTTAGTCTTATCGTTTTTTCTGAGGTTAGATTTCTGTAATGTTAGTCAACGTTCACCTGGGAGAAAACTGCTACTCTTTTCCTGATTTCTTGACATAATGCTTTTAAAAATAGTGTGGGAAAATGCTACAAGAAGTAACTGGATTGCTCAAGGGGCCTGCTGTAGCAAGTTACACTGGATTCTTTACTGATGTCCTTAACATGGAGGATAGCAATGGGACAGACAGGTACAGAATTATTCCTTTTTCAGTATTTCAGATGCTAAGGAAAAACAAGTATGGATGAGAATAGAAGATTGGAAAAACAATGGTGGTCCTTATCTGCTCTGCAATTTTCATGGGGTTAAATAGGTACTGTCCATCTATAGAACTCTTAGACTTGGTATAGCGCCAAGACTTCTGCTTAAGAAGGATGAAAGAAGATGCTTTCTTTGCAGATAGATTCATATCCACACAGTCTGTCAGACTGAGAACAAGGTAACTTCCAACAAACTTTCCTAATTAATGATGGTTTTCTGTTGTATTTTGCTTGTAAATAGAAAATTACAATGCAATTTCTGCCTCTTTCATTGCTGTTTTTGATTGTCTGGATTGCTACCATCTCTATTTCTTCAGGAAGCTTGTAGAAATAAATAATCATGAAGTCCTGTACTCCATTCTGAAGGTCTTTCAGTTGGTCAGCTTCAAGTCTTCAATGGTTGTATATGTTTTGCATGTCCATCTGTTAGAGAAAAATCAATTAAAGCAATTCCAAAACATTTAACATTTTCATTTTAGAAACTGGGTTCCTGCTCCATCAAGATTTGGGGGAATAAGACATGAATGAAAACATAACCAGAAGAGAGATCAAAGTATACCAAAGGGTGAGTAAGTGGAGTGCCTAGAAGGCATTGTCTCAGAAAAAAAGGTACATTGCCGTGACCACAAACAGCTGAGTTGCCTAAAAATATGCTAAGCTCTGTGAGCTATTTAGTTTCCTATTAAGTGAATTTATGACAGGTCAAAACTTGACAAATTGCTTCTGATTGACACAAGCACAGCACTGCAGCTATTCCTGTGACAATGTTGGTGTGGCTACAAGCACATCTAACTGTTTCAGATAATGTGTTTCAGTAAGTTATGTTTTAGAATGTATAAGCTAGGTTTATATTTTCACTCTGATCAGCTTCTGGCTTTAAGAGATTCTGATTTCACTCTGCTGAATATTGGGGAGGTCATTAAAAAATGTGGACTGTGTGGATGTAGCAGGGAATTTTTAATATAACCTCGTTAATATCAAACCTGAGAGAGAAGAGTGTTATCGAGTCCAAAATGCTTCCAGCCACAAAATGTGGAAGGGAGAGGCAGGCCTTGGGAGTATGTAGCCACCACCTGTCTCTATAAACAGGCTGCTGGCGAGGTCACCTTGGTCATGAAATGGACTGTTCAGCCATCCTGGTGACAGAGTTAGGTAATATTATTATGTATGAATAGATTATATTTTTACCAAAGTAGAGAGTTATTCAGAATTTGCAATGGGTCTGAATTTTGGCTACAAAAATAATCAAATATTGGCAATTGGTTTATTTTGTAGTTAACAAGCATGTCAAATTTATGGAAAAGTTGTTATTAGTCTAGTTCTTTTTTTTTAATATGGTGTATTTAATTTTGACAGTCTGTTTCTCTGAAGGGACTAATTTTATTTCAGTTTGGCTTTAGGCTATCAGAAATTTGATACTGTGCCATACTGAATAAAAAATACTCAAAAGTTTATCAGTGGCTTGGTTGAATTTAGAAATAGTAAGATAAAAGATGGATAGCAGGTTATAGTTCTTTATCCATTCAATTACTGACTGTTTTTCTAGTATATGCCAAATGAATTCACAGAATCACAGAATCACAAGGTTGGAAGAGACCTTTAAGATCATCATGTCCAACCCGTGCCCTAACACCTCAACTAAGCCATGGTACTGGGTGGCACATCCAGTCTTTTTTTAAACACATCCAAGGATGGTGACTTGACCACCTCCCCAAGCAGATGATTCCAGAACTTTTTCACACTTTCCGTAAAGAATTTGCACATTACTGGCTTGATACAAAATTTGCATTAAGTTCTTTTGCAATATTTAGTTCAGGCTAGAGACTGTGAATTCAGGGCCTGAGCATCAGCAGGAGGACAAAGGTGTTCAGTGAAGCCTGCTGAGAGCAACAAGCTCAGCCTCAGGCTCCAGAAATGAGAAACTGTGGGTTGTGTGGCTGCCACTCCACAAATGTGTGTGAGCTCTCAAATGTTCTTGGTCTGCTTGGTCTGTTGTGCTTTGCATTAGATTTGTTTTACAGGAAAAATTTGAGGTAGTGACTGTATGTTGCTAGGATTTGACCTACTGAAGGAAATACCTTTTGACATTACTTGACATTACTTATGGAAAAATACAGTGGATACAAACAGGAGTCACGGAGAGAACACCATTACGGAGGAATATAAAATACAAAGCACTCTCTGAGTGTATGCAAAGCTAAGGTTTAAGTTTGTCACTTACTATGAGTGATCTGGAAATTAAGCTGATATTTTATGGTCATGGTCTCACTTCTTCTCTGGCTTTACACAGAATTTTCTCCTTAACCAAAATGACATGAGCAGTCCTGTGAAAACCCACAGGATTTCCAAAACACTCTCACAAAGAGGATGTTATGTCAGCTTGCATATACAGCTGGTGCCCTCATTCACTCATTATGTGCTTTTTATTGTTTAAGCCACTAGTAAGCTATCAGAATTTGTGTCAAGTACCATATCATCAGAGACTTTTGTCTAGTAGCAGAGTTGATGAACTATAATCCTGTAAATTACAACACCTGATATCAGCCATTTTCATTACCACTGATTTCAGTTTTACAGTGAGGGTACCCCGATGTGCTGTCCCTGCTGTCATGTGGTTGACTGAAACCTCTATGGTGTGATATCCTTGGGTTCTGGGCAGAAGCAACACACTTCAGATTTATCCTGTTTTCTTCAACCCCATGTGAGGCCCTGGTCTGTTGCATGCCACAGTACATATTCTGAAGAAAAAGTTTGCTGAACCATTTTAAGTTCCTTAGCATAAACAGCATACAGCTGTATGCAGTCCTACAGCTGTTCTATCCCATCAAAGAAATGGCATTCCTGTGTACCACACTTTTGTCATGTTTCATGACAAAATGATTTCAAAAATACTTAGGGATCATTTTCTTTTTCTGCTAGTGATAAATGTATGCCAGCAAAAGGTCAGAGAGAGGATGGAGGACTATTCCTTACATAGTGGTAAAAGATTTTTTGATAATTCTTAAATTTTTTTCAAAAGCCTCTTAATAATTTCCTTATTCTGACCCTGTGAGTGACCTCACAAAGAACTGTAAAAGATGGTCTGGCTGACCTACACATATTATACTGTTATACTTATAAAGGGTATCACATAAAAGAGCAAATAATTACCAAACATTGGTATCTGGCACTATTTCTGTGCTTCTAATAAAGCATTCCCTCCACAATGATGTGTCCATTTTTGTGGAGGGGGTCGTTCCATCGTGTCAGTAGCATGAAACAATGTGCAAACTCTGAAACTCAGAATATGTGCCATATGCTGTGGGAGGTGGCATGCAGGCATATGGGGATGTTTAAGGTATTAAACCTTATTGCAGTACTGCTGGAGGATTACTGAGAGAGGAAGAACTTACACTTGGTCTTTCCTCTTCTGTACTGACTATTGGGAACTGTTTTTAACATATGCAGGCTCAGCTGTGCCTGGGCTTTGTCCAAAGGGAAACTTGTTGAGACAGGCCAGTGCGAGGCAGGAAAGCAGGCTGCTAAGAACTCTTGATGTGAGAGGGCCCAACTTTCTCCCTAACCTTTTCTTTCATGTAGTGTTTTGGATGTATTACAAGCAACCAGTTTTCTTCTGTAGTGAAAATGTCTACATAAAGCCTCATGTTTTAGCTGCATACGTGATATTTGTTCAGCTGGTATAATCCAGCATCATAACATGCCATGCAGAAATATTTGAGGAAATCCTTTCTCTGTAGGTCACAGAACTAAGTGGAGTGATGCACTGACTGTGTTGCTTATTTGGGTATTTTTGACCAGTGCTGCACTGGGCCACAAAGCTCTTCAAAATGCCCACTGAAAAAGTGTCTTTTCCCCACTTCTGTACTTACCTCACATAAGTTGCTCCAGTGTTTCTTTGCAAGGTTTGTTTATTTCCCCCGTGGATTCCTCCTCAGCTGCTTTGTCCTGACAAGAGCTGTTTATACTTAGCAAGTGTGAGTCCCACACTGTCTCTGACTGATAGATTAAACACTGACCTTTTGATGTGTGACTAGGCCAAAGAGTCTTAACTGCAAAAAGTGCATTGTGACATTTAAAAAAGTAAATGTCAAACATGGAACTATTGGAACGTACACAGTAAAGAAGACAGAAGATTTAAGGCTTTATATTAATTTATCAAGGATAGGGAATAAGTGGCACTTCAGTGGTACCTATGAGGTACCTAGGCTATTTGAAGTCCTACAAAGTAGAAGAACTGGAAAATGAATCTAGCATTAGCAGACTAGTAATGAATCTAGTATTATTATCCAGCGGTAATACTAAAACTTTTATATTAGAAACTGGGTTTAAAGTTCTCACATTGTGTACTTGTCACAGAAAATTTTGCACGTACAAACAGTCTAAATATTTTCCAACTGTGTTAAAACACAGTGATTTAGGAGAACAAGAATACAGCAACAATAGTGCTATAGTTTACAAATACCATTTTATAATTTAAGCCAGGACACTGTGGCTATCCCTTAAGGAACATATGGTGCATTAAGCAAAACCAATTAAAAAATTCTCAGCTAGATTTACAGAATCTCTTCCTTTGCTCTTGTCATATAGTCATTAGTATTTCTATTTTCTGGGCATCATTTTAAGGCACTATATATTCTTGAAATAAAATTCAGCAACATGATGATATTTGTGCAATAATTTGAGAGGCAAACACTTTGCCACTATAGCTTCATATTTATGCAATTGGTAGGGAAATGTTAGCAATTAAATTAGCTATCAGCAGCATAAAGAAGCATTATGTGTGGAGTTCTCTGGGTTTGTTGGGTTTTTGGTTAAAAAGCATAATCTTTTGTACTTTTCAAATCAGCATGCACATAATTCTGTTCAAAACCACAGCATTTTTCTTTTTCTGTCTGCTGAATTATACCAACTACTCAGCCAGTTGGACTCAGCAGTTTAAGATACTCTATGATTTCTCAACCTTTTTACATATTTAGATAATTTGAAAATTTCCACAGTGGCCATTTATTCCATCTAAGTGAAATGTGGTGGTGTCTTGCCATTCTGAATTATAATATTTAATATTAGACTTCTCTCCTTTGTGTTTCTACAAGTTTCTAGTGCAAATCATACCACTAGTTATGAAATGTTATTTCTTTGAGGCTTATGCAAATACAGGAAATTTTCCTAAGTATTTTTGTATTTACTCACAAGTTTGGTTGATGATTTTCTATCAAGCCTCATGGTTTTACTGTAGTTTAACAATCAAAACTGCTTTTAACCAGCTATTTTAAAAGCATATTATATTAAGAAGGAAAATCAACCATATGTAGTGGGTTTTTACTGATGTACTTTTTGTGGGCCAATCTAAGAATAAGTTAAAAATTTAAATAGTGGTATTACTTACTTGCCCTTACTAGTGAAAAAAAAATTATTTACTTACATGTCTTTGAATATCAAGATGCACATATGACTTTAAGAGATTAAAAGTGGCATGATTTCTCATCATTTGGAGATTGAGCTTGGAGGTATCAACAAGCCTTTAAAATCTGCATTTCATTTTTTTTACTAGTTCAACTTTGTATTGATTAAAATAATGAAGATGGTTTTATATGAGAAAATCACCAATAACAGTGAACTTAAGAGAAACAAGTGAAAGCAAGATTTAATTTTCAACCAATTGACGAGGATTTGGCCTATATCCTATGCAAGTTATGAGACAGGGCTTTTAGTTGTACCTTTGGGATTGTGTTGCAATTGGAGATGATACCTATATGTTTAATCAGAAAAATAAATTCAGAGAATTAATTAATGAAATAAATTTAAGGATTGAAAGAGATTGATCTACAATGACACCCAGTGAAGTGCATGGTAGGAAGAAGAAAAATCACTCTAGAAAACCTGAAAATATTTCAAGAGACCCACTGTGTAAATGGAAACAAGTTCAGACAAATTTCCTGTAAGAGTTGTAGTAAAGCTTGGATCTGTAGCTTTTCTAATCTCCATGCAGTTGTTCTTTAGATAGTGTTTGGGTAAACAGAACCTGAGGTCAGAATTGCAATGTTGCTATTTTTCTGAAGTGGAAATGTACAGTTTTAAAAGCCTCTTATTATTTTATTTATTATATATGCTCTTTCCATTTCATGCAGGGATAATCTGCTCTTTTAAAACTCTGGAACTGAGAAGTACTGAGCTCTTTCTCTCCTGAGAAATACCCTTGCTGACTAAATGGAAACTGCATTTTGTGATTCATGAGAGTCTGTCTTATTAAAGATAGAAAATTTTTCATAAAGGCATTGTGTTCTTAAAAAAAAAAAAAAGAAATCTTTCTTGTGGTTTGGAAGCTAAGGCTTTTTGTGCACCTAAGATGATCAGCAGTAAAGTGGGTGGGTAATAAGCATTAACATGGTAGCTAACAATTTCTTCATCACTTCCATTCTTTCCCCCCCCCCCCATTTCCCTGCATTTTTTTTTAACCCCAACCAGCATGAAGAATCTTGTATAGCTTCTGATACAGCCATTGAACTCAAATGCCTTTTAGACTGTTGACATTATGCTTTTAGATGGAAACCTGTGCAGGAAAGATTAGGAGTTTGATTTTAGGTTTAAGGGTAAATAAATGACCTGGACACTCTGAAAACACACTGAGATGTATCAACATAAAATTAATGTTAAGTGAACTTGAGTCATGTTCACACGTAGATGCCACAGGCAAAACAACCTTCAAATCAATTTAAAGAAGCACAGGAAGTCCTTGTCTGTTCTGTTCATATTCAGCATTGAAAGTGATCTTACTCTTCACCCATTATAAAACTCCATTTAAGACCCACTTTCTAAAAGATGTTTTCTCTTCACAAGTAAGTCTAGGTAGAACATTGACAAATTTTATTACAATAATTTTCTATTAATACAACTCTGCATTTTTCAAATAAACATATTAAATCTGAAGGAAATCAGGTTCTTTGGGCACAATCAGAAGTTAGAGGCTTGTTTCTCTAATAGTGAAAAAAACTTTTTAAAGTTCAGTAGCATTAAAGAAAAATGGCTATCAGGCTACATATAACACACATAAAACACAGGAATCTTGATTTCTCAGGCTTTAATTATAGGTGGGCCAGCAAATCGATTTATTTTTATGTGTTTTTTTCAGAAGAAAATGCTTTATCAATGGAGTTTTGCTAAGATTGTAAGAATAAATCTATTTTATGAGGAAACTAAAGTAATAGGATTAGAATTTGGGCCACATAATCCTATATGTTTTTTTCTTTAAAAGCCTGTTTGTTTTAACTACTTCTAATTGAATGACTTTAGGGTGCTCAAAAGCCTCCATGAGGCCAATGTGTTAAGTGGGATGCATTTCCCCAGTAACAAATTTAATGATCTGCTTTGAAAGAGAGGCTAAGAGATAATCAATAGTCCCTTAAGGACATGTTCAAGCTTAATGGATTTAACCAAGCAGATTATCCTAGTATTTATAGTGGCTCTTCACCAGATGGTTAAAAAAGTATGTTTTTAATGGAAGAAAACAGAGAACTCACTTAATCTTATTTATGAAGTTACTCATGATAGCAGTTTTAGTCCTCTCAAATGAATGTATCTTTTAACATTTTTGTTGTGAATTTCATCATATGGTTTTAAATAATTGAGGGAGTAACTTAATCTTTTTGGGAATGGAGCGGTATGCCCTGACCCTGACCTCACATGTGGTGAGGCTGGTGTCATCAGGAAAAAAGCCTTGTCGGTTGCTCCTCTTGATAGTAGTGGTAGGCAGTGCTTAATGATTCCATGTATTTTTTTTTCCCACTGTGCACTCTCTCAAAAATCAAGTGTTATTTTCTAGGGGGTTTCATTAATTTTTTCTTTGAAAGGCACTTTGGTGGCAGACATTGAATTCTAAAGAGTGTCTGGGCACATTTGCTTCTACAAAAGTCCTGAGACACATTCAGCAGTTCTAATATTATATCCAACACTGGTTTATTTTTCTTTGCAATTAAATTTTTTGTCTTGACTGCTGTCCATCCACTGAAGTAAGCAATGTCTTTGAATATGCTGTCTGAAAATTGGTTTCTATGAACATACCAGTAAGAAGACACCAAGAATACTATTTATTTAGTAGGATACATATTATTTCTGAAAATTAAGTACAGACTATATGGTAATATTCTAGAGGGAGGACAAGAAAGCATCATAATTCAGCAACAGTCATTTGTGTCCCAGTGATTGCACTGCAACTCTACCCTGTGACAATCCACAGGTAAAATACCTGTCAAGATATTATTGCGAAGGCATTTCCAACCCCCACAACCTTCATATCATGCCACATTGTCTTCAGGAACAATGTGCTTTTTCTATAACAAGCTCAGTACTAATTAATTTTCATTCACTGGTTTGCTCCATCAATGTCAGAATGCCAGATGGGACTGCTGGCTTGTGAGCCATAGAGAAATCCTCTAGGATGGTTTCACTAGGACAGAGGAATATGTCAGCAGACATGACTGGACTTACTATTTTCTTGTCCTGTGTTTTCCCCATACTCTCTGTTCCCTTTATGTAGTTTTGGGTTGATGAACCAACATTGTTGCATCTGATGCTGGGAAAGAAAAAGAGAAAAAACCTAACTCATATTGCTAAAAAAGTATTCACCATGGGCTCACTAGTGCAGTAGGACAGGTTTCATTTTCTAGTAAGTATTTTCAACTTTGCCATGTTAGAATAAGAGTGCGGAATGTGTAAGAGAAGTAAACCTGTGATGATGTGTAAGCTTGTAAACATCTGACCTAGTTCAACAATTTGGCCAAAGCACTCTAAATGAATACTTCGAATTGATCCAAATAAGGGTTTTAAGGTTTGCTAGGAATTACACAGATGAGGTTTGATGCCATATGGCTTACCTTCTGTGTCAGTGGCAAGGGGAAAGGTTTCTTTTACAGCTGAATGCTATCATCCTTTCTTTCTCTTAAAATGTGTAAAACTCAAGAGACACCCTGAAGCTGTTATGACCTGCCACTGAGGTGATGTAACTGTGGTTTCTGTCAATAGATCCCTTGGGACAGATTAGAGTAAAATATCACTGGATGACCACTGTGTATATGTGTGTTTTTGTGTGTGTGTGTGTGTGTGTGTGTGTATGAGCTGGGAATTATCAGGTACCTCCCCTGGGGGGAGTTATACACAGATGCAACACTGTGGATTATGCACAGTCCTCAGGGAGAATGCTCCAGAAGTGGGTCTAGGGGTGTTTCAGGGGTCTTTGCTGTTTCATAACCATCAAAGACATGACAGCTGTTTCTCACACCTGTGTAGTCTCGCCAGTTGTACTTTATCAGAAGGGATGAACACTGTTTCAATATCTCCCTTGGTGGGAAAAGAGGGGTAGTTTAGCACCTGGGCCTTATCAGGAAGGAGGACATTGGTATGTTAAAAAAGCATTATCCCACCTCGGAGGTTCTGCTTCTCATCAGCCTTTTCACTTATCTGGCTCACAACCCAGACTGTTGCTGAACAAAGGTCGGTTTGTTGTGGTCATCCTCTGGATGCTTAACCTGTCTTGCCCGTGGGCTGTTCTTCTGCAGGTGGGAGATGTGCACACACCACACCCAATTGCATGAGGAGCTGTATCAGCTACTTTACATTTCCAGATAATGTTCCTGAAATCTGGTCCCTATAGGCCATCTCTAAACCTACAGCATGATTCTTTATACTGAGTGACCTTGAGCTTCATTTAGAAGTACTAATCCAATCACTGCTTGGCAATGGCTATGGGCCTAGGTTTAAAGTGAAATCACTGAAACTACTGTATTTTTCACAGTAATGGGAAATATGACCGGTTTTGACAGTCTAAGAAGAATGGTATGGGAATTATGGAGAGACCACTTTTCTCTGAGATGTCTGTTGGTTACAGCAGAGCCATCCTTGAATAATGTGTATACTTTGCTTGCAAAACATTTCTCTGCAGACAGAGAACTCAAGTTGTAGTTGACATACCAGCACAACATCTTGCACTCTTGATTCTCAGCTGCTAAAGTTTTGGCACTAAATAGTGGATGCTGTCTTACTGGGGGAAGAAATAGATGCAGGCTTGATATGTCTTTATAAATCCTGAAAACAGAAATGTTGACTAACCATTCTCAAGACACCCAAGATGGCCTTATTTGGGAATGGGGAGTTAAGGTTTAGTAGATCGTGCACCAGGCAAATGAGCTAAACACTTCACTAGTTGTGGATTTCATGGCTTCAATTTGTCCTGTTTCTGCTTGCCATATTGTTTCATTTTAAGGCTGGTCCTCAGTGAAATGTTTTTCCTTTTAGAAATACTTTTCTGCTCTGTAAAAAGCCTGTAAACAATTTCAGGAAACTATTTCAGGAGACTATTTTGGAGCTGACCCTGAATTCAAAACCACAAGTCTAGGCTGTAGCAAACACTTTAGTTCCAACTCTTGCTCAGATCTGGACTATGATGAAACTATGGAAGGTGCCACAGATGACAACTTTCACCCGCTGAAATCGGTCTATCTGATACATCAGTTTTGGGACTGGGCTCTAGGTTGTTCTGATTTGTTATTTCATTTTGGAGTTTAGACACATTGGAGACAAAGTGAACCCAGCACTTGGGAAATGTGATTTTAAAATTGCAACATGATCAAATAGATTTTAGGCTACTTATAATATTTGAAACTCCTGTTACATTTGATAAATGTGACCCATTTTTTCCTAAATATCTTGTATTTATTTTAATAAACAGCCATTAATAAGTGCATCTTGTTAAAAATGTTCTCTCAAGTTATCTTGCAAATGTCATCCTGAATAACTTTATTTGATGGAGATCATAATCCATATTTCTCACCCGCAGAATTACTGTGTGTCTTTTGAAGTAGTCTCCTTATTTTATATTCTAGGAATACTTCATACAGTTTGCTGTAGATAAGAGTCATTATGGAAAGATTTATGTGAGTGCAACTCCCTCAAAAATTAGATAAGCTCCATACTATCTCTTTCACTTGACAAACTCTGGATGCCTGGTTTTCAGCAAGACAAAGACCCACCATTTTTCCTGTCTGATTTCTGAGGTACAGAGCTGATGAAGTCCCAGAATCCTGAAGCTGAAAATGACACAGTAAATCAAGTATTCAGGCCATATTAAAGTTTCTGCATGACAATGTCTCATTCATAGTGTTACCTTTTCAGACTTGTTTTTTGAGCAGGGAACACATATTGCCAACAATTTGTGCAATCTAATGGGGGTTTTTAAGTGTAGACATCCTGGTTCTGCAATGATTTCTCTACAGGTAGATGACCACGCAGAGTGCCAGTGACACATCTATGCAGGGAATCCCTCTGTGTGGGCTTGTTGCAGGAATTTGGCCACATGATGATATAAAATCATTCGTAGAACTCTCACTGATGTTCATGTCAGATTTGGGGCAATGAGCCGTGTGGTCCCCAAATGCAAAACTTTGAAGTTAAGTTGAAATAGATGCAGTTTATTCCTTGTCACTGACTTTATATTCTATTAATTAAAAAAGAACTTAAGTGCCGTCTTACCGTGGTGCTTGCAACCAGTACTATAAAAAATGGTGTTTATTCTGCTACTACTACTTTTTCACATAAGTTCTAAATTTTGATATCTGTTCTCTGCCAAAAGCTTTATCCCTTGGGAAATACTAGTCAAATGTAAATGATCTACCAGAGTTATCATTTTTCTTAACACAAGTGCAGTGTGGACTCATGAATAGTGTATCAGCGAGCTGGGACAATGCCTTTATTTAATTATTAGAGTGATTAAAATCTGACTGACATTCTTGATTGATTTTCTACTCCTCTGCACATATAAAAGCAGAGTGAAAAATAAGGTCTTGATATTCATCTATGATATTCAGCATTAATACTTGCAAGAATTACTTTGATATCAGCTTAATAGGCTTTCCAGACACACCTATAGACCATCATATATTTTATCAAAAACAATTGCCAGCATAATGGTAAATGCTTCTTCTTCATTGTCAGAAGCTTTGAAGACTGTGCATCACCTTTAACAACATATCAGCAATTTCAGAAAAGCCAAGTAACTGATTCCATTCATTCGTTCTTATTCCACAAAGCTTTCTGAGCATCCACTGTGAAGTATATATGCAATATGAAGAGTTGATTATAGCATATGGATCTTCTGTGGTGAGCAGTCTCTTATTGAATGTCACAATTTTGCCTCATGAGGTTAGAGCCTCTTACCTAAAAATTTTACTACTTACTGCTACTCCTTTCAGGCATTTGCTCATCTCTATTATTGTCCAGTGACATAAAACCTTTCCCAAAATATCAGTATTGACACATCTGAGGCACTGGATGCCATCCAGACAGACCTGAACAAGCTTGAGAAGGGGGCCCATGGAAATCTTGGGAGATTCAACAACTCCCAGTATCAACACAGTCTGGAGAATGAAGGGATTGAGAGCAGCCCTTCTGAGAAGGAGCTGGGGGTCTTGGTGATCAGAGCCAGGACATGACCCAGCCATGTGCACTCATGGCCCCAAAGGCCAAACTCATCCTGGGCTGCATCCAAAGCAGTGTGGCCAGCAGGGCAAGGGTGGGGGGATTCTGCCCCTCTGCTCCGGTCTGGTGAGACCCCACCCACAGTGCTGCATCCTGATCTAGGGTCCCCAGCACAGGAAGGACAGGGACCTGTTGCAATGGGTCTAGGAGAGGGCCACAAAAATTATCAGAGGACTGGAACATAACTCCTATGGAGAAAGGCTGAAAGAGTTGGGGTTGTTTGGCCTGTAGAAGAGAAGACTCTAGGGTGACCTTATTGCAGCCTTTTGGTAATTAAATGGGTCCTATAAGAAAGATGGGGACAAGCTTTTTAGCAGGGCCTTTTGCAATAGTACAGGGGATAATGGCTTTAAACTGAAGAAGGCAGATTTAAACAATGAACAGGTTTCCCATAGAGATGGGAAACATTCCCGGAAACATTCAAGGTCATGTTGGATGGCGCTCTGAGCAACCTGATGGAGTTGAAGGTGTCCCTGCTCACTGCTGGAAGGTTGAACTAGATGACCTTCCAGGATCCCATCCAACACATATGATTCTATAATTGTAGGATAATCTTGATGTCAAATAATTATAGTATCATAAAGACATAGTTTATATGTCCTCACTGTGTGGTTTAGATTAGCTGCAGGATTGGAACTTCTGTCTCTTGAAGGAATCTGTGATTGGGACATCATTCCCTTGAAATAATCTTTTCACATTTTAGTTTAAATGTGCTTAGGGTTAGTTTTACTTTCACATGTTTAATTATTCAAACAAGTGTTTGGTTCATTTTTTACTGTGCATCATCTTTGTGTCTGAGAAAGAAAGAAATAAACCAAAAAACCCTAGCCTGCATTAACTTTATACAGTTCTGTGGTTGTAGTGTCAGACTGCAAAATATATAAATTTGACTATGTTACATAGCAAGATATCCGTACTTTTCTGCTTTCCCATCCAAAACCAACAACTCCGCATATATAGAAAAAGGTGAAAATCTCAGTGGAGCAGTTGTCTAGCCATGTGCAGAGACCTGTGTGATTGCTTGTTGTAACCCTGGGCTGCGTCCTGCTGCTCAGATGACTTACAGAGAAAGTTCACATTCATGTCAACACACAAGTCTTTGTTGGTGGTCATGTCACCCTCCAAAGGTCAGGTCTCCAAGGCAGCTTAAATGCTGCATTGAATTAAGTGTTAAAACAACTCAAAAATTTTTACCAGTTCTTCAGTATCATTTCCCTGTGAGTTTGCATGAACTATCTAATGTTCACGGCTGCTGTCTGCAGCTTGTCAAGTTGTGACAGAACAGCAGTGGCAGAAGATATGGAATAGTCTCTGAAGGAGAATGTTGCTAACAGTATTTGCAGATCCTTGAAGTATCTGCCTAAAGTGACAGCATATCAGAGTGTGTGACTGAAGACATACAGAGTAGGGGCCAAAGTACCAGCCTGTAACCAGGAACTGTGCTCTACCAGCTCAAATATCCCTCCGCACTAGTGTTGCATCCCATCTTCTCCCTCACTCTCTGGGGTATGGCATGCCAGACTGCTGCCTGACTGGCTGGAGATGGTATGTGTGATGACAGACAGGGAGACAGAAAGGACTGATTTGTTGATGGGGAAATAGGAGTCAGGATTCTGTGGCATAAACCTCCTAATCTGTGAGGTTTGAGAGGGGGTGGACTAACTACCTCTGAGTGCCAAAGTCCCTCCATCCAGTTGCCCTCATGTCACGTTGGTTTATGATAGTGGCTGGTGAGTACTACAAGCATATAGTCAGCGCCCCTGCAATACATGAATGACCACCTTTTTCACCTTTCTTGCACTCTCTGTGTGCCTTTCTTTGGGAAACCTCCACAAAGAAACCCCTCTCAAACTGGTATAGATAATATATATCAAATTTAGATTGTAGTGCCCTCCTACAGCAATAATCTTGCTCCTGAGGTTTGTAGGAAAGATTTTATGTCAGTAATTTTTTTCTCTTCTGTAGAGAAATGCTGATATTCAGTGGCCTTCTAGATTTGGGATAATTTTTGAAAATAGTAGCTTGATTCTTAATGACTTTGAGCAAGGGCAACTCAGCTGAGAGTGTTTGTCTACCCAAAAAGAAGAGCCACTGTCAAGATCAGGCCTTAGATATTTGGCCTGAAGGTTTGTGTCTCATTTCGATATTGTTATACCTTTCCTGCTGACTTCCTTGACCTCATTACTCTTTTGGGTTTTTTGTTTTGGTTTTTTTTGTGGGTTTTTTTGTTGTTGTTGTTGTGTTGTTTTTGTTTGGGTTTTTTTGGTTTTTTTTTTTTTTTGTAAAATCACCAACTGTACAGATTGACTCATTCGGTTATAAAGCATAAGGGGGACTAATGGTAGAATGGTCAAGGTTTTTTTCTGTAAAAAAAGGAATGAGCATCTGGAAAGCAGGTAAGTGCTCCTCAGGGTGTGTGCAAGTGTGCAGCTGGGGAGCACTGCTGGCCTTCACATCACTCCAACTGTTACAGATGTATGATCTACTAATGAAAAAAGCAAATGCTCCCTCCTCCACTGTTGCCCTCTGGAACAACAAAAGGATATTTGAGATAGTATTAAAATGACTACTGTACCTTTAAAGCTTTTCTCATGCTGAAAGCTGATGACTATTTTGCAATTTTAAAGCACTTTTTGAGTGCCTAAGCAGTGAAACTCTTTTAATTCTACATTTAGAAGGCAAAGCCCGCCCAAGCAATTTAATTCTTTCTACAGCTTTCCTGAAATTGTTGCAATCTGTGTGACAAGGGGTGGGTATCAGGAAAAGGTGTTGGGAATTTTGATGTTGCAGCTCAGCCTGTTTCATAGTCTTTACTTGTAGTTTATTGCAGAGAAAATTCTCCAAAGTGTACGAAGAAGAGATTTCTTTATTTAATTTTTTTTAAATTGAGCTTTTTTTCATCTTTTGCACAGGAGGAATTCTAAACACATTTTGAGAATGCTGTGGCCTTGTGTATCTTTAAATCTCAAAGGAAGGCGCTGGATGCTGGTGCCACTTGGTGATACTGAGCACATGAGATAAATGTGATGGGCAAATTGTATCTTAATGGACAATCTTCACATGACTCCTGGAGTGGCCACTATCACTGCTGTGATGGTTTTGGCTAGGATAGAATTAATTTTGTTCACAGTAGTTAGTATGGAGCTATGCCTCACATTCCTGGGGTTGGCTGAATATTCACATGCCCATGGAAAGTGGTGAATTAATTTTTTTTTTTTTTTGCTTTGTTTGTTCATGTAGTTTTTGTTTCCTGTGTTAAACTCTCTTTACCTCAACAAAAAGGTTTTTACCCTTGTGACGGTCTCCCCCATCTCACTGGGGAACAGTGAGCAAGCCCAGTGGGGCTGAGTGGCTGACAAGGGTTAAACCACAATAACAGCTTTGTGGTATGTTTTCAGGACATCAAAGACGGCCAGCTACTAAGAAGCATTGCAGCAAAGACTCCGAAACCACTGAATGTAGAAATGGTCAGCAATGCTTCAGTGTGTTGCCTTTGTTGCAGTCTGACATAACACTGAGAAAATCTTGACAGGAAAATTATTGTCAAATATATGTATTCCTCAAACTAAGCTGGGAATTTTCAGCACTAAAACTGCTTCATTTCCACTGTGTCAATCATCTGCAATGTGATTCAGCTGTGCTGTAAGAACAGTCTTTAAACTCGCTTGCTTAAGCTGCAGCTGCCTCAGCAAAGTAGCTGCAAGCCACAGAATGCAGGAGTCAGACATGCTTGGGAAGCAGAGTCAGTACTTGGGGAGAGAGGAGGAGCACAAAATAAGGTTATACCAGCTGCACTGTAGGAATGAGTAAAGCATATAAAAAGGAAAAATACCTGGGTAGTTCAGTGCCTATCACAGGAAGTGACAAAAAGGTGTTTTCTAGAAATAAATGGAGGACATAGGCAAAGAAGTAAGGGTTTTTTGTTTTCCAAGCTGAATACCTCTAGTAAGCTTGGTTATTCTTCATTCTAATTTTGTATATTTGATAAGGGTCATTGCCCTTTGTGGATCATTTTGAGATGGAGACCAGACCTGCATTTTCTGAGATGCTCTTATTGCACAAATTTTGTAGTGTGGCACAATGTTTTGTTTCATTATCTATTATTTTGGAACAATGTATATTATTGTTTGGTTGCTTTTGTTTCCTTTTTTGATCATTTGACTGCCTAATCTCAGGTTGAAGAAGCTGTGTTATGGTGGTGATTTCAATACACCACTGTTAGCCTTCTGTGGTGCTGACTTCTCTGCTCTTGTACTATTTTAACAATTTTTATTAGTAGAGGAAACTGAGAAAGGAAACAGGTTGGCTAAGTGCATATCTTGATGGTTTTCTTGTTTTTTGGATAGCCTGACCTATTTCTTTCATCCTTTTTACTATGGTTTAAGCATAACTAACTGTATGATAGTGTTGGTCCCCAAAACATACAGGAGTTTTCAGGTCCTCTGTTGCTTGCACTTGGTCCTACATAGAAACTGGGGAAGGGTAATGTCTCTTCTATCTATCTTTAAAGATGCAGAGAAGGAATACATAATGCAAAGACATATTTCTATGAAAAGAAAAATCTGTGTGAGGATTTGAGTTGTGAAATTGAAGACAACTCTTAACAACTAACAAAATAATTTCCTAGCACTACAAATTGCAAATGCAGTTTAGTAGCATTTTCTGTTTGCTAAATGGAAAGTGTGATACCAGCTTATTGAAGTAACCTCAATATTGCAAGTCTTCAGTTAGCCTTTAAATAGAGCAAACTGAGTCAGACTCAAACAATTATGCTTGGAACAAGGAGATTTGATTACTCAGCTAGAGGCCTCTAGCTTTTAACTCAATGCAGTAATTTTGAATCTGCACTTGCAGTGATCTTTATAAATATTGCTTCATCGTGTAGTCTTTTAAAACTCTTGTCAGGAAACAATTATAAAAGGCCAGCTTCAGGCTTGGTGTAATTAAATGAAGTGAGTGAAACTACACCAATGATGCATTTGGCTCAAGATTACACTGCAGTCTAAATGAAAATATTAAGTGTGCAGCTTTTAATTATCTAACAAGAATAAAATTGTGTGTGGACATTTTTAGAAACTATTAAGGACTTATGACTCCATTAGAAACCCAGAAAGCATCCACTGATGTGGGGTAAACGTTGCAGTTGGCACAACTTTCCCCTCCCCTATTCTCTACACGGTACAAATTTCCAATATGTGTGTTATGACAGGCAGAGGAGGTGCAAGTTTTTATTTTGCAATCATACTAAAGCCCTCCTCTTTTGCCACCAGTTTCCTTTATGTCGCCATACATATCCTTTCAGCACTGCCGAACTGCAGCTTTGAAATCTGGAACAAGATAGATAGAGTGCTAGATGAGTGCTTCTAAAGGAGAGAGAATGCCATCACTGTCATATCGCACATTAGCTGCAGATATAGTGAGTTTAGGACTTGCCAAGGAAAAAGATACTCCTTGAACTCTACATTTCTGCAATTCACAGATGAGATGTTTATCCATTTATTTTCCTAGGAGAAAGAGAGAAGGCATAGTTTGGTGGTATGTTCATAGTTTACCTACTAGAGGACACACACACAGTGCTTATGATCATTTTTGTAATAAGAACATATGAAACCTACACGAAAATCCACAGGTGTGTTTGTTTACCTGTCACAATGTAGAATCTCCTGACTTTCACTAATCACTCTCTGCTAGGCTGGATGGGTGTGCCAGGGTGACTTCACAAAAAGACTTAAGAATGCATTCAGCCAGGAAGGTGTCAGCCCATCTGCATTTGCTGCTGACTCCCTCAGCAGCATGATGAGTTTTCATCCTCTTTTGAGGTGTCTTTTACCTCAGGCTATTCAGGATAGCTGAAAGACAAATGATGTGCTTCCAAGAGCAAAAAAAAAATATCATGGGCAGACTTAACCACAGCTCCTAAGTTCCTCTGTGAAGCTGTGCCAAAATGCAAATGCAGCTGTATGAACTAGAGACCAAGGACACAGAAAGTAGGCTGTAATGAGCAAACTAACCAGCAGACTGAGTACATTACAGGAGCTATCCATGGCTGACCAAGAACAAGAAACCATTGAGGTTTATTAGACTTCTTAGGGTTTCTGAACTCTAGGAGAATATTTGATGTGGGTTATGTTTTCATCCTGTGCATGCTTTTATTTTGAAAACTTACTGTTTCTTGGGGATAATGTAATTGTATGTAGTGAGGAATAAAAACTGAAAGCACACATTGTGTGGGAAAGATCATTTGCATGAAAGACTAACAAAGACCGTTATAAAAGAGAAAGATATCTTGAATTTCTTGAATTAAACAGGTAAATTTTCTCTCATAACTTAATTGTAGGATATTCACTGTTTTTGGAAATATAGCATGCAAGATATTGTAACTTTCCTTCTGAGAAGGCTCGAAAATATTTTGATTATACTTTACCAACTGGCATTAGATACACATATTAACAGGCCATCAGTTTAAAAATAGATCTAAGTCTTAGCATAAGCATATCTGATTAATCCAATTCTATGTTAAAACACAAAAATAAATTAAAATTTTTCTTTGGCTATATGGAAAAATTCCAAGGAAATATGAGTAGCTTTATAGTTATAAGTAGACTTGGAAGTTTTGCTGGCCATATCAGAAATCAATATAAGCCAACAGGGAAACAGGGAAATTTTGGAGAATGGCTTGTTAGATGAAGTAAGAAGGAAGGAAACATGTTGACTCACAGTAGCAAATGCATACAAGCTTTGTAAAAAAGTTATGAAAAATACAGTTATTGTCCTGATCTTGCTTGTTCATTTATATACTTAAATTGCTTAGGCTTTTTAGAAGAAATTTAATGTGACAGTATTTTTCTTAACATCTCTGGTTCTTAAAACACAGAAAACTTGTGCTAAACAATGCAGTGAAAAAACAATGCAACTGCCCACAAGTTGTGGTGTGAATATATAACTGAATATTTTTTCCCTATGTGAATATATAACTGAATATTGGAGTGAAGTTCAAATTCTGTTTATTGATCTTATTATTCTAAGCATCAGTAAATAATAAAGATACAAATTTTCCAGTAGATACTAGTATCAATGGCCTTGACAACTTTTCTTCTGATTTGTTATATTGCTGTAAAACCCACTTGATGGCAATAGAAATTGACAGTAACTCTGATTTTTTTTTTTCTGCAACGTTTCAGTGAACCATCTATGAAAGACAATGAAATGCTGCTATTCACATTTACATGTACAGAATTATTATGACACTATTTCTTCTTGTAATGCCACCTAGTTAAAAAAAAAACCCTAAACAAAACAAAACACAAAAAAACCCCAAAAAAACCAAAAAAAACCCAAAAAGGGTCTGGAACCACCTTGAGCTGCCGCTTAGCTCCCAAGATGCTGCACATACTTCCTGACACCTGTGGTTATGCTCATGAGCATATGCAGGTGTTCCTCTGACACAGCTGAGCCTCTTTAATCAGATGCCAGACTCTCATCCCCAAGAGGTCTGAAAGGCTGCATGAATTTACAGAGAAGCCTCTTTTTTCAGGTTTTGCCACTAACTCCTTTAAAGGAGCCGATAAAAGTATCAGTGTGAACAACCTTTTAGCCTTAAAAAGGAACCCCTTGAAATTGTGTGAGCTATAACTGGATGCCTTTGAAGGACTTTTGATTGAGACTCCTACAGACTTCAGCAGTGTTTTCCTGAGCTCCTGGATTTAATTAGGCTTAAGCAAGACTGCTCTCAACCTGTTCAGACACTGGCAGTTTGTGCAGCATGTGTAGGAACAGTTGCAACTACCTAGGGAATTTTAGTCCAAGCAAAGAAGCACACAGGTGTTTTAATTGCTTGGACTCATGAGCTGGAACAATTTACACTGCAAAACCTGGCCAAGTTTCCATTTTCTGACCTGCCATCAGCCGTGCAGCTCACTGAGTTTCTTCTGAACTCCCACAATTTGCAGTCAGACATCCTAAGGTAAACCAAAACTCATGTTATATATGGCCTGGGAGCACATGCTTTGTTTCAAGAACTTGAATCTACAATTGTGTACCAAAGCAGTTGAGTGCATATTTATCTCCTTGAAGTGAGTGGGAGCTGAGAACAGAATTATATTAAAATGCATACATACCTGAGGGCTTTGCTAAGCAAGATTCAAGGGGGTTCTTTTTGCATAGTCCTTTTCTGTGAGGCCTACAGTCTGCTGTGTTGCATTTCTATAACTCTGTTTTGTTGATAAATCGGTGTAATTATTCTCAGCTGTAAGTTTTCATAGTTCCAAAATGTGTTGGTTTAGAAAGAAAAAAGCAATAGTTAGCATTGGGTTCATAATAAGAAGAATATAAAAGGGGAAAATTAAATAAATTATAATTGCTTGAATAAGGAGGAAACAATTCTTGGATTTATATTGTCTGCTCTACTTAATTTGTACATGAAAGCCTTCTAGAAATTTCATGTAGCACTTTCAGCCTCTTGAAATTAGGACATCTTAACTTTTTTATTTACTAATAATTATCTGCATGCTATTTTAACATATAGCTATGGGGTTTTTGTGTTGTCTTGACTTCTACACCCATTGATAGAATAGCAGGCACTGAAAAGAGTTTGGAGACAACACTAAGACTTCTATGTGACTAATGTTTTTAAATATCAGGCACTGAAATAAAAAATACTACAATATGTTTGTAAAGACTAGAATGACAAAACATAGGCTTCACAATAATTTTAAAGTAACAATTAAGATAGATTCTCCAGTAATAACTTGTGGTAGGTACTGACTTGCTGCAGGAGCCTGGTACAGATACACTTGGCTGTCCTCTTGGAGATTCTATGTTCTGTGCATGACTGATGACATCTAGAGTATCTGTACATATACAAACACAATGAATTGAATTAATAATGTGGTTGATCATTTAGTTTCCTTAATTACATTAAATTCCAGTTCTTAAAAAAAGTTTCTCTATTTACAACAATTTGCTCAATCAAATAATTTAGATGAAGTTCCTTATGTCCTTTGTTTGGTGAGATCTGTAAAAAAAATTGCATATTTTGATCCATTTTAATATATATACAGCTATAGATGTAACAGAAAGACAGGCTTAAGACTTATGTACAGTCATTAAAGACTACCTTGCATTAAATTCAAGCCAGGACAAAAAAGGTATTTCTCTAAGAGGCCCATTGAAAAGAGTGCTCATTTAGTGCTTGATACAGAGCTCCTCCAAGGTCCATTAGATGAATTACCTAAGTATGTTTTTTAGCTGCCCTCTCTGATGATCCTTCCACTTCAAGCTGAACTTAATGGAGTTGGAATGCATTTTTGTTTATAGTTCTTACAATTAATGTGCAATTACACATTTTTGCTCTTAAATATTTGGTTGAAACTTGGCAATTATGACTTCAACGGAGACCCATCTTTGGCAGCTTAAACTTAAGACATTTAACATTTTGGAACATTACTTCCACAGGTGTATTCCAAAAAGATGACCTGAGGTCCAAACTGTGCCAGTTGATGAAAAGGCTCCTTCTAAGTGGAAAGGGGTGTTTTGAAGTCATGCTGCCATACTCAAGTTGACTGGTTCTCAAATAAAATTATCTTCTGTAAGCTAAATGAACACTGTTTTCATCTTGGTGATTAATGAACTAGAGAGAAAACAATACCTTAGTATTACTGGTGATAAAAGAATGGAATCCAGCTATTAGTGTCTGGCTAGACTTACTCTGAACCAGCAGTAAGAGAAAATAATGACACTGTAAAGTAAGGCTAATACTATTGTAAAGTTTTAACTTAATTCAAATAGAAATTAAGTTAATACAGTTTCTTATGAAATGTTGATCTTTATAGGCTCAGTTTTCATGTAGAGATTTGCACTCTGGTGATTTTCAGATAGGAGCGAGTTGCACTTCTAATTATGGGATTTAACCCACATAAAAAGATGCAACTGTGCCAGAGCTTCACACTCTACTCACTTAATCATGGCAGATGTTGGCATTTTGGCGACGTAACTAAAGATGAGAGTTTGAACTTCTGTATTCTGTTTATGCAATGCAAATTTCAAACCACAGTACCAGCTCTGGGATTCCAGGCCAGTGAAAGGAAGTCTGAGGGTCTGAAAGGAAGACGTGGGTCAACAGTGACGATTAGAATTGAGCAGGTTTACTGTTTCAGCAGTTAGAGTGTGGTATCCACCAGGTTAGTCTCAATCATCCTATCAATTTTCAAAGAGACGCTAAGTAATTTATTTTATTTGCCAGCTTTTCATCAGGGTATCAGTCTGTACTCTAAAAATCTCCACAACAGATGCTGTCATGCTGTGAGAACCAGAAAATGAATTTTCCCTGTTAATATGCCCTCTTACTCTTAAAGCTTGATGAGCGACTTCATTCCTTTGAATTGTGATGCCATCTCTGGTGCAAGCTGAAGATTGCTTTTAGCAAATGGCCTAACCCTGAATTCAGGAGAAACCAAGTGTGTAATCATTGCTGAGAACTTACATATCTATCAACACTTGTTTAATCCCACATCTATCTCCACATGCTGGCCTGACCTTGTTTTCACAATCTTGAATTTATTATCTTGGCGTAAATCTCCATTTATATCCTTGCACATTGAAAATTTGATGCCACTTTATCACTTAGAAATTGGATAAGGATTAGCAGGAGAGACAACTCTCTAGTGCAGGAAGCTCACAGCAAAATTTTAGGTCTTTCCCATCTCATAGCATAAAAGAAAAAGCTTATAGCAATTTTCTAATATTTCACCTCAGTAGTTAAAGAATGGCAATAGACATTCAGCAAAAAGAGTCAATGCTGGTGTACCAAAGGAAATGTCAACATCCCCCTTGTCATGAAAACAAGAACTGACTTTTAGGAGATGGAAGAAATTACAGCTTAAGCAATTTAGCCCTCTGTTGTCTTTATGTAAAAAGTAGCAATGCCAAGGATTTCTGGAAGGTTCTGCATAAGGTGCTTGTAAGGAAAATTGCTGCAGCCAATGCATCCATAGGAAACAAGTAGAGTGTGATTGAGGGAGAAAGATGAGAAAGAGATTACAAAAAGCAGAAGTCACAAAATTTTTTACTTAAACGGTTGATAGATACTTAACTCTTCTCAGCAAGATAAAATTTTCAACAGATATATATATATAACTAGTGGCTCTAGTCTGCACATTATTTTTCTGCCAGCATCTTCAGATAATGCTCCATGGTAAGAGAAATGAAAATCCTCTAAAAATAATAAAATAAAATAAGTAATGTGGCATAAATGGCTTTCTGAATTCTATGAATTTTTTCATTAGTTAAAGGAAAGCTGTATACCAATCATTACACACAATACAGAAAATAATCTATGTTTCTGGTAGTTGCTGTATTTTATCTGAACTTTTAGGTTTACTGTATAAATATAAGATAAGCCTTTTGTTTTCATTTTCTGCATTAGTTACAGGGAAGAAAGTGTTACAACAGCATTGCCACTCTGTTTCCCAGGTGACAATTCTTCAAGTTGGTTAGAAGACAGTAATTTCTCTGTAGCAAAAATTAGCAAAGCTGATAGTAGTGGTAAATGTTGCCTTTAAAAGTTGCCATTAAAATTGAACATGATTAGTATCCTTGGAAAATGCCATCTTCAATATAGAAAGTGAGTTATCTGAAATCATGTAAATTAAATATTCTGTCCCCTCGTGAACAGGACAAAACAGAAATATATATTATGCAAAATCATCATTAGAAAAGAAAAAATGCATCAAGACTCTAAAAGCACTCTATTACTGGAAAAGAGGGGAAATTCAGATGTCTAAAGTTGATATTACTAAGGGTTTAAGCTTGTAAAATTATTTAAAAAATACTAGGGCAAAGACATAACAAATGTGGAAATTATGGTTGTCATGGTCATAAATTCTTGGCCATAAAAACATGCCAGGATGATTTTATGCAATTATAAAGTTAATATATTGATCAGTTAGACAATTAAATAAGACATTAATGATTTACATTACTGCAAATGTTCCAAACAGCTTACTAATTTAAAGTACAACAAAGGTATTTATATGGATTGATTAGAAATATATGAAGGCATAAAGTTCTTTGTAAATATAGTGCCTAAAAATTTTGTTTCACAGATAGATGCTACAGTATTTTAAAGTTTAAATGCTGAAAGCAGAAATCTATAGAGTAAAATGTGTTGTGTGCTATCGTTACTGATATTTCACTAGAATTCCTTTTTCTGTATTTTTTTCAGAGGGGGCAGGGGATCTTTCACTCCTTTCCTTTTCTCCATTATGCTTTTATATCTCAGTGTTGCAGTCTGCTGTAAACAGTGTTTTTAATAAACCATAATCTTACCTCATAACACAAGCAGCCAAAACCAGAGCCTTACTGCTGTCTGAGAGCTTACACAGTGCCACTTCACGCAGAGATACCGTGTACCAAAAGCAGAATGATGACATTAGCACTGTAGCATGTGCTTCGCTAACAAAAGTATTAGCTCTGTCTCTCCTCATGAAAAATGAATTTAAGTGTAGGGCGGTCCTAGTACATCAGTGCAGATCCTCATTCTGGAAGCAACTCAATTGCAGTTATTTCATTTTCTCCTGAATTGTGAGGAGATGGCCAGAACTTAAAGATGGCAAATAATATGTTTAAATGTGCTGAAAGTAGCAGAAGAGATATGAGGAGAGAGAATGCCTGGGACAGAGAAGCAGCATAACACTATACATTAGCCTATGGAATTGCACCCATCCTTATGATCATGTGGCAGCTGCCAGCTTTATAATTCTTAGAATGCAATTCTTATGCCCTTTCTGGTTGCACTTGCCCAACTGTAAGATTAAATTAATGACATCTAGAAAACTACTGGACTGCATGTTTAATATTATTTGAGATCTTTTTATTTTGCCCTTAATCAGGTACAGAGAAATAACCTCAGCATATTCCTCATATGTACTCCACCAAATATACATACAACATTGTTTCAACTGTTTGGATTCTGTACAACATGTGGACAAAAAAATTATGAACACCAAAATGAATATGGAATGACTTCAAGTGGTTGAACCAATAAACAAGACTACTGCAGCATGCAATCAAGTTTATTATGTACATGAACAATAAACCTGGCAAATGGAGTGCTGAGTAAGTAAAGTATTAGGAACCATTTGGCATTGCTTTGTGTTTTGTGTTTATGTGTGTGAAACATATTTCATTATCTGAAATCCCTTCCAGAGTGACCTGCTGTGCTGTCCAACTGGATAAGTGATTTATGTTAGTATATCAAACAGAGTAATGACATTTAGAGAGGAAGAAGGAACTCTGTGGCAGTGCTACTTTACTCCCTCCTGGAGCCTCACAAAATGTCATTTGTGTCATGCTGAGTGCTGTTTATTTTAGAATAAGAGACATTTACAGGTTTGACTCATAAAGTTCTCTGAGACAGCCTAATAAAAAAGCACAAACCCCCCCCCCCCAAAAAAAACCAAACATAGAAGAATTGCATGATTTTAATGCAGAATTACTGATTTCCAGCAGGGGCAAAACCTGCCTGTTTGTATTTCATAAGAGTAAAGGAGAATGAATGTCTCAGACCACAAGATGCTTTTCTAGAGTTGAACATGTGGTTTCACCATAAATTAAAGCAGAACTAATATTGTAACCCTTACTTAGAGGGCTGCATCAGGTGCATGATGTAGCTGCTCTCCATGCATTGGTTCAAGCAATTGTGTGTAGTAGGATTGAACAGTACCTCTTCATCAGGAAATAAGGGTTTAATTTTCAGTGGTATCAATGAGTGTGTTCAACCTCTTAGGTGACTGCAGAATCATAGAATGGTTTGGGTTGGAAGGGACCTTAAACACCATTGTATTCCAAGCCACCCACCATGGTCAGGAAAACCTTCCACTAGAACAGATTGCTCAATGCCTCAATCCAGCCTGGCCTAGAACACTTCTAGGGATGGGACATCCACAACTTCTCTCGTCAGTGTCTGTTCCAGCACCTCACCATCCCCACTGTAAAGAATTTCTTCCTAATATCTAACCTAAATTGACCCTCTTTCAGTTTTCAGCCATTTCCTTTATCCTGTCACTGCATGCTCTTGTAAAACACCCCTCTTCAGGTCTCTTGTATGCTCCCTTTAAGTACTGGAAGGCTGCTATAAGGTCTCACTAGAGCCTTCTCGTCTTAAGAATACTTTCTGCCCAATAGTTCATACTCCTATTTACAACTTCCTAACCACTATTGTATCTTTCAGGGGAAAGAGGGGTACTTTCTTTGTTTGCTTTGGTCTGGATTTGTTTTGGTATTCCTTTAGTTGATACATTTTCACATTTTCAGTATGAAATATTTTCATATTGTTGGTCCGTTGTGATTTCAAGCAGGAAAGGATTAAACTGGGAGAGGCAACAGACTTGGTTTACATCCAGAAAATAATGCAGTCACAACACTATTTATACAGTCAATAAGCCCCTGAATCTCATGAGGCATATTTTTTTTCTCTCCTTTACAAGCCTCATAGAATGTATCAGAAGACTTCCTCTGTTTTTAACTTCTATATAGAACTGAGTAAGTACTAAAAACACTTTGGAAGAGTCCATGGCCTTTCAGGAATGTTTCTGAGAAATTATTTAATAGAGAATGAAATTTATCATCCTGCATTAGTTCACAACTTATTTTAGGAGTAGAATTTTCTGTTAATATCTTACTGAGGTTTTTTTTTTTTTTTACAAGTATGAATTCCCCTGAAGTCTACCTGATCACTTCATTTCAAAGTGAAATTGGTTTGCTGCACATCTGCCTTTTCTTTTCTCTTTGCGTCTCTGTTAATTACTGGTTCTTGGTTGCGAAGTGTTGCTTAGCATGATGTGGAGGTGAAAGCATTAATTCAAAGCATCATAATAAGTATAACAGTTTGCAGCAGTGTTTGAAGTAAATATGATACGCACAGTGTTGAACTGAAAAGAGCTTGAAGGCAAACATGATCATTGTAACAGTCTGTGTGAACAGGGAGAAGGGATTACTTAAAATGCTTGGGTGAAAATACTACATACTTTTGAAGACCCATGCATGACCCTGACTCTCTGTCTCCTGCCTTCCATCCATTCTCATCTCTGTGGTCAGCTTGAAGTGTGGTTTCACTGATCCATGCTGTTGTGTTCCTAATTTGAACAGATATGCTTACATTAAAGAGCTTTAATTTTTCACTGTTTATACTAAAAGTAGTAACACCTCCACCTTCAGATCATTTTTTTCCTCAGTATTCACTGGCTTTTGCCCTTTGACAGTATTACCATTGTGAGCAATGTGGGTGGAGTGACAGAACTGCATTTCCAATTTACAAACCTGAGTTGTAATTCCCTGCAGACCTGTAATGGATTTCCACATCCATGGTGTCTTTTACCGGATATATCTTGTGATTTATTAATGAAAGTTTAATCACATGTAGCCATATTCTGTTGCAAAGTATGGGTGTCAGAGTTTTAATAGGGTTTGAAAATACTTTGCTGTTGGCTTCCTACTGGAAGAATATTGCCAGTGCCAGAGGGATGACCATCACCCAGATTTTTGCACTGTATTTGGCAGAGATCATAGGAAGATGTCAGGGAGAGGAGCATTCATTGTTATTTTAATTTTATTGGAGAATAATGGATTTCCGTAAAAAATGGGTAAAAGATAAGTGTCTGCTTCTCTACACATCATCTATTCCTATTTATCAAGGACTCAAGTTAGTATATGTAAATGGTGGTGTGAGAAAAATGACTCTAAGAACATGTTTCATTCCTTTAAAAGCATACTTTGCTTTGATTACTTCAAATGGAAATTGCACTGAAGATGGGAAGGAAAAAGATGACTGTATCACTTTCTACATGTTGTCACAAGAGTCTTTGAAATAGTTACAATATTTGAATTACCAGACTTTAGTCATATTACGTATGTCCAATTGTGGACATAAACAAAGCATGCATTTTTTTTTTTCATGTGGGTTATTACACATCCCCTTGCTCTCAAAAAATAGACTGCTCTGTGGTTTCTCAGGTACCAAATCAAACCACTCTGAAGGCAGGCGGGTAATGTAAATGCCAGGACAAGAAAATGCTGTGATTTGGAAGATTTGTCAGGGGTTACTGCTGGTTGTGGGAAGGGACTTCCAACTGCAGTGGCCATCATAACATCCAAAACATTGGAAAAAATTAGTGCTAATGAGCATAAAATGCCTCTGATATCTGTATTCAGTGAGCATGAAAATCTGTCCTTGTAAAATCCACCATGTGATTTCTGACAAACCTGAACGCCAGACCTTCTTCATAACAAGTGACAGAAGATAAGCTCCTGCATCAATATGTATCATGCAAGTAGATTAGGATTTTGATCTCAGTCATACTGTGTAGTAACCTGCCTCTTTATTAACCTTGTAGTATCTTAATGTTTACACCTCTCTCTTGGCATTCACAGTGTCCAGAGATGCACATTTGAAATTCTGCCTGTTAGTGTTATTTCTGCTAATCAGGGGATGAATTTTCATCTCCTTCATAATTCTCAATTTCAGGAACAGCAATTCAGGCAAATATGTCCATATTTCCTTCATTGCTTCCACAATAAGGATCAGTCAGTGCACATAAATGAACCAGAATGGGGGTTGCATGTGTGAGTAAACTATTATGCACAATAGATGCTGTGCAAATACATGTGTTTATAATACCCCTCCACTGAATTATGCATTTTGCCTAATTTAAAAGCCTGAAGTCTACTGCCCAACTCACGGAGAAATTTTTTTCTATTTAATGTACTTGGGAGCAAAGACCATTGAGAAAACAAATACATTAAGTCTGCCCACAGATTTTTCTCATTTAATTTTTTCATAATTTATATTAACTCTTAGAAGACTTTTTCTTGGAAAAACAGTATATGTGCAATATATATATATATATGAAACCAAATTTATTGTTTGTGAATGTTCATAAGATCAGAGAACAAAATATTGGCTTCAGCAAATTCTCTTCTTTTATTTCTACTGACTGAGAATGAATATGGGTCCAAATGTATTGCTGACATTTTGGGAATCAGAAGATGTCTGTAATATAGCTGCAGTGCTTGAATGAAAGGAAGAACATTGAAAGCATGTGATGGTTTTCAATGGCAAGCAGTTGCCTAAGAGGACAATTTTTTTTCCTGTGGCAGTTCCCAAATAATTTCAGATTCAGCCTCCAATCAACTGGCATTGATTTTTGCTGTGGTCAGTTTTTGAATGCAAAGCATGAGTCAGAAAGGAAGATGGATATGTACTTTTTACAGAAATGCAAGAATTCAACAGTCAGCAGAGACAGGAAGGTTTGCAGTGTGGGAGCTGGTTGCCTGCATCTTAGGGTAATCTGGCCTCCATCCCATGCTTAAGCAGTGGTATTGATTGACCAGTGATCAGTGGTATTGCCTGGCTTTGCAATTACCCTAATGGAACAGTTGTGCTTGTGCTCAGAGCAGTCATGTGTGTCCTAGCAAAAGGAGGAACAAATGCACAGACTTAGTGGTGGAGTTTATATACCCCTAACCAATCTTCTCATGCCCCAAAAGGTTTTGTGTAGGGAGCATTTGCTAACTGGTCCCCTCAGTGGCAAGGTTAGTAACACAACTAGAGTGAAATGGTGCAGCTGATCCAACCAGTGAGGTCCGACCTATGCTGGAACAGGTGGTCTGATATGGGAGCAGTCTGTCTCTTATGAAGGACTTTTAGATCCCTCTTCCATAGAGATACCTAGAGGCACTGCGCTGAAGGATTCTTCTAAATCAACAGATTTTGTTCTCTTTCCCCTTCTAATTCTGAATTTACGGAAGAGATTTTATCTACATATAATTGGGATAGCTCTCGGAGAACAGTATATTTGAGAATAGCTTGCATTGTTAATGTAGCTCTGTAAACATGGCATAGACTTCTGCTGTTTAATTATGTGGAAAAAGTGTACAATCCAGTTGGAAATCATGACTGTGCTTTCAGTATTATTCAGTCATACCCATACATAGGAATTTTTAATTGGTGGCCTACCATTCTATTTAAGAATCTGCTTTTTTTGCTTCATTGTCAGTAAATCTTGCCAAAATGGATAAAATAAAATCCATGACTGTTCAAACAACTATTTCTCTTATCAATTTTTCAATTAATAAAATATCATGTCACAATATCATCTCAAATACTTCAAACTCTGTAATGACTTTTATCAATGCTTGTGGTCTCTCTTTTCTAAAATAATTCATCTTAAACCCACTAATATAAAGTCTTCTATTATCTGTGATTTTAATATACTTTCTTTATAAATAACATGAGGAAGTTAATATAATTGCATGGAGGATACAGTCTCATCTTCTGGTGCACTGCAAAAAACTTAATGCAATTGAGTTTGAATTTTACTTTTCCTCAATGAAGATAATAAGACCTTTTCTTGCTGCTTTGAAATATATGCCACATAAGGATTTGTGTGGTCAGTTCTTTTGGGGAATATGATGCCATTATTTGGATCCAACTATATTACATGTGTGGACCCAACATCAAAGATTTTGGCTGAATTTGCTGTTCACTTAGCTGAGCAAATGCCAAGTCACTGCTTTAAAAGTATTAGAAGAGAACACCAATAGTGTAAGTGCCTTGGGTGTGAGGTGAAGCACATGAGAAAACATGGATGAGTGGAATTGCTGAAGGAAAAATTAGAAGGGGAGGGGTTTGTTTAATAAGAAAGTGTGTCTGTTACAGACTGGATATACATTGTGCTGGGGAAAAAAGTTCTTCAGGAAAAGTAAGCAAGATTGTGGGCCTTAATATGGGTATAAGCCATATCAATGAGTTTTCAATATTATATTGCATTAAATTAAAAGTAATTTGACATTTCTGCTGTCACATTTATTAAAACATTAGGCACTTCATCCATAATATAGCATCGCTACATAAAAAGAAAAGGAAATGTCTTGAAAATGTTAAACTAGTCAGGTTTAGTCTGGAAAAAAGTAATTTTCAGTGTGGAATATATGATGAAACCTAAATAAATTAATGAAATATTTTAGTACTATGAAGATAAGCTTTTCTTTAAAGCAGTGTTGGTTCATTTTTTTTTTTGACTTCACTTGGTACACCCAGGACATTCTGCTAATGCTGCTTCAAAACAATTTTTTTTTTTTTTTTAGTGCCACAACATGCCTTCAGGAAGAGAAAATATTATTAAGACAATGTATGAAGAAAACACAAAAATGACTCTTGGAATATACAGCTTTGCCTCCTCTTGTCTTGGAGCACCTTCCTGAAAAGTGAGTTTAAATATTGCTTTTCCTCAATGAAGAGTATGTCTCTTTCTAAATACCTTTAAAATGTAATACATCATCAAAATTGCAGCTTCATGACAATTATTTTTTTCTTCCCCACTTCTGGTCTTAAATTAGAGACTGATAACACAAGAAATGGTATGAAAATAATTTTTGTACCTCTGTTTATTTAAGTCAAAATTTTTTTTTTTCAATTAATTACCCCTACTGATGACATTAATATTGAAATAACCAGCTTGAGAAGCTGGATCTTGGCCTTATTTGATTTACTATAGTCAGCCTAGAAAAGAAATCACCAGTTAAATCTCTTAAAGGTGTCACCCATGATTTCTAAAAAGATGATATAGTCAGATTAAAAGGACAGACATGGGAGTTTATTCCAGTATGTATTTTCATTTTCCAGCTGAAAGCCATGAATTTATTCGTTATGTCCATTCAAATGTTACTTCATTTCAGGTTGCAATGGTATGATTTCTTTGGATGTACTGTTAGCTACACATTTACACCACTTTGCATTGTAATAACTAGGGTTTTTTTCTGAAGAATTGGTAGCCTGTATCCTATGATTATGGAATTGAAACATGGAAATAAGTGTCAAAGTGGTAAAACTGCTAAGCTGGAGAAGTTCACTTGATATGGAACAGATGTGCCTCTAAATGATACAAATCACATACAGGAGTGGGTAAAATGGAACTGTCATTTAATTAATAGGTCCTTCAAATCCATGTAAATAAATAAATAAATGTCCCATTTTATTATCCAACTCTCTTACTCCCTTAGGAACTTTGACATCAGATCCTGTCCTTCTTGGCTGAAGAGTGCATGTGAATGGTGGTTATGTCATATAAGGCTTATTTTCTGTCATCACTAAAGATGTTGCATTCTTTTGGGTTTGGAATACATGGATGAAAGATTAAAGACATCAGGAGGTGATCCTTTACTGCCCAGATGTTTTGAAGGTTTTATATTTAAAATCTTAAAAATACTTTTTTTTTTTTTCTGTGAGAAGGACAGAATAATGACAAAGGAACCTTGCATTCACCTGCTCATATTTTTTTTTGAGAAATTTAAGAGATTTGTGGCAGAGATAAAAGTACCATTACCAGGAGAGAGTTTAGGTGGGAGAACATGTCTTTTACTGAAACTGCAGATGCAGTGTAAATGGGAGTAGTCAAGTTCTTCAGCTGAGAGGGTAACATAAGGACAAAGAGCAAATTTTGTTAGAGAAATCATCCTGATGTCAATTTCTGTAGGAAAACTTTCAAAATGCAGACGGGAAGGAAACAGGAATTGTAGATTACAGGTTGGCCATTGAGAGGGCAGATAACACCTTAGGAAGGAGTAAAAAGTGGAAGGAAGCATCAGGAGGGTCTCATCAGTCACCATGGCAATGGAAAGATCAGGAATCTGATGGAAAATCATGTGCCCTGAAGCACTGAATGGAAGGATTGAGTACAAGGAAGGGGATGCTCAGCAAACCCGAGGGAGGAGCAGGGAGGAGGAAAAGTAAGATTTGCTGAAGATCACGTAAATTAGGGTCCTAGTTGCTGACAGCAAACTGCTTACATCAGCATGTCCAGACCCATGTTTCTTCAGGCTTGTACTGAGATCACAAGCTGCCCCACATTTTTGTTTCTGAGACTTCATGAAACAATGCCTTTGGTTTTCTAAGCCAGTGAATACAGTTGGCACTGACAAAATAACAACTTTGTTCTTCTGAGAGGCAAATGTCAGCTATGTCTGGGTTTGAGATAAACTACTCAGAAGGCTTACATAATTCAAGTAATAAACCAGAGAATAAATTAATTTGTAGGATGTGGTAGGGATGTAGGCAAATTACCTGGGGTCTCTCTGCTATAGGCTTAACAAGGTAAAGAAAGGATTGTTATATATTTCTAGTAAGATGTTTATTTTTTTGCTCTGCTATTGAGCCTTGTAGTTACCCTAATAGAGGGTAATCAGAAAACAGACCTCATTAGTGAAATTTGGATCTTTTTCACTCACAGGCCATGTCTTTACTATTTATTTTGAGTATTGTACCAGATTGAGCCCTTTAGGAGGAATTTTACATCCTGCTTCTTTCACTGTAAGGAGTTCTTTTATAATAAATGAATCTTAAAGGTGTAGGTACTGAGTTTTTTAAGACTGGAGTTTTTATAGCAGCAGATAAAATTATGCCCACAGTTATACTACAAACCTAATTTTGGAAGGACTTCTAAATTTCATACAATAATATAGTCATTTGAGAGGGAAAAAAGAAAGGCTGGGGTACCAGAGAGTGCTTGCATTCACTAAATTTTTGTATTTGAGCTCCCTGAAAGGCCCTTTTGCTCTAAAGGTGCCTGCTTGATTAGATAATTATATAGTAACCTTGAATGGTTTCTCCAATTTCATTGAGGATTAATGTGCTGGGAGTTGAAGCTATTCTTTGAGTACTGGAGACAATTTCTACAATCTAGCACAGTGACAAATGGGCAGGCCATAAGGGAGATATTTGCACTCCTGCTGCATGTACTGTGTCTCCCAAGTGAGTATATTTGTTCCCTTTTTTGCTGAAAAGGTGTTTCTTATGACAGTCAGTCCAATACCATTTGTACCAGACTGGCCTTTTTGGGACACTGCCAAACACAGAGATCTTTTGGGAGAGGAGCAGGGATACCTCATCCTATTCTCTGTATGCACACAGCAGTTTGTGTTGTGCTGTCCTAAGGTGTGTGCTCCCCTGTGCTCCAGAGTACAGAGCAGCTGGAGTTGTGTGCAAGGCTGACCTCCTTTCCCTACTGCTCTCAAGCAACATTGTTTGACTAGACTGGTGAATTATATAGTAGTCACTGATGCACTGAGCATGAATAATTCAAGAAAGATTGAATTTTAAACTACTGAGAGCACTCTTGGAAGATAGATGAGCAGAGGTGTGGTGCAAGTCAAACCCTTGGCACCAAAGCACCAAACCTGAGGCAAAGGGAATACCAAGCCTTTAATTGCTTTTGCAGTGCTGAGTGTGATGTATGTCTTTAGCATATGGGCAAGAGCATTCAGGGGAAAGCAGATACAGGCAGGATGGAAAAAGGCACACTTGGTACACAGAGCATTCCGTGCCTCAGCTCAGGAAGACATCTGTCTTAGGGCAGATGTGTAGTGTGTCCCCTCAGTGATGCTTCTCCCAACCCATTTCAGAAACTACCCAGTGTTTCAAGGCTAAAGGGGAAGGCAAACAATCTCTTCTCGGCACTGTTCATTTGCCATATGAAACATTTTCCATGTTTTCCTCCAAGTGGGGGCCAAAACATAATTTTTTTTTCTTTCAAAAAATTAAAGGTTTTGATAATAGTTACATCTTACTCTCAATAAAAGGGATACAATACAATTTTAAAAATTAGAAATATTGTTATCTTCTGCTATTCCTGTTTACTAAAATAGTATCAGTTTAGTGCAGTTTATTTATCTTAAGAGTCTATGTAAGAGTGTACAGTATGCTAGAGACTAGTAGCATTTGTTCCCTTCAACATATTCATTAACAACCATCAAAATAAATAAATATAATAATAAAATCCAGATTTCCCCCAAAGAACACAACAGATTCAAAAGCTGAATCCATGCATACACTTTGAAAAACTTGGAGCCTAGGTGACTTTTAAGCACTCTGATACTTAGTATCTCTCATTTTATTGGAAGGATTGACTTTTGATTTTACTTGCTTATCTTTTCTCCAGAAAGATACAATGCAAACAATCCCCCAACACTAACACAGGAGGCTATAGAGGTTTTTTGGTGGTTTTTTTTGTTTGTTTTGGTGTGGGTTTTTTGTTGTTGTTGTCTTTTGTTGGTTTGTTGTTGTTGGGGGATTTTTGTTCGGGGGTTTTTGGTTGTTTTTTGGTGTGGGTTTTTTTTTTTTTTGTTTGTTTGTTTGTTTTGTTTTGTTTTGTTTTGTAGCCTGTTGGAATTTTAAAATATTTTAGTAATTTTAAACAGCCAAGTCAGCCTGGACATTTTTCCACCTACTAGTCTTGAACTTCAGCGCTATCTGCCTTAGAAGCAGTGATTCTATTTGCTGTAATATGCATTATGGCCAGATTTCTAAAGGACCTATTAGCCACACTTATAAGATTACATACATACATACATTAATGTCTAACCAATAACTGCAGTTTTCTGTGTAGCTTCTTCAAATAAAATACTTTTTCATGGTTGCAAAGACGAGGTACATATTTTTACAAAATATCTAATATGTTTTTAATTAAATTGTAAACCTTAAATCAGTTCATATATTCCCACATGTATATATTTTTAGCACACAATTATAAAATTCCCTTTACTATTAGATAGTACTTAAGTTATTTTTATGTATTCCAATACTTTGCAATCCTGACCTTTCAAATCCTTAGATTTTAAAGAGGCAGTAGACATAAGGTCTGTATTATTTAAACACTGTAGCCTTTGGGGCATCCATAATACAACAGTGTTACATTCTTTGAGATCAAAAGGCCAGCAGTTCTGGAGTGAGGACATCCCTCGTGGATTAATTATAATGAAATTACTCATTTGGAACACTATGCCAGAGCTTTGCACTATCCAAGATGCAGTAAAAATTTCATGTGAATGTTCTTTACACTGGAAGAAATGCTGCAGTGGCAAAAGATGTTTTATTTATAGCAATCCTGTCTATAGAGGAGAGGGAAGAGCTACTGCACATTTTGAGAGCCAATATTTTTACTGTAGCATGTATTTTTCCTTCAGCTACATTACAGCTTTGATGTTTAAAATAGATGAACATCATAGGAAGAATAAAATGTACTTAGCTATTGTCTTCAAAGCCCTCAACTTTGAAATCTGGAAATACCCCTTTTTTAAAAAAATAGAGACATTTTTACTTTGAATAAAGTACCTGAAAATAAAAATGTCTGGGCTTTCTGAAACATACTTCAGAGAACAATGGCATTCTTGAGGATTCATAAATAATCTCCAATCTGGTGAAGTTGTTGGGGGTTGCATCAGATCCAAGTGTACTTATAAACAGGTTTGGTAGGTCTGTAGGCTCACATGGAGGCTCCTCGTCTTTATGGCTTGGGTCTGTGCTCCTAATATCCAATCCAGGAGTGCTCCAGCTTAGCCTGTTTTCTAAGACGTTGTTTATGCAACTCAGCAAAAGTTCAAGACAGAAAGCAGAGCTTGTTCAAGCTAATGTACTGCTATATAGTGTAGTCCATGGATGGAACTGCTTTAAATAGCTAAGGGGAGCATGGAACTTAAACTGAATAGACCAAAAGTAGCATGAGGGAAATAAGATTTAAAGAAGTATTGGAACAAACTACTCCATTTTCCCATCTTTTAAATTCTCTTCTGCCGCAACTTTATTTTTGGTTTGGAAAGGTTAATTCCTCTGCAATTTCTTGGGCCATACAGCTCCTTGAGCTCTTACACCCCTCTACTGTGGATGACTACCATCAAGCTGGAATAAGGAACCAGCTGATAAACTTTTCCAGTTAAAGAAGAAAAAAAAATTGAAGAACAGCTGATATATGAGAGCTATGCCATATTTGACATGATGGTGTCTCTATTCTCACACTGTTTCTTGATTTTTTTTTTTTTTTAATGATGGGAGGGTGCATGATTTCTCTCTTTAACCATAGGGTCTAGGTTAACCAATCAAAACAGCATTTTGTGACAGGGAGCCGTGCCAAGTGAGGGTCAAAGCAACCTTCACATTAGTGCATATTTTTAATTTATGAACATGGCTGTGCTACTCTGGCCCTCCGCAGTGAGTTCACTCTGGAGGCCAGAGGCCACATGCCACACCAGCTCACTGACATAAGAGAATACCTTCATAATGTTTGAATCTTCTTTTTTTCTATTTAGAAAGTTTTCTTGTATTTTTTCTTATTTTCCTGAAAAAAGAAGTATCAGAAGTAAATGACTTTCTAACAAGCATGCTAGTGTATCCCAAACTCTAGAAACGGTAGCAACTGTTTAAAGTCTCGCATAGGACTTCTCCTTAGAAGAACCCTACAAAGCTAAACAGTAGGATTAGTTAAAACAAAAAAAGATTTTAAAAGTTTAATTGGAAATTGATTTTTTAAAGATCTCTGTAGACAGGAGCTCTGTTAATATAGATGCATTTTCTCTCTGTATTCTTTAGATCTATGTATTCTATCCAGGCTAACACACATGAGATAGATCAGATTTCAGGTTCAGGGACCTTAGATTTGAGATGAAAAATAAATTTAACTTAGATCAGGTTTGAATCTCTCTTTATATTGAATGACAATGGGGTACCTTAGGTAAACTAAAAGCAGTCCTGGAATTATGGTTGACATTCCAGAACTACATGCATAGGTATACAGTGAGTATGAGAAGAAAATATAATTAATATTACAAAAATTTCCAAAGAGCTGAGTTTCTATAATTTCAGTGTAAAACCAAGAGAGGCCTATATTCTTTCTAACCTCAGTTATGCCTATCCCACTGTTTTTAGCAATGCTTTTACCAATTTCTATCGCTTTAAATCACTTCTCTCACGCCAGCCACTTGTCACTTAACCATAAGCAATGCAGTGTTTTCCTTCATTCCTTATACTTGTGAGCATGAACTTTACTATATAAGGTATGTTTTTTGTAACATCAACTTCAGCAGTTTTGACACAAATCCCAGCAGATTAACTGAGTTATGTAGGAATAAAAATTCCATATAATCATGTAGGATTACTTGAGATGAACAGATTTGACTTGTTTTGAAGTCCAAATGAACACACTCAACTGTGACTGTACCTTCATGAAATTTTCATCATCTCCCTCTTGGAAGTATCAACTATTCTATACATTTAGTCAAGGTTTCTATGTAGCTTCTTAGACAATTTTAATGCTTCAGTGAACCATCTACTATCATTTTACTTCAAAGGAGGGCAAAAAAAAATTCCAAACTCTGGATAGTCTAACAACCTCCTGCTGTACAACTGTATTGCCGAACCCATTATTAAAGTCTATTTGGAAAATTGATCTATTGGAAACAGAATTTTGTTGCAGGAGTTCATCTCAGTATATCATGATCCCTGTGATAAAGCCATAAATGGGTTATACCAGCAAAAGTCTCTGGCTGGCTTGTTAAATGTCAAAATGTCACCTCTTTTCTTGATAATAAAACTAAGAAACCAACCTAGAACTGCCCTCCTTACTGTTCTCTATAACATGCTTAAGAATTAATTTAAATCATTTAACAGGTATGATGGTTAAAAATATTGAGGTACAACTAAACTTAGAACAAGACTTATTTGTACTCAGTGCTCCTGAGAGCAGAAACAGTACCCATTTGCTTTATTTAAAGTGATCCTAAGCTTGTTTTAAAGCCAAAAGATATATATATTTTTTTTTTTCCCAGTGCTATCCACTGTTCCTCCTCATAAAACAGGACATGTCAGCCTAGGAGCTGCTATTCAGGATTAAAACTTTATTTCTATGGCATTTTGATAAGTAGATCCTGAGAGTTATGCAAAGAGGATTTTAAACCATTGTTTCACAGAGAACAGTGTAGAAACACCTCAGAAAGGACTAGTGTTGGCACATTCATGCTGCAGTATGAGAAAGAGGGACTTGTTAGTATCCAGAAGTAGTAGACTCATTACCACAAAAGTTTGACTAAGCCTTGCCTGTTATGCTCCTATCTTAAAAGGAGCTTAAAGTTATTTACAGTCTGATGCATTGTATGGAATGTCTGAGAATTTAACCTTACTCCAGCTGAAACCAGTACAGCACTTGTAAGAAGAATTTTTTATCTTAAAATTAATTTATATCAATGAATCATAAACACAAGATGTTCCCATTCCAATTGATTGTCCCAAGACTTGTTTAATGTGTCTCAGTACTGTTGGTAAATTTGGTGTTGTGCTATTTTGGAGGAAGAGGATAAAGGAGAAAACAGGCCTGGGAAAGCTAGTGGGTGCTCTGGACTGAGGGTGGCTTCAGGGTTTCAAGGAAGACAACTTTTATTTTTTCCCTCAATTATGAGAATAATTTCTTCTCAGGATTCATTATTCATATTTATTTACCTTAAATCTATCTCCTTTTTCACATAGCAATATTTTTTGTCACCTTTTCCAATTAATGTGCAAGAACAACCTGCCAGTTCTCTTTCATTTGCTCCCTAATTTGCTGTAAAGAGAGAGAGAAATTTTGTATATCATTTTATTAGAGAGAGGGGACAAGTTAGAAAAAACAGAAGAGAGAAAACTGGCATATTCTCTTCTAACAGGTTAAGTAAAAATCTAGTTATGTGGCAGATTATAGGAGAATTAAAGTCAGCTTTTGAATGCATAAGCAAAAGCTACCATGCCCTCCTGTCTTCTCTGTACTGCTGGATTGATGTTTGGGCATAAATGATCACAGTTTAGGAAGTGACTGATGAGTGAGACTCATAATTTAATGGATGTTGCTTCTTTGAGTGAAAGAAAAGTGGTACCTCAGGACAACTTGATTCAGCTACTGCTGCTTTTGACTAACGAGCTCTGGGGTGAAGGAGAATGAACCATCGTAGCTGGCTTGGGGTGGGTGCAAACATTTGTTTTACCACTTCTCATTTTTGTACAGTAAGTGAAATAAATACAGTGGCAAATAACATATTTTTCTAGAATAATTACATGCCTATGACTGGTTATATTGCACTGACAATGTTATCAAGGTATGCCCTTCGTAAGCATAGCTGTGGCATTAGTACAGTATAGCTAGAATTAGAATTTTTGCAAAGGATCTGCATGCAAGGAAGAAATCTTTATGCTGCTATGTAACTCCTCTAGCATACTGACATTCCAGCCTCTAACCAGTGTATTTAGCTGTCATATTCAAACATGGAGTTAGTTTTTCATCTGTATTCAGGGCTTTTCAAAGGAGTAGAATTGCAGTAGAGCCATACTGACACCAGGAGGTTATCAGCATTACTGGTCAAAGATGGATGAATGCAGAGGTGTTAAAACATCTCAGAAAAGCTTTTTTAAAGTTCAATCAGTAAACAAAAATGGACATAAACCCTCCCCCCGCCCCCCCCCCCCCCCCCCCCCGAAATGTCCACTTTCATTGCAGATTTTTTTTTTAATGTTCTATTTTCAGGATATTTTTTCCACTTGTTCTTGGGGATTTCAGGCTTTTCAGCTAACCCTACATGCCACACAATCCTGAGAATGAGGACTTTCCTTTAATGGTCCCAATAAAGTGCAAAGGTATTAGCAGAAAAATGTTTGCAGGAATAAATTTGAGGATCCATTCAAACAAAGGAAAGGTGCATATCTGAAATTCCAAATAATAACATATTACAGAGACATGATTCCTCTCACTTCCAGTGTTTTTCTTTCTCCTATTTATTAAGATGGGCTGCAACTGGCTAACTTCTTGCACATCTGTTGAGCCATTGTTTTGGCTGCTCCCTCTTGAAAAAGCAGGAGAGATCAGTTTGAAATCATAAAATTTGAGTTCTGTATGAAATGAGTTTTGGAAAAGAAGATTACAGAGCACATGACTCTGTGGTGCATACTATCCAAAGTCAGCCCCGTAGAAAATACATGGCATTTGTAGAGGCAGCTCTTGTTTTGTAGACAACAAATTTGTAGACAACTCTTCAGACCCCTGGAAGACTGAAGCAGCAACAATCAATCAAGAAAACGAGAATAGAAAATGAAGTATACACATTTGTAAGATGGGTAGAAACCTTTGGAACTTAGGGGAAAGTTTACATCTCCTCTTAAATTTAGTCTTGAACACAACCAAAATATCAGAAAATCATCCTGGATTTCTTCATTTAGAATCCTAAGTGTGAGGCTACGATATTTTCTTTAATATCAAATCCATCTAACTGTGTCCTGATCAGTAATAATCTGGGTAGCGACTCTTAGTGCTTAAGCAGCAGGGAAGATGAAAATATGAATTTCAGGTCATGAAGCTTTATCTCAACTAACCAAATAGGCAAGATAAGTAAAAAAAAAAAAAAAGCATTAGTATTACAGCTTGTTTTTGATGGGTGGAGGTTACTGGACCTAGTTGTAAGGCCAAATATTGGTGTGATGCACCAAATCTGACTTCGGGTTGATTAATGTGTGGTACAGGGCTTAGAGTACTTTCTCCATAATGACTTGGTTGTGCCTTGAATACTGTTTTGTAAAAATATGATACCTTTGGTGCTGCTCACTGCAAAGCATTGTTAGGCATTATGACCCCATTCTTTTGGAAGGGTAAGTTGAAATGGCTGTGTCATCTGGAATTAAATTAGGGAATACAAGTGAATGTCAAGTAGCTTTGTTGGTTTCTGTAGGGAATAAATATGAACTATTAGTACCCGTCAAAGACATGAAAGATAGAGAAGGGCCAGACAATATACAAACTCTGATTTCACTGAAATGTGGTACGTTTTTGGAGGGGTTACCTGCGCTGAAGTGCAGACTGTGCAATTATTCCAGCACAGTATTATTTTGGAGCATTTGTGCTTTATAACAATTTAACTCAGGGATTTAATTCCAGTTGCTAGCCTGAACCTTTCCACTGCGTTGCCACTAGGTGGGGAGGTCGCCTAACAGTTTGGAGAGATCTGTGCCTTTCCCTGCGTGGGGAGTTACAGGATCCCTGTCCGGGGGCCAGTGAGAGGGGAAGGGATCCCGTGAGGCTGGTTCTCACAAAAAATTTAAGCCCACTCTGCACAGGAACCCCGTGCGAACCTGTTGCTTGAGTGGGCTTAAGCTGCACAAAGTTACTCCAGCTTCAAGTTAGTTTTGCCCTTTTTCCTGATGAGTTGTGAGATTTTAAACTCCTTGCATGAAATTAACCACAGTTTAGATTCTAGTAAAAAAAAAAGTAAGTAAAATGTAAATGAAAGTAAGATTACCTTTCTCTTCTAGTGAAAAATCTCTCTTACATTTAAAATCTCTACTGTATGATTCCTCTCCATATTTTCTCTCAAAACAAGTAGAAGAGTGTGATAATTCTACACAAAAAACTAAATGCTAGCTGCCTCATCTAAAATGTCTGATCTTTATAAATTTTAGAGACAACCAAACCTTCAATTATTCCCTTCATCCTCACTCCCTCCATCCACCCTTACTCTGTTATTTATCAAAAAGACATTTAGACACCAAATTTCCATTTCACATTCTCAATAATGATCCCCCATACTTAATGAAATAAATACTCATTTCCCTTTTAAGTTATAACTATAATGAGTATCTACATTTAGATACTTAATGACACTTAGAACAAAATTTGGAAAAACATAACACTGTTTAATAGGAAAAATTTTGAAAATTCAAGTTTGGTTTTTCAAGTGAGCTGGAATGTCATAAATGTGTTGGCTAATAGCCAGAAATGTGTTCTGCTAATAGAAATATTTGTATGAATGGGCAAACAGTGGCACAAAACATAAAATGATGACTTTTTTTTCTGCCTGAAGGATTAATCTTCTAAAACATAAGAACCATTCAAGAAAAACAACAATATAGCAAAGCATCTGTATTTTCAGAATACATTGTTTTAAAATATCTCCTTCTAAGACATAGTTTGCTGTACTTATTTGTCACAGGACAAAATCCTAATTGTAAACCTTAATTTCCTCTCCTGTCTTACTTAATTCATGCCATTATACATATGTGTAGTGCCTTTTCCCATTTCAAGTGAAAAAGCTACACCTTGTTTTCAAAGCAAAACTGCAGTTCTCTGTCAGAGAGGAGCAGAGTGACATCTAATGTACAAAGTGCTGTGAGAATTGGGGGAAGAGGTGTGTCAATGTGTTCGGGGTCTTTTTGTTTTCTTGCTCAGCTTGTGTTTTATAGATGTAAAAAGTGAGTAAAAAGAAAAAAAAAGATATTGTTGGGTTTTGGTGTTTTAAATTGGCAAAAAATCCATAATCAATAATCAGGGATTTACTGGGATTTTACAGGGATTTTTATTCATTTAAAATACAGTAATTTTCAAATTCATTAAATAATATACTCTCTGAGTAGATATAAAACTAACTGAAAAGAACCAACAAATATCAGAGAAAGAGGTAAAACCAAATTCAAAACATGTAAACTATTGGGAGAGAAAGGGAAAGCATGGGCTGGGAAAAGCACTCTGTGTTATGGTCTGGTTGACAAGGTGGTTGTTGGTCAAACATTGAACTTGACACTGTTGGAGGTCTTTTCCAACCTAAATGATTCTGTGATTCTGTGATCTCTAGTAAGAAGGAAATGAGCTGTGGTGAAGCTCATATTACATAAATACATGGTGTTGATTTTATTTTTTAATTCATCTTTTTAATTTTGGAAGTGGTTTTCTATCAAAAACGTGGAGGCAGAAATACATTTCACTGCTGCTGCTGTTAGCTTAAAGAAGAAATGTAGCAGAGGGTTTCTGGTCTTACTGCTGTGGGAGACAGCTGTAAGGGCTGTCATACTTTGTTAGCTCTGGAAAGCTGTCTAGCCCTGGCTGAAAATCAACCAAAGTGATTTTTACATTTGAGATAAGATATGGATAAAAATCAGTCAAAACACCGCAGCCTTTCCATGTGTCAGGCATTTCTTCTCAAAACCAGCCTTCCCATGTAATGTTGCTTCCCAAATTTACCTGGGCATAACTAAGTGAAATGATCTTAAATCTGAGTGACACTTGTGTGTTATGGTGGAAAGACACTCATATATCTTACAGATGACCACTTGTTTGCATTGGAGTCTGTACACTTTATAAATGTAAAGAAATTTTTCTTGAGTGGTAAATTCTACTGTGTATAACTTTCAGGAAAACTTAATATTGTTGATGGCAGATTGGAAATGGAATTCTTGACTTGCATTTCTGTGCTGAAAGCAAATGAGTAAATAAAATGCTCCCTACAGTTCTAAACCGATATCGATAAATTATTCTAAAATGTGGAGAATTTAGAGAATGTAACTGTAAGTTTTCAGTTTTTGGAAGGGAGTTACATCCACTGTATTTCTTTAGACTATGTTTTTCTTGTCTTACATGACTTACACAGTGTTGTATAGATTTCTTAGGTCGAAATGAAGAAACATCCTTTTGCCTGTCTTCCTTTGAATCAACTGAGCTATATTTGCAGGATTTAGATCACCAGCCTTTCTATAGCATCATACTGGAGATCATATCCTTGCTCCCATGAACATTTGCAGCCACTGGGTGGAGAACTTGTCTAACAAAATATCTCATTATGACAGAGTGAAAATCAATCCAACTTTACTTTGCTGGCTGGGCAAATTTGTCTAATACAGGTCATATATTAGGCTCTTCTTTTTCAGTGGTCAACGTGGTTCAATTTCCAGCTAGGACATAATTTGCACAATAACCTGAAGTTGAAATTAATACTCAGAAACAAGCTCTACTGGGCTTAAGAAAAATCCATTAAGCTGTCTGCATTAGAGGAAGAAGCTGACCAATGGAGTTGGAGCACATTTGTTATACTGTAAGAAGAAAGTTTCAGACAAATATCACAGGAACCAGGATGACACTCCAATAAGGTAACTTTAGGTTTAATCTCAACTGCAAATAAGAATATTATTACAATGATTTATTTGTAGTACTATCTTGTCTAAAGGAATCAGATGAGATCAGAGCCCCACTGTGCTAAACACTCTGCTCTTGTCTCCAGCAGAAGACTGTACCTTCCCACTGGGGTTTGTGTTTAAGTAGATAAAAGTAAGCATTATTTGGAAGGCCAAAGAACAAAGCAGAGTGGTCCAAAATCACAAAGCTGGTAAGGGACAAAGCTAAGGACAGGATCCAGGTTTCTGAGCTTTGGTCTTGTCTTATTTATAGAATCATAGAGTGGTTTGGATTGGAAGTGATTCTAAACTTCATCTAGTTCCCCACCCCCCTGCCATGAGCAGGGTCAAGTTTCACTAGACCAGGTTGCTCAAAGCCCCATCCTTCCTGGCCTGGAACAGTTCCAGAGATGGGGCATTCACAACTTCTCTGAGCAACCTGTTTCAGTGCCTTGCTGGCCTCTTAGTGAAGAGTTTCTTACTATTATCAAATCTAAGCCACTCTCTCTCAGTTTGAAGCCATTCCCCCTTGTCCTATGTGGCCTTGTGCTCTTGTTGCTCCCAGCCTCCATGATGCAATGACTTTACACTGTCATTTTGCTAAATGAAATTTCTAAACACAGCATGCAGTATTTTAATATCTGATACAATACAGACGTTTTGTGAAACAGGGAGATCTGTGGGATTCTGGTGGACCCTGTTAAGAACTAGATAGCTTGAAAATTATTACTTTTAAAATAGGTGAAGTTCTCTAAGTTTTAGTTACAGTTATCTCCTGTATATTTCTATCACAAAAATCTTTGTCACAAAAAACCCCATGTGATAGGGTAGACAAAATTATTAATAATATTCATGTATTGCTATTGATATACTTTAATTTAGAAAGATAGAAATTATTCTGGGATAGATTGCACCAGCTTTACTCCCATTTAACAGTAACTTCTCTTGCAAATCATCTCAGTGGTAAAAACAAGCAAAGTACTACAGAAAAAAATATGGTCCCAGTAATAGTAGTGGCAAAAAAACTTTGAATGGAGTTTGAAGAGCTGCAAATTTCATCATTCATTATGGATAATGTGAACTGGCTTCATGTGGGTGCCTAAGCAATATCTCCTTGTATATGTGTATGCTCCAAAAACAGCACTACCCAATTAACCATTTACTTGCTACCCATCTTGCTGGACAAAGTTCCTGTTCCTAATGATCATTCAAACAACGAGTTTGTGTAAGTAGTAAATAGACTGAATATTCAAACTATTTTGTGTCTGAATAAACCAACAAAAAATCCTAATTGGTTCAGATCAAATAAAGGCGTCTCTGGTTTTGCTCATTCAAACCAGAAACTAAATTATTTCATGTTGTGCTAACCATGGTATTTGTATTAGGATAACCAAAGAGAAAAACATAGTTACAGATATGATGTATTAGTGGTGGAAATAATGTTGCCCTTTTACCTAACAGTCCAGGGAGATTAAACTAATTTTCCCAGAAGCTTGAAATCCAAATTCTTCTTTTTTCTGAGAGAAGTATCCTCTGTGCTGTGCTGTATTCACCCATTTAATATGACATTCTCTCATATGAATGATGTTAAAGTTCCCAAACAGATATTTAAATATTCTTTGTTCCTAGTATAAAAATATATATATATTTAATATCCAGTGGCCGGAATACTGATCTGAGCCTCGGGAGAGCTGTTGTCCTTTCATTGCCCTATGAGTTCGAATAGCTCAGGAAAACTCCTGATAGGGCATTTAGAGCTGTCTTCCACCAAGTGGATTTAAATTTGGAGTTTCCCCAAGAAACTGGGGTCTGCTGAAAATTGTTAGTAGATGCGGGCTGTCTTGGAGAAGCAAGATAGAAATAAGTCTCTTCCCACTGTCATCCCAATATATTCCCTAGGAGTTTTAGTTATGCAATTATAGAGAGGTTCTGTCTGCTAAAAATGCAGAAAAAGTGGTCATAAACTTTCATTACAGAATTAAAGAGAATAGGTCTGGAGTCAGCCATAGCTGTGTGGCTGAGACTGATGAGTTCAAGTATTCTACCACATCCTTTTAACCTCACTAACAGAACAAAAATTGATATTCCCATGTTTTCCTTGCTGAACTTAAGTTATCCTGCCTTTCATGTACAAGAACCTTTATTTTAAGTTTTCTGACTTACACAAGTAAGGAGTAAGTGGAAGTAGGGAGGGAGGATGCAGGGAGAATTTTCATTAATGGTCCCCCAAAATAAATTTTGGAGGAATTCACCTTTTTCTGTGGAAAACTATGAGGAAGAATATCAAGCTTAGTGTTCCAAGCTGGGCAGTAAGAAGGCTGCCCATATTTGCAAGTACTCACACCTGACTTAGGTGCTGAACCAAAGCTAATGACAAGAGGCCTGTGATCCCTTTTAAATCTGTATATTATTATTAGCTCCACTGTGGAATTATTTTTTTTTCAGCTTGTATATTGGACTGTGCAGAAGAAAGAAATGTAATCAACTCCTGGCTTTCTGTGCATGTTCAAACACGTTCCCCCTTTCCCTCCCCGATATATAGTTGTCACAGTGTAAACATTCTGCTAAATATTTCCTCCACCTGCTTCAAACAATTAAGGAATCATCTCTTAACAGGAAAAATAAATGTACCAAATGTCACAATGCCTCAGGGGGATCGAAAATGATAAAACAAATGTTGTAACATTCTATTTTTGATCCAAAGGTAAACAAAAGAAATGATGTGTGCACGTGTGTATACACACAGATTCATTCTATTGGTCATGTAATCCATCACTGGGACTGTTGGTTAAGGGATAAATTACAGTTCCAACGTATTTTCCAAACATTTAAACCTTTCTCATAAAATTATTTTGGGCTGAAAGATATCTCCTGCTCATTTTCAAGCCAGGTCTCGGAAGTGAATTTTCTTGGAAGGGTTCATAAAAAAATATGTTCAGTGGTTTTATTTTCACGTAATAACTTTGAAATACATTAGTTGACATTTTCCAGATGCACTTTTGTGCTCAGGAGCTCGAAAGAAGCCCTTATTCAGGAGATGGAATAAGTGACAAAAAAAAGATGAGAAATTTTTTACCTTTAACCCTTGTCATTGTTATATGAGAAAAACAATTTTGTTCTGACGGAAACACTCTAATATTTTTTGAAGCATAAATCTGCTAGTTCTTATTGTCTCTTTTTGTTAGGGCTAAATTCTGCAAGAAAGTGTAGATCAGTTCTTTCTAGTAAAGAATATACTTTCTTCCCCAGGAAATTAGGTCTAGACTAACTAGGCCTTTCACTGGTGCAAGGCATAGGACGTGGTTCAAAGAGGAAAGGGAAGAAATGCCTCACTGTTTTCCCTTCAGAGCTTCCAGGAAGTGATCTTTTGAATTAGTGTTAAAGCAGGAGATTTGCGGAGAGCTCAAGCTCTGGATCATGTGTGTGGATGTCTAAGGAATTCAGATTGCTATTTAGAGATTTAGGAAACTTCTGGAGGCCAAAAAAAGAGGGCTAGCTCTCAGCAATCCTCAGCACCTTATGCACAAAGGATATTCGCTACTATATTTTCTCATTATCAACCTGCTCATTTATTAGACTTGTATATTGCTTTGTGATATAAACGCTCTTAGCTGTTTAGAGGAGAGCCTGTGTATGTTCTCACTGCTTCCTTGGTGCCTACTTTTGTGTCCAGGCTTCACACTATCAACTAGCCCTAGGACAGAAAGAAATAACCCATAACAATCTCTGTGTGGATACCTCAAGCTAATCTCAGCATGAAATAACATAAAAATCATTTGACTTAGAAGCTTCAGTAAATTTCCAGATCCATTGTGATTTTGTCAGGCAGCTTAGGATACACTTGAATTAGCTTTGCAAGGGTTAATGCAAGCACTTGAAACATCTTTTGGAGTATTGACCTGCACCAACCTCCATAATGCTGTGGCTACACTGCTGCTCATGGTCCTAATGTGGTAGAAAGAGCTAGCTCAGGGAATTCTATGCTCCAGTGCAGTCTGCGCCCTAGACATGTACTGCCTGCTTCTAAAATAAGTGTAAGAGGAATAGCAGGGATTTTGTGAGGACAAATATATGAATGATTATAAGAGGCACAGTTATGCTGAGCCATAAGCCTGCCCAGACAGTATAGGAGATGCAGTCCTGCAGAATAAGAGTGTACAATATTGTTGATGCAGTGGCCTTCCTTTTTGGTGCTGCTCCTGGCTAATAGCATTTAAGCTGCTGACATTTGAATCAATAACTAGTTATCCCTTTTCAGAAAGGAAATCATTCGATAATGGAAATGACAATGAAAGCAAAGGTGGACTCCTCTGGCAAAACAAAAGCATTGTTTTCAGTGGCCTCAGCAGAGTCCTCAGTTTCTGCTTTCATAGTTTCTGCTCCTGTTCTCAAAAGACAGTTAGACTTTTCCTGAGTGCTCTGCTTAACCACTAACAGGACTTTTCAGATATTAAACTTGATTATTTTTTCTGCTCAGAGGACTTTATCAATCTGTCTTATTTTCATGAAGAAGGTAAATAAATTAAAACTTGATAACATGTAGATTTCTCTACCAAAGAGCATGTCCCTGATGCCATATGGCAAATTCCATCACTCAATGATTTTAAATTTGTATGCTTAAGAATGATATCAAAAAAAGGGAATAATAACTACCGGATTTAAAAGTGTCCAGTCAAAAGTTCATGCACCCCCAGCTTTGTCTAGTTATCTCCCATCGAAATCAACGAAAGTCTCCCTCTGGCTACATAGAACTTGTACAGAGTCCATGTGAATCACATCGTCATTTCTGTATTTGCAGTTTTAGTTAAACCTAGGGCTATAGTAATTTCCAAAAGTGCAGGAAGAAACTGTTGACAATGGAAAAAAAAAATTTGCAAAGATTGGTGCAAGTGAAAGCCTATTTCTATTGAAGCCATATAGAAAGGAGAGCAGAACAATGTAGTGAAATAAATGGAGATTTCTTTGTGAACTTTACAACAGTGTCAGGTTGCAGCAAGAATTAAAAGTACTTTTTCTGGAGATTGTTGGCACAGCATCAGATTTTGAATACAGAGTGCTAGAGAGGATGGAAAAACTTAAGTGTCATGATATTTTAGGATGTATTACTACATGCACTTCAGCCTCTTCCTCACAGGTTTGGCTCATTTTTCTGAAGCTTTAAATAGCTAAAAAATGGCTTTCCTATGTTGCCTTGATATTCTATTATATTCTGTTCTTTCTTTCTGGCATGTATGATATAGTGTAATGACATCACATCCATTAAATCTGTCTCTCTTTCTTTCAGATACTTGTTTAAGGTTAACTGAGGCACACGGGTTCTGTTTCATGTGTTTGATGCTATTGAAACTGCAGAGCTCTAATTCATAATACCTTTAAAACAATGAAAGAATAACCTGTAAATGGGTCACTGAAGTTGATACAGGGCTTCTGCACTAACAATACCATATATTTTATATGATCAAAACACTTTTCATTTCCTGAACTCTTCATATTGCCAGGAAAGATAATCCATAATTTGTTTTCTTTTTATAAGGGCTGATAATTTGATAATATCAGTCTTTAATTAATAATTATTAATAAATTTAATAATAATTAATTATTATTAAATTTAATGTTAATACCCTCTTAACTACCTGAGAAGTTACATCTACAGAACTTCTCATCTTGAATCTTTTGTTAAGCAGTTGTTGACCTGGGATGAACATTACATATGTGGATATGTATATATACATACATATATGTACATACATAGAATGAAAATCCCAGAAATACAACAGTATGGTAAGACTGATTAAGTCTGACATTGTCATAAACTTAATTGCTTTTTTCCTTATAACTCTATTTATGGACTAACCAAAATTTGAAAATTGCAACATTGTCTCTTTAACAGGTCCAGAGAGAATAAATCAGCTCTTGAATAATATATTTTTAAATACATATTAGATATGTATTTTTAATTACATATTGAATAATATATTTTTAAATACATATTATACATATTAGACCTAATTTGAAAATGGCAGATGAAGATAATATAATTTATGACCTTCAGACAGGTAAATGTACTGTGTAAACAGTGAGATTGAGATAGTTCCTTTCCAAGCTGTTTTATTGGAACTTTTTGTGCTCATCTATTGGACATGATACTCCCCCAGCTCAAAGCTTCTCTCTTGTGTATAAGGAAAAAAGAAGTAATACATTTTGACATCTGGAGATGCAATGCAGAGTTGCCTTTTTGTTTTGTTTCACTTTGGGGTAGGAGTAGGGCAAGAAAAGGAGGTATTTGTGAATTTGTGATTAATTTTTTCTTCTTTTTTTTTTTTCCCCCAGAAATTACCAAGAAAGTAGGTTTCTTCCAAAATTTTACACAATTACAGGATTTTTTTTCAAATTAATCTTCATTATAATTGCATAATCATACATTTAAAATTATTTTCTTATTGAAAAGTAGACCTAAAATATTTTTATTTAATAAAGATCCTTCAATATCCAGCCTTTTTTTCTTCATGCTTTGACCCTGATTTTAATTTTCTTCTTTTTCCCTCCATTTTGCTGGTTAAATAAAATTAATAGCCTGCACAGTGGGAATGAAATTGAAATTAAAAATACTATCTATTTTAAAAGCATATAAAATCCTTCAAAACCATAGAAAAAAGCATAATTTAATGAAAAATATACAAGACATTGTTGTGGGTTTTTGTTCCCAGACAACTTTTTTCTCCAGAAATGGGCATGAATCATGGTAAGTTTTTTAATAGTAGTAATCAGAAGGCTTTGCGACTGAAACCAGTCAAATTATGGCTTCTAAATGCAGACTTTTTTTTTGTTAAATGTTTAGTATAGCCATTCGGGGAAACATAATGTTGTTTGCTGCTAACTAGCACAGATTGAAAGTATTTTTCAGTCTCGATGTTGAGTTGTCTGAGAACCTCTGTTTATATTGCATCCTATTTATGCAAGAAAATGAACTTCATTTTGAAGCTAGTATCTTTGAAATAGAGGATAATTTGCACTGCATGGATTCTGTCTGCAATATCAGCAAAGTTTGCAGAGAAAACTAGTGGTAAAAACAGCAATGTTCAAACAATTTCACACAACCATATCTTTATTCTATACTGGTAGAACTCTATGGATCAGAGTTGTGACAATTTACTTAAACGTTATACCAGTGTAAGTCCTAATAGCTCTTATATGCATATTTTATATGTTAAATTCCTAAATCAAGTGAGCAACATGTTTTTTTTCAGAAATGTCATTTGTGACTGCTTGCTGCTTTTTCATTTCTGCTAAAAATTATGACACAAGAATCCCATTCAAGAAGTTGGTCCTAAAATGCTGTTACAAAAATCTTTCTCTGGTAAACTTCCCAAGAGATTTGGGAACTAGAGCCCCTCTCAGTCCCAGTGAATGAGATTTGCTTTGTGATTCTTGAAACAAACCCTAGGTTGAAGACAAGCTTATGAAGGCGTTGGCTGATCTAGTGTGACCTTGTATTTTTCTGAACAGTGTTTTTGTCACGGAGCACAAACTCCACCAGCCTGGGAATGAGTATGCACTATAGAAAAGCAGACAGCGTAGCAGACTGGAGAACAGTGCACAGGTATCAACATCAGGTTCACATCTGCCCATCCATATTGACAATGTCATATGAATTTGCTGAATGATTTAAAGGTAGAATTTCTCAATGGAAAAGTGGAAGCTAAAAGAAGTTCTTGTACTTCATGGGTGTATAGCAGCATCATTATTTTCATTATTTTTCAGAAAGGATTTACTCTTTTCACAGAACATTCTTCCCATAACACTAGAGTTTTGCACAACGGAGACTGTTCTTTCTTGCATTTTCACAGATTTGCAATGGATTTAAGCGCAGCAGTGTACTAAATAGAGATGGAATACAGGCTTAGGCAATACCCAGAAAGTTTAACTATTGTTAGCGTTCTCCTTGGCACAGCTTTCAACTAGATCATCTAATACTTTCCCAGACCATTGTCAAGAATGCTTTGGGAGATAGTTGGACTGAAGATGGATCTAGTAAACAGTTTGTATAATAGTTGTGTAAGAGAAAAGAGTTTAGCTGTGTTATGTTATTAACCGGTAGGTTCTGTACCTTAAGTAATTTGTTGAGATTATGAATGAATAAGGCTTTAAACCTGAGTCTTCTAAATCTTTGAAAAATATCCTATATGTAGGCCATTCTTTCTTTTGCTTGTGATTGCTCCATACAGGAGGTTTTCTGTGTTTTTATCATTCTAAATCTTCTGTCATTTACTTTTGAAATTAATCAAGTCTCTGAATAACCATATCTTAGTCAATGCATGTGTAGGGTTTTGTCTGAACAGCATTAAACAGGGTTCGATGAATAGCCTGTGAAGTCCTTGGGACGTTTTTGTTTTTTTCTTATTTTTATGCTTTCAATTAATTGGGTAGATTTTCTAACAATTTCAGCTCATCCCCGAGAATACAGGTGCTCTCTAAGCCTGAAAATACATTCCTCACTATTCACTCTTGCTCTTGAGTATTTCCGATGCAACCAGATTGAAATGTGCTTCTGATATTCTGAGTGTCCTGGCTTCCTAACATTTTTTTAAAGGGTCATTCACTGTACTGAGAGTTTTCAACTGAATGAAAAATTCACTGTATTTGATTTTTGCATTCTCACATGCTAAAAGCAGAGTGAAGTACAAAATTATCTTCTTTGAACTTAAAAATTACCATGTCAAGATTGAATTACAGACACGATGAAGAGATGCATCTCAACCAAATGAAGCATGCATGTGCTAGTTAATACTAGTATGCCAACAAGAAGCCAAGAAGATTTCCAGAAATCCTCAGCATCTAAGTCCTGATGATTTTCAAGACATGGTTATCTCCTGTCTAGAGTTATAATGACATAGTATTTTTAAGAGTTGATATCCTCCCCGCTTAATGGGGGCAGGTGGATGAACTTATTTGGAAATCTAGTTCACTACATACTGGAAGGAGAATGGGAGATCAGATGTTTTTAAACGCAGGTGTATTTGTTAGAACCCCGGAACAGCACAAACCTCTTTCATTTGTGTATATTTTAAACCTCTGTTTTGCAGAGAGATTGTGGTGCTCTCAAAAGGCCCAGTATTACATCCAAAACTACAGGTGAAATACCATGATTCCAATTAGCTATCATCAGTGGTCTCATTTGTCACCAATTATTTAACTTCATAAATCTTTGAGGATTTTGTAAGTAAAGCTCGTGCAGCTTTGAAACTGTGGGTTTTGGTTTTTTTTTTTAGGTTTTTTTTTTTTTTTAATCTGATTATTCACAGCTTGCTAATTTGTAATTGGACTTTTACGACTCAAAAACCTCTAGATTTCAGAAAAACTAATTTATCTTTTCTTGGTTTAATTGTGGTATTCACACTCAAAACTGTGGAGTGAGATTGCTTCTAGTGGGTTGTATGCAGTGTTCTGGAACTAATAAAATATATTATTGATTGCTTAATGAAAAGCACCATGTTCATACAAATTTACTGTGGCTGAGGGTAGATACAACAGCTACTTCTTATTCTGTTTGGAGGATCACCTGCCATTTTACTTGGGTGTATTTCTGCATATCAAGTGTGCTTTTAAATTAAGTTATGGTTGCCTACAGGGCACTATATTGGGCGGCTCCATTAAGCTGCCCTTATACTTTTCCTTCCATGCAGTGCTACCCGTTGCTTTTAATTTAGCTTAAGATCATCAAAATTAATTATGATAGAGTGTATTAAAAGTTGAAATAGCAAATCAAGGAGTTTTATTAAGTGCCCTTTAGAGTTCCTTGTGTTTTTAGTGGTTTTAGCTTTTTATTCGCTCATCACAGTCTGCTTCATTGTGATTACTGTGAAAAAGATCAGTAAAGCAGAACAAAAATGTCTGATGATGGTTGTAATAACTACAACTCTCATTTCCTAGCTGGTTTGATATCCCTACTAGTAAAAATAAATGTATAACTGTTCTAGTAGTGCTGGTGACTGCTTGTAGCTGCCCTTCCCCTGTTGAGACATTTGGTCTGTGCACTTGGCAGCAAAGCAGTGGCTATATCTTAGGCATATGAAAATGCTGCTGGTCCCCCTACATCATCCTAATGGCAAAAATTCCACTGTCAGTGGCAAATACCAGCAACTATCTCTGCACTGTGGTAAATCTTGCGGTGAGGAATGGTCTCCCCACCATCTGCCAGACATGACGCAGCACGCCTGCTGCACTGAGTGCTCAGGGTAGGATTTATTGGAGTTTTTTGATGCATAGTTGTTGTGGACAAGTGAACACCTCTCCAGTGGTCCCCTGGGGTGAGTTTGTTTCTGTACTGTGTTGGTTGCTGTCCCAGGGCATAGACCTTGTGAGGTTCCTCTAGACACAAGCTCCTCCTGGGATCCTAATCTACTTGGCACCCAAGTGAATCATTAATTCTGTCATTCTAGTTCACACCTAATAAACCTTTGGCTTCCTGTGAAAGCAGAGCAACTTTCTTCACACAAATGCTTGAGGTTGTTCAGTTCTCTGCATCTGCTGCATCTCTATTAGTGTCTTACCACTGGCTGCTCAAGCTGGATGGACTCAGGGTGGGATACATCTGCAATTGGAGAAGAAGGCCTGGCATTCACTAGTGACATTGCATAATCAAAGTTCCCCACATAAGAGATTGTAATATCCATGGTGAATTCCAGACCTAATGACATAATTCACAATATGATCTCAGGCAGAGAAACCATCTACAAAACTCAATCTGGAAAAGATCCTGCATGTGGATGCAGCAAACTATCATGTATTCATTTTTCTAATGTTGTGAAGTCATAGATTTTTGAGTGAAAAGACATTATAGCCATCTATAATCATCTTCAGCCTTTACATATCCCCATTACATTACCCCAGGTAATACATTCAACACATGTACAATACCCATTGATATGTAGATGGACACACTCTTTTTAACCACAGTCTGCTTTCAGAGGTTTGATAGTTTTATGACTAACAGAATAACCCAATACCTGTACTTCAACCACTCCACTGAAATAAAATACACAACAATCTCTGCCAAACACAGCAGTACTCAAACATGTGTGCTAAATAGACTTGGGTCAAATCAGCATCTCATTTCTAGACATACTTACTGCCAGTGTAGGTTATCTGTACCAGGTTATCTATGAGTTGTACTCCTCAGGGGAAATCACCACTGCATGTAAGACACCATATGCACTAGCTTCAAATCCATTATTTCCCTCTCAACTCATAGCACAACTTGTTCCTTTGTATCTCTGGCTCACATATCAAGGCAAACATACTACAAATCAAAGAATGTCATCTATTAATTTAATAAATCAACCACAATTCTTTTGAGGTAAAAGGGGGCAACAAAAATAATTTCACGTGAATAATGCAATTGTATCAATTGTAATTGTATGATCTTTTTTTGCAAAACTTTGTTCTCCTCAGTGTTTCAAATCCTCCCCTTTTTCTGGTCAAATTTTGTTTGGATTCACTTTTTATCATGTTATGGCTTTGCCTATCAGATGAAACTTCTACTGATTATCAGAAATATTATTTTACATATAATGAGCATGTTGTCTCCAGGTCATTTGGTGAATCAACCTAATAGGCTGTGTTTTTTCTATCTTTCACACAGTGAGGTGTATTTTGAAGATTGCATCATTACATCTTTCCAGAATGCTTTCCAATTCCTTGGAATACTTTTAGAATTACAAATATTAATTCTGGACACAGAATTTCAGTAATGGTGCCATTAATGCTTCCTTGCCACTTTTATCATGTTCCTTTGCTTGCAAATCAATTAAGGATCATGTTAGCTCACTGAAGGAAATCAGGTTCAACAGCTCATCTACCATTATAGTCATTTGTTATCAATCTGGAGACAGAATCATTGCTCTTTACAATAGCTTTTCTCATCTTACAAATAGTCCTTGTTTCTAGATAGAAGTCCTTGCACTCGGCTGCAATAAAACCTATGTTTAGATCTGAACTGACCTCTGCAAGCGGTCCAAGTCACCCTGTACAACTGACCTGTTCTCTCTATTATTTACTATTCCACCAATAGGTCATATCCAGTTCCCTGATTAATTGAAAGTAAAAGGAAATAGATTTTTTTTTCTGTATAAATTAGTTTAATGCATGAGGCCATGACCCAAAGCCCATTAGACTCACTGAAAGAATTTCTATTGAATTTGGGTAGCTTTAGGTTCTGAGTCAGTTGTAGTTTTGCTGTTTTAGAAATTGTTCTGATTCCAGCAAAGAGTAGAATATATTATAGGCTTTCCTGACAGCTACAGAATTGATTTTTCTTAGTTTGGTCTTTATTAGTTTGATTTTTTAAAAAATATTTTAGTTTAGTTTAGTTTCCCAACAAATAAAAGCTGAACAATCCAGGCAGGATGGGACCAAAATCTGACTTTAGAGTCAATACTAGAATTAAAAATAATTTTCAGTAGCTTAAGAAGCTAAAAGTCTATGCATCCAGTCTATAGAATTATCCATATGCATGGTCTCAATATGGGATGTATTTTCTTAAAGCGTAAACACGTTTGTTCAATTATTTGTCCTCAATGACACTAGGGTTGCTTGATTTGATAACCCGAAGTCAAAATTCAGGCAGGTTGTCAAAAGTTCTGGGAAACTACAAAATTTCATATTTTCATTCAAGTGTGGGACATGCTTTCTAAAACACTGAATAATCTTCTTTCATATTTTATAATCTTAAAACATTGAATAATGCAAGTTGTCCTTTTTTCAAGTATCTCTAGACATAGAATCAATAATCTGTAATAGATGGAAAATCTTTTGATAAAGAAAAAATAAAGATTCTCATTCAGCTTGTTTTCTGAACCTCAGTTTCTGATAGGAAGTGGGAGGTATTTTGTTTGAATCTATCTTGCCTATATGAGTTACAACTAATTTTTTTAATGACTGTTCCTTGGTCTTTTTATAGGTAACATCTAGCATAGCAAGTTCCTGATCTCAGTTTAGATTAAAGCACCAATATAATAACTGATAATAATTAAAGCAAAAGTAAGCTGTTACAGAAACATGAAGGGGTTACTTTCAGGTGAACATTCTTCAGCATTGGCTTGAAGCCATCTTCAGCAGTCAAACACAAATTAAAATCCCAGTCATGGAAATTTGTTTAACAATAAAACCCCAGTCCATGTAAACATCTAGATTGGTGTGGAGGAAACCATGAATCTATGTGGACTTAAAAACTATAGCAACCTGTTTCAGGCCACTAGATATCCCTCCATTTTCCCCCTAAAGTAATAAGTAGGTTGCTCAAAAAGCCTTTACATGTTCTTTTATTGATATTAAACACAGTCCCTAAAACTTTCTCCCTCCCAGGGGCTAGAGACAGAAATTTTCTTGCTAGCTGTTGCCTATGTGCTTTGGCATATAAGGCTGTATCTTTCAATATCAAAGTACTTGAGTAAGCTAATTATACTGATCCTAAAAGATTCAATGCCTGTAGGCTTTCTTCGGTGCACTGTGTATTTTTATCAGAAGTGAAGCTTGTCTTGTCTGCTTGCTGTGCTGTGCATGGGTTCTTAACCTCCTGCTAAGATCCCAGCTATTGATTTGGGTTGGCTCTCTCTGTAGGTGCCTGGCATGATGTCTTTTTCTCACAAAGCAGTAAATACCTACTTCTGAAAATTGGGACTTTTGCTGGTACTTTTAGATGGTCACCAGAAGCACAGTAACTGGTTCACTGGGAGTACTGCCTTAACATAAAGACCTAAAATCTGGAAATTGCTGCTGATATGCAGTAACTTGAGCAAAGGCAGTAGATGTTCTGCCCTTTGCTGAAAACTGGGTGGATAACACCCTGACATGCAGCTGGTATCTTGCTTCCAGTGGATTTTACTGAAAATTCCTATGTTCTTTTCCTCAATTGGTTTTAAACTTTTTTTCAGAAAAATTCACATATCAAGGGATAACTAAGTTTTGCACAGGGTCCTATGTAGTAAAGTCAATACATAGGTATCACTATGTGAGCTGTTTTTCTATTGCACTGATAACTTATAGTCATCAGATAAACCTTTTTTTTTTTACATTCCCCATGTCTGTAATGAAGATCCAAGTGGAGTATCAAAAGCATCGCTGGGCAGTTTCAACAGGTGAAACATCATGGCAGAAATAACCAGTCAGGCAGTAAAATTGAGGAAGGAAAACCAGGCAGATTGTCAGAAATGTGTTCCTGGCTGACTGACAGAGACCCTTTCCAACAATCATACAAACATGTGCTTAACTACTTGGGTGAGCAGCCTTGCTGAAATTAAGGGAAGGAAAGATTTAAAAAGGAAGTATATTACCACAAGCATTTTTTAGGCTTCAGCCTTTGGTCTATGGAATAGTTTGGCTTTTACTGCTCAGCTTTACAAAACACTTCAAAAAGTATTGATGTAGCAGAGGGAGGAATATGAGTAATCGAGCAATATAGACTCTTACAGCTCACATTTGTATGACTCATGGTATTCAGGCTATGAAAAGTAGGACAAGATTTAATGCAAGGAATAATGCAAACATTTGTGTCAGTTTATTTTTTTTCATCAATAACTTTAAATGACAAAAGATTTCCCTGTTCTCTTCTATATTTTAAGACGGAAAAGTAATTCACAGCTGCACCTTCTCTGCTCTGCTCAGCGAAGACCAAGGACAAATGGCAGGAAAACCTGGAGCGTTTTGCTGCAGGTCGGGAGTAGCCACTAGGAGGGGCTGACTGCCTTGAAGAGAAGGTAGGGATTGATTTACTAACAATTCCAATAAAAAACGCTAATAAAAGGAGTTCAGTACAAAAATAGTGCTAAGCTAAGATAAAGTTGAAATATTTATATATTATTTACAATAGTTACATAATAACTTGTGGGATAAATGTTTTGTTTGATACTAATGTACTTCCAGGCAGCAAAAATATTCACAGGCCTGATATCAAAACAAAACTCAGAACACTGTTCTCTCCTAAAAGATAAGATTTGATTCATGGTAATTCTTAGAAAGAAATGTCCTTTATTTTATGAACCATTGTAGAACACAGATAAAATAGCTGATTGAATAATGAAAAAGAAAAGATCTCTGTTCTGTATGGGGTTCAAAGTCAGTGTGTGTAAAGCCAGGTGGCCTTGTTCATAAGCATGGCTCTTGGACAAAACAGCATCTGTTTTTCCATAACAGCCTTTTTTGCTGCATTATAATCTCTTTATATATTTAATACCATAAATAAAACACTGGAATAGAAGACAACTATAAATAAAACACTGGCATCGAGGGACTATGACAAAAGGGATCTCTCAACTTGTTTCTTAATATCAGTGCCATAGTTAAAAGAAAAGTCTGTTCAGTGCCATACTAGAAGGGATGAGGAAGTAACTGCTGCATTCCCTCCAGCCCCCAGACTGGCAAACACTAATAGTAGTGCTGGGAAAATTACAGATGGGATTGTTCAGCATTATTCCTTTCAGCTGAGGCTTCTTTTTTCTTGTCCTTCACATAGAACTTACTGCTCATGAAAGATGCCAGAGAGATGATGCTGACTTCTTATTAAGAGATATTTTGGAAAAGGTTTCATATTTCAACCAGAGATCAAGCACCATGACAAACATATGAGTTGTTGCTTTTCAACCCCAATTCACAAGACAGTTTGTGAAAACTTGTCTTTGGCCCACAGTTATAATCACTGATGTTTCATCTGACAAAGGAAAATTCAGGGCAAATGTGTTCTTCTCTAAGAAAGGAAGGAAAAAATTTGATCTAGAAAGGTAAATATGAAATATAAACATTTTTGAAATTTACTAAGAGTCCTGAAATCAAAAATATTGCAGCTGCCGAACTATAGTCCAATATTTGGTGAAACAAGATTTAGTTTTGAGATCTGAAAAATAAGAAAGGAAAGAACAGACTCCTTAGTTCTCTAAAGGCAAATTTCAGTGAAGATCACTATTATCTGTATGAAAAATGGGCTAAGAATATTCTTCTTTGAGTGAGGATGGAAAAGATCAGGGTGAAAAAGGACAACATGAGCTGACCATCTGTATTCGACAAAAATATATTTTATTTTTGCCATACTCAAAAGTACTCTGCTGTGAGTAGGAATCTTTTTCACACTGATGTAATTAGTATCAGCGCAAGAAACCTGTCTCCTGTTTCTCTATAACCAAGGAAAAAGAAACCCAACAGTAATGACAATGTCAGAGGATGGTTTCAAAGCAGCCCTTTGCTCTGTGAGGAGGCAAGTTGAATACTGTTTTTAAACAGGAAAGATCTCTGAGATTCCACTGAGTTCATACAGAAGGTGGTCCTCTGCCTGTCACAGGTTGCCCTGTGACTTCAGTGCTGCCTTCATGGTAGGGTGAGGAAGGCTGGAAACTACTGCCTTTCACAGAGGCAAGTTCTTGATTTGCAGGGAAGAAACAACTCCTGCTATCAGACAATTCAATATGCCAGTGTAGCAAGGGTCTAGGCTTTGTAAAAAGACCAGTATTGTCATTCAGAACTTTGTGGGAGCTTCTTTGAGGCAGTATGTTACCTTTGAGGAGAGAAATAGCACCCCAAATCCATATGGGAACTGGCAGCTTCCGCTTCATTGTCAGCTCAGCTTTGGGGCTGCCTCCCACAAAAGTGTCTGTGCCCAGACCTTGCCAAACTCAGATGGGGTCAACCTAGGGCAATATTTTTCCACACTGAAAATTTAGATATACAGTCTCACAGTTTATATCAAATTAGGATGTCAGAGGAGATGATGTGTGGGAATATGTGGGATCTAGTTGCCACCACTTTGCTGAATCTTCTAAATGTGAATGTTATTAATCATGACCTTCTCATGCCTACTAAAGTTCAGAATCCACACAGTGTAGCTGCCTCTTGCAGATGCATTTCTTTTGCTGCAAGGGATTCCCAGTCCTGATGAGCTAGGATTGCAGCAAGAGGTGGCAGCTATGCAGAACTGCTTGTAGGTAGCAAAGTGTAGAACACTTTATAGTACTGACTCCTAATTAGTTTACTCAGATATTCCCAATTCCTTCACCACTGGTGATGTTGGGAAGCTCAAAGAAAAAGAATGATGATACAGTATACTCTCCTACATCAACAATTTCACCTACAAACTCCAGCTACCTGAAATAGTTCTTTATACAGACCCTCCACTAGAAAATCAAAAGCAGAAGTATCCAGATGAAACATTTTTGAGAGAAGACTGTGCCGTCCTACATAGTGGAGCCATATAGTCATGTTAAGTTTATTAAACAAAGAGATGCATTATGAGCAAGAGTGATTGCTGTCTTACTATTAAAACAATTCTTTTATTGTGAGGGCTGAGAAGATGTGCCATTGGTATAACTTGATGCCTGAGAATACATCTACTGCCGAGCCCTCTAGATTCCCACCTACTCTGTCATCTGGCTGGTGCAGAAATAGACATTTAAGATAATTAACCATGGATTTACAGTGCCATTTTATTTCTCTCTCATGTTAGAACTTGCCATTATAGTGGGCAAGTATCAAAAATCCTAGATTGTCTAAAGTGTTATTTAGTCTCCTTATTTAGTGGAGGCTGACCCCAATTAGAAATGCAGTAAAGTGCTTTCTTGGATTAACTGATTCATTGTTGGCAAGCAAATTCAAAGATTTCAGCTGTGATGGCTGAAATACTTGCCATCTCTGGCTGCCCCCATAGGCAGTCTGGTACACCAGAAAACAGCTGGGACACCTCAGTTACTCATGGCCAAAGTCACTTGGCTAAGAGATCATTAGCAGCTTGTGTTAAGAAGCAAGACTTTCAAGAAGCTGTTGGGAGATGGGTGTGCATTGCTCTTCACTGGAATGCAATCTTATTAGCTTCCTTCAGGACTTCTGTCTATACCTGGATTGTGTCCTGTTAAAAAGGTTATTTCTCAGCTCAGTCAAAATTTTCCTTGCACAGAGAGCATCTGTTTAATATTATTCTGAATGAACTGCAATTTGAACTTGACAAAATATCAGAGTACAAAAAGTCTCCATCAAAAAGAGAAAGTTTTTCTTTTGGTCTAAGTTTGCTGGGATTCTTAATATGGATCCACTTGCTCTTGACAGCAAAGATCCCTCACACTAATACAAAAACCTGAATAAAATTAGAGATTAGTGGCTGTAACAGAAACATGACAACTCTTCATTCTTGAGTGAGATTTAGTGTTTAAAATGCAGTTGACCTAATTTTGCTTAGAAAATCTCTTATTCGCTTTATCTAGGTTTACATTCAGAGGTTTTTTTCAAAATAAGTCTTTCCCATCCTAGTGTAGGAACCTTTCATTCATCTTCCCATTCCTTTCTGGGAGGGTGCCATGTAGCTCGACATGCTCATTCTGTTCAACTCTTTCACTTTCATTCCACCATGGCTGGGATAAAATCAGGGAATAAACTGTGCTGAAGTCCACTGTCCACTCTGTCTTAAGTAACTTCAGTCAAATGCATGGTTTTCACTGTGATAAAAGCTTGATTTCACATCTGTTCATACTTGTATAGACAAAAAAAAATGTTAGTTGTAGATATCCACAATTGAAAGCATTTTTGACTTACGAACTTTTGTTTAAAATATAACTTCTAAAGTAAACATAACCTTTCTTGTGTGAAATTTTCATATTATAGTCATTGAATCCTTAGTTCTTTGTGGCCTTACATTGTTAAAGATCCTACTGATTTCAGTGGAGGCTGAAGTACTGCCTCAGAAGTGCTAGCAATAGGAATCCGAAACACTGTTTAGTTCCTCAACTTCAGGATTTTAAAATCTATTATTTAATATAAATTCACCAGGCAAGCACACAGAGTTGATGGTTTGATAGACTGGGAAGTGCCAACCTTTTCAGAATGTGATCCCTGGTGTTGCAGCCACTATTATACATGAGAAGAGATCTTTTAAGAAGCTGTGTAAACTTGATGCATCCAAAATCATTAAACACCTGTTCCATTAATGACATGGAATTTGTCCTGTGTACGCTTGCAGCAGATTCCATCTGACAGTTCATCTGAGAAAATTGGGCCTAATAAGGAGGGCAGAGGTCCTCAGCTAATGAGCAAGTGGAGGTTCTGATCTATTAGGTTAGTTAGAAACTACCCTGTCTTTGAGACTTAAAATATGACCGGGGCTTTGGCCTTGTTTTGAAACATTTATGAGTCAGTGCCTTAATCCTGCAGGACTACCCACCTGAAATCAGTGGAACTATTCATAGCAGTAAAAGATGCACTTTTGGGCCACAGCAGTATGTTCCCCATGACATCATTAAGTCCTTCACCACCTCTCAGCCCCACTTCCTCAGCATGCTGGCTCATCATCTGGGGAGGATGAGTTAGTCTTGCTTTGCTCTCACTTAATTTGAAAGAAATGTGCTAAGTGAAGGTTGATTCTTTATAGTAGGAATTCTTGACTAATAAAAAAGCCACTTCTTTTTTCCTAACAAAAAGTTCTGTTCTAAGTAAAGTCATAGCTCAACATTCTTCCCATGCTGAGATGAATTTTTTGCTAGAAAAGTCAATATTATTGAGTTTATAAATTCCATTTCCAGAAAATATTAATGAGAATGCCTGTAAAAATTATTATTATTATTAGTAGTAGTAGTAGTAGTATTAATAATAATAAAAATAATAAAAATAATAAAATTTATTATGGGAAAGCAGGTGCATTCAGAGAAAAAATCTCCAGAAAGTAAGTATATTTTGCAGACTTCAGTAACCATGTAAAAAAAATTTAATAGTGAATTAAAACTGCAGAAAATGTTGACAGTGTGAAACATCTGCAAACATAATTTGGGCCCTGTTCTGCAGTGATGTCATCCTGGAGCTGCATTGTTCATCTAGTTTGTTCTCTGTGTTGTGACTCATTTCATAGTATGTATTGACCCTGAGAAAACCTTGCTAAATTCTCACAGGCCCTTATCTCCACTCAATCTCTCAGAAGCACAGCCACCAAACCAATAAGTATTTATGTTTTGTATTTATGTGAGTGCCAGAATTTTGTGCTAACAGTTTTTTGAATGAGACTTGGTGATTTATTCTTATCATCTGGTACTCTCTTAGAGAGGTGGTTGATGCCATTAAACTTTAAAGTTATCAGTATTTCAGGAGGAGGAATGTAAAGACAATGCAAATGGAGCGAGGCTGTGACTGACAGAGTGGTGGCAGGTCCACGGAAGAGAAAGAGTCCAAAAGTACAAGCTGAACTGAAGACATAGTGTGGTTAGGAAGGCCTTTACAGACATCTTTTTCTTGAGTCAGGCCAGGAGGACTGATGGGAAGGATACTGTTTGGTAGGTCACGTGTAACTGCTTCCCCATCACGAAACGTGCTTGGACCTCCACTGGTTGCACTGTTGCACTGAGCCCTTCAGTTAGGGAAGAACATGAGATACTACAGATATTGCAGGTAGCAGATGAAATGATGGTATTATGTTCTGTAATTATTTTAAAGACCAGATGTAAACAAATGTGGCATTTTTTCCCTTTGTGGATTCTCATGCATTTTTGTGTTGTATATATAGCCCTGCACAAAAAGTAACCATCCAGCTCCATTATCTTCCATTGTCAGCATAGTTCTTCAAGGCACTCATTTGGGTGGACATTCTTGGCCTTTAATCTAGGACTTAGTTGGGGCAAGAAAGATCTGGCTGGAAGAAAGATGTGGACATAGTTTCCTCACGGGAGTACAATTTCTATCTCCAGACAGCATTTTATCTGTACAATTCATGTTGCTATAAAAGGTAAACCCCAAACAGTACACAATGTTTTGTCAGTGTAACCGTCTAATTAGGGTTTTTGCTACATAAAAAATGTTACAGATCCAAACTGAAAATTTTGGCTGTCGTCCTAGCTCAACAGAATTATTTACTGCTGGCCTGACTAGTTATCATTAATATATACCATGATGATTTTGTGTGTTATAGGTAAGCAGCATGGCAATAAGTCCTGTATTCCTTGGATGGCATATAATGGAGACTAGCCCATCTTACAAATGCATGCTCAGGGCAAATAAAAATAGCTAATGTGCTGACAAAAGATTTTATTTTCTATTGCACAGTTTGAACTGTTCCCTGTTTAATATGTGACAAAAGAACTCCTGTTTTGTGGCTTTTAAGTCCAAGAAGCACAAATTCTGTTTTCAGTTAATTTATTAAGCAACTCTGATCTTACAGTGCGAGAGTATTATTCCAGATTGTGCTATTATAGCTGACTCTATAAAAAGTACCACATATTTTTCATCTTGTCATCTTTACCAAAGTGCACGAATTTTTGTTCAATCCTAGATCATATGGACTCTCTTTTCTGAACCTGCTGACTGACATGAATGGCAGCTTTGCTAAGGCAAAGTAAATGTCATGAAATGTTTTGTTCTACCGCAGACACTGGCAAATAATTGGCATCTGTTTTCTGTTGTCTAGCTGCCATTCTGTTTTCTAAAACAGAAACTTCCATTTCTCATCTAATTCCTTGATGAATTCAGTCTCTTAGGGGACAGAAAAAATTGCAAGGAAAAAACGTGAAATATTTTGTTAAAGGAAACCTAAATAGTTTCATAGTGATTTCCATGTAGTAGTTATCCAAACCAGTTGGAATTTCTTAAAACAAACCAAATAAAAGCTCCAGAATGTTGATCTTGACAACTGGAAAATTCTTCAACTGTATAATGTTTCTGTGTTTCTCTGGATCTTTTTGGTAGATTCTATTGGAATTCAGTCACCTTTTTCATCAGCATTACTGTTTTACCAAAATACAGCGTAATTTCTGTGTACACAGTAGGAGATTTTTCATTGTATCCAATTATTGGCTAACAAGATATAAAATACGTATCAAAATACGTATTCAACTCCTTATTACTAAAGCTTTAAAGCAGATAAAATAGCTCTCTGACTTCAGGAATTCTTTTGGCTAAGCATATGACATTAATACTCATTAATATGCTTTCAAATATATTTCCATAGTGATAATAAAATTAACACCTTCTAATTTTTATATGGAAACTAAGCCAAAGTGCATTTGATCTTGTGACTACTTAGCAATGTGCATGATACTTAAAATATCAATATAAATGCTGAATAAAAATATTTTCAGTGAAGACAAGTTGCATCTTATGTTTTGAACTGATATTGTTCAGCTAGATTAGAAAAATTTCTGATAAAGGACTAAGAGTCAGCTGGATAAGAGATCAGCTTTTGTTTTTACACTGAAATGTTTCCATAGTTTATCATAAAATACCAAATAACACACAGAAAGTTATTTCCAGTTTTTATATTTATTGTTTGCCACTAAGGTGGAGTCTCAATAATCACCGAATTTTACAGGCAATATTTACTTAGATTAATGCAAAGATCAGATACATTTTCTGTATTATTGCAGAGCAGACCAGTATACTTACATTAACAGTGAAACCTCCTCTCAGCACTCTTCAGTAAAATTGCAATTCTAGAATTTGTAAGCCCCAGTTTTACAAAATAATTTATAAATTTAATCATTGCTGTGAAAGTAAGATATGGTTTTAGATGTGACTCTTTGATTGTTTATAAGCAATATAAATTAAACATATAAATATTTTGAATATAAAAATATGTATATGTTTTTTTACATATAAAAATATGTAGGAGTTTGCTTCTAGTGTTCCAAATCTGCAAGCTTTTGTTTATGTGGGATAAGCTCAAATTTTTTTGTGGAATCACTGTCCTTTCATGTATAGGACATGTGAGACATTTCTCTCTCAGTCCTATCCCATGGCCTATGTGAATTACTGGGGTTTCTTACTGTCTAGTGCCTAGCAGATTTAGAACCCAAATTGCTGCAGATCTTTATCAGATACTTTACCACAGAACTAAGGTCTAGAGCAATGTCATGTTGGAAAAAAGCACAGTTATCCTGTTAGGTCAGTGAGCTGTGCAGCTAGTAGGAAAACGTAGAGAAGGTTTAGAGCCTTTATTAACTGCGCCACTTATGAGACAAAAAGGCAACAGTTTCATTTACAGCACTGTGAGTCTGTATCACTGAAATAATGAAGTCTTGCTGAATTCATTCTCATTCTCTCCCAAACCTCATTATTATGATTTTGGTCAAGAATGACTGGCTGAAGCTTCATTTCAACTTCATAGTTGAAAGCATTCTCAGAGTCCACCTTCTTCATCAGCATTAGTCACTGTACTTAGTTTTGCTGTATGCTTACCTCTCTCATCCTCTTTTACTTCCTTCTTTGTTAAAAGATCCATTAGAAAATTATTATGCAATGTGCCAAATAATTTCTTGGTGAAATACTCTCCATTGTAAATTCAACTCTTCTAATGTCAGAACATGGACTACGGATTTTCAAACCAATTTGGTATTTTGAGAAATGTTCATGTTTTACTATTCTAGTTGAACATAAGAAGCATACAGAAGGTAACTAAAACAAATTTATTCTGAAGGAAGAACAAGTGCTTCTTGTCATTTTTATAGAGGCTTTTGAATACATTATGACTTGCTGTTTCTGTATGACACCTGAAGAGTTGGTATATATTATTTTTCAACTTTACAAACTGATCAACTAAAAAAAAATTTTATGACCCTTTAACATTCATGGCTGCAGCACCACTCCCACTGTGATATTCTACTGTGATTTATAGCCAACAATTTTTGAACTCGTATCAAATCATAAACATATTGGTACCATTCTCTCTATCATGGAAACAAGTACAACCAAGCATTGTCCAGGTGTGGAGACAATGTCCCACATAAGAAGGATGCGGATCTGATGCAGTGAGTCCACAGGAGAGCCATGAAGATGGTGAGAGGACTCACCATCACATAGAAGCAACTCTTCTATGAAGGCAGGCTGAGAGAGTTGGAGTGTTCAGTCTGGTGAGGAGAATGGTATGGCACCTTCCAGTGCCTAAAGGGGGTCTATGAGAAAGCTGGAGAGTTATTTATTGCATGTACTTATAGGACAAGGGGTAATGGCTTTAAATTGAGGAAGGGCAGGTTTAGATTAGACATGAGGAACAAATTATTCACTATGAGTATGGTGAAGCACCAGAGGAGGTTGCATGGAGAAGTGGTGAATGGCCACCCCTAGAAATGTTCAAGACTGGGCTACGTGGAATTTTGAGCAACCTGGTCTAATGGAATATGTTAATGCCCATGGCAGGACAGTCAGAATTCATGATCTTTAAGGTCCATTCCAACCTGAGCCATTCTGTGATTCTATGACCATTAAAAAGTTTAGCCTGTAGTAGAATCCCACTCTGTATGAATGCTCTGGCCAATTGAAGTTTGCACATTCACATTTTCCTATGAAGTGCAAAAGTGCCATTGCTATGCTGTGACAAAGTAATTTTTAAGCTGCAGCATACATTTAAAGAGGTACAGTGGCGTAGCATAATTCAGTAAAAAGGCAGAAGGTATTCTTGTTTCTTCTGGTTTGATGTAGTAGAACTGATTCTAATGAATTTTGGGGTGTTCTCACCTAATTTTTTTTTTTTTTGTAAAAAATTTTAGGGAAGTCATTTTCATAATACAGAACATAAAGCTCCTTGAACTTATTTTGTTGTAATGCTATTAAGATGTACATTGCAATTATAGCATTTTTCCCCACTGAAAATAGAGTAGTCCTATAGCATCTAAGAAATTAATAAAATTTCTTTTCTGAATGAACTCAGCGAAACTGTTATATACCATGGTCTATGCACCATATTGTATAGCATGATCTTAGAATGTGTCTCTCCTCTGAGGATGGAGGCATCTAAATCTCTTGTAAGGCTTATGGCTATATTTCTTCCTCAGCAGTAGGTTTATATGTGGTTCACGTGAAATACTAAAATCATCAGGATCAAGAACTAGAATTTTCACAAGAAGTGTGCAGTTATGAGGAAATATACCTTTAACACTGAAATAGTTCAAGAGAAAGCATTTTTGGTGATTTTGAGATATCCAGAAACAAAAAAAAAGTCTGCAATTTCACTCCCCAAAATTGAAGTAATCTGTTTTATTTTTGGGGTTTCTCTGGTTCATTTTAGTTGTTTTTACTCATTATTATTTTATTATTTGACATGTTACTATTTCCTTCTTTCCTTCTACCAACTGAAATGACTGATTTCTGCCCCCAGGTAAATTGCTTCCTTTTCTGATGGCTTTTTTTTTTGTAGATCAGAGTTCCAATATATCCATGCTCTTGAAAGGGAAGCACCTAATACACAGCTCATTTATCAAGGCAAAAGTGTTTAACTATGACCCTAAGCACATGCTGCTGCTTGTTAGTTTAACTGAAGCTACACAAACATGATAAAAGGTAACTGACCTTTATTCTGTGCTCTGGGTATCTGTTTGATGATGGTCTCACTTTGTCCAGAGGTTTAACAAGTGTTTACTTTTTAACTAACTCTCTGATTACATGATCCTCTTTTCCCCGACTCTCTTCCTTCATCATATGATACAGCTTTTTCTTAAGTCTCTGACATTTCAAGTGAGGGTCACTGTATTTATGCAGTGCCAAGAACTAGGAACAGTCTTATGTGCTGAGTGTGCTCTTCCGCATTGTTCTGCAAATTAGTCAACATGAAACCAAATAGTGATAATGTGTTGTTATGATTAAGGTTAATAAGCTACTGATTATCTCCATAGACTACGGTTCCAGACACATTATTTAAATGGAATGCTTTTTTTGAACTAGTTGATAAAAGATCCAAATTTCCCCCTGTTGTGATAAAAGATGTTCTAAGCCTTTAGAGAGATGGGGAAGCATTACACAACAGGAACACTTTACTCTGTTCAATACATTACAGATTTATCTCACGGTGACAATAGCACACTACAGCTCCAGAAAACATTGTCTGGTAACAAAAAGATGTTCTATGTCAGAGCCCCTTGAAAAAAACCACTTGAGTTAAGAAACCAGTTCTTACTTTTTGGTGAGTGCAACAAATATAACAAAATATTGTGTTCAGTTAACCTTGTTTTCTAAGCCTAATCAACACACAAGGCCACTAGGTTTATGTAATCTAATCTTCACTAACATGGACAATCCTTCAATAAAACCACTGAAGATATGACCGTTTAAAAATTAAAAAAGAAAAAGAAAAAAAAACAAACTTCCCAAACCCAGCCAACAAAACTAACCATAATTTTGGCTGAGTCTTTGTCAGGCCTGCCAGCCTGACAAAACTTTCTTAACCTTCAAAATTAACAAAAATTTTTAATTCACAAACTTAAAAAAAACCAACCTGTAACTTACATGTTCATAGGATACATAAATCTTGACCAGACATAAATTTTTTATTTTTCAATTTTTTTTGCTCATTTGTAGTTTTACAACTCATTTCAGATCATTTGCATGTTTGGAAATATTGAACAGAATAACTTTTTCTTCTCTAGTTCTTGAGAAGGATACTTTGAATACCTCAGTCAAATCTAGACTTCTCTTAATGACAATGGTTTCTGCTGCATTTTTCGTTAGTCCCAGGGGAAAAAAACAATCCAAAAAACACCACATAAAAACAGCACAAGAATTTGAAAAGCTTTCTCTGACTTTTTAGCCAAGTAGTCTGACAGCTACCAACTGGGTCATTACTGACAAGCTTGTATTTTCATGCTTTATCACGTCAGTTGGCGCTCACACACCTCAAAGAGGAGTAGCTGAACATTGAGCTAAGAAAGGGCACTTGTTCTGCCAAAAAAGCAAGGTGCATGGCGCAAAAGTGCTTTGACAATCAATTATTAAGGATCCAGAGATGCCAACTCATATGCATGTATGTAAGTCAATAACCTTTGAGCAGTTAATCCCCAGGGATCACAGCAGACAGTGGCAGAAGGGATCAAGGTCAGTGATAATGAAGTCAAAGTGGTGGTGAAGGCCAAATACAATCTAGTTCATCCCTAAGAAAGGAAAGCTTGCAGTGACTTTGTTAAACTCTCTAGCGATGCGCATGATAAAAGACAAGTTAATTTTCCAAGTTAATTTCTTGCCTTAGTTTAGAGAAGTCCATCCTGCTTCAGTTCACATTTTTGTTGCAAAGCAGACATGTCAATTACTAAGCTCTCAAGTTCCAACCATTTATTTTTCAAATATCTCTTGCTTGTTTTCTTTATCCTTGACCAGTACCCTAAGACATGCATATGAATTCATTCAAAAACCCTGGAAAAAATGTAAGTCTGATATTTACCTGTCAAACTGGGGTTTTAGCATAGAGGAAAATCCAAGTTGCATACTTGTATCACAGAGTGTTTGTGTGAGAGAGAATTAGAAAAATAATTAGTCATCCTGTGCATTTTCTAAAATGGGTTGAAAATTGTCTTTACCTTGAGTTATATTGGAAACAAAATATTTTACTGCTAGTAGTGGTATACAAAGTTAATGCAAAGTTAAAATTCAAGAGCTAGTGCTGCAATATTCAATTGTTCATGTGCAAGATAGACACTTCCATAAATAATATCACATAATATGTATCTCAGCATGTCTCTCCTACATAGGCAATTTATTAAACCTATATATAGTTACCTAAATAGAATAATTAGCCCAACAATCCACTCTGATCACTGAAATGATCACTATTTACAGTACTTTAAAAAATGTAGTCCATTAGAATGTCATGAGCTAGATTAGCTGTAAAATCAGATCTTAAAATCTTTCAGATACAAGCAAGCCATCTATCTTTTTCATTAAGATAATTCTCTCTTTCATTTCCTCTAAAAAAGAAGAATTTCATATAACAAATCTGAAAACTTGTGTAAAACCTCAAATTTTTTTTTTTGGTAATTCAGAAAATACAAAGAAAACTACATAGTTTAAAAGGAGCCAAGAAGTGTGATATCACTGCAAAAAGATTAAAGAAGACACTTGGTGTTGTGTGACCTATGCAGTCACAGTGTTGAAATGTTTAAGCATGTCAGTCAAGTTATGTGTGTTCTGTGCATGTGCAGTACATCATGAAACATCAAATACAAATGTATGAACTCTGAATTAGAATTTGTTATAAATTCCTATGGGATGGGAGAAAAAATTGGAGATGTATCATTACATGTTTATGATATTTTTTACATTTTTTTCTGACAGGCAGGCACTGTTAGTCACTGACAATTGAGAGAGTGGATTACACGGCCCCCTTTGAGCTCCTGATTGACTACAACCTTTTGGGTCTTCTCTTGTCACAGGCCTTAGACAGTACGAATGGGATTTGGAGACACTGAAGCACCACTTTTGTTTGCATTGGCAGATTTTGAGTGTAGTTGTGGTGGGAATAGAATGGCCTCCTCCCTTGACAGCCCTCTTTCTCTGAGGAGTGGAAAGAGAACAGAAAAAGACAAGTCTACTGCTTGGGCACACTGGGGATATAAACTTCTCCTGAAGTATTTCAGAGTTGCTCCCTGGAACAAAAGGGGAGCAGGGAAAGGATGTCTCTTGGGAGTCATAATTCATGTTCCAGTCTGCTTATTGAATGGGGCAGCTCCTTGAAAGATTCATAGATTTTAAGGTCATTTATGATTGTCTTGCCTGGCTTGTGTGACACAAGCCATAGAATTTCATCCCATCAGTGTTGCTTTCCAACCCATTAGGATTATATATTACTCCAAGTATATATATACTTAATGATTCTCCAGTAATAAAAGAAATAAAAATTTAATGGGCATAAACACAGCAACTTTTCTAGGGCTGCTAAAGACCAGATAGTGTACTGTCGCTTGTCAAGTTTTAAATAATTTGAGAGGAAAATACATACCTAAAAATACTTTGAATGCTCCTGGTAGGCTTTCTTTGTGTAAATTGAAGGCAGTGAAGGGAAACAAAGCAGCCTGTCCAATTATCTCACTATTTGGGGAAGAGTATCCATTTCCCCATCTGTGCTGGCAGTGCCCTTTGCTGAGTTTCTGCCACAGATGTAAGCAAAGGGGCACAGAGAAGGAGTAGAAGTAGCAGTATTATCATTGTAGAAGATGAATGTAGTGGCACTTCTAATTTATTTAGTATTCAGGATTTCAACTTTAATTAGGATTCTTTTGTCACATCATTCATCAAACACACTTGAAAGAGATGGAAATTAACACAAAAGTTTCTGTTGCCTCAGGCATGCTTTTAGTACTTCTCCTCGTTTTGGTTTATTGTTGTTCTGTTCAGTGAAATAGTTTAGTTGTTATAGTTCACTTAGCTGTAACTGGGTTTCAAAAGAGATAGAATGAATACATGCTCTTAAAAAGTGCTGGTTTGTGAAGCCCCTGTAGCTCCTAAAACGTCTTTTATTAAAAAAAAATAAATTCTCTCTCTCTCTCTCTCACTGTCTTTCCCTCTCTTTTTTTATTACTGACTTCTGAGTTGTTAATGTAACACTGTATACCGGGTTTTACCCTTAGAAATCATTTGTGATACATTTGTTGCCGCTAGAATGCTAGTAAGTCACAGAGTTACTCATAAATTGCACTTTGTGTTTAGATGAAATAACTTGCTGAAATCATTCCAGTTGGGATGAAGCTCAGTATAGCTACAAAAATACAGTCTGCATGGAGAAAGTTTGTATTACTTATTACTCCAGCTACATGCCTGCCATTGTAAAATTTACACTGTTGTGGCATAACAGGAGCTGCATTGATATATAGGCGCTCCTTACACCCAGAGCTTCCAGCTCGGGTAGCAGGGGTCCATTTCACTTGAATGAAAAGAAAGTGAACCTGTATTAAAGTCTGAGACTATGCAATATCAGCAAGGTAATTGCTGTCAGCGCAAGAATCCTTAGCCTATGTCCAAAAATCACATTTAGTTGAAAATCAAAAGGTTTATTAAGCAAATATTTCCGGGAGCTCTGGGATTAATGAAGCCTTGTTTATGCTGCTTGTGAAGATGAACTCCAGAGTCTAAGCAAGTGCAAATTCTGACTGTAGGTTTTCCTATGGTTTTGGATTTTGAACATTTCCTTCTACATTCACTGGTGTCCAGTGACGTGTAATTTTGTGTAGCTTTTCCATAAGTAGCACCCCTCACTCTCTCTCTCTCCCTCTCTCCTGATTGCTGAAGTTTAAAAAAAATCAATAGCAAAGTTCAATGACCTTTTCTCTTTTTTTGTGCTATCTTTTCAATATGTACCTGAAAGTTTAATGGATAAAGGAGTGGAATCTTTTTCAGATATCCATTGCTCCATAATATTTCATGGGAAATGTTGCCAATACAAAATTGGTAATATTTTGGGTGTACTTAAAATCAGCATCCTTATTAGCAAACCTTTTAAATGGATCTGGAATATCATTCCAGGTTTTCATCTACATCACAGGAGCCAGAAATTCTATTTCAATAGGGCAGACATTCTATTAGAAAACATTTGATGTTGCGTGTTGGATGTATATTGAAAGGTTATAACAATCACAAGATGAAAACACAGTCAGTGTTTTGAAATTAAAGATAGGTTTCTACTCCACAAAATGTTTACAAAGTTTTTAAAGGAGCCGTAAAGTAAAAGTGAAAATTAAGAAACAGTTGAGAAAACTAGAATTACCTTATGAGGTCATCCACCTCCTGGCTGAATCAGGCAAACATCTCATCTAACATAAGTGGGAGCAAGACCAAACTCCTTATTTTGAACTCCAAACTCCTAGTTTTTGAACACTGCCAAAGAAACCAGTTACTTTGTACACCATCATTCAAATACAAGAAACTAATGAGTTTCAGAACCATTTCCTCACCCTCGCTGACTTCTGCAGTATATAAACCCTGAAGTATATAACAGAGTATTTGTAAGAACTCAAAATACACATTTTAATTATAATGCTGCTAAAAATAATGGTTTACATGTTTAAGAAAATTTCGCTAGTTACAGATTGTTTCAAATAACTGGTATGCTGAAACCCAAGTATTTTGGTGAAAAAATCATAGTGATCAGTTTAGTCTTAAGGAAAACCCTTGGCAACAGGAACTGGTGGCTAAAAAATCTCCATTATAATAGGACATCACAAATGCATATTTTGTGGGTGCCTAAAGCCAGTTCTGAGTATAAATAAACTGTAGCTCTGAGAATATTATCTATGCCTTGTACTTCAGAGCTGTCAGTCAGTATTTTTGATCATTAGCCATCTGTGATTATCTTAATTTTTGCCAGCAGGAGAAGGAACTCTTTTCCACCAGGGAGCTCTGTTATTACAATATAATTTATATGTAAAGAGCTCATTTCATTAGAGGGAAAAAAACACCAACTTTTTACATAGGTTTGGTGGATTTCTTTTTAGTTTAAAATAAACTTTTAGTGTTAATTATTTTCCTTTATTTTTTTTATTTATTTAATATCCTTAGCATGGTCCATGTAAAAGCAATTAGCATCATATTAGTGGACTAACAATAATTCTGTATTTTAGTTTTTGTTTAGCATCCATTATGGAAGATTACAAAACTTAGCCAATCACAGACCTGAAGCATTTAACTAGAAAAATTACTACTTTTTCAATTTGACTCAAAATTATTGTACTTGAGAACCTAACTAAGTCTTTACCACATGCCAGTTAAAATCCTTGAAGGGTCATTTTAGATTTCCCTCCCATGCGTCTGTTGAAAGAATGATTTTATAGTGACCTTGGTTTGAGAATAACTTGCTGAAAAGAAAATGCTGCACCTCCCTGATTTACTAAAATGAAACTCTGCCCATTGTTGTAGTATAAAGCCCTATTTTTATTGATGTTGTAAACGCTGACATTATAATCTAAGTAAATTGGTTCATGAGGACACTAATATAAGTCCCTTTATAAACTTCACTTGAAGTGAAAAAATTCTGACTTCTTACTAACTATCCCAGTTTGTCAATGGTGCTAACAACTGGTTGTCACTATTTTCAGCCTCAGGTCTTTGTTGTCTTAAAATTGGAAAGTATTCAGGTGAACTTCAAAATAAAATCAGAGTCAGTATGACTGTCTACACATGATGCCTGTGTTTAATATCCTCAGAAGACAATGGAGGCCTGTGTGTACCAAGAGGACCCTATGGTTTCATAAGTGTACACACAAGCCTTCTGCTCATGCACCCTACCTGTAGTACAGAAAGTGTCTGCAGCTTTGGTTTTTCTCTCACAAATCTGCCGGAAGCCAGTTCCAATAACAATGAAAATTGACTACTGAAATTGAATGGCCTTTTTTTGATATAACTAAGCTTTGAGGCTGTGACTACATTACATTCTCAAAATTATGCTATGTATTTGACTCCTGAATTTGAATCAATTCCATGATCTAACATATAAGGTCGGATGAAGAGTCTCTGTCAGTTATACACAAACTTCAGCATTAGCAGGACATTGCTGGTCTGCCCTATCTGGTCATATGGATTTATGACATAGAGAGATGCTGTATATAACAGCTCTTCCAACATCTTTAATCACCAGCATGAGGTGCATTTTAGTAAGCAGTGTGAGAATTAATTATAAAAGCTCTCTAATTTAAAGACAAATACTCCCATTTTGAGTACATTTTTTTTTTCCTACAGTTACACTAAGAGTCAAACAGCAAGGAGGAAAAAGATATATGTAAAAAGAAAGAAAATATTGATGTAAAATTTAATGACTGGTGATAACAATTAGAGATGGACTTAGTGTTCAAATCTTGCAATCCCAGCTACCTTGGGTTTGCACATTCATATCACCTCACTCTTGCCCCAACTGGTTCTTCACAAGCAGATCTCACATTTGTGTAAAGAGGAGCAGCTGGGACATTCACCTCGGAAGTGCAGGGAAGATCTAACATAAAACACTAATATAGACACACACCTCCACTGAGATTGACGTGTGAGTACCTTGGTTGAAGGATAAGAATAGTTAATGTAAAGTTATGCCACAAATATATTCTAGCATAAAAAGTGACAGTTAAAAGTTTTAATTAAAATAACATTGTGTAAGCACCTCTGAACCTATCATAAGTTTTGGATAAAATATCTTTTGAAAATTGTAACAACTTGGGAATTGAACAGCTAACAGAGTAACAGAAGAATTGAACAGCACAAGGTTTTCTGCATTTTTTAAACAAAACTACCTTCATAAAATGTCCTGGTTCTGTTAAACAACTTGGGGCAAGCTGAAAGCAATTCACTTTTTACGTCTTTATTGACAAACTTGATTTGATTGAATCTATATTTATCCTCATGTGGCTTCTGGAGCACTCATGAACTTTCATAATTCCAGTCTATCAGAACAAATCTGCAAGTAAAAAAACTCACTGTTATCAGCAGGTATTCAATGAATGGCAGGTGGCAAATAAAGCACTTAGAGAATTGTTTTAATTGCATCTCTCTCCCATATCCCACAACTTGAGAAAGTTTTAGAAAGCTGGAGAGGAGCAGGATGGGTTTGTTTGCTGCTTTGATTTTGTTCCAACATGGCTTGCTTTCAGAAAAAACTCTCTGATAGAATTTCACTGCCTTTCATGTATGGATGATATTTAAACTGGCACAACAAAGGGCATATTGTAGTGCAGCAGAGATGTACCTCACAACAAATATGAAAGCAAATAGTTGAATTTGCTGCACCACTCAAGTATATGAAGAAGCTTTTAACCTGAGTCAGTTGACAAGGAGTGAGAACAAAATTCTTTTTTTCTGGATATTAAATAGAAATTCAAGTTAAGAGGTTTAGCTGTACCTATGTTTTCTGCAATTAGTTTATTTCATAGAATTAAGTTAATAAAGTGGGACAAGAAAATTATTAACTGCAAAGTTCAGTGTTCAGTTCAATATTTTTTTTTCCTTTATGCTGTTTTCTTACATGTTCCTTGTTTTGTTCTTACATGCTCCTTGTTTTGTGTGACAAAGAGAGCACACAGAAGAGAACACACACCCTGCATTAATGAGTATTTGAGGTTGGGCTGGGATTCCAGATCAGAGCAAACATTCTTCAGTGGATGAAGCTGCTGAAGTTTCCTACCATAGTCTTTGTCTATGACTGCAGCAATTTTGAAAGCCACCTAATTTCAAAATAACCATGCTTAATATCTTTATTTTCAAAGATTTTGATTGATAGTTCAAAATTTGTGAAATACCAACTGTTTTTAGTGGAATATGTGAAGGAATGTTTGGGTGTACATTTATAGCAAGGAACTTTATTCTGTAATAATTTTGTGCTGATGAAGTATCTCTATAGAGCCATAAAGAGGAAGTGTAGATATGAGCAGACTAAGAATCAAGGGTTGGTAGTGCACCATCCTTGTTTAATCTTCTTTGCAAAGTGAGGTGAGTGATACTTGGTTGTTCTTAAGAATACCTTGCAAAGCCTTAGGCAGTGAGATTAATTGTGATGCAGGAAAATTGAAGGAAAATATATGGATAAATGAGCAACTAAAAAAAAGTGAAACTAGAACTTGAGTTCTTTTAGTTGTTCAGAATTCACATAGAGACAGTGAGACTGAAGCCTGTTTCATTTTTTTATTGACCAATTTAATTGAATTTTAATTGTCCAATACTGAAGAGCATGAATTTTTGCAATGTGCAGCTGATGTTAGAGGGCATTTGAAAGAGTATTCACCCTCTACAAGGTGTGGTACCAAACAATTAAAAATGCTGATCTGAGAATATTTTTCTAAAATCAGGAGTGAATCATCATTTCAGGCCAACACTTCAGGGCAACTTGAAAATTTTCCATGAAGATAAGACAGGCATTGGCTCTGTTCTCTGTTTTCCTCCCTCTGCCCCGCCCCCCCAGCTTTACAACATTCTCCAAGTCTCTTATGCTATAGAGAATGTAGGTATACTGTCTCTCAAATGCATATTTTATACATTGGTTTAAGATCTAGCCATTACATTTCCTCACCTTTAGACTTTAAAATTAGATTAAAGTCCTTAGAAAAATTATGTTGCTACAACTTAACTTGCCCATCCAATGTTGATTTGCTGCATATGTCTCAGTTAACTCAGTTAACTTGGGAAAGACCTGGAATTCTAAATCCTACCAAAAAGTCAAAAGAGACGATTTCCTCGAGAAAGCTTGACAGTGTCCTTTTCCTCAGGTTCTGAGAGGTGAAAGATGAGTGAAGAGATGAGGACTAATGTTTTCCTTTTCATTTTCATTTACAGGTATAATCCCCTGAAGATGTAGGTGGGTTTCTTCTGTGGTTCAGGTACTAACCTAGGACTCACAAGAGAAGAGTTCAATGTCCTGCTGTGTTACAGACTTCTGAAGCAAGCAATGTGGTATTTCATTTCACCATCTATGACAAAGGCATAATTTCATCTGTATTCTAGGGATTTTATTCAGGTAAACGAATGCAAATATTTATGTTCTTAAGAAGATTACATTTAAGCTATACTTATGTAAGAATTTCTCAAGATGCCTCTATATTTAATAATTTTAACTGTAGACTTTATTCAAGTCTGAGTTTACAGTTTTCACTATATTAGGAGTTTTTCTTGACTATGTATGAAAAAAAAATATTACCCTGGAACTTAACGAGGTACATTTATTCCTATGTTATGGTAAAGGAGGAAGTTCAGCTCCAAGGCCAGTAGCAAGCAAATGTATTATTTAAAAAGGAAAGAAAATACAGCCTGCTGGGCATTCATTTGCTTAGAGGAGTTCTTTGTATTTACAGTCCTAGAAAAAATATTTCCTTGTAAAACATCCAGTAGATACTTAAAAGCATACAACGTTCCTGCTTACTGAAGGGAGGCAACAGAGACATTACTCAAAGGAGAACTGAAACCAGAAATAATAACATATAATGAGGAAAATTGCTGCCAATGTAGTTCAAGAGAAAATAGTCACCTTCAAAAGATAATTAAGAACTTTGAGGGACTGAAATAACTTTCAAGGGACATTCTGGGACATTCAGTTTCTCAATTTGGCCATCTCAATTAGGTATGTAAAGTTAAGCCATTATGATTTTGCCCATTTCCTTCCCACCTCTGTTTTAGTCTACTATTGTTTGAAAAATTTATCCAGTGTGATATAACGGCATTAGCTGTGACTCTCTTTTATCCCCAAAATCCTCATGCTCTCCTCCTCCAAATTTGTTGCTAACAGTTCCACTAATGAGTCACTGTGAAATCATTTCACAGACATACTCGGAAATGCTCAGTGTACTCAAGAGCAGGAGAATTATATGCATTTTATGGCACTGTAGGAAGTTTTTTAAGGTTTTGAATTTTTTCTTACTTCTGTCTTTTTCTTACCTTAATGAGAAAAAGTAAGAAAAAAACAAACAAAACAACCACACTCTTTCCCACATTCTCCCTTTCAATTTCTCCTCAGCAAGACTACAATTCTCCAGAGCTGATTTTCCTAATAGAGTCCTCCCTGACTATGTTGGACAAATGTCATGTCCCCTGGCTCTCTCCATCTTGTAATGAAAATAGACCTATTGCCAGCTACACCTTGCTGATTGCTTCCTACCTGCTGCTAAGGATAATTTGTGCAGTGTAAATGAAGACTTCAGTAGTTGCTGTAGGGGAAAAAAGCTACAAAAAGGGACTGCTATTCAGCACTCACATAAAATAGCCAATAAAGAAACAGTTCTGATTAGCTGAAAATGTGTAAAGTGTATAACGTATATGAAAGATCTTCAAGTTTTCACAGTCTTAATTATACCAGATATCATACAGAAGTGTTTTACCCTGGAAAATGAATCACATGCATTTGCATATTTTCATTTGCCTGATCCTGTATCAAGAATTTTTGTGTATTTGTTTTCTTCATTGTTCTGTCAAATATTTCCTACTAGACTGCTTCCTATAGTTTAAAAGTGAGCAATAAAATGAATTCACCAATATTTCCCTTCAGAATATTGTGACCATTTGGAATGCAGATGATGTTCATGTTTGCTATTTTCCCCCAAATATTCTTTCAGATAACCTCTTACCTCTGAAAGAATGGAAGAGACAGAAGCATTACATGTGCATTACAGAAAATGGTGAGTTGGAGCAGGAGACTGAAATAGTGGCAGCTCCAGACAGCAAAGCTGTCTGCTGTGTGTGCCCCCAGATCCACCTGGTTTGGCCCATCTCTGCTGTGCAATAGGTTGTGCTGTCTTCTGTTTTTCCCATGCTATGAGAACAATGTGATGCCTATGTGGATGCAAGAGCCTTTATCATATATTTTTGCCCATTCAGTGTGTGTAGATAAAGGCAAGCATACTATTTCTAGCCATTGAATGACTCCTGTTTCATTTTACCTCTGTTTACTTAACATAGCCTGGGATTTAATTGAAAGGTACAGGGTGCAGAGGGGGAAACAGTCACTAAGAAACTACCTACCACTAAGGAAATACATTGTCCTACTGAAAACCAGATGACAATTCTTAGATTAGACATTCAGTGCGTTTCCTAGACCAGGAATTCAGGTATGTTTGGATAATTACATAACCTTTTACCTGCAAAGATTCATACAGCTCTCATTTCTGTCTTCTGCAAAGAGAGAAGAAAAGAACTGCATCAATAATTAGTGTATTTTGTATTCCCTATCACTCCATCCCTTTCTTAGTCTCATAAGTTGGGGTTATCTCCACACACATTTTCCTTTTGTCTGTGCAGAGTAATACTTGAGGCATCTGCTAGCACTAGTTTAAAATACTTTCTGCTTCCTGACAGCTAGTATTTCATCTTGATCCTCCCTAATTATCCTTCCAAATTTGTCTCTTTTCACAGTATTTATCAGCCTCCTCAACAAATTGTTTAGACATTGTAAAATGCTGGTTCTGCTTCCAAGTGATACTGCTCTTTAACATGCCTAGATTCCCTCTTCTTCAATTGCTTTAGCTCTTTTCACCTATAAAACTATAATAGGCTAATCCATAATGTTTTTTCTGAGGTTCAAAAAGAGACCCCTTTACATATACCACAGGCCAGACTGTAATCTTTTGCTCACAGTAGACACTCACCACAGTGAAAACAAATCCACAAGGCAGTCTGAAGTGCCCCAAACCTTCACACCCACAACTGCAATCTTTCAGGGAGAGAAATTAAGCAAATGTTTCAGGTTTTACTGAGCTCCCAAAGAATTTGAAAGGGAGATTTAAAAAGCCCTAGTTTCTTTAGGGAATTGATCAACTTTCTTGCTTTTCAGGCTTCAGCCTACTAATCCAACAATGCTGGAAGACCTGGGGGACAGTAAGACTCTCATTTGTACTCTAGCGGGCCAAGCAGTGTTTGTGGGCTTTTCTGGTAAACTCCTAACTTCTCAATACAGCAGAATTCAACAAGGGTTAGAGAAGTTTTATCAAAACAAGGGAACTTTTTACATTTGTTGTTCAGTGTTTGATGAGTTCTGAAAAGGGAACAAAGAACAGTTTAATCTGTTGCATGTCTCTTCCAACCAGAAATGCCTGGGAAGGACATTGCTTCTGAAGCAGAGCTGTAAGCAGCATTGCTCCTGCCTTGAATAGAAGAGTGGTTTATCTTTGGTTTTGAAGTTTCCATAGTCCAGAAGGCTTGGGGTGTCATTTCAGTGCACTAGATATCATTTTTATGCAGTGGTAATCACAGTTCTGGGAAGTTCTGGGACCCAGCAGAGAGCAATTTTGCTTTCATTCCCAGCCATTTTTTCCTAATGAGAAGATTTTTGTTTACCTGCTGGTGGTGGAATGAAAGATTGAAACCAGTAGTTGTTTTTGTTTTGTATTTACTTTGAGAGATAGTTTTATCTATCTCTCAAAGATTAAGATATGTAAAGGTAGTTATGATAGTGGTAATAATAATAATAATAATAATAATAATAATAATAATAATAATAATAATAATAGCAATGACAAATAATGAAATTAAGCCAGTGAGTTTTGCATGTATTGAGAGGAAAAGAACAGTAGCTGTCACCGCTGTAAGAATAATTTATATATTGTCTATTTTCTGATTTCTCCTTCTCGGGTTATAAGTGTTGACAAGTTAACATCAGGGCAAAGGTACATTGGGCTGTCAAGTTTCTATTTTCTGCTTCTTGCTCTTCCACAAGTGCTACAGAGATTGATTGATTTGATTTTAAAGAGTTCAGTTACATCACAGTGACACAGTCTTCAATATAAATTAAAAGAATAAAATTGTTTGTTCAACTTGTTTTTGTGTTGACAGGATCTTTGCACTCCAGGCAATCACTTTGTTTTCCTTACAGCTTTGTTCGTTAGCCACCCAAATGTGGAATGTCACTCAACCTTGTCATATTTTTTTTCTTGATGTTCCTTATTAGTCCCTATCATTCTTTTCAGGAATCTAACAAATGTGGATAGCCTTTGTCAATCAGTTACCCTGGTTTTTTGCCATTTTAAGCTTCCTCTCCCAATACTGTGATAACAGAGTTTCTTAGTGAACATGAGCTTTACTTCATAACATACCAGTTAAGCCTTTGAGTGATCACTAGTGTGATCATCTAATTAAATTTCTGTAGACATCCCAAATGAAAATTACATATTTGAACCCATAGTTCATAGTCACTCACAGTTTAGTTTTAACACAGCTCTAAATTTTTTGAGGGAATTAGGAAGTGATAATACAATTAGGGGTCTTGCTGAGCTTCAGCTCTTTCTGAAAATGAGATCTAAATGTTTTCAGAATAAAATTTAGGTAATCATCCAAAATTCTGAGCATCTTTCATACACTGAACTGTCCCACTGAACCTTTCCAGTCTCATTTCTTGCACATACATTTTTAATCTCTGTTTTACTGCGTCTTCTATACTCACTTTAGTATGGCATTCAAATTCATATGTGCATCAGCTGTAATTTTAATATATACTGAGATCTGAGATGAAATATCAAAAGGAACACAGAAATAAAAGGATATAATCTGGAAGACATCATACACCAAAGGTTTTCAGGCAAATTATGTATGATTCAGGAAGGCTTAGTCATGATGTGATGATCTAGATTAAATTTCTGAAAATGGTCAGGAAAAAGTTGTGTGGAAGAAAAAATTACAGGGTTACTTAGAAATATTAAGCAAGTATTGCTGTTTGGGTTTGTTTAGTATTTTTTTTTCTCTTGAACTGAAAGGCTGCTCATATGTAAAAGAAACTAGATTATGAAGTCATTAGAATAAAAATATGTAAAAATCTATTGTATGCATATATAGGTCCATATTTGTGTAATTATTTAACTGTAGTTAAATCTCAGTGATTTAGTTAAGTGGGTTTTAGCAATTAAACTTACTTAACTTACTAGCAGTAAGTTAGTTTTAGCAATTACAAGGATCAAAGTAGTGTAGACGGGTTAGTGGTGGAAATGTAGTTAATCATTGCCTTTTCTCAAGAATGGGACCTTGAAAGGCTAGGCTTTTTCAAAACTACATAGCTGGAAAGACATTTTTCATCCTAGCAAAGCTCTACTGTTTGCAGCTGCATTTTTGCTGATTCTCTGAAGTCAGAGTTAATTGATAGACAATTTGGCCTGTAGACTTTAAATAACATACTGAAATCTCTGTTTTGGGGAGAGGCGGGTTTAAAGTTAATTATTCCCCCAAATGACTTTTTCCAACTGAATAATAGTGCTGGCAAAAATATTGCCATTGAGAAAGGCTTTATTTCTGTGGATTTTGGTTTTTTGGGTTTTTTTTTTTTGGTCTGGTGTCTAAGACATTGGAAGTTAAAGTTCTTTTCCTGGGATGGGATACAGTTCTCATCCATAAGGAAATAAAAGCCATTAGCTCATCCTTTTTATTTTGGCTACCTGAGCTTCTCCAGTTCACTCTCCAAAGACAGATTAAAAATCTGGTTTAAGTAGGCACAATTCCTAAATAGGAATAGCTATTTATGGGATTCCGGTTTTGGTTCCAGACATTTTAGGCTCTTCAGCATTTCTGATCTGTAGTTTTATATTTGAGTGTAAACAGCTTTTTAATTCTTCATGTCTGTGACTTTCTTTTCTCTACTTTAAACAAGACTCCCTCTGAACTGGAAGGCAGGTTTCACTGAGCACCTGAGACTCTGCACTCTGGCCTCCTAGTTAACTAAGTGATCTTCTAATGTTTTTTTTCCCATAGTGTCAGCATTTATCTCTGATAGCTTGCAGTTTTGCTCATTTAGTTTTTCTGACTTTTAAAATAATAATTCAATAATATTATGAACCAGATTAGAATCTATTTTCTTTCTTTGTCTCTTATGGTAAATTATTTCCATATTTCTCAGTAACAGCTGCTTCTAGCTTCAAAGCAAGATTCAATTTCTGTGGCAAATACCAGTGCTTCAAGGAATGTTTTTGCCTTTTTTTCCCCCTTTCTTTCCACTAAGCTTAAACTGGAAATCCACATCAGTATTTAGATATGCCCTGTATATAAACCTCTGTAGATTTTTTCTAGTTCATCTGAGGTTCCCTTTTTCCCCTCAACTCTCTGATCAGAAGGATATAAATTCTGCAACATGCTTTCTCTGGGTTGCTAAACCCTAGATTCTTTTGATTTTTGCCATTTATGTGCCCTCTGAAGTTGTATTTGTGTTTCATTTGCTTGAAAATTAAGAGGAAAATTTACAGATGGATATTCATGTGGCTGTGTTAAATGAAAGGTGGTGGTGGTTAAGACCATACATTTTAAGATGCTTTAATAGAAGTTAAATATTAATTATCTAGTCTCTAATTTAGTCTTATGAAGACATAGCCCTAAATTTAAAACAGGCAACTATTGAAATATGTATGGGCCTACTCCAAGATGCTTAGTGTTATAGCATAAAATGGTAACAATTAATTAAATAATTCACATATCAGATGTTTAGAGGTAACAGTTATCCATCATTCTTATCTGTTGTAATTTTGTTCAAATTATGAATGACAAGGCATAAATATTAAGTCTTGCAGGAGAGGTATAATATTATTTTCTAATTATTTGCTTTTGTTTTATATATATTATAGATATAAACGTACATATATAAAAAATAGACATAAACATATATATTACGTATATTTTCATGTTTGCTATTGATTGATTGCATTAAACTGCAACTTTTGAAAGTGAGGTTTTGTTATAAAATAACTGTCTGATTGCATTTACAGCTATTCAAAGGGGAAAATCACTCAATAGCATTGTTTCCAAAGAAGTCAACACTATTGTTTTCAGATACAATAAGCTCTATTTTCTTTGTCCACCCACTTCTGAAAATATGCAGAATGTCTGCAGCAGTTTTGGTTTCAGTATATATTAAAAAGTAACAATTATAAATTGAGAATATGTTCTGAGTTCCATGCTTCATATTTGAACATCCTCAAATTAGCATCATTTTTAGCCAATACAGGTAATATAAGGCCTGACCTGTGACTTTTAATTTATCTGGAAGCCCGAGTTCTCCAAATTGGGGCAGTGTTTGGTGAAAAAGTGAACATTTTGCTTTTCTTGTTTGCATTCATTTGCATTGCACCATATTTGCAATTTGTAATTAATTTTGTAGTCTATTTTTTCCTGGAGTACTTCTCAGTTTATTATTATTATCATTATTTAATATAGCCTGTGGAACACTGAACACTGATTAAGTGTTGTATGCTTTCTGTTATCTCTGAAGCATAACCGATGAAGTATTGTGAATTTGGCACTGTGTAATGTAGCATTTTGCTTGCTGTGCAGCACTAACAAACAACACATCAGTAGTCATGCCTGTCTCTCATTTAAATGCAACCTCAGAGTCACACTGCATGTTACAAATATCTGGGAGCTGTGTGATTAGTTAACATCTTTTGCATAACCTTAAAACTATAGCAAGTTCTCAGGAGATAATTAGCTTTCTGGATACCTTCAGTGAAATGAACTCTGCCTCAGCAATGGAGGGTACTACGTGTTCTACTACTCCAAGGAAGAGCGGCATCAAAATGTTTGTAAAAATAGCTGAAGTGTCTTCTACATTAAAAAATAAAGTAAAATGAAAGAGTGAGATAAATAACTCCTAATTTATTTATTTCCAGATATCAGCATTGCTTTGGCTCCCTATCTTTTACGTTCTTTCCTTTCTTGGCAGCTCTTCTGGTGTAAATAAAGGGTGTTCAGCAGGCAACAGCCTCCCTTACTGAAATCTGCTCACCTCTGTCCCAGAGTTCATGTCTCATATGCTAGGGGCGAGTAAACAGACAAAATACATCACAATTGAATAATCAGGAGGATGTGATTTGATATTTTTCCTTAGCAAAAACTTGAGACTTCAATTCTTTGTATAGATTTATGGAAAGCAATGTTTTCCAAACATTCTCCAAATGTTTTTTGTCTCTTGAAATAATTCCCCAGCCATATCCATGTGCAACATTTTAAAGCTTTTGATCCTGCTTTGAAAAGGCTATTCTAAGCCTTCAGTGTTTACAATATTCTCTTTTAGCACTGGAAGTATCTGTATAATAACCTCAAAATTAAAATGTTTTGGAAGCTTCTAAATATAAGTCATAACTGCAGCTGTCAGGAAACAGGATTTTGACAAAATTGAACTTGTTAAAGGAAAGTATCAATTTTGATTAAATTTGCTTGAAAGGTGTTTTCTAATTTGAAACAAAACATTTCAATAGGCTAACAGCTTTCTGTACATTTATTGGAATATAACATTGCTGTTTGTTTCAAAATTATTTTTCGTTTTGAGGTTCACTTGTAACTATGATGTAATTTACACCCAAGAACGGAAGTATTTTTGAAACACTTTGACCTTGTTGCTCTTGAAATTTAAATGCATTCCCCCCTCCACCAAAAAAAGAGTTTCGTAAGAGCCTTAAAGTTTTACTTTGATTCTATGTAGTAAAATGTTTTTCTAAAAGGCAATTTTTAAATGACATTCTAGATTTAATAAATTCTCTTAATACTTTTACTGAAGCATAAAGTTGGTCTAGCTACTCTGATTGTGCAAAGCTGTAAGCCTGCACATATCTTTAACCATATTGATCAAATTGAGAAGCTCCCACCAGTTTGGTGGATTTTTATGCAGTTATCTTTTCCAGGGATTGTATTGCCCATCTGATTCAGTCTTTAGCTTTATTGGCCACCATTGCTCAAAAGGAGCTTTGTTGGGTTTCTGAAGGTCTAGTGAGGCAAAAATGAAGGCATATAGACAGGTCCAAATAGCATTGAAAATTCAAGATATACCATCAGAGGAACTGAAAACATGGACTGTAAATGAAGGAGGGGAGGGACAAGTGATCAATTTCTTACCTGGAGAGACATAATACTCTGGTGAATAGACTACTTTTCCAAAACAAGTAAACAGAAAGGAATTTTTTGTTAATATCCAGATGCTTGACTGAGGATCCTACTGGCATTCCAAGGATCACTCTGTTGAAGCATGGAATACAGCTTTTTAAAAGTTTCCCCTCTCTACAAATAACTAACTATAAAGCAAGTGCAAAGCCAAATTTGCCTCGCCATAGAAGAATCCCTGGTTGGGCAGTCGGGTTCCTTCCACGGGGTACAGCAGGAGTGAGACACCCCAGAAACTGACGCAGCATGTAAGGTGTGTGAGGCTGCCTGCAGCTGAGGAATTAATGAACAGACAGGACAAGTCACCCAAGTGTACAGAGCTTCATGACTTCTTCTGAGGCTGAAAATTCCCACATATTGATAATATAAAGCATATTTTAGGGTACTTGATATGTGCTCACCTATGCCTGTAAAAATGCAACAAGAGGGAAGAGCAGCTTGCCCGTGTATGTGTACTTCTCAAGTGAGTAGTTAATTAAATTGTGAACAGAGTGCCTGAGACTTCCAAGTTCACCTTACCCAGGTCCTAGGTTGGTATTCTTAACCAGAATCTTCCAGAATCTTCAGAGCACTTTTAAATATTACTCAAGTGTTACTCATTAAAGCTCAAATGTTCTGCAGAAGACAATTGAAGTTTTTCTGAGCATGAAAGAGAAGAAAATGAGTTTTAACTCTCTAGCTGAACACCAACTTGTAAAGGGGGAGATCTGGTGTCAAGCCTTTTCCCTCAAAATTGTTTCTATGTTTTGTAGGAGTGAGATAATACCATTAACGAGAACTGCATTCCACAAGTCTTTCTCTGTCACTGCCATTCCCTTTCTGCATTTCTGCAGCCTATATAAATTATATATTCATTTGATAAAAAACCAACCAGAACAACCCTACATAAATGCCCATTTTTGATATTTAAATATCTACTGGGCCTGAACCTGAGGATATCAGCTATGGAAAGTTTCCTGATTCTTTTCAAAATCACTGGGCTGATCACCTCTACTTCTCAGAAGTGCAAATTTACTTTTTCTACCTTATGTCCTTATGTGTAAAATAGGAATAATTTAGCTGAAGTTTGTTAACTGTGGTAATTGAAGGTTCCTAAAATAATTTAACATATATTCTTCACAGAGGTCAATAAGCAAGTGTTAAGTGCAAAAATAATTCTCTACTTTCCAAGCTGGAACTGACTTGCTAAACTGAAGGACACACGTTCTAGTCCATTACCCATTACCTCCATAGTCCTCCATATTTTACATTTTTGTCAATAAAAAATAATGTACAGTCAGAGTGTGAAATTTTCTTCTGTATGAAAGGCCAACAAAAGGCCCATGCCTCACCAGCTTTCCAGAAGAGAGTGACACCTCAACAGACCAGTCAGTGTTAATGGTTAAAAAATGAGACATTCTGAGCCTATGTGTCAAATACGTAGGGCAAAATTCTTGACCCTGACTGTCAGTCTTGCCTGGCTGAAGAGGGCACACAGGGCAGAAAGCTGCTTTTGGCTGAGGCAGACGAAGATGAATTCTGCTTGAAGAGATGGCAGAGTTGATAAACAGGTTTTTAACCCAGCCTGAAGGACCTTCCATTAAGATATTGAGAAGCTGCGATTTTCTTTTTTTTTTTTTTACCTTCAAGATATCTTCTTCTGTGCAGCATACTTTCACATTTTCTCTAATGGAATTCAAAACCTTGATTGCCTTAACTATAAAATAGATTCCAATGTTTCATAATGTAAACTACGCACTTAAGCCTGGTTTGGGTTCCCACAGAGTGCCACAATATATGGTTAGTCAGAAGTTATTTTTCTCTGACAATTGCCTAATTTTTAAGTAAGAGGATCACAAAATTGAACAGTTTTCCAGTTCTCCTCTTCATTCCTTAAGGTCAGATTTGTGACCCTTTTTGGTGAGAGTGAAAAAGCAGAAAAAGTCTTCCACTGAAAGTGTAGCATTTGTGTTGGGCAATTCTGTCTGAAACTGGACAAGTAAAGCTCGTTCCTATAATTCCTGCTGTCCTAATTCTTAAGGATCGAATGAAATAAAGGAATCAGTAAAAGAAGCTTGGTACAGGTGTTTTACCTTAATACTCATAGTGTCCTAAAGAATGCTTAGGCAGCTGTCCCATTTTATATTTTAGTTTCCATGCTTGGACTGGATTTTTGAATGAAAATTGAGTTAACTGGTGGTTAAGTTTCATGGCTTTGCCTGCGTGAGATGCAATTTCAGTGGACTTTCTCCGAGATTTAAACATATTTAGCCCTTCTTCATCTTAAGTTTATTAAATTCTGTAGTAAATATTAGGCAAAATTTGTATATGAGTGAGTCAGTTATGCTAAGAGGGGAAAAAAAAGGTGAGTACTGGATTCCCAGACTAGCAATATCACCATGCTTTTTAGCCTGGATCTTGAGGGAGTTTCTTTGGACCAGTTACGACTGCAACAGGGTGTCCTGTCTTCCAACAAAAATAGTAGTGTCCCATGTAGGCTAACCTGGTCACCAACTGCTCTTCCTGAATGCCACTTCTGCTGTTGCAATGGAGATGTTGTTTTGGCCACTTGGGGAGAAGATGATTCACTGCAAAATGCCATTTGTGGCTAATGATCACCCGCAGTGTTACAGGGTTTTCACAAAGGTAAAGCAAAGAGAAAAAAGCCACGGCCCAATTAAGATCTCCCTGGTTTTTGATCTTAAATCGGTAGTTCTAGTTTTTGAGTTTTGTTAAATGATCTGACTGCACAAAAAAGTCACAATTGGTTCAACTTGCTGAAGGAGTTTTTTAATAGAATGTCAGGAGTTTATGAACTGATCTTTCCCTTGCAAATTTCAGCTGTTTGAGAACTGGGCCCTAAGTTGTCTATTCACAATGATCTTGTTTTTTGCAAAATAATGATCTAAATGATTTATTATTCAGTTCTTAGACTGCTGTTTTATTTCTGTTGATCTTTGTTTTTCTGCTTAATTTCTATAAATTACTGTACAGTTTCCCATAAGGTATAATTAAGCAGAATTGCTAAAGTTTTAATTATTGTGTATTATAGATGTTGAAAGCAACATTAGCACTTAGCTTTTAAAAATGTGATAGTATATTTATAAGAGAGCATTTATAAACACATTTACATATAGTTAAGATGAAAAAGGTATTTGAATTGTAGTCATTAGCATTTCTTCAAACATATGGCATACCAGCAGAAGCCATGGGCCATGCCTTCATTAACTGAACACTGTTTCATCAGTATCTCAGCTTCCTGCTGTGCCACCCTGTAGCGTACCCTTCTGTCCCCGAGGTTTCAGTGACAAGGGACAATATGTCCCCAAGGTGAAAATCTGGGAAATAACGCAGATTAGCCCTTAGAGGAGTTCTTATGATTATTTAATCATACTTAGGAAAAAAGTACACTGTACTACAAAAGAAAAGCACTAAAAATCCTACCAGCCTACTATTTTCCATGTTGCAGCATATGATGGTCTCTTCAGTGCACCATCAGCATAGCTACAGTGGAACATGACAGCTTTGTACTGCTTTATTACAAGGCCAGCCTTTTTCAAATTTGTTCCTATAATGGGTAAAGCTCACATTGGTACTGATAGGTACTGTAGGTGAATTAGCATTTAGTGTCCATAATGTTCAGGTGATGGATCAAGATTTAACTTCTCTTAACCATGCTACATGGAGCCATTTAATTTTATTTCCTAATAAAAAATGGGAAAGGAATAAAAATTCTCATATAAATGTCATGGTCATATTTTATTTCTGCATTTCTTAAGTATATAAAGATAGGTTAATATGACAGAAGCAGAAACAAGCAGAAATAAGAGAAATAAGCAGAAACATATGTCTTAAGTCGTTAAATTCTCTCATGCATTACCGATATGATGTGATGATATGATATGATATGATATGATATGATATGATATGATAGGATATGATATTCTTTGCTAAATATTCTTTGCTAAAAAAAGTATATATTTTGGGAAGCTCTTAGCAGAATTAAAAAAAAATATATTTTGTTTGACAGGATGACACTTTTGAAAGTAAAGTTAGATTTTGGGGCTGAGGATGGGTTGGTCTTTTTGGTTTTTAAGATGCTTTTTTTCATTGCCTAGTAGTCTCTCTTTTCTTTCTCATTGTCACACGGAGTAGTAAAAAGCATTGAAATGGAAAATAATTATCAAAAATATTTTCTCAGTTTCTAATGGACATTGATCTTTATTGCATTCTCTTGCATGCTCTGCAAGAAGAGTTGGAGCTTTGTGGAAGTAGCCCTCTGTCATTGAAATCCAGTCTGCAAAGTCTGTTCTTGGATTAGGAGGGAACAGATAGGAACTGGAGTCAACATATTCATATCCTAATTATTAAGTCAGCTATTGAAAGAATCATATTCTGATATTAAAACATATATTATGCTACAATATATTCTATTATTCTGCCTTTAGAAAGTGTACTCTTCAACATGCATTTAGGAGAGGAATCAAAAATCTCTTATGGTTTAACCTAGTGCAGATAAAGTGTGGATTTAAAAAGCAAGCTTTGATTTATATAATTACAAGCATCTGATACAATTTAAATATTTTTATATAATTTCTCACAGTTTTTGTCAGGCCTAGATGTCATTATGACAGGTTTAGAAACATTTTGGTAGATAGTCAAAGTGTTTAAATTGGCATCATTTTAACCTTTTTTGTTTTTTATGGGAGGAATCTGAAAATCTCTCACCACGGTATCCACCGTTAATCAGTGGTGCAATGGAAAGCTCTCATTAACTTTAACCCTCCGACCCTGACATTATTCTACTCATCACAGCAATCATTAGCAAAATGAAAAACAATCAACCAGCGTATCTACATTCTACTAATATTAATGCTTTCACTCTATTACACATGAATGTCAAATGTGACAAAAATCACTGAACTTCAAATATATACATAACAGATTTTGATATATATAAATCACCAGTTTTTGTTATTCTCACTCAACAGCAAAATCAAAGTTGCAATGCCAAGGGGGCCCATACCATTTGCAATCTGTAGCATTTCCAATGTATTTTCAACAATATTGTAAATATTTATGGAGTTTTATAAAGACTCTATGATTCCTTCTGCTTGTGATGCATCAACAAGACACAGTAGGATATCATAGGCAGATATTTACTTCTGGGAATTCCCTTTTGGACTCTTTTTGGTTTAAAACGACTTCATGACATACAGTACCGCAAATCCCCAGAAATGTACCATGCTATTATTGCCAGCTGAGTTCTTCCAAGTAAAGATGACATCAGCCATCTGTCATGCTATACTAATCCTAGGAAGGAAAGCCAACTGAAGAGAAAATAAATACCTTTTCTATCTATTAGCCAAATATTTATATTAAAAAATCAAACTCTTGAATTCTTACTAGCAAAGTTAATCCTTGTAAGCGAATTATCTTTTCTGAGTAAACAACAAGCCTGAAATGTTTTTGTCTTGTTATCTACCTAAACTAAGTTATGTCACGAGCATATGTTTGAATTGCTGGTTTTTTGCTACATATTGGTAGATAAGAAAATATGAATCCAAGTAGTGATTTTCCTCCAGACCTCCTAGATGAACTCTGCCAGGTTCCATGTAGCTGCGTCAATGTTCCGGACTGCTCTGCTGAGGTAAATGGAAGTTTCCCAGAATCTAACAGTGCAGGAATTACACTCCCCATCACAGGCAATGCTGCCAATCAATAAGAAAAGTGTCTAAATTAATGGCACATCATAATAAAATGTTTAAAAAGCCCAAACTCTGTCAGGTATCTTCTTCCCCACAGTGTAGGGAACACGTCAGTGAGGAAGTCTTTTGGATAAACTGAAAAACTGGTTTACACTGAGACTTATCCTGTACGTTTATGTCTTATTTCTTTGTCACTCAACAGCATATACTTGAATTTTAAACTAAGGTGATGTTCAAAAGCTCACATCAGAATAAAACTAAGGCTAGAAAAATTAGTCTCAGGAAATTTTTAAAAATTAACAGCCAGCTAGACCATTCCCTGATAAGAACGTGGTATGGTGCTGCTGTAAAAAGTATCCAAAAGCACATGTATGATTATTTAGTTCTATTGCCATTGATGCTTTTCACACTGTAAATGTTCCTTTTGCTTTTCTAGAAGCAAGACAGAACTGAGCATTCATACATAGCATTACAAACACAAATAAATATCTCCCATCTCTCCACACTCTCACAATAATTTTTTTCTTATCTGCCATTTAACATTGTGAGCATTCCTTTTAAGTCAATAATGCATTTTGGGATGTGAATTCATACAAAATGGAAAATGAAAACAATACAAGTTTCAGAGTTAAAGGTGTGTTTCTTGGGCCGTAAACCTTTTGACTTCATAGTCTAGAATAATGTGATAGATGGAATGAATTTTTTTGTTAGATAATATATAACACAGGACAAATACTTAAAATACAAAGATTTTCTTACAAGCTCTGCTTCCTGAGCTTCTCAGCTCTTGGGTCTTCCAATGGTTCCAGATGGTTTTTTTAGATACACTGACAATTTAAGCCAGTGGATTTCTTGTTTCTTTGCAGGTTAAGAAATTACTTAACAGTATCAGCAGGACTGTGTTTTGATTTTTTTTTTTCCCTAAAATACTGAAACAGAAAATCAGGAGAAAGAAAGGAGTTGCTTTCTTATGGATAGTTCCTCAAGATCTTAAGGTCAAGAAACAAGAAATGATTAGAAAAAAACCCAGTAGATGAATGTATAGATTACATGTGTCCCTTGACACCCAAAAAGGCAGAATATTCTTTCATGTCTTCTGCAGAAAACAGGGGTGAGTTACAATTCTGCATGGTAAGTGTAGCAAATGAAATTACATAACTTTTGGACTCATTACTTAAATTTATCAATTTTTGGGGGGATGAACTTCAACCTGGATTACCACCACTCTATCTCCAATGACAACCCCACTGAATAACAAGAAGTGATTTTTAAAATAACATTTTTGTGATTTCAGTTTATATACTGAATCAAGAAACCAAAATGTTTTTAGTTATCACTTGTCTCAATAAGAATATATCTGTCTGCTTTACAACCTGTTAAGAGCTGAAATTAGAAAAAAAAAAGGTTTATTATCTCGCACTATAAGTCTTAGCAATAAGCCATTTCTGAACCCAGAAGACTTTTAAGGCACTTTCCTGCAATGTAATGTTTCTTTATTCAGTAGATAAACTGGGAAAAAAAGCTGAATTTTTATTAAAAATAAATCACAAGAAATAAGATTAGTCATTCTTTGATTTCCAAATAAAATTTATGCCATATTTTAAGTAAAATATTTCCGATTAAAACAAATTGTATTTCCTTTACATTTTTGCTTTCAGTATCTCTATTTACTAAAGAGAAATAGGTAAGAAAAAGGAGATTTCATCACTCCCTTTCTCCTGGGAGGTTAAATAAAAAACAAGGACCAGAAGTTTGGAATTTAAGGAGGGGTAAAAGAAAGATTTTTTTTTTCCTGAAATAAAATAATAACAAAATAAAAAAATACTTATTGTGATTTTATCAATTAAATTTACAGATTTTTATATTATTGTTTTAAAACTTACAAAAAAAGAGACAAGTCATTAGTTTTAGACTGATTCTTCTCCATTTTTGGTTTCTGGGATCATTAGATTCTGGTTTCCAATTGAGCAGCTGAATATTCATCTATTTCAGTAAAATGAAAAGTCTAAGTTGTGAGGAGGGCAGCAACAGTCCAAGAAGCCTATTGGTATACAAAATTTTTACCATCATGAAAATTAATGTTTTTTAAATGAAAGAAGAATGCTGTTTCTGGTTTCTTTTTTACAGTTCTCTGGAAAATAACTAAAATTAAGAATAAGGGGATAAGAAGAATGTATAAGTGAATTAATTTAGAAAGAGGTTGGAACAAAAGAATTGTTGGATGGATGCAGAATGAAGGAAGAGAAGGTTAAAATCAACTGTTAAGTAGAAGGAAAGCTATACTATCACCTTAGTGTGATTTTGGTTATTTATTCGTTAGGAGGCACTCATATACTAAAAAAACTCACTAGACTGATAAATAGCAATGTGCAAATATGTGCTGCTACATAAATTTAGGAGGAAAAAAGGCATTACTGAAACCTGAATTTCTTTATTGAATAATTTACTTTGTCATCATAAATGTAATTCTACATTGCCTTGCAGTATAACTTCTGGAGAGATGTGTTGGTAAAGCCAAGTCCCAAGAGGGATGGCTGAAGAATGATCAAAAGCTTGGATTAATTTTTTTTTTTTTACTTAGGTTGTTTTTATCATTTTGTTTTGGTTCCTGGAATTTCTTATTAATTTTACAAGTCCTGTTATAGACTGGTTTTTTGAACTTCCTTCCTGCTTATTTAATTTAATGGATGAATAAAACTTTTCCACAGAAATTACAATAGCAGGAAAAGTTTGTAAGATCATATGCAGCAGACTTTGACAACATCCATTCCTGCAATGGGTCTTTGATAAATTCTGACAGCTGTGAGTCTTCCAATGCAGAAGCCATTTGACACTCTTATTCTGTATTGAGATTATTGCATATCAGAAATAACCAGTGACTACTGAATCTCTATTTGATGGCATCCAAGTGCACTCCTGTGCACTTATGAACTACAGCAAAAAAAAAAAAAAAAAAAAAAAAAAATCACTGGAGAAAGACATCTGGGGGGAAAATAAGACTTCTTTGTGTTTGCTGAGCTTCCAGGACTCTGCTTGCTGTGTTGTTAATCCAGTTATTAAAAAAATTGAAATTTTGTTTGCTAATTTTCCTAAGTGATAAGATTTTAATGCTGATTGTACTCGGGCCAGTTTAAGGAAAAATAATAAAACCGCTCTCAGTTCCTACACTCCAGAGAAAAAGTCTAAGAATAAAAGACTGTGCTTATTGATACCTCACCAGATGACTGATCTGGTTTCAGCCAGATGGGATGACAGTAATATGGTGATGGCAAATGCACCGTGATGCAAAGATAACCTTAAAGGATATCCTCAAAGGTTAAGGTTAAAAAAGATGCAGTGCAAAGTTTTCCTACAATTAGCCTGGTATAAACTGGACAAAATTGAGGTCAGACTAAAGCCCATATTATGAACCATTTTTGAAATACTTGTCCTCAGATTGGCAGAAATTAAGATGGTTAGCTCAAAGAACTGAGATTTAAGATTAAAAGTATTTCCTCACCATAATCTGCGTGCCAGCTCCTTTGCTATCATGGATACTTGACTAACTTCATATAGTCTCTTGTATGCCAATGTGAATATGTTATTTTATAGTCAAATATTGGTGTGTGCATATAAAACAACAACAAAAATTATCTCTGAGTTTCAGAAAGAATGACAATTTTTACTTCAGATGGAAATGACAGTGCATACAATTCAGTACCATCCATGTGCAAAGCATCCTACAAGAGATTGATTGTACAAGTGATGTCTGAGAAACTCTAAAAGATTGTAACAGTTTTTGGGTGAGTGGAGAGTTGCATCATGATTACTTTTCCCATAATGCAAGTTAGTGGGGTTTTTATGTGTTGCAGTGATTTCCAGACATCTAATATTTCATCATGTATGAAATTGATCCAATACCTCAAATGTATGGGCTGTTTAAATAAAAACTGTTAGCAGGGTTATCGTAATTGAAGGGACAGAGAAGACTTGATTTCATTCTCAGTTAAAAGGAGTACTTTCCTCAATTGCTTAACAAAGTGTTGTACTAAATATGTGAGGAGGAATTTTTCAAAGTATTTCACCTAAACTTGGATTCATTGGTTTACCTCAGCTAAAATCATATTAAATGCAATAATATTGCACAGTTAGCTGCAAAATATGTTTTAATTTTCCCAAAAGAAAGAAAACTTGATGAGGATTGCTTTTGATAAATGCAGCATATTTGCATATTTTAAAATAAAATATGCTTCTTTGCATGGAATCATAAAACAGCATATATTAAAAATAGTATTTCTTGGGAACAAAGGAAAAAATCTCTGAACGTATCTGCATATTTTAATAAATAGACAGGTGTTCTATTTTCTTTCAGTATCTGAGGAAGCTACCTTTATGAAGGTCATAGTCCTGTAAAGATTTAAAAAATAAAAAAACCTTTTTACCTATTGCATATATGAACAAAAAGGATTTAAATATATGTCTATATATATGGCAACTTGAATATAGAGAATTGTATAAGAGAGTTTGCAATTGAGAATGATAGAACCAGTGCAATAACCATTGCAGATAACATTTCAAATGTGCTTCCATTCTAACCTCGAGTTTTCACTCTTAACATTCTGAAGTCTTTAACTTAGAGGAGATGTTTTTAGATGTAATTGCACTACATCCTTGCTGTTTACTTTCTTTTAATACTTTGCTTTAATTTTGCTATTATATACATTCAGTGTTACTAGATTTTATTTGGGACAGTTTGAGGGAAAAATCACTGTCTTTAGAGAGATAAGGTTATCATGTAGTATTGTTTGTCTAAGCATGGAAAAGTGATAGTGACAGAAATTGAAATGCATTATGTTATTGCTAAGAGAAGTACCTTGGAGTGGTCTGATGAGAACTGATGTTGATTTGACAGAGTTCCTAGCTATTCAAAGCTGCTTTCCCCATCTGAACGGTGTGGTTTTTTACAAGAGTGTTCAGCTTTGTTCATATTTTCTTTGCAATGGAAATTTAATTGCTGCTATTTTGGTTGTAATAAGATTGGGTTAGCACTGAGCATTTTAGAAAGAACTTCACTGTTAGAGTAGGTTATAGAGATGCATGCTATGGGTTATCTGGAGTTATCAGCAGGCAGTGCCTTTTGCTGTTAATGATATGCCTTTCCTGTATGTCTGTGCCAGGATTTGGTGATTCAGTGGAACATATATTTGGAGAAGTGGATTTCTGCTCCAAGAAGCAGGTGAACCCTTTCAGGGCTGACTTATCGTAGGCAAGATTGCTTCAGAGAGAGAGCAAACAGTGTGTTTATATTTGATATCTATTCACAAAGAGTTCTATAGAGTAAGAATTAGCAGGCCAGAGACATTGCTATAGAGATTGTAATTAAAACCAGCCCTCCTGTATGAGTGTGGAACTCAGTAGGAATATCTACCATAGAGGGAAAGTAGAACTTTAATATAGAAACAAGCGTTTTAGGAAAAGGATGAGTCCGGTGCTGTTTTATATTGCTCTGGTCTGATAGTGGCATACACTAAGTAAGTAGCTGGTGAGCTTCCTAATGCTTCTCCCTTTCAGGGTACTGGACCTATCAAAGCCTGTTAACAATCTGAGTGCATCTTCAGTTAAACCTGATAAAACTAGTGAGCACAATTTGAGGATTTGTAGTCCACTCACAGCTAGTTTTGATATCTAGAGAGTAAAAGGAATAGCAATTAAAAACCATATTCCTTTAATTTGCTCATGTAGAAGCAGTTTTAAATAAATGCTGACAGAACTGAGAACTGCTGTAGGAAAACTTGAAAGGCATTTTGTTTGGAACATTTGCTATATGCTATTCCTGAAGAAAATCAATTCCATGTATATGTTGTGAAAGTTAACAGATTATCAACAGAAAAACATCAGTTCAAAGAAAAAATGGCAATTATTTTCATAAACAAAAATTTAGGGATTTATTCTGTATAACTTTCTCTTTAAAGCAGTGTCATGCACTGTTTGAAATTGTGTTGCAGTCTTAAGTTTTAAATACAAACTGCAATGGTAGCTCAAATATGTCCTTATTTCTCTGTTCCATTTTCATTGGTATCAGACCAGATGCTTCAAGTAATTATATGTCTGACACAGACAAGTAATAGTGACAAATGGATGATCCTATCTCTCTGTGACTCTAAAGGATTGTCAAGATGTTAACTGATAGATCGAAGCTGAATTTAAAGAAAAAATAATTAAATATCCAGTCCTGTGTAATTTATAAATCAGGACATTTGGTATTAATCTGCCTTCTGCAAAATGAACCAACTTAGGGGAAAATGTCCACACTAAACAGAGAGATACTCTATAGGAGCCACATTTACAGCAACAGCCAACTTGGGTTCAAGTCTAAATGTTAAAATGTTCTTTATCCAACTAAAAAGAGGGCTTTTTAATAAATTCAGGAACACTTTCCTGCAATAATCTCCACATGTACTTTTTATAAATGTAAACACTAGCTGTTGCTATGCCCTGATTTTATTTTAACCTGAACTGTATTTACTATACCTAAGGATAATTCACATGTAGCAAAGAGCCCTAATATTTGTATTTTAGAATAAATATTATGAATATCTCTCTCAGGGGAAAAAAATGTTTAGATAACCTGCCTTTCACACGGAAAAGCTGCCTGCTGAACCTTCCAGCCAGCAGTTCTTCCCTGTCTTTCTAACTGAAAGACAGTACTACATATGAAAATTCAGTGCCTCCTGGCCATACTTAAGAAACCCTATTTCTTTGTGAAAGAGGGAGAACGTATGGGAGCTGTAAATAAATAATGACTGCCAAAGATCAGAGGAATTTTTACACAAGACCAAAGCAATTTAAGCTCATTCTTTGATACAAACCATTAATAATTCAACGCAGTGGTAATTTTGGTAGTGCTAGAATTCCTAACAATTGAACTGATCTCCAGGTTGTTAGCAGATCAGTAAGAATTATGTTATTAGTAGCTGACTTCTGCTGAAGTCATATGATTCAATGTTTAATTTAAGCATTGGGTATGGCTTTCTAAGAGTCCCTGGAAATCTCAGTGAAAACAGCACAATACTAATTTGATAACAACACACAGTTCTTTAACAAGTATTTCATGCCCACTTGTCAAAAGCAATCACTGAACTACTCTTCTTCAAGTAATTCAGGAGTTTGATTTAAAAGATGATGCCTTAACAAAATAGCATGCTTGATATCAGAGAGAAAAATCAGCACGCTTCTGCCTCTTATAGGAATATTATTCCAATAGGAATATCTAGAATAATTATATGCTCACCAAAGAAGGTTTAATCCTATTATAAACATATAAAAATTAGTCCTATGTTAGTGGGGACTCATCCTCAGAATCCAATTCCAAACAAATAAAGGGTATGAAACATGGACACTGGCTTCTTTAAAGGAAGATTATTTCACTTGTACGTCCTACCAAGTCTCAGGCATTATGAGCTAGACCTCTAAGAGAATCCTTCTGCTTCTGTCCTTCCTACACCTCACACATTTGCAGGGCAGTATCCCAGGTCCCAGGCCATAGTAGTGACCACAGCAGCAGAGGGAGCAGAGCTGACACCTTGCCCATCAAGCAGAAGGGAGCATGTGGAGTTTTACAAAACCAGGTGGGCTTCCTAGTGAAGTGCAGAGACCAGGCGAGATCCTTCATCTTACCCTCTGCTTCTTGCAGTGCTTTAAATCTTTTCCTCTCTGATGAGGCTTGCCTTACCCATCAGATAAAGTAAATCTCAAAATCCTTCTTAGGCAGATATCTTGCCACAGGTGTGATCTTGCCTGCAGACCAGAGAAGGCGTGCCTCACACACCATAAGCCAGGAACACTGACAGGACCAAGCATATGAGATGGGTAAAAAATTGGAAATGGCCAAGCTTTCTTGTAGGAACAAAGCAGCAATACTCAGTTCAGAGTGCTATTAGGTAAAATAGTGATCCAGGAAACCTTTCTAATGCATAATAATTTCCTGTTAACAATCCAATCTGGCTTATTGTAGATAATGTTCTTTTACTGTTTTTTTTTCTTCAGCTAATGTAAAATATATAATTGCATTGAAGCCAGTGGAGTACTTAATTTCTCTTAACCTGTCCACACAGAAGAGAGCACTTAAGTTCCAAAATACTTTCCTTTCTTTTTCTTTCATTTGCTGCTAATAATAGTCTCTGATTTTTTAACAAATAGTGTGTAGGGAAGGGAAAGGAAAGGAAAGGAAAGGAAAGGAAAGGAAAGGAAAGGAAAGGAAAGGAAAGGAAAGGAAAGGAAAGGAAATAGAAAAAAAGTAGAAGAAAATAAAAATAAATGAATAAACCCAGCATAAAGTAAGCTGGCAAAACAGTGAACTTCCAGATGTGATTTAGTTTATCTTCAGACAGGGTCTGTTAAAATATTTCTGTTCTGGCATGTGCATTCATCTTCTGAACAGGGTGGAAATTCAACAGAATGAGCACCTGATCATCCATTACTAATAAGTCAGATATGCCCTGTTATTTAATTTGCTCTTTCATAATTTCATACAGAACATATTGCTTAACACTGTACCAGTCAATGTAATGGAGAAAGCTCGTCTTCATCCTTTTCACTTTCCTTACTTGTAAATGGATTAAGAAAAAGGAATGTAGTCTATTATTCAGAGATGGTTTTTAAGATGGTTCACAACAGGTTAATGAATGATGTCTAATACTCATATTAGACCAATCATATTAATAACAGAGAAGAGCACATGAGGGTCATAGTGCTAATTGCATAGGAGGTCCAGCCAGAAGGCATTTTTATCTTAGAATTCAAGACACACTAAGTTTGACTAATCACCCACAGTGTGTTTGCAATTAAAATAACACTGTATTAACCCTGCCAATGTGAGGTATCAATATTTTATGTGTGGCTTGACAGTTCTAAGCTGAACATTTGTAGTGCTTGATATTGCACCCACATAGAAAGCACACAGATCTTGCTCTGCTCTAGGCTGCAGCCAAGGATGCTACACGGGGGCAAATTCAGAGGTATTTTGTTCTTGAAATTTAATTTTCTTCTATTATTTTTAAGAATAGCTCTAGTATCATCAAAAAGGGGTATTTTTTATCTTGAGTGGCTTTATATACCACCACAAAAAATCTGGAGTGTTTTAGATGTTAAACACAATCTTATAGAAATCAATGGAAAAACTCCTGATTCATTTAGCTCCATCCTGAATTTAAAGCAATTAATAAGAATGTTTCTTTTTAGTATGACCCTGGCTGATGCACAAAGTTCAAAGTAGGCACAAGGACTGCAGCACTAACAATAGGTCCGTGTATGAAGCAGATCACCTGATTTATTTTGGCATGGGAATCAGGGCATTTGGACTCTGATAATGATGTGAACTTCTTGTTTACACATGTAAAAAAAAAAATCAACTTCACTTGCAGGTTGAACTTCATTTTCCAAATCTGATTGTCAAAGAAGAAAATATTGGCTCTTCTTCCTTAGCCCACAACTCCAAGATCTCCTTGACACTCTGCCCAATTTTCCTGTAGATCTGGTTTTCTGGTTTTTACTGGGCATCATTGTCTGAAACCCACTGAAGCTGAATCACTTACAACTTAAAAAGAATTAAGAAACCCTGTTCCTCTCTCCCAAATTCTGGGAAGTGCTGTGGGTACTCAAATTCTCAAATCACATGCCCAGAATCATTACATAATTTTTTAGATTTTCTTTAAAAGAAGCATTTTTTCTGAAAGCCAGGTGTTTTTTGAGGCTTTTAAAATTCCACTAAACTTGTTATAAAACAAAGTAAAAACTGTAAACCACTTGAAAATGTCTGTGCACAATGAACAAGCACTAGCTTCTTTGTTGTATCTCAGGTGTTTCATGATATGTTTTCATGCCAATGGATTTCTTTTTTATATTATTTGTGTTAGTACTCTGAACACTTTCAAATGTTTGTCAATTGATGGTCTCTACATAATAGGTACAATCCATATCTGGGTCAGACCTTCCAGTTCAGGTACAATAGCATAGCTCCCTGGAGCTAAGATTTTTTCATGTAATAGATTTGTAAAGAACTGAAATGATGCCAAGTAGACTTAAATGCTTTTTCCTCAACTTTTGCAAACAGTTGTGCTTCTGCTTGGATGTTCTGCAGACAAATTTATATGAAGTTATTTCAGGTTTTAAAGACCATATTGAGAGAGACCTATGAGATATAAACCTAGTAAAAGATTTTCTTTTCAGGCCCTTATATTCTTGTACTTCTTGTACTTCTTCAGAAATGTCTTCCTGAAGTTTCCTGTATTTATAGTTATGATCAAGGTTTTTAAACTACAGACAAAACAGCAAAAGGAAACTTTGCAGTGAAACAAACGAAGGCAACAAACAAAATTCTTATACATCAGCAGTTACTAGGTCCTGCTTAACAATAAAAAATATTCCAATTAAAATCTGTCAGAAACCAGTTTAATTTTATGCACATAGTGGTTTGAGAACCACTTGGGGTTTTAGTGCCCCAAATCCAAACCCCTTCAAAATGAAAACTGGACTATGAATCTTCAGTTTTTAAAGGACTATGAGTATGTATTTTTGGTTTTTATTTCAGACATCTAGAGCTAACCAGAGCATCTCGTTCCTTTGACTTCAGGGAAACTTTGCAGAGTTATCAATTAAATCATCATGCCTCCCTAGTAGATTTCAGACACAGTGAAAGGTCAGGCACTGCTCAATAAGTGGAAAAAAATAGGCTGGTCTGGTTGGATACCAAGACCCCAAAGTAACCTGCGTGAAGTTCTGTAAGGACAGTGAACATCCCTGTTAGTGTCATCCATCTTTAGAAACCCAGGTGGGATCATGGCTCAGCAGTTGGATCATGGCTCAGCAGTGGGATCTGATTCTCTGTAAAGTTGCTCTTTGGGTGCTTTAGCAAAGTAAAATCTTGAAATTATTGCGTGGCCAGAAAGGTGTTAAAATATTTTCCCACAGGAAATCATAAATCATACATACATGTACATGGTTATGTGTAACTATTTTACATGCCCAAACAGGACTGGCAGGTTCAAAAAATCCTGCCCATCTGAGGATAAGCACTTTATAAATCCATTTTCCTACTGAGGAGGGACAGCAAGCTAGAAGTATTTTTCACCTTGAGCCTTCCTTTGCCCATCAGTGCTAAATAGGTAAAGTATAAACATCAGAAGTTGCTCTGCACTCTGCTGTGCATCCTTAAGTTTCTCCCCAGAAAAGCTGTGGTCATACTCTGCTAGAAAGTCACAACAACAACAAAGGACATGTTGGTCTACTAAGGAGTATGACCATTAAAAAAAAAAGTAAAGAATCAAACACCTAATGCAATTCATACAGGTGACGTTCATGTTGCACTGAGATGGCTGGGGATGGTTCTTTTTCTTGCAGGACAAGGATATTATTTTACAGACTTTGGTCTGGTTTTATTTACTTTTTTTATATAAGACTTTTGTTGAACTGTAAAAGCCAAATGTAAATCTTAATTTTCCTACTGCAAAGAGTAGTAGTTCAAAATAGTAGTTCAAAGAGTCATGGAGAATCTGTAAGACATACAACTGGCATAATTTTAATTTCTCTTTCTAGGCAGAGATTGTTTTCACTACCAGTCAGATTAGATTGCCCATTTGTGCTTTTACATATTTTATTTTTCCAATACACTTACTAAAGTTTTCTAGCCCTGAGAGGAAAGAGACTGCATCACCAAATTAGGAGTTTAAACCTACAAAACTGAATGTGAAGATTCAAGGGCTACTATACTATAGTGCTGTACAAGGTCTAAAGCCAGTGAGTGAAGGAGAACTGCAGAAAAATGTGTTCTCTTTCTGTGTCTATATGCACATGTGTACCTGTGTTTGGCAGCACCCTCAGCCTGCTGCTGATGGTGAGAGTCTCTTTACAAAGAAATCCAGGGGAAGGCAGAGCAGACCGCAAACTGGCAGGTACTGGGTAGAAGGAAGAATAGGCTGAGTAAAAGGCTTTGGATATCTGCATATGCAGTCACAATGACAGAGGACTCAAAACCTTTCAGAAAAGTAAGAAAGGGTTCTGGATATCTCTCATTGTCTTAAATGCATTGAAAAATATAGATAGATAGATAGATAGATAGATAGATAGATAGATAAAAAGAGATAATATTTTTTCTAAAATATTCTACTCGGGACATGGAATGACTTCAAATCTCCTCTTTGTTGTTTATGTTTGGTTGAGTTTTTTTGTTTTAACTTTGTTTTGCTTAATTTTGTTAATATTGGAAAAAGAGTCCAGTAAGCAGTGAATAAGTAAGGAGAGGTGTGGTAACATTTCATCTATCAATATATACTTGTCTGCTCAGTCTCTTCAACCACGGTGGTGCACCAAAAGAGAGCATACACCAGCCTTGAGCTAAAACATTCACTGTGTAGCTGCTGATGAGTTGATGGCTCTCCAAAGTGCCTGATGAATTAGGCATAAGGGCTGGATGATAAGGAGGGTTCATTAGCATGAGCTCAATCTCTCTCCATTCAGATCATGCATCCCCAGACTGCAGGGTGACTAAGGGCAGAGGGAGGGAGGCCAGCCAAAACCTTGCTAGGTTGTTGGTGGAGGCACAGAGCAGAGCTGGGTTCCACTGTGACCTTTGCAGGGCAGTAGACCGTGGAACACTGCAGACTGTTCAAGCCCTTTGTTGTTAGCTCTGCATGGAACTGAGTAGTTTAAATATAGAGAGTCTCACAGAAGTTGTTTATCATTAGAAGTTCACTTGTTTTCCTTCAAAGTATTTTTAAAATATTATTTAAACTTCTGTGGTCTGGAAACAAATCCATATGTGAGTGTGGGTATTTTGTGGTTTCTTCTGGCCAAGAAATAACACAGTACAAGAACAGGCTCTGGGTTTCATTTCCCCCTGCAAATATTGGTGTATGCACAGTGGCTGCTGCTGAACCTCACCTTCAGCAGTGTAATCTCCAGCAGCGTCCCTTCTGAAAGTGAACCATGAAAACTGTATTCCCAAAGATCCTTATTATACTCATCTTTCAAGGAGCATCAGACTGAGTTGATTCTGCTCCGTTGCTGTAATCCAATGTCTGTCTTTCTGAAAAGAGAGCAGATATCACTGGGGATCTGTTACACCACGATAAAATAGAAAAAAGCCTTTTTTTACTTTCTTCCCACTACTTTTTGAAAATATAAGTTGCTTATGAGAGCTACATTGCAATATTTTAGCAGTGAATACACTCTATTTATACACTGTAATGGTTTTAACATTAAAATTTAATTCCTAGTCATTATTAATAAAAATTTCCTAGGCTGTCTAGTAAATTATAAGAAGGTTAACTTTAACTGAGCTTCATCTAAGGTATGTGAAATGGAGTTTTAGGTTTAAAATTAGGCAGAACAGAGGCCCTTGAAAAGGCAGTCACTTTAAACATACACACTTTCTTCAGGGAAGGAAGTCTTGTGACCATTTATTTTATTGAGAAAACTCCATAAAATTTGGTCGCCTTTTTAGAATCATAGAATTGTAGGTTCATAGAATGTTAAGGCACCTTAAAGATCATCTAGTCTCAATGTCCCCCTGCCATGAGCAAGGATACCTCTCCCTAGACCAGGCTGCTCATGGCCTTATCCAGCCTGGCTTTGAACACTGCCAGGATTGGAGCATCCACAACCTCTCCAGGCAACCTTTTCTAGTGCCTCAGGACCCTTTCAATAAAGAATTTCTTCATTATAGCTAAATTATTCATGTTAAATGTCTGTTAAATATTCCAAAATAGCTAAATTTTCCCTCTTTCAGTTTGTACCCATTACTCCTGTTAACTATCACTACAGTTCCTGGAGAAGAGTCCTCTTCTGGCTACCCCTTCAGATACTGGGAGGTTGCTATGAGGTCTCCATGCAACCTTCTGTTCTCCAGGCTGAACAGTCCTAATTTTCTCAGTCTGTCACTAACCTGTCTGAACTGTGGTTCATGGTTTGAAATACTGTATTCTATCCAAATATCCTTAGGCTGAATTTTTGTGGAAAAAGAGGTTGTTCTTTTGATCTGGTGAACATGCAGTTCTGAAGAAAAAGTGTTAAAAGTTTTTTAACTCCAAAAAACCAAAATGTTTTTTTGGAGTTAAAAAACCACTATTTTTTAAATATTTCTTTGTTTTGTTTTGTTTTGTTTTTTCCTTTTGAAATATGCCTTTAAAATTATTATGTAAAGAAAATACATTTAGGACAGTTTAAACTGAAAATTAATATGCTTGTTTTGAAAATAATGAGGGTATACTTTTCAACCAAACTTATATTATTATGAGAAAGATATCTTTTAAGGTAGTACATTTGAGTATTGTCATGCCTTGCAGAATAGGGTAAAAAATCAAATGGAAAATTTTTGACCACTGTGGGGTGGGTTTTTTTGTTTTGCTCCGTTGGTTTGGGTCAAAGTGATTTGAAAAACACATTTGCTTTGAATTTTAGCAAATGCCATATGTCAGTGTTGAGAACATGGATTTCTAAGGATTAAATTCCAAGTATTTACATAGCTGCCTCTGTATTGTCTTAAAATAGCTAGAAAGCTTTGAGTATATCTAATAGATACTATGTTTGCTTAGTATCTAATTTGTATATCTAACATATACTTAATAGTTCCTCTGAAGAGAGAACTAGGCTGAAGAAGCATACAAATTTTGATCTCTAAATGAAAGCTGTCACTACAATTTGCACCTTCTGTTTGCTTTCTTCAGCTTTATGAGTAATTTAATGTTGCAATGCCCCTGCCTTCCTCCACATATAATTCTTTACTTCAGACAAAGGGAAAAATAATACTACAATAAATAGGTTAAAACTTTGTGCTTTTCTTCATTCCAGTTCAAGAAAGATCCAATAAAATATGTGGTCATGAGGTGGTGGGAATTCAGGAATAGCCTTTTTGGCAGAAGAACAATCTTGAATTGTCTTACATGAGTTACAAAACTGCACTTAGCTATCAGTGGTTGAATTCTGCCTATCTCTTTTTAGAGGCTTTGGATATTTTCCCAAGATTTTAGTGTAATATACTGTCTCAGGTGTTGACTTTGCCTGGAGTTAGACATCTAACTGTCTGTTCTGCCCTTAAAAATAGTTCCTTTTTATTTTAGCATAAACTTAAAACAAAGTCAGTAGAAAACTCCAGGATCCGGGGTGCTCTTTGTCAAGATGACACAGTTTATATGTACTTTATGAGACTCCTGTTTCCAAGAGCAATTAGGATGTTCTGAGTTATATCAACCTGTGTGTGCATTTGGATATTTTCATTCACTGATTTATTTTAGGATTGTAAACTGCATTGCAAAACATAATTTGCCTTACTCCACATAATTAAAATTCATTTGATGAATATACAGTCTTAGCAACCAATGTTTTTTGAAGTTGTCTTTTGGATTTTGACCCCATGGGAAATATTCATTTAATCTAATGTAGTTGTTCTGAGTAACATCCTTGTTAGAAACCTAAGGTAGGCTGAAGTTAGGTGTTTACACTAAACAGAGGGACAGAGGCATTTCCAGAATATTATTCACGAAAGTTAGATGAATGAAAACACTTTGCATAAGGATTTCCTCACCATTTAGCATAACGATTCACTTTGAATGCTCTTATTCCAAGGTAAATTTGGAAGAAAATATGGCAAAAATCTTATTATGTTCAGAGGGGTAGCAGTGTAAGCCTACCTTATATTTCTCTGCCTGTGGTTTTATCTAAGATATTGTATTGAGCAGGTTTTCACACATGTATTTCTGTGCCTCTGGAATTCTGTCCCCTGGGTAAAATTATGATGGAGCTGAAATGCCTTGCTCGTGTAAAGCTCTGGCACTGCCTGTGGCCTAAAGCAGGAGTAGTTTAGGATTCAAATTCTGGCTAAACCACTGCTCAGGAAGATCATGTGGCTGTTGGTAACACTGGTACTGAAAGATCATTCCTAAAAGATTTTTTTTTCCTCCTGTCCTTGGGCTGCAACAGTGGATTTTATGAACACATGGGACAGTTCTGTGAGTTTTAAATTATATCCTGGTCTCTCCCCTAGCCATGTAAAAAGTATGGGTGTTCTGTGGAAGAAGGAGAATGGACTCTGTATTGAATTCTGAACTGAAGGCAAAGCAGCATTACTTTTCAGATCCATTTTACTTCAAAGATTCTGTAAGTCATTGTGCCAACCTGTGATTTTTAGAAAAGTTTAAGGTGCTTCAATGAAAGGACATTAGGAGCTACTTGAATGGTTATTGATGTTTTAATGAAATGCTAAAATCTGTATTCATAATTTTACTGCTAAAATGCATAGTGATTTAATTGCCCAGATTTAATTGCCCAGAGATTTCTGCACTCCTCTCCAACAGACACACTTGTAGCGTAGTAAAGGTGAGTCCATATGGCAGAACATCTTAACCTCACTTTTAAGATAAAAATGTCATATTGTTCCAAGTAAGAGGAAGTACTTTTTTTTTTATGGCAAAAGTTTTTAAGGTCCAATAGTCCAAATATTTGTCACAGAGCTGAGATCAAGGAAGGAGGATTTCTTCCTTCTCTTTATTTGCATGGAGATAGGACTGTGAACCAAATATTTGGGAGAGTATATTTTTAGATAGTTCTCCCTTAAACTCTTCTGTTGGAGAAGTCCTACAAAGTATTCAAATATTCCTGGATTCAGGCCTTTAGTTCAGGTTTACACTTCCAAAGGACTTTTCAGACTGCCAACATAGAGCTACTTTATGTTTTCTTTCTTTTTTTTTGAGCCGAAACAAATTACCTAGTTCACTTAAAAGGACACTGTTTTTAGGTCCAGTCATCAAAATGAAAGTTCAGCTGTTCATGTAGTCCCAGTCATCCTGAAAAAAATTCTGTCACACCATAATGAAATTAAAACAATAGAATTCATATGCTGTCTCATTAGAAGTGCATAAAATATAGGAGTCCTAAACTCTTCCAGAAATAAGCAGAAGTGTCACTGCAAATTCTGTTTTATGTGTGAAGCTTTTACATTAATTTGTAGCTAAAAAATCAGAAAGAGAATAGGAAACTCTGATCACAGAAGAGAACTCAAATAGCATATTAAATCTTGGAAAGAATGTTTCTTTTTTATTGTGTCTAATACTAGTCTGAGAGAAAAAGCAGGATACTTTTATTAAACTAAAATAAAGCAGCATTCATCCATAATTCAGAGCTTAATGCCATGATTTCAGAATGCCACAAAGACTATCTTGAGTATTATTTTAAGCTGTCTTCTTAAGCATGGTGTTAGTAGCAACATTTCTCTCTAACTCCATAGTCTTAACAAGAGCTGCTGCCTGCTACAGTATCTGATAACTTCCTGCACTCTCAAAACACCCTCAGCAGGCACTTCTTCCCAACACAACTCACAAGCTACACTTATCATAGTATTCTTCCCTAGTATTTTGTTTTTCTGCCCTGATTAAAACATAAAGTAGGGTAATATTCTACCTCAGTTGTTCAGTAAAAAAATCCTTTTGTATCTCTCACTACCATGATGAAACAGTAACCTGGTGAACAGCTGTTGTTGAAGAGATACAGTTGGGAAATTTCTTAAGAATGTTTTTCTCTGAATACACTTGTTCCTTGAAATGGAAACATTTTTTCCAAGACGTACCTGTTTTAACAAGGCAAGGATTTCTGATCAGCAATAGAAGAACTGACCCACTATTCATCTGCCTATTTAGGGTATTTAAATCCATGAGCTGAGCCTGGGGACAGATCAACATTTGATGTGCCTTTATTTCATAAGGTGTTGTAGAACCATTTCAACTTGTATTCATAATTCAGAGTTAAATGGATGGTTCAGGGAGCTCTTTTGCATACCTACATGTAGAGTGAAGCATAGCACTGCTAGCCTAGAAAACATCATGGACTGAGGCAGAATCTCAAAGCAGTATGGCTGTCAGCCTGCTGCTGGACCAACGGGGTTCACCTGTGCTGGGGACTGCACTGTGATACCAGCAGTGCTGCTTTTTCCTGCCTACACTGCTTTGGGATTGTGTCACTGTGCTGTGCACCACATCAGCCAGGTCAGCTATAGCTGAGCATCTCCCAGCTTCTTCAGACAAAGTCCTCCTGCAGACTGTGTGTTCCTGTTGATTTTATTTTCCTCCTCTCCTCTCCTCTCCTCTCCTCCTCCTCCTGAATTCTTACAGGGGATTTTTTGTTTGTTTTGTTGCATTTTGTTTGTTGTTGCTTTTCTCCTGGTTTAGAGCAAGAAAACTTAAAGAACTTGTAAAGCTTCCCTTGGAAGAGAAAACAGTCTTCCAGGCACTTCTGAATGTTGCAGTACCTGGAAGAGTGGGGAGAAGGTAGGAAATTGCTAAGGAGTCTGCAGTGTATATTTATAGCATGGGTCTGTTAATCATGGCTAGAAGTTTGACTCAAAGCATGGTTTGAGCATGAGAATTGCTGAGTGAAATCCTTAAAGCAGCATCTCCTTCTCTTCTCCAGGTTGCAAACAGATGGTCTCTGTAAACATTACTGATATTTCGTCTTCAGTACACAGGGGATAGTAAGGACAGAAAATAACAAGTGATCACGGGTAATAACTGGTGTATTCATCTGTAGTCCACAGAACTGAAAAACTAACAAGGAGTTAAAGCAAAAACTTCTAAGATCTAAGCTTGAGGCTGATGCTTTGCTTTTGAGGCTATTCCTCCTTTTACTAGAGTACTGTTCAGCAGTGTCTTGCTTTGAGATATACGTGATGCATATATCCAGTCACAAGGTAAAAAGGTATAAAACACAATAAAGGAACTGACAGACAAAATGTGCTTCCAGCACCCCAAGAATCAAAGAAACTTTACAAAGTCCAGTTCTTTCCAACTTTTTTGGCAGAGGGACAGTCTCTGTTTCTAGCCTTTTAAGTTTTAAGGAGGAGTCAAAACAGATATTTGTTAATTTTGATCAACTTTGATTTGAGTGTTGGTTCAAAAAAACAAAGGACTCTCTTAAGGATGTGCAATATACTTGCGACACAGCCAGGAATTGGAATGACCTGATTTTCAGAACTAATCTGTAAGCAATAAATAAGCTCTTAATATCTAAGTTTTAAGCCAAGGCTTCATCTTCTTGTCAGAAATGACACTATATATTGTTAAATTTTCCCTAACTTGACTGCTGGTTTTCCTCTTTAAGGAGGGCCCCAGCAGTGTTATTTTCAGCTCCCAGCTGGTTTAAAACCTAAGAAGAATTGGAAGGGTTATTTTTTTCCCACTTGTCATGTCCTTCTACCTAGTAGTAGAATAATATTCTACTTACAGGGATGAGCTTTTAGCTCAGTGTTATGATGTCACCAGTACCTGTCTACTCCTTACCTTTCTAGAAAGCCAAGTCCCCAAAAACACCCCTGACTTGCTGGTGAACTATTTTTTTCTTTTGTAAAGCCAAACCTTCTTAGGCCTAGTGAAACTCCTTCACAAAGACATTCATCAACTTCAGTTTCCCCTCCTTATCAAAACCATAGTTTCCTTTCTGAACCTTAAAGTGTGTCTTTCAAAGATCCAATCTCCTTAAAACGAAACAGGGCAGGGGAAGGGGGCAGGGGGATGGGTACCCCTCACTGACAAAACAACTAACTTGTTTTCTCTGGCTTTTAGCTACAAGTTGAGACCTCAGCTTCTTTTTTATCTCATTGGATGCTTTGGCATGAAACATCCAAAATCTAGATTGCTGGACTTATTCATGGCATTTCAAAGAGAGCATCATTTGGGCCATACATTAGCAAGCAGGCAAGTAATTAATAATAACACACGTGGAAGCAAATGAATGTTTTGCTTGTTGAAAGAAAATGAGAAAGTCAGACAAAGGCCTGGGCTCTATGTCCTTGCCCTCCACAGCAGCAGAAGAAATAATGTTATGAATAGCATTTAACTTGAATTTGTAGCAAACTGCTGCTTTTATCATAAACAATTGCCAGATGGTATACATTATCTTCCTTTTTTCTCCTTTCACAAAAGCAGCATTAATTGCAGAGCAGCCCAGGGCTCCACTCAGCTCATCAGTGTGATAACACTTCATGACCCTGATTAGCCGTCAGTCTACTCAATTAAAAAGATCATTTAGACATTCACCCAATCATTTGCCTATCGAGCCACCTGGGCCTCAACCAGGGGCTCCATTTTTAACATTCTCCTGCCCTCTCTCATCTCGCCTAGCTTTTTTACATATCTCCAAAAGACGTAATTGAATTAAATAAAGCGTCTCAGGGGCAGCTGCAACATCTGCTGTTTGTGGTATGTCAAGCCTTCAGCATTAAAAACAGTTACATATGCTCCAAATTAGCAGGTCGCAGAGATGAAACAGTCGATGATAGTGTTTTTGTGCCAGCGTGAGAAGCAGCTCACAGCTGTGTGCAATTTACAATTAAAGGCTTTATCAGAGCTCAATTGTACTAGTGAATCAAGTGGTGAGAGGTCAGTTAGTGAATTAGACCAATTAGAGCTTGTACAGTTAAATTATCTGTCTTATTACCTACTGATAAACAGCCTTGTCATATCTTTACTCACATGATGAAGCCTGGAAGTGTTTTATGAGGTGATACTGTACTTTTGTGTGTGTGCGCGTGTGTAATGGAACTCAGCAGCTCAGCAAAGTTGGTCTGATGCAACAAGCATGCAGTCTTAAACTGCTGAGGGATAAAAAACACCAAACACCTGCAGTTAGAACTTAAAGCAAAATTAAGTTAGAACAAGAGTTAAGATTATAGATGTTGGCCGTGTTTCAATATGTATTTTTCTGCTTGGCAAAATCTAACTTCATGAAGTTAACAGTGGGAAATGTTATACTTTTGATTTCTAGGGTTAGTTTTTTTAATTACTGTCTTTCCCTTTCTCACTCCCACTCTGAAAGAGGGATGAGAGGCAGAGGAGAGAATCTAATAAAGCCAGGCTCTGATTTTTATACTGTAAAATAATGCAGTAATAATGGACCAAGACAGAAACTGCTGCTTCATAATCTCAGGATTTGCATGGTTCTGGAAGGATCACCTGTAAGCCTGGACAGAGCTGACTCAAGATGAGTGAATTGAACAAAGGTGAGCCAGTGAAACCTTTTTGGAAGTCTTATGCATCCGTATCAGTTTATATCTGACTGTTATTGTCATGTCACCCTACTCTGAGAATGAGACATGAGCTGCACCAGCTACAGCAATGCCACCTGGCCCTAAGAATAAGGAATTTGCTGTCTGGGGCCCCATGTATTTATGGGGGGAAGGGGGGTATTAAGATTAAAGTTGTATGGCAATTTAACAGATTTGCATGTCAAATTCTGGCTTTCTAAGGCAATGGTAAGGACCAAAAGCATCAGAAATCTTTCCTTGAAAGGGACTATCTGTGCTTTGTTCTTGAAAATAAAGTAATGAAGTACAGCTCATACCTTTCCTTTAATCAGATGTTGGTAACACATTGATGCCATTCTTTTTCTAGAGAAAATACTAGAGACTAGAGCATATGCTCAAATCCATTCTCTGCAGAAGGTAATCAATGATGTATTAGGCCACAGGAATGGACTAAAAATATATCTGCTTCTATAATCCACTAGTCAGGGAATTTGGCTCAAAGAAGCATTGAGCCTATTGCCAAAGTTCTATTTTAGTCTTTCACATCATCTTGTCATTGGATAAAAGGCACAAAAGTTATTCCCCATAAATCAGTGTTGGGTATCACTGCTCCTTTCATTCTTCACAGTAGCACAGTGAAGGAAGGAAGGATGGTGAACACTTAAAAGGTGAACAAGCTGCCTCATAGGCTGTCAGAGAGTGGAATAGCTGGCACACACAGGATTAAATATCTGTGAGCAAAGGAGGTTGTTTTACTTCAAGGTCTGTAACCAGACTGTGTTCTAAGTAACTCTTCTAAGTTGTGCGGAACTGCACTGTTTAAGAATGTTCAGATCCATGTGTAAACTGAGATTAAGGGGAGATTTGAAGGGGATGGGGGATGTACTTTTATTCCACCCTAATATTTTCTTGGTGAAAGCATACGTCTTTGGAATGGACTTTTGATTGTGTTTAATGCATGGCTTCTATATGTTCAGGCATACAGATTTCGCAAAATGAGGAGGGCGAGTTTCAAACAGATGTCTTGAGTTGTCTTAATTTATTTCAATCATGATATTTAATAAGAAGGTTGTGATGCTGGCAATCAGGGGTCTCCAACTGCTTTCTGCCGGTGCATAATGTTGACTAATTTTCCACAGGTTTTGTACTTGCATTTAAGAAACTCTAATCAGAATCAAAATGGTCCTCTTTGAAACAACAGATTCAACATTTTAGTGTTTTTCTTAAGTGCATTGATCTCTTTGCCGAGCTTCAAAGGTTTAAAAAAGCAGTTGAAAGAAAGTTTTTGAACTTTTGGATGAGAAAAAGAAAGAAAAAGCACACTTTTTGAGTGTAAATGAATACATTTTTCCACACTCTTACCCTTCTAAGGAGTAGAGGGTATTTAGTTCATTCCTCAAGTGGAGGAAAGAAACATGGTCTAAGTATTCTCAAAACTGCAGAGAATTGAATATACAGTGAACACTTGGTCAGGACCCTGATCTCTCCTGTAGTGCACATGCTGCTGGCAGTTATTGAAAATCTTCATCCTTCCCTCTGTTGCTTTCTTCCAACTTCTGAGTGACTTCTGACTTCTGATTTGCCCTTGATAAGGCAAAATGAAATTGAATCCCCAGATATCAGGATTTTCTATTTTTAAATACTAAATTGAACCTATTCAGTAAATACTGAAATAATGACCTACAGGTGATTTTTGTTTTTTTTTTTTTCTTGCTTTCATTGTATTATAGTTGATCAATTACTTCAGTCCTACTTTTAGAAGACATAGGACTTTCTGTAGCTTTCTAAAAGTGATTTTGAATTTTAAGTGTCTGTAGCTTTCCAACAGAGGTTAATCCCTGGGTAAATAGCTCACTGTTAATCATAAATGTGACATTAGGTACATGATTCAGTCAATCTAAAATAGGGAAAAGTAGAGAAGTTGTTTACAAGCTAAAGTATTGCAATAACAAGACCATATTATGTTGACAGACTGATTTCTTGAAAATTCTATTCCAAGTACAAAATCAGTTTATGGAGAATACAAGATCTAAAAAGAGAGACACTCAGTTATCAGTGAATGATAATTACTCTATATCATCTGTGTGCTGAGAAAACAGGAGCAGTCAGGGCATTGCGTCTCTTACTGCACTTATTAACCTTGCAACTTGCAAGCCAAGATCTTCACAACACAAGGTACTGAAGATAATCATGGGCTTGAAAACCCTACTAGATGAGGCACTGTCAGGATAATAATCTTCTGACATTTTGTTTTCTACTTTATTACTAGTTTCACCTCAAATATTTTAAAATAAATTAATTTTGGCCACCGTTTATTTTTTTCCCCTCCATTTAATTTTTTACTTTCTACTTTTCTTACTTACATAATAGATTAACATGGCTCACTTCAGCTGTCTTCCTTATTGTAGGAAACTCTTCTCTTCCCAGGCCTGTGAGCCCTGGCATGTGCCTGCTTACCTGAAAGAACCAGTGAGAGTGCCCTTTTCTTCCTGGCTGATCAGTTTAGGCAGCATCTGCTATTGCAGCATGACCCCTTTGCCTATCCTGTAATGTAGCCACAGGACTTAGATTAGTTATAAGGAAATTTATTTTTTTTTTACAATGAGGGAGGCAAAATACTGGAACTTATTTCCCAGGTGGGAGATGCCCCATGCCTGGAAACATCCAAGGCCAGGTTGGACAGGACTCTGAGCAACTTGATGCAGGTGAAGATGTCCCTGCTAGTCCCAGTTCTGGGATCTGAATTGCTCATGAGTTGCAGCTGACTTTTCTTGCTGTCTGGGCATCTCCCTCCTGTGCACTGAGCCTTGCTCCTTCTCGAGAGTGTGTTGAAGAAACCACTTTGGGTTAACTGGACATTTGAGAACTACTACAGAGGGATGAATATAAATGTTTAAATCATGAATATAAATGTTTGAAGAACTGAAGCACATATTGCCTAGTGGCATTTGTCTCATAAGACCAAATCACCCTTAGTAGAGTTCTGCTTAGGTGCTTGCAGTAGTCATCTTAATTTTTACATATTCTGTGTTTTTTTTTAAATTGATGTTCATCCCTTTCCCAAACAGGACAACTACAGAGATCATTTGAAAAGCATATAATAAAAATTTTCAGTAAAATAAGACATGGAAGTAATATGGTTCTGATGCATGTATTTCTCCAAAATGGTAAACTGTGACTCAACAATTTGGGTTTCAAGTCCACTTTTACCCATTATGCTTTGGTAAAAGTATATCTTCTTTAAACCACAATAGTACTTTCTTTCCCCTTCCTCACACATTCTCCATATATTCTTTTCTCTGACATAAAACTCTTTTGGTTTGTATAGTATGTCTGAGTTGCCGGAGGTGGTGTGAGGGCAAAGTCTTTGTCTCCATTCCCTAAAAGCACTATGACTATGAGCAGCTTTCTTTTTCAGAAAGTCAGAGTGATTCCTTTCATTGACTGTCCACTCTACACTATTCTCCTGCCTTGTCTTAGCTGTTAATATAGAAGTAGATAAATCACCCCAATTTACAATTCAGTTCAACTAACATGTTCATTGCTTGATTTAAGATACAAGCCTCAATTTCTGCTGTTTTGCTTTCAAAAGAGCACTTCAGCTGTCTTTGGACAAGAAACAGGATGATCAGACAGAAGCAAGAACCACTGTTGTGACAAAGTCATTATTCCCAGCAGTGGTTTTCTTGGTAAGCACTTGGAAATATTTGGTTGGTGGTTGGTGCCAGGGGTCTGAAAAAAGTAGTGAGCTTTTTAATTAAATGTACCAAAAGCAGTGTTTTTAGACTGTGTCATTGGCACAATAAAACAAGTAAATATCAAATGCTTCTGTTGAATTAGGAGAAGCATTACTTCTTGGTTATTTCTGTTTGTCCACTAATTCCTTTAAAAAATTCAGAGCAAATCAGCTGCCTGCTCTACATCAGTCTCACCAAAGCAATATGCATTAGCTAAAATTAGTTTTGCAAAGGTGTGAAAGTAGGGGAATTGCTTAAAAATCTCACAGCTTTATTGTGTATCTGATTTGCAAACATCTAACTTTCAACCTTTAAACTTCCCTCTTTTCCCCTGCTCATCACATAAGAGATGCATCAGAAGGTTTATTAGAGTAAGTTGCGGGCCCCACAGTAAGTAAATCAGTAGGTTAGATCCTCTGACTACTGGACAGATAACTCAGGGGATAATTTACCTGTACATTTGTAAAGTTTATCTGGATATACTAAATATAGCATGTTTTTTTTCCTGACAGTCTTTTGTTCCAACTTGCCACCCTGTTCAGCCATTAAAAATCAAAAAAAAAAAAAAATGCAAAAGGTAGAATGAATCAAAATAGATCATAGAGCTTATATTGTACTTTTTATATCAATACTTCTCTTAGAGTGCTTCAATTAATATAATTTGGTAAAAATCAAAGCTATTCAGCACTCTTTTCTGCATTTACTCATGCTTCAAATTGTATAGAGTTTTTTTTCACCCTAGTTATTTGCTTGAGAAGGAAATCTCTAACTTTCTGTGTTAATTTAGATAAATATGGGGTTTGGGTTTGTTTTTTCTTTTACAGCCACAACACCAGACCTTCATATTGCTCATGAAAGTTTAATTCTTGATCCATTATTATTTTTACTCTGTGTTAATAATGTATTAGATGTGCTTATTGCCAATCTGTGGATGTATAGATGGGTACACTTTGGTTAGACCAGTCAGAAGTGTTGCTGAGATCACCCTCCCTCCAAACGGAGTCTAATGCTTATTGGTTTCATGTTTTAAGAAAAATGAGTCAGTGCATGGAGGAATTTTATTCAAGATGTACTTATTAGATATGTTGCCTCAGTGAAGGTTATAGTTTCAGTATTGATCAAACCACTCTCCCCTGGTGTACAGATGATTAATTCCCTATTAACTCCTAAGAGAAGACTAACCTAAAGTGTACATTTTAATGAGTGGTACTGCTTCCTCCAAAGTGCACACAACCTCCCTTATTAAAAGTAACTCCTCAAATGCCTTTTGTGTGCATACTACCTGCTTACCTTGATGTATTATTTCTATTCACATAATATTTTTTTTCTGATTTTGCCAAATAATTCTGCGTTATTCTTGCTGTAAATTATACCAGACAAGTGCTTTTTGCATTTTACATATCTCTTCTTACAGTAGGGTTTTTAGAGCTGGTTTCAAAACCCAGACAAAGTTTTTAAAAATTGTGTTCTGGAAAATTTTGCTGATATTAGAAGTTTCTCTCTTTCTGGCATCTATAAATTAGCTGTCAATGGGAAAAACACATACATAAATATAAAAAATTCTTGCACTGACCAATTCTAACTTGTGAACCTGTGTTTGTGGATTGCTAAAGCAGAGTATCTTGACTGATTGCTATTCAAAGACTCTTTCAGTTGCACCTGTTATTACGTATTTGAGGCCTAGAGGATAACCAGCCAGTGGATTTCATGTAACATTTGAAAGATCAGTAGTGGCCTGACTACCATCATCAGAAAACTTTGTCATGTAGATCTCCATCAGAAGATGGAGAGGCTCTTGATTCTAAGAGGTCTCAATGATTTAGTCTTGCTGAGAGAGTGGCAGAGTGGAACAGCTGGGATTTCAGGCTGTTTGCAAATGATTTATGTATGTATGGGAAAGTTCAGAATGGCTGTGGCTTCATCCTTCTGCAGCATAGGAAGAATAAACCCCAAAGTACCATCAACCATGAAGACTAACACTTTCAGCTGCAGGCATCTTTCCCAATTGCCCCCCAGTGTCACACATCAGCTGATGCCTGTGAAACTGTTTCTGCAAGAAGTGTGTTTAGAAGAAAACTTTATCACAAGTGAAACTCTAACACAATACTCAACTTGATTAGTGCTATGATCAAAATACTGCCAGTCTCTCTAACATTTTGGTTTTAATTACTTCCCTAAAAGGTATCTAAACTGGATATAATTTCTGTGGTAGTGGGCATGATCCAGTCTTCACAAATTATAGTTTTCTGTGAACTTTACAAGCACACAGTTTTGTATTTTCTTGCAGAACATGAATGAAGCTGTGGGTTAGTGTGAACCTATTACTCATCACTGTGACATCTCATGAGATGCCAGCACATCAGACTTTAGGCTAATTACTAAGTCAAGACTCTTTCTGTGGACATTTCTGTAAGGGTTCCAGCTAGTCTCACAAACTAAGTTTATTTGAGGGCATCAAAGGATTTATGCATCCTGCAGCAAGAATTAAATAAGCTCTAAGTGAGAAAGATTTACAGCGACATTACAGAAAAGTAGGCAAGAGAAGCCTTTTTCTTTAAATTTTAGGTTCTAAATTTTTCAGTATCCCCCTTTTTCTGACAAGCTGCTTGCCATATGTTACTGTTTTAAAGTGTTGGAGCTGAATAGGAAGTTTTAGGTAAAATGGAAGTTTAGTTCTTCAGTTAGTAAACATCCTAACTTGTGTGAGGAGTACTTTTTGTTGTGAAGTAAAATTAAGAAGGTCCTACCTCTAATGACAAACATTTTGAACAGTGCCAGTTTCTTTTATTCAGAACTCTTTTAATATAAGTAAGAAGTTTGGAACTAGTTTTGTAATCCATGAAAAATAAATTGGAGGATACAGGGATAATGTTTACTGGTTTTGAACAGCATCTGTATCCTCGCTATTGTTTTCTGCTTTTATCCAAATATTTTTCTACAAATAAAAATAATTTGGATTGTTTAAAAACATTTAAAATTAAGACATTCAGATATTCTTGATTTGACAGTGTTATTTTTGATGCTCTGAACATAACCTTTAAAAGCAGGTGTCTATAGAATATATTGAAATTATGAATTTCAGATAAACATCCTGAAATATTCCATGATGATTTTTTAAAGCATTTTAGATTGACAGTCATATTTAACATATTGTGAACATAAAAGATGGAAAATCAATATTAAAAGGCAATATAAGTTGACAAAGATGATACATTCGATTTTTGCAATCTATATTTTATATATATTTCACTGTTCACTAATTTATTTGTCATTTTAATGGTAGGAAAAACTCCAAGACACCTTCAATGTCTGCTTATGCATGACATAAACACCTCTTTACTCCTGAAGTGTATACATGATTTTTGAACAGAAAACACAAATATATATATATATATATATATATATACATACATACACACACACATATATAAAATTTCCATCATTAGAAAGATTAGTCATGGCAGTAACATGTTCACTCCCTTACTTGTAAAACAGCTTAAAGAATCATGTCTTTGAGCAGATCTCATCTCTAAGTCCATCTTGCTCCAAAAGATCTCATCTGTAAGTCTATCTTGTTCCCTGTGCAGCACTTGCTATAGAAGCCCTCAAGCCTGATCACTAAACAGTCGTTTCCTGCCCTAACATCCACAAATCACAGATGAAGGACAGTAGAGGGTGCACCCCCCTGTCTCCCTTAGTATCTGCTTTTGGATATGGTTGTCCATTGTATTGTTTAATCTCTTCTGGAACACGTTGTTTCCTCCAAGTGTCTTTGGCAGGAAGTTACACAATCAATGCCCTTTGCATAAAGAAGAATTTTCTTGTTTTAATCCAAGTTGTAGTGCATTTCAGCAGGTAACCCTGTGTCTAGGTAATTATTCTGTCTCTCTTTCAAGATAGCTGCACCATGCTCTTAGTAATTTTATTTTTCCTTCTCTCGCTTTTTCTGTCACTCTGTTGATAGTGACAGAATTATATTTTGTCTTCATCTTCAGCTATATTCTTGATGATGCCCAGCATTTTATTGTTTTTTTCTTTTTGGCATCTGTCGGACTTTGAGCTGATGCGTATAGAGAACTGTACATGATGGTTCTGAAATCTCTTTCTTCTGAGTGGAACATCTCCAATAAAAGGTTTTCATGTATCCAAAACAGAGCAGAGGGCTTAAAGAAGTTAAAATAGAGAACTCTTTTATAAGGAAAATCTACTGATTGCAAGGCAAATTTCAACAGTATATTTGAAAGGGTGTTTAGAAAGAGAGGAAAGCTGCACCCTCTGTAAGTAGCAGTTCCATCTATGAAAGGGTACTATTTAGATAGATAAGATATCAGAGTATCTGTACATATAAAGCTTTTCTGTGAGGAGCTTGCAAAAAATTGTTTGACATTTTAGCCTATCAAATTTTCAGTATACTAATACAGAAGCCTTCTGTTTGCCTTTTGTGCAGGATGAATGGCACTCGCTGTAGCCACATTACATCATAATACAGCATTTGGTCAATGATCAGTGTTTTTAAACTGCAGGATCAGTTCAATGCAAATATCACAGGATAATTGCTTAGCCTATCTTCCCCTTGTTCAGAGCTCTTCAGTGTTAAGTATAAAATGAGCCAGGGTTATGATTTCTGCCAAATCAATAAAACCAAAGGATTTGTGACCAAAGCCTTAATTGTCTTAGCAAGAGCATGTATGCCTCTCAAACTAATGAATCATCAAGTATTATTGGCTTCTTTACCCTTAAACCTTTTGAATAATGCAAATTTTTAAATAGAAGGGTAAATGTTATGTGTGTTAACTGTTTTACAAATTAGCTGTGATTTTGTACTTCGGACTATGACACTCATTACTGGACTTGTGTCCTGCCATTTCCATTTGTCTGTGTCTAATGTGTAAAGATCAACTGATTCTGCACTTTTGTTGGGTTGTTTGGGTTGTATTTTTTTTGTCTCTTCAGTGTGTACAATCCAAGAGTTTAAGTCAGAATTACTAATCACATCCATCAAACAGATCAGATCTTTCTTAGTATTGATTCCAGACACTTGACCAATGATGAGTTTATTCAGATTTAGTGTAAAACCTATGAGCTGGGGTAAACATTTGTGTGTCTGAGATTCTTGTAAGAGCACCTATGTTGTGAGGAAGTTGATTCTCAAAAAAAGTCACAGTCTTCATGCTTAGAAAACTGTATTCACATACACAAAGTGGAAGTGATTCTTCTGCTGACTGGTGAGCTGTAGAAGAGGAAGAAGAGGTGAAGATAATTTACAACAAAAAAAAAGTGCAAATATTCTTTCCAAAATTGACAATGGAGGCGATGGAATGTTTCTTCTACATGGCATTTTCATTTGCAACTTTCATTTTTCTGGCTTAATTAAAAAATGTGACCATACCTTTTTTTTTCTTTAACAAAATGCTTAATGTCATTTAATAGTACTTTCTGTATTAGAGTAAAATCATGGATTTATATACTTTAAGTTAAAGGGTCCCAATGTGTACCCTTGCCTTAAAGAAGCCTTCTCTTCTGAAAATTGCTCAAAAGTGTTTGCTTTATGATTATGAATGCTAGTTCTTACATAATTCCAAAATGTGTGCAAAAAGTAATTGAAACTATGAGCAGCATCACTTCTACAGCACATACTCAGCCCTGGTTAGGCTGCACCTTGAGTACTGTATCCACTTCTGGACTCCCCAGTTCAGGAAGGATGTTGAGAGTCTCAAACATGTCCAGAGAAGGGCAGCAAGGCTGGTGAAGATTCTGAAGGAAATTCAGAGTATTCACAAGAAGTATGGCATCAACCACACAAACCCCTGCATTTGAAAAATGCCTAAGTGAAGATCTTGGCACTAGTGTTAGCTGCCTAAGAGCAATGAAATTTAAGAAATTTTAGGTGATTTTAAGAAAGATATGATCCACCAGATTTATAACACAATATAAACATTATGTGGGAAGAAATCGCTGTTTCTAGTACAGCAACATGGAATTTTTAATTGATTTTCTTCCTAATCCACATGTCTCTTGTGAAAATGTATGTGTGAGAAGATACCCATTTATTGTGCAAACAAACAATTTTCAGCTAGATGGTAGCTTTGGTAAATCTACCTAAACTTTATTGATGCAAGACTTACATCCTTTTTTCTCTGGTTTTGGTAGAACTGTTCTGATTAATAAGGTAGAAAGTAAGGTCATCTTCTGGTGTTTACTCACATGCATAATGTCATTAATTTCACTGAGGGGTTTTGCACAAGGAGGTATCATTCCTCAATTTATAGTGTAAGTTTAAACAGTAGCAATAATCCCAACTGAAATTCCAAATGCAATTAACACTGTACATATTCTGAAGCACTAATGATGTCTAGTTCATATTTTATCAACTGTTGATATTCAGAGCTCTTAAAAGTCTTATCCTGCTGTAAACTGTTCATGTTTAATCCTTTTCAGTGTCTGCCAGACACATTCACTCCCAGGTAGATGATATATAATCAATCAGATTCCTTACCAGATCATTAGTTCACAGTAAAATGTCATCTAACAACTCACAGTGGTACAATCCAGAGATGGCAAAGGTCATTCATTATTTGTCCAGCTCTGCAGGACAACTGGCAATGTAAGAGACAATCTAAGTTGGCACTGGAAATATATATAGGAAAGTTTCTCTAAAAGTGCAGGCTAGCTTCCCATTATTTATTGAAGAATATTGAAGAGAGCAAGCCTGCAAAATTGCAAGGCATTTGCAGAACTAAGAAATTGATAAAGAACTTTGCTAAAATACCATTGCTAGAGTAAGGAAAGACATAACCTCCTAATCATAAATAAACCATGAAGGTCGTGGTCAACACACAGATGACAGAATGCGACTGAAGGACCACTTCATTCAACTCAGCCTCAGGCGCTGGAGAAAAATTGTACTTAAGTGTACTGATATGTCAGAAGGCAATAAAGAACCAGAAATACCATCAACTTCAGGATGACAGTCACAGAAACCTGAACTCTAAGAGCATTGATCTTATGTGTAAAGGCAAGCAGAAAATGATTGCCGTTGACAGAAACTGTGGATTTGAAAGACAAATCTTAATCCTAAATCACAAATAATGAAGCTAATAGTGTTTGTGAGAAATGTACTGTACATACATAGCACATCATTGAGTACATAACACCAGCATGAAAGTTCAAAAATAAACCAAAAAGACCTGACAGCAGAGTTTAATAAAAGATATGATATGAGTTATATGTTTTCAAAGAGAAATGTGAAATATTTAAAACAAAATAGCTTGAACTGTTGAATGGCAATCATCAGATTGTTGTGCCTCTGAAAGTGCCATTGCCAAGTTCACTAAAACAATCTTCTAAGAGGGGTTAAAAAACATCTTTTTTTTTTTTTTTTTTTTTTTTTCCGAAATATTGCACTGCTTGTGTTTTAATCTCAGAACAACTACTAAAGGAGGAAAAAAAAAAAGCTGTCTCCTACTGTGGCAGTGAGCCTAAATTTTCCCTCCTTGATAACCATGATATTTTCAGCAGGACAGTATGTCCTGATATGCCTAAAGCAAACATCTTTGCAATTCCTGCATGCAGTAACCAGAGTATTTATCTCCCAGTCAATTTTTCTTATTTCCTGCAGTGAGACATATGTGATCTTTGATTTGACAACACAAATAAAGTGAGCATTTAGGAAAATTTAGAAGCCAGTAAACACAGTTCAGATTTTTTTTTTAATGAGTGTATTGAACTATAACATCATAATTTTCAGACACTGATGATTAATTGAACTTTAGGGTCTACCTCTTCCTCTCTACATTTTAATGAATCTAGATAGATAAAAATAATATTTTAATTCTATGCAGTTCATGCAGTCACAATCTCAACACCAGAATTTTATGCCTCAAAAAATGTAGAGGTTCTGTACATGTGGAGAAAAGTGAAAAGTATGAGCTTTAACTGCTGCATATTTTGTCTTACTTCTATATGCAAAAATACTACTTTTTTGTGGGTTTTGTGCTTGTGGTCTCTGCAATATTTAAAAACTTTTCTTTGGTAGCTGAATTCTAATTTCCTATCTACTTATATTTTAAGTATATGTAGTAGCAAAATGTATAAACCAAGCTGGGAAAGAACTGACTTTCATTACTAGAGATTTGACAGAATTGCCAAATATACTGTTTCAAATTTAAGAAAACAGGGGTAATTGTGGGGGGGATTTTTATCTTATTGCTGTAAATAACTGAGTTTAAAAAAAATTCTCTACATCTTGAATGAAAAGTGATAGTGGAAGAAAAATGCAAAGGAGCTGTGGAAAATTTATGCTTGGCATCAAAAGTGCTTCTACAAGACCAGCAGAATGAAAGCTGTGACTTCAACAATACACTTCAGCAGGTATTTCTCGTAGCACATTAAAATACTGCTTGGTATGAGCTGTGCAGAACGATTGCAGAGCCATTGTCAAGCCTTGTACTGAAAGCTAATCAACACAGTTCAGTCAGCAATCACTGGCTGGAGAGAAAGCTGGAAGTCTTGCAATTATGCAATTGTCTTATTTATTGAAAGAACTAGTGTCCTACACAGAAACTCAAAATTGATAGTGCAGTGACAGACAGTTAGTTCCTCATTTTAAAAATGGTGCCTTTGCATATTTCCATTTTCCTGGTGTAGGTTTTTATTACATTCACAGTGTCTTGGTGTGAAAGTCTAATTTCATGGAGAAAAAAATCTTGGCCATTATAATGAATTGTCACTGAAAAGAGAGGGAAAAGACAATATAAAATAATTTTCGGTCAAGTCGGTGATGCTAAACAACAAATCACTGACCCCTATGAACTTCACTCAAGTTGCCTTAGCTATCATAAAAAAATATGAACATTAGAAAATGCATTTCTGTCTTTGTGTTAGCCTTAAAATCTCATCCTTGTTTGGCATTAAAAGAAACACTTGAATTCTGAGCATCTAAAAATTCTGCAAGCTGAGATATACATTATAGATGATATGATAGCTAGAAAGACAACTGAAAATAAAACCTGTTCATTTCCCTGTGCCATTTTTTTTTCCAGAATAGACTCTCTAAACTGAGTTTTGTTTAACTCTGCTGTTTAAACATGGTCTGTTTGACGAAAGTCACTGGAGGACTAATAATCACCTTGTGTGCTTTAGTGGAGCAGTTGACTCCAGAACCAGAATACTCCCTATTGCCCATACCAAAGTAAATGTTTTGAAACTGCATCAGGATCTAGCAGAGCCAGGAGAAATCCATGTGCTGATAGGTCTCTCCTGATTTTCAGCTCTCATTAAACTTTGCAGGATTTTAATGAAATGAATTTGTTTTTTGAAGTTCTGCCCTAGCTGCAATCTTTTGAAAATCAAGATTTCAGTGGCTGCTCTGAGAGGAGTGCACAAGAGTCCATTGAAAATCAGTACCAGTAGCCCACTGACCCTTAAGCTCAGCTTAGGCTCATCATAGAGGATCTTTAGAAGTGACCATGCTAAACCCTAACCAGGAATGAATGAACAAAACTAAATAGCTCACCTGATTCAATTTTTAATGCAAAAATAACCAAGTAGCCCCTTCTCCTCCCACATCCCCCAAAATCTCACCATCCAAATCTCATCCTTCCCATCCTAAATGCTCTCTTTTGTCATCTTAATTATTTGAGAACTCATTCCAGAATGAAAATATATTTGATCTGTTGATTCAGAAGGAATCAGGTTTGGTTTTCTTTGATTTGAGTTAAAATAGCAGGTCTCTGATTTTTTTTTTTTCTCCACAGTCAGAACATGAAGATCTAAGGTATTCCAAAGCCATATGAGCATATTTTGACTTCTTTCAACTTATTCATGTCAGAACATCGGAACAAACAAAACTGAATAGAATTTGACCACATTTTTAAAAAACAAGAAATTGTTTGAAGGATTTTGCAAGGAAATTACATGAATGTGAGGCTGAACTGCAAAGAGAATAATTGCTCAAGTAATTTAACTATATGAGAAAAGAAATAATTTATCAGAAAGTGTGCAAAATGTATATAACACTGATTTATTGCAAACATTAAAAAAAATCACTCAAAGTGTTCTCCACAAAAGGCACCTAGAAAATACTGCCCAGCTTCAGCATTATCTCAGTGTTCTCATTATCAAAACTGAAATTGATCTCCTTTCAAAGGTTGTGTTACTCCTTGCCTTAGTTCTTTCTTGATAGGACAGGACTCGGGTTTGCCAACAGAGGGCAATAGTCAAGCTAGGAAAGACTGCATCCATCATTTTTGCAACTTCTAATGAGTCAGAAGGACACATAGAATCCTCATCTGCTTTTATGGATATTGCTGTGTAATTGCAGTGTAATTATGGCACACAACAGCTTCAGAAAATTATCTTTGAAGAAAACAGCTGGTTCTCTTTAACAAACAGAGATGAAATCCTGTCAATTAAAAAAATCCTAAGGAAAAATACTAAAAATATATGCCAATAATAAACAGGCAACAACAACGACAAAAAAAAAAAAGAAAGAACATAAAAAATTGAAATGGATAAATCTGAGAAACTGCTATGAAAAATATGACTGAAGTATAAAACATGAGAAAATTACAATGATATGAATGTTCTTTCATTACATGGTTTTATATTACAAAGCAAAGAGGCTCATTGAAAAGATTTCCATTTTCCTTCTTCCACTCATGAGTAGTACATAAGATCCCAGTCCTGACAGTCCTTCTGCATGCTTTCCTCTCGACAGAAGAAATCCCCTTGGTTTCAGTGGAATTTCACAGCCTGATAAGGCCAGCCACAGCCCTGTGCTGCAGCTTCAGAGCGCAGAGCTCGCCAAGCCTTGCTCTGCCAAGGAAATACTGACAGCTTCCTTTGTGGGGAGATGATGGGGGGTCAGTGCATTGCACCAGGGGCCAGGCTTGGGTGCTGGCTTGGCTTGGCTGAGAAGGTATGCCTAGAGCTGGCAATTGCCACTGCAGCCCTCAGGAAGAGCACAGCAGCCAGGAGAAGCAGTGAGCTGTGGGGAGAGGAGCTGCAAGGAGCAAGTTTTAGCAGCCAGTTGGGGAACGAGACCAAACCACCTCCACCGCAGGCCTGGATGTGCACCAGCTGACACGAGCAAAGGAAATGGAAGGGGATTTGGTGCACTTCTGTAGTGTGGAAACAATAGAGAAAGAGAATGTTGAAAAACACTTTTTAGTAAGTGCAGCGTTTTCCAGGAGTTTTGAAATCTATATTTGTATGTAAATACAACTATTATGTAAGTAAGCTTAACTAAAAAATTCATCCAAAATAACAGTTAAACAATACATGCAGAAAAATATGTTTTGTGGTAATGGTCCGTAAGCCCTGGAGCTATAGATCTTTCAGTAGTGAACTTCCTTATTTCCTGATGTTAAAATTGGTGAACTGAGGGACTGGGATTATCTCCCACAGATTAATTTGCATGTGTCTCATATGGCTCTTCTGTAGGCAGCAGGCAGACAGAGAAGAAAAAATATACATCAATACTAGTAGTAGTATGTGTGTGCCAGGAAGAAATTCACCATTAGTGAAGCAGGTTGCACTACCAGACTCAAAATTGCTATTGAGTGAGGAAAATTAACTCTGTTAAGCTTGAAAGCATGTGGCCAAGGTTATGCAGAAGAACTTTATTTGGCATATAGTATGATCTGTGAAACATTGAAAAATAATTGCATTTTATTTATCATAGTCTTATTTTATCAATTCTTAATTTGCAGATATTTATAAATGTTATGAACCCTTGAAATACACAAAAGGTATGTAACCTATGTCAGTATTGCATTATGTAAGCATCTTTTGTAAGTTCCCAGTTAAAGATGTACTTTGCACTTACAATTGAGTTATTAAAGTGTAATTATATATTTCCAGTTAATTTAACAGAGTAACTAATAATGAATTAAAATAGCACAAGTTAAATGAAAAAAAATTAGCAATTCAGGAAGAACTGTTTAATTTTCTCAATGGTGTGTGTCTTTCTAGCTTCTTACTTCCATTTCCTTATTTGTTTAAATTTGGTAGAAACGGTGATCAGGCTGGAAAAAACCTCCAATCAGAGACAAGAGTTCACTCTTGCGTATGCGTATTGTTCTCTGTATCTGATGCAGTGCAAGACGTGCCCAAATATTTGTAAAGGCTGGTCTCTAACAGTTGAGCCACTTTGTGGGAAGCCTTATTGCTCCATGGAATGGAGCTTTCATTTAGTTCACAAGTTTTGAGCAAGGGAGTGTTCAAACTGGAATGGAGCATTGAAGTAATGACAGCTGGAAGCACAGAGGCTGATTCAGAAAAATGCAAACTTCCCAGTAGTCTGATCAATAAACTGAAAAGTACCTTCTGCATTGTCATCTGTGACACAGGCTGAGGAACAAATAACTTTAAGCCGTACCTCAGAGAGGCAGGTGTTTGATGTTGCTTTTTATCCTGTCTGCTAATACAAGGTTAGGAAAAGAGTCATCATTATGGATATTTCTTGTCAAGCAGACAAAAAAGATAAATGAGAAAGATGGCTTTATGAAAAGGCAGTTGGAATGTGTTCTTGTAATTGGAGGAAATATTGGCAAATAGTGTAACTGAACAAGATATTGAATGTACATTAACCTGTGTTTTAAAATGCTCAAACCACAGTTCCACTTTATGGAACTAAATAAACTATAATCCATACCAGTAATCAATTGTATGTAGACAAGCAAGTTTTTTTCCATGAATTCTGCTAATTACCGAAAAAAATTTAAATATTAAAATTAAATACAGATATTAATTTCTAGAGAAGACAGTGAAAGAATTCTTAATGTTTTTAAATAAGAGTCTTTAGTTTTTGAATCAAAGTCTTTAATTAATAATAGCAGAATTTTACCATGTAGATATTTATATTTTTTTAATGTGATTATGAAAAAAAATTTTTTTACATGGTGACATGTGAAAAATTGGCAGATAGTTTTATTGTTTTGGCAGAGAAGAAGACATTGCTCTGGGAGTTAGTAATTTAAGGATGGGCATGAAGTTAGACACTGGGAGGAGGAACAAGGAATTTATGGGTACACAAAGGACAAACAGTTTGTTTATCCACAGGGATTGCATAGGCTGTGGTTAAGTGAATTATACCATCATAACATTGTAGTGCTGACACAGAGAATAATTGGTTCACATAAACTTCAGTGCTGTTTGTTCCTCAGTTGGCTTTCTAGAAAAAGCTCAGAATTGGAAACATTCAGAGTGAAAGCAACTGTGCATGCCAGATTATATTCCATAGACAGCACCTCTAAGTGCAAAGGGACTTCAAAGAAAGGAAGAAAGAATTTTCAGATGACAAATTTTTGCTTTGAAGATTTGGTTGTGGTACTTCTTTAAAGATGAATATGACTAGAAAGATGTACCTGGCTGGGTAATAATGATTAGTCATATTGGTGACATAGCAGTGTCTACATTTACATCCAACCACAGGAATAGGAAATAGCCTTAAAAGTGATATGTAAATTCATAGATGCTTAAAATTTCTGAATAGAACTTTAATAAAATAAAGACTAGGTGAGCCTTGTGAATCCCAAATCTATTAATGAATCCAGAGTAGGAAACTCTAAATTTTAGGTGTTTTGATGCAGATGCCCAGCTTACTGCATGTGCTATAAACAAAGGTCTGTGCTTTAGGGGCATATTTTTTTGTCTCTCAGGTGAGTACATGGGAAAAGGACCATGTGTTTCTTGGATGTGAGAGCTTTCATACTGGCCAATGTGTTTTAATACCTAGTTTTTATCCTCTTGTTTTGCTACAAACAAGTTGTTACTTGGTTGCATTTTTTATGGGAGCATTTGATTTTACAGCCATTTTTTGTGAAATGCTGTTCATCTCTGTGTTTCCAATTATGACACTAAGTGTAATAAAAATATACCTGTTGGAAGAACAAAACTTGCATGGGCAGAGTTTTGAAGGGCTTGATACCTCAAGGCCATGTCTTACATTTATCTCTCATGTAAGAAGGTGGTGTTGAGTAGATACAAGTTCTCAAGCAATGATGACAATATCAAGATTTTCAGTCTTCTTTTTGGTAGTTTCTTGGTTTTTAAAAGCTTCTTGTTTTATTTCTGCTTAGTTGTAGTGAGCTGTCAGTTTTAAAAGATGTTTTTTTCATTCTTGTTTATTTTGAGGTCAGATAGAAAAAGGACTGTGCACAACAACTGGGAAAAGGAAGCAATATGTGCACTTCTCTAAAGTTCAGACATATTTGAGTAATTTACATAAATTTCATAAAGATCAGATGATTGAGAGCTTCCCACCCCTGCAAGTACCTTAATCTATAGCTTCAAAATAGATATATTTAAGTTAAGACATATCTTTAATCACAGAAGTCTTGTATTTCAATGGTTTTGTTTTGGGGGAGGTTATCCAATAGATATTAATGGCTATATTAATTACTGTTATCCTCTGAACAAGTATACGGAGTTTAATTCCCTGTTTGCTAGTCAAACTTTGTAAGTCACCTTATGCATCATTGCAAATTTATATTATATTTAGATGACATAAGGTAGCTATCTCATGTTCCTTCCATTTACTTGTTCTGACAAGATTCCTTACTATGAGATGTCTTCAAATAATGTTTTTCTCGGTGCTTCTGAGCCTGGATATCCTAATGGCAGAAACTTTCAGGTTAAAAAAGTTAAATTAATGGTAGAATATGTCACTCTCTTTGTACTACCTACTTCTGCTGCTGGAGATTACTTCTTAGCTGCTGAGAGGGACAGAGTTGTTTTCATTTTCTACTAAACTCTCATCCAGATTTACCTAATTCTCAATGTAAGTAAAAAGAAGTTCCATAAATATTATCACAAAAAGTCACTGACTCAACCAATTGTTCATTTTGATTGTCCTTGCTAATTTTTGATGTCTAGCTGGAATGACTTCATTTCCCACCAAAATGTTTTGTGTTCCAAAGGGCTTCAAACCAGAGCTGTGGAGTGCCCTGCAAAGAAGCCCACAGCTACACAGAAGCACGTTCTACAGCCACCTAAAAATATCATTGTCCCAGCTCAAAAGCTGCAAGCTATGTAAAAATATACCAGGTAGTGAATCTGCTATTTTAAAAGATTTTTTTAACTGTCTTTTGTTGTGAAAGGGAACATGCTACATATGTCAGTGTTTCCAATGTGTTTTCTGCCACCAAGACCTCCATCTTCCATCTAGTCATTTGTAAGTCCCCAGAGTTGGCCATGAGCCTATTTCTGAGGGAGTTTCTTCACCAACATATGGCTGTGCTCAGAATGATTGTTCTGGCCTTCAGTCTGCTCATTTAAACCTAATGAGGTCCACAGAGGTGACTGTATGACTCACACAATGAAGTCATTTTTCCAATTAACATTCTGACAAATGCCTTATAAGTAGAGCTGCTTCAATAGGTTTCCACAGGTGGGGGAGAGATCAGGTATCACAAAATACTCAGTTACTTTCTTCTGATCTGAGAAATTCCATTCACTCTAGAGTATGACTGTTCACACAACAGATGGATATTTCACGTCTGTAAAGTGTGACCCATTCCTAAATCAAACTCTCTATCTGCAAGCCAAAGTGCTCATGCAAGGCACAAAATTAACCTTAGTCTTGAGTAGGCACTCGTAATGTTCATACTAAAAAGCCTTCCTTTTATTAGGAAGTCTTTTATTCATTATTGTGGGATATAATGTTTGGAAATGTAAGCAGCTGACACCTAATGGAAGACTTTTAAGTAACCAATTGAAAAGCCATTCTTCCTGTCTGCCTATGCCCTTCCATTTTAGTATTTGTGAATGTTTACTCAAACAGCTTTTGTTGCATGAATATGAGAGGAAGAGGGGAATCACAAATCATCTAAAGAGTATTAATTTTTTTAAAATTTTTATTATTTTTTCCACATTAAAAAAAATATGAATCTGTTCAGAGAGCAAAAGCAAACCCACATGATTTAGCAAGCAGTTATGCTCTACAAATTGTGAATTGTCAAAGTAAATTGTCAGCAGATCTCCCCATGTACTGAAATTTGGTACATATACTGTTTACACATACAATGAAAATAAGAAATATATTCACAGGGACTCAAAATCTTTACTAGACAAATTGGAACAGAAAAAAGTAATATAGTGCTATAGATATTGCATGCCTCAGCTAAAACTAATTGGAAATTTTACACTTAAAAGAATAGTATTTTGACTTTCTTTGATAAAAGATTGAAATTATAAAGAGTTTATTTTTCCAAATTCAACTCTGTGGAGATATACAATCAGCCCTACTACCGAGTAAAACTACAATAAATTGTGCAGAAACTATTCAAGAGTGAAAAATAAACTACTAGAATTATTCCAAGAAACAACAAAGAATTAAACCTGTGGCTTCCTACCTTTTCAGATTGTTTGGTGCCTTTCAAAAAATTTTATGCTGCATTTTTAAGTGGTGGTATTATCATAATTATTAGAGCCAGTAGTATATTCATTATCTTTTTGTAATCTATAACTTTCATTTGAGACTTTATTACTGTTATCATGGAAGCAGGTAGTGAACCAGTTTAAACATATGAAAAGAAACAGTGTAATGACACTTCTTCAAAGAAAATCGCTTGTTTGAGATATCTTTTATATTTCGATGAATATATAATCTCAAACTATGTGAGAGCATGAGTATTAAAAGAAACATGAAGTGCAAATTTACTTTTACACTGTGTGTACACCCAAGCAGGGAAACTGTCTCAGTAGTAATATTCCTACCACAATGTACTGATATAGGTGAGTCAAGATTTGCAAAGTATGGTAGTATCTACTACTGGACCAGCTCTACAGCTGGGAAAAAAAACATTGTAGGATTTTAAATACATATGAACTACAGCAGATTTGAAGTAGGTGAAGGAAATTCCAAAGCTAAAAGCACTTCATTTGTTGCTTTCAAAATATAAATATGACTCATTACAAAGTTCTATAGCAACATTCAAATTAATTTGGAACTAACAAGAATGAGGGAGTGTTGCCTAGACAGAGAACTGTACTAAGGGGCTACAGTGACCAAAGAAAGGATTTCTGCATGCTGTTGCAAACTTACCAAGTCATTTATAGATAAGGGATCCTGAAAGCCAGTGAACAGTGAGCCATGGAGTCACTCAGATGGATTTTTGGTTATACTGACTGCCTTTGGAAACATGGGTCTTACCCATTGTGTGATCCTTTTCCCTTTCCTTTGGGTGTTCTACAGAATAAATATCTACAGGTAGGGCTGTTTCAGGTTTCCATCATGGAAGTGAGATAGAAGAAACAGGAGCACAGTTCATGTGAACCACTTTTAACAACAAATTACTCCAACAGCAGATGACTTGCCTAGTAAAACAAGAGACAAGGGATGTCCTCTCTGTTTAATACAGTGATCTCTAGATTTATAGGTAATGTGTTGCCATCAATATGTTTTTCTTGTTTGATTTTGCTTTTCTGGAACAGGAAACATTTTTCCTTTTACTTACCATTTGCAGTCAAATTATTTCCTATTGGTCTCAGTTAGCATAGCCTGTTGTGAGCACTGCTCCCTAAGAATATGATACTGTAATTTTCAGAATTCCATTAGTGAATCCTTCAGAGTGACTTAAAATTAATCTGTTAGCATAATATCTCAGTATGTTTTCCTTCTGGTAAGAAGCAAAAAACAAATTTCCCCCAAAAAAATCCCATGTATTTAAGTGGTCAAGTAGTCTAATGGAAAAATCAGGTTGGAAAGGGGGGATAGAAGAAAGAGAGCAAGACACCAGGCTTCTATGATTCCTGAGGAGCCAATATATTTGATGATCTCATCATGAAGGTTACTAAATAAATGAAAGTAAATGGCTGGTTGATTCCCTTTAATTCAACATGTGGTGCAGACACTTCCTTCCTATTCCCTCACTACACTACATTGGATCACATTAGGCTTGACAATAAGGATTGACTTAGTGGTTTTCAGTTCTGTATAGTGATTTTGATTATTTTTCAAAATGATTTACTGATTGCTCTAATGTGCTTTCTAATTCCTCATTTTGTTGGTGGAGCTTTTGTTAACTCTTTTTTTAAGCCATTACTAGAGCTTTATTGACATACATTAGATGTTAATTTCCAAATTTACCAATTTGTTATTCCTATGTTGTTTTTTTCCTATGTTATCAGACCACTGGCCTTTTGGGTCTTTATTTTCCTTTTCATTTTATCCCTTTTTTTTTGCTATTTCAGTCTCTCTGTTGGGTGGAGTGGGTTATGAACATAGTTATCAAAGACAATAACTGGTTACCAAAGTTACTATTGCATTAAGGCAGGTAAGGACTTTCGGGTGAGTTTGATGTGAAACAGGAATGTAGTACAAATGCAAATATTCCCCAGTGTAAAATAAAGCAAATGAAAGGAAATGAACATAAAGTACTGATTCAATGGTTCATGATCAATGTTAGTAAGGATGTTGGAATGGATGGTTTAGTATTTCTGAAGATGGTTACACAATATTAATCCACTATCTTGAGTTATTTAATATGTCTTTGATAGATATTAAGGCATTGGTAAGGCTTTGCATACATCCTGGAATTAGTGTCATTTAAAGAATTATCAGTTTTTATTGCCTCTCTTACCAGTCAGTACAAGTTAACTTATTAGACTGTAAGAGACAGAGAATGATGGAGACTGCAAATTCTTTTTTTTTCAAATTTCTCATAGTCATCCTTTCATGTGATTTCCCTCCTCATTGCTTAACAGCGCTGATCTTTCTGCAGTTTATTAATGGCAGAACTTTTGCTTTTAAAAATTGGTTGACCCAAGTAAGTCTTACAAATGTCTTCAGATATTTTCATGTATCCAGTTTAATTAATACATTACTTACAGACTTTAACAGAAATAATTAGATATGGGCTCTTTCACCATTACATATTTTAATGGCAAAATCAATCAATTTCTGGTTTATATTATTAATATTGATTTACTTTCATTTTCCAAAAATACCCATCTGATAGCATAGTGCAGTGGTGTTGGTACTTCATCAGGTTTAAACTCATCTTTTCAAAGCAATTTTGATCTTAGTCAGGACTGTTTTCAACTGAAGTGGACTGATAATCAATAGAGAGAGAAAATATGGCTGTGCTTTTGGGACAGAAAAATTGGAATTTCAATCTATTTTTTAAGTTGCTAGAAGGAGAAACTTCTTCCTAACTTATATTTTGCATGTGTTATAAAAATGGGAGAGTAGCCAGATCCCTTAGGTTACTTGATTTAATTTAAGCAGACTGTCTCTTTTTTCAATGCACACTCACTTCCAGAGCACCCACCTTTTTAAGACACCTCTGCTGCTCCTGCTTATGTAGTCCATTGCCTTCCTGCTTCTGGAGCTGAAGAAACTCTTTTCGAAGACAGATGTTATTTGTTTTGTGTGAAAGCTCAAAAGAATGAGACTTCAAAATCATACAGGGCGTCAAACCTGTCCCTGAACATTCGGTGATGTGTAACAAACTCATTCTGTTGACACTGGCAATTGCTGACTTTAACAACATGATAGCTAGAGATGTGTGAAATGTTCACAATGAAGCCAAACACCTCTGCAGTTTCATACTTTTCTAAGTCCTTCATATGAAAACTGAGGTAAGCCTACTCTAGAATTCAAAAGGATTTTGACATTGAATAAGACTCAGAACTTCATTCTAATTCAAAACTAATTCAGGCATTTGTTATTCTATTTATAGGCTTTTTTAAAAAATGAGTGAGCACTTTTTCCTCAAAGAAAGCTAGTACCAATCAAAAGCAATGTGAATATTCCTGCAAGTCTTCAATGATCCATCACAAAAATTTTCATGGATCTCATAATATAAGATTATGTATTAATTCTATTATTATGCTAAAATAATAAACACGTTCATTTAGAGTCTTCCATTTATTTTAACTTCAAAACATTCTGGTGCAGTCATCCAGCCAACGGCCCACACAACATTTCTGGCCTCGAGAGTGACTCAATCCAGGCTGATTTATCTTTTGAAAAGCTGGTACCACTATTCTGAGACAGGAAAAAAAAAGCTTCTGACTGAGAGTAAGGGTTGCCAGACATGACTCAGTCCCCAAACCCAGAATCCTGTGCTGTGCAGTGTTTAAAATGTCATTTCACATTAATAAGTTATTTGAAAAATGAAAGAAAAAAATAAAAAGAAAAGAAAAAAAGAGAGGAAGAGAAGGAAACTGGCACCATGCCCACATTCCTCCTGAGGTAATTTTGCACTTGCCCAATTGCAAGCATAAGTGGAACCTGCATTTGGATGCTTTTTTGTGAATGACTATGTTACAAAGCCAGCGAAGCTCAAGAAACAATAAAGTATTGGCTGTTTTTCAGTCATATATGGTTATGGTGCATCTGCTGAGGTATGGGCAGCAAACCAAGTGTGATATGGAATGTGTGAATGTGATTTGCTTTGACCTTGGTATGTGAGGGTATCACCAAGCATATATTTTCACTCAGACACGTAACTTACCATTGGACCAGAGCGAGCATGCACTAGGATGTGTGATTTGTGTATTTGTAACAGAGGGAGGGGGTCTGAACTAGGCATGGGATCTTTGATGTAGTAAATATCCTCAATTACAGAGTCTGGAGGGAAAGGAGAAGGTGAGAAGGTCAGATTGTGACTAAGGAGGTAAAAGGAACAAAGACTGTTTCTTCCTTTGTACTCACCTAACAGTAACCTGTGAACCATTTCCATCTTAGCACTATTTTGACCTGTTTAAAGGTCATGCATAAGAGAGCACAAAGGAGAAAGCTATCTTTGTCAGCTCTTGTAAGGATACACAAGGGACAGGGACAGTCTTGCCTAATCTAATCAAAATTCTGAATTTCCAAGCAAATTTCAGAAGGATAATTAGAGCTGACAATGTTAAATAAAAGTTTGTGTCTCTTCTTGTGTCAACAAGTCTTCTGTATTGACTGACTGAATATTTGAAAAAAATAGATTTAACTGGAACTTAACCTTTAAATAAAAAGAGTTAATTGTCATTTTCTCCCCTTTTCATCCACTGATAGTCATATCTCTTGCAACTTATCGAAAATTTTCAAAATAGGACTAGTTACAAAAAACCAAGTCATTGAGATTTTTATTCCATCACACTGTAAAGATCTTATCAAAAAATTGGCAAAATGTATCACCTGCTCAGACATGAAAGTGTGTGATTTCAAGTATATGAACTGAAAAGCCCAATGTAGAAAAGCCTGTGACTCAGCTGTAAGACATTTCATTGCACGAGAGCCTCCATGTGCCATTTAAAATGTATAAGTGTCATCATAAACCTCCCACTCTCCTAAGAATAGAGCTGTCACTGGACCCTGTTATCTCACAACCCCAAGGTACAGTATGATAATGATACTGCTTAACATCAGTGTACAGAGAGAGAAAACACTGGAGATGCCGCAAGCATCTCAACTATAAAGAAAATCAAATTAAAATATTAATTTACTGATTAATATAACATTAGATGACCCATTTCTCCAGCTTGTTAAACAACAAAGACTTGCAAAACTAAATAAGGGCCTAAGAGATAAGTGTTTTAAGAATTCCCATAGAGATGTTTAGCTCCTTTTTAAACATCATTAAAGATGTACTTTGCATATAACAGGCAGTTTTATTTTTTTGCTGCACTGACAACTCCTGCTTGTTTTTATTACTATACACTTTCAAAAAAGGTTACAAAGTGAGGGGTTTGGTCAAAGAGTTTGAACAATCAGCTCGTACTGCAGAAAAAAAGAACATGAGTCCAAGGCAGACTTGGGAGGAAAGAGAATAAAATCATGCAGGTAAACCATGGGGCATAAGGCTTAAAGTTTGATGTAAGCCTGTGAAAAAAAGAATTAACCATTTTTACCCTCTGTGCCCGGAAAAGGCAAAGGAGAAAAGTTTCTTTGCTGATCTTTTCCATATAAAATGACTGCTGTTTGGGAAAATGGAAATTGAAATACATGATTTTTAGACAGGAAATTACAACTTAATTTAAAGTAACTTACTTCAAAACTAAAAATACCATAGTCAAATTCTATAGCAATTTTCTCCCCGTTGGAGCATGGAAATGTCCCATGACATGAGAATATTGCTTGAATTTTTGTGCTATATTTTACTGAAAAATGTCAGTAGAAATATTTAGCGAGGTTTCTAAAAATTATCTTTCTGTGTAAGCCAAACCCTCACAGTATTAGAATTGTCATGGCACTCCTATGGGAAAATGTATTACTTGCTTGGGGAAGATACTGTGAATCTTCTGTTTCCATGGATAAATGTCTTTGTCTTTTTCTTAGTGATCCAGAAGCTATGAGACGGCGAGCATGGATATTTACCTTGTATGTCAATAGCATGAGTATTTTAAAATGAGCTCAAAGGGAAGAGAGAACTACCAGACTGGTCAGAAAAAAACCAAATTACCTCTGTAACAGGTACTTAATATTCTCCTTGCAAAATTTTGCCTTTCTGGCCTTGGCCCCATCATACATGTGATTATGTGGGTTGGAAATAAGGCAGCTTGGGCTTCCTAAAATACAGGGGCATGCATGCATGAGTCTGTTCCCTGTATGTGCAGTGTTCCAAGTTCTTCTCCCTCTCCTTTTTGTTCTTGTCCCCAGTCACTGCCTCCAGGGTACCAGCTTTCCTTATCCCTGCTCCCATGGCAACAAGTCTCTGTTCCAGCAGTAGTGGCTCTGTCTCTTCATCTCCTCTCTCTGCAGCTACGTTCCGCAACTTAGAAGTAGCTTGATTTTCTGTCACTACTTTTCTTTTCGCTATTTATCAGGCCATGTGTGCTTGTTCCAAAACTTCTACTGTGAATATAATGATTCTGTATGTGACACTTTATTCACTTTAACCAAAGTGAATCCAGGCCTGTTTTCTTTCTTCTCCCAACCTTCTCTGAACTATTCTCTTCTATGCTTGGCTGTCTAAAAGAGGAATGAATTACTATTATTTTAAACATTGTCCTCCCACTTATCCATGGCAGGAGCAGCATAAATTGAATTGAAACAGCAAACATTTTAAAATGTAAATTAGATTAAGAAAGGTTAGAGTTGTATGTGCTTTCAAAACAATCCAACTGTCACCACCATTTTTGTAGGCAGTTTGTGCACAGAAAAGAAGATGTGAATTTTTGAAACAATCTGCTTGCATCAAATGATAAAAAGATTTTAGAATAACCATTCCTGTTGATTTTTTGTTGGCTCATTAATATGCTTATAACACAAAATATTCATATTGGACCATGATTCTATCATGCAAACAACTCAGTAGCAGCTAACAGTTCCAAAATAAATACGCAGCCTTTTGAAATGTTGAAAGTACATGGGCCTAAAATGAAAAATTTTTAAAAAATTAAAATCAAAGAAGAAAAAGGGGGAGAGAGGATAATAGTTTAACATTAGGAAAGGTGTAAAGATCCAATGTGGGAGTTATAAATCTCAGGGACATTGTAACAGAATCAATTGATAGATAACAGTAAATTTGTCAGTTGCTGACCTGTGATTATTTGGAATGAAACAATGGTGCTGCTGAACAATATATCCGTGTGCATTACAATGAGTAGCAAGTTCTCCACTTCTATTTTACATATTAATTTTTGTTTACTATAAATCACTTGATTTCTTTTTAAGAGCTAAAGGGTTAGGGCCTGAAATCCTCCTTAAATCTGAGAGGGAAACATGGGATATTTAGCAATTGTCACACTGCATTGCCGTTTTGTGGTGGTATTGAAGATCTTCTTTCTCCTAAAATACAAATTATTGTATTTTTTTTTTAGGGGGAAGGGCTGGTTTTGCATCTGTGTGAGTTGGGGTCCAGCTGTCTTGAAAGGACACCAGGGTTCTGGTGCACAGCAAGTTGAAGGAGCCAAGTGTGCACAGCCAAAGGTAAAGTCCACACTGGGCTGCAAGAGCGTGGCTAGCAGGTCATGGGAAGTGTTTATTCCCACTTTTATCTGTAGTGCCACAGTGTCAGGCTCCCCTCTGTAAAGAGAGGTACTGACAAATTGGAGCAAAGCCAGACAGGGCTGCTGGGATAGACAGGAGCTGGAGCATACAACACCCTGAAGGAATGTACTTATTCAAACCTTCAAAAAGAAAGCTAAAAGGTGATTAATTTTCCATCTTTAAGTATGTAACAGGTGATTATGGAGAAATGTAGGCAGTCTCTTCTTCAAGATTCAGAAAGAAGGGACAAAGGACAATGATAAAAGCTTTCATCGTGAGACCTTGCAAGGAGACTTAAGGGAAAGGGTCTTTACAATGAGAATGCTGAACAGGCTGTCTAGAAAGTTTTCAAAATTTGACTGCACTATGCCCTATTTAATCTGGTCTAGCTTCTGAGTAAGTCTTGATTTGGGCAGATGGTTGAACAAGATGACCTGCAGACCTCCCATCCAACAAAGATTATCTTATGATTCATGAGTCTATGAATACCGGTTCCCTAGGAAGATGAATCTGCACTGTACTTTCAAGATTCCCAGAATAGGAAATACTAAATAAAAATAGAGTAAAGTTTGCACATTAAGACAGACTAGGACAGAACTGTTTGATTCCAGCTCTTTGAGTGAGCCACTTAAATGATTGTAGGCTTGCGAAACAGTAGAGCATCTGTGAGCTTCAATTCTCCTCCAATGAAATAGAATGCATAATATTTCTCCACTTTATTTTTTTTTTTTCTAAGAGTGATTCACCCTTATGCACAAAAAGTTTTTTTAACAGACTGAGCCAAACCAGTTACTGATCAGAGATGCTATGGTACTACAGCCATTGTGCATCTGGTCAATGCACACATTCTTTCACAAGCATAATCATCAAATACATAGGGAAAAAAAAAGAGCAAATAAATTATTCCAGAGTCCTTCTTCCTGGATATAGAAACCTGCTTCAGATATGTCTGTCATTCAAACAAGTATTTTAATTATTACGTCATGCACACTCTGATAAGGGATATAAGCAAAGGGGAACATCCTTTTCTCTCTCAATCTTTTGAGAATTCCTGAATTGATGCCCCAGCATCTGGTCTGCTCTAGCAAAAAATGCTGTCTCCAGGTCCTTGCTTCCTGGTCCTCCTGCTCTACTTCTTGGCTTTGTACTGAGATATTGTAGGTGGTATGTCAGTACTGTGTAAATGTTTTGTGGTTAAAAACCAAAGAAGTGATTTGTGTTTATAAGCTTTAAATTGCCTTCCTGACAAAATATGCACAAGCTGAAAGCTTCTGCTGATGTAAAATTGTGATGGATTGCATTTTATTGGAACTTATGAATAGCTCTTTGATTTGAAACAATGAACCCTTTAAATGCCTTTAGAAATTATAGTGAGATAAAGGTATTGTTCTCCCTCCATCATCACCATCAGAGAGAGACAAAAAAGGCCTGTTTTTCAAGACAGACACACACACAATGCACGCTCACTCCCATATAGCCATAATTACACATTCAAATTTATAGAAAATGACAAATATAACATTGAATTTTTCATCCATTGGATGGATGCCTGAGTTTCAGATATAAACTCTTTTGTAAGTATGCAGAATACATGTCTATATCAGAATACAGACACTATAAATATATATATGTACAAAATATAGATATTGAACTTAAAACATTATACGTCCAAAGACATACAATGTCTATGAAAAATATTTAGGTTTTTTTTCACATATAGCTGACTTAGTATCCTAGAAGAAAAAAACCCCCAGAGATTAATATATTTTCTCAGAACTTTGGTGTGTGAGAATATATAGATTTATTTATACAGATGCATCTTCAGTTTTCTCTTTGTGTTTATTTATACCCAAAAACCATCATTTTCATATTTCAAATATCTCTTTCAGGTGGAGGTTACTTGTTTTAGCATCCCAAGTTGAAGGGAATATAAAGCCAAGGGAATATATAGTTAAGAGTATGTAATTTCTTTTCATCAGATTCTGTCAAAATAGAAAACTTTGTGTTTCATATGTATGTATATTTAACAGGAAAATGGGAAAATAAGAGAGTTAAAACTGTTTGTGAAAGCTTGGGGTTTTTTTTCTGTCCAGGAAGCTTCTAGTGGAAGTAGTTAAATGTCGAATATGATTACTCAAAACTGCTGCTAAAAACTGAAAATAAAGTTGAGCATACTTGTGAAGACTGTTTCAGAAATTTAAAAAGTAGTAGTGCATAATTTATCAGTGTTAATAGCCTTAGGTGCATTTCTGAGGTAATTCACCTAAACAGTCAACAATTTATCACATCACAATACATAAAATGTACTTTTAATTAATAAATAGACATTCTATTGCCTTTACAGCTACAAAAAAATCAATCCTTCCTTACCTTCTGCCTATAGTTTGGGTTCCTTTAATGGGTTTTAATGGGTTTTATTCTATGCTCCCTTGGCAAACTTATTCATTTGCTTCCTGGAAGACTTTCTGTATTTTGTGGCATAATCTCAGTGTCTATAGGGTATCTGCCTGATACCTTAAAGCATCATTCATTACTCCTGAAATGGCACTCTAGTCTACCTTGGAAGTAATGAAGTTACTGTAATGTATCGTAGTTCTTGTTAACGGGCTGTCAGTGAAGTCCTTATGTTTAAACTGTTTATTGGGAAAATAAGGTGTTTCCAGTATTTCTGAATGGTTAATGAAGTATTTCACTTGCATAGTCTCAAGATAGTTGGCAAAAAGAGATCTTCATCTCTTACAGAGAAGTCAGAATTTCAAACAGAATACAAAAATTATTTATCATCTCACCTTATTATTATCATTTTACAACTATTAAACCTCAGGAAAAGAGAAGTAAAAAGCACAAAAGGCTTCCAACAATGTCACAACATGACAAAAATGAGGAATCAGGACCAAAGCCAGTAACTGAATGTTTATAAAACCACTGAAATTTGTGATTTGTCTACCTGTAAGGTTTTGTCAAGTTTATGTTAGCTTTAAAACAAAATAATAATTAAATTGTATATATTGAAATATTTCCCAAACAACTTTCTCATGAGCCATGATATCTCATTTGCTCCTTGGGATAGTTTTTCATAGGCAGCACTGCTTAGAGGAATCTCAAGATAGTCTTATAGTGTTTTCCAGGAAAGGAAAATGACTCTTTTCTATTTATATAAAGGAAAATTAGTCCTGATCCCTTATACTGCTCTAATAATGTTAAGTACATAATAGTTGTAGCTGAATATCTGTCATGAAGGTTTTCCCCTTGTTATAGGACTGAGTTCTGCCTCTACAGGAATGAATTGGACTTCACTTTATCAGAGAATACAAAACACCTGAAAAATCTGTCCTCAAGCCTGTATGTATGCATACAGCTATTTAGGCATTGGTGAATCCTCTTTGGAAAAGAACCAAAGATTCAGAAACTAAGTTTAAAAAAATTATTATAGGTTTTTAAATCAATATAATTGTTTCAAAATGTGGGAGTCAACGTAAGTCCTCACAAAAGCATAAAGCAGATACGGGTTTTTTTGGAAAAACCATGATATGATCATTAGACAACATAACAGAAGACAAATTATTTATGCCTAGTACAATACTGCAATTAACAGAATAGGGATGAATACACAGAAATATGTAGAGGCAGAATGTCATCAAACAAAATGTAACCTGAAATACTAACACACAGAAAAATCCAGCTTCAAAAATCTTTTTTCTTTTCTGCCTCTTTTCTCAATAATTTCGATACCTAAAAATGCAGAAACATATCTCAGGTATTAAGATTCTAATTCTCTTTCTTGCTTCTCACAGCTGTCCTTTCACTCTGTATTAAAGCAAGGTGTCTGGCTCTTTACTATTTTTACACACTCAAATCTCTACTTCTTTTATAGAGCTCACCCACTGAACCAAAACCACAAAATAAATTGACATTGACACCAGCTGTGATCCATATTCAAAAATTTGTTCCGAGAACATACAAAGTTTAGAATTTAACCCACCCTTCCCAAACCTAAACTGTTGCTATGGCAAGTCCCTACGTGTTATTTTACAAAGGCAGCCACACCTCAGATTAAGAGCCTTGAGTGTCACAGGTAGCATGTGTGAATAGAAGCCTGACTCAGAGATGGAAATCTTCCAGTTTCCACTTTTCTCTCTTTATCAGTTCTTCTTAGAATTTTGACACAAAATTTTCAAAAGTAAAGGGATTTTTGACAAAGTTATTACAAGTAGTAGCTTAAATACCCTGATTTTATCTCCAAATAGCAGTATGTCAAGAATAAGAAAGATGGAAGCAAGTTTTTTGTTAAATATAATCATCAAATAAGTGTTTTGCGATTGGGCTTTTCTCTTTTGCTTCCTGCAACTTCCAGGTATATACTAATGAATAAATTATGTAAAAGGTTGTGAGTCCAGTAGAGTAAAAGGGTAGTCATCACAAGAAAATGGTCAAATATCACTCTTTTATGATTGCAAAAATGGAGTAGTTCCATTGTCAACTGCTGTGAACTTTCATCTTTGAAAGTTTATTTCGTTTTTGAGCATGACTAATTTTGAACCTCCTCAGGTAAAATTAGCTGTTGCTAAGGTTCTGATTGCAAAGAATGCTGCATCTAAATTTTTCTTATGTTGAAATCTACATATCCCAGGCAGGACTTTTTGCAATAATCAAATTATTTCATTACTTTATCATCCATCTACATAAATATATACCTAAACCTTAAGGATCTGTAATGAAATAAAACAGTATTTGGTGAGATTACTTCCCACACCTTTGACTTGATTTTTGTTATAGAAAAAACAAGTAGCTGCACATGTCACTACCTCTAGTAGCTATAGCTAATATTCTGAATTTTGAAAAATGTCTCTTGTATTTATATCATCAGAGATAGCTCACAGGATACCATCAAGGTGTTGATGCAAAACCTATTGTGTGACTCATTTTTATACGTTTTTCTTAATGAGCCATATCCACTTTGAAGACTAAATTAGGTTATCATCAGACTAACATGATCTACAAAACATTGTAAAAAGGTTAAACTCTCTTAGATGGGGTTCCTGGATATTTATTTGGAATTACAAATGCTCCTGTTAGAAGATTATCCTAGTACCCATAGATTAAGGCCACTGCATGAACACTCTTTTACAAATCAATATTAATTAAAAATTATTATGATCAGAGAACTAAACAAAGGGCCTATGCTACTAAAGAAAGGGTATGCCCCAGTGACAGATCACTGTTAAAACCTCTCATGCCATTGGGTGATATTTGCCATATGTCCAATGATTGATAGTAAGATTTAATGAGTTCTTACAAGCAATTAAATAATCAAGGGTTCCTGCTGTTACATGGCATAGCTTGATAGAACAGTGACAAATGAGAGAATATCTGCAACCTAATCAAAGGGACATATTTCCTTGGGAACAAAATAATATTATCCACCAGTGCAATCAAAGGACAAAAGAACACAGAGAGGACGCAACAGAATGAGATAAATTTTGTGCTCTTTTCATTATTCTGGCCATACAGTTTCCATTTATTGGATCCTATTAAATCAGAAGGACAATTAGGATACTTAAATATGTTTCATTTGTCATAAACTGTTAGCTAGTGGGTACATATCCATATCCAGTCACCTTAGGTCTCCTTTCCCCATGAAACACTATCCTAGGTTATGGTTTCTGTATTTTTTATTTGTTATTTATTTCTATTGTGATTGCTGAAGTTCTGTTTTAGTTTGGATTTTGTTTTTCACTTTAACTGAAAGACTGCACTGCACCAAATCTGTCAAACATTTTTGATTAATGAATTGCTTCAAACATTAGAAATTATCTATATGAACATTAGCTCCACTTTGGATGTGAAATGACATGATTTTAGTATTTCTTTTAATTTCTTTTATATTTTTTATATATTTTGAAATTTCTTTTCACTAGAACCGCCAAGCTTTCCTTTTGTTTCTGTCAAAAATAAAATAAAATATTACAAGATTAGACAATATAGTTAAAATTTTCATTAGAAAATGTATGCATCAGACTATAGTTATTTTGTATTATATTTCAGCTAGCTATCTGGTGAGTGGGGTAAAAGTTATTGAAAATGCACCAGACAACCAAGAGAACAATGTGGCCCTACTAATCATTATGTTCCAGTCTTTAACATATGATCCATCTTTAGACTGTATAATACATGACCTTTCTAAATCTACACTGAGCTCTTTCCTGGTTTTTTTCTGTGTTGGTCGCATGTGGGAAGAGAAACAAACTCTGGAGCAGACTGACCACGGGCCCGGTTATTCCACTTCCATCATGGTTTCCCAGAGCTCATTTCTCAGACTAGAGCATAAGAAGCAGCAAACTGTTGGGGATGATGCATGCACACTGCACAGCAGAACTTCCAGTGGCTTTGGTAGCTGTTATACAGAATATTCATGGAATCTCAGTCATGGAGACATTCACAAACAAAGAATTGTTTGGGTTGAAAGGGACTTTCAAAGGTCATCTAGTCCAAGACCCCCAAATGATCAGGGACATAATTTCATCCTTGTCTCTCACTTCTAATGGAATATGCAAAACTGTCCTACCCACAAGGTGTTTTTTCTGTTTTTTCCCAGCTTTTTCCTAATGAGGGATAAGCACAAGTTGTAAAACCTTGACATTTCCAAAAAGCCCAGATTACCTGTTTTTTCCAGCCAGCTGTGTTTAACACTGAAGTATCACTGATTCTACTTTTTCCACAATCCAGTACATTTGTTTTGTTTTTTCATACACAAAGTGAAATTTTTCCAGAGTGTGTATCATGTTTCAGACATTAGTTATATTGCTTGATGCACTAATGGAAGATGCTCAGATACTACACCAAAAAGTCAGTACAAAGAGTATATCAAATAACTAGATAAAGCCACACTTGATAAAAACACAGTTCTTTGTTGGATTTCAGCTGTGGATGATTCTGCTGAAATCAGCAGTGATACATCATGAAAGTGAGATAAAGATGCTAAAACTAAGGCATATTTTTAGAATAAGAAGATCCATTTGGTTTCTGTAAGTCTTAAAAATTACATTGTCCGCCTCAAATTTTTGCCTTGAATTTTTAGTTGACTCCAAATATGTCAGGTCAAGAATTGCTCAGATTAGTGGCTGAGGTGGTTTGGGAACTTGAGGAATTCTGCTGCTGCAGAACCACATGTGCACAATGACTTTAATGAAACCGTCGAGTGATGTTTAACAAGGGGGTCTGTCAGATCACTGATCCATTGGATCACATCAAGTCTGAACTTAGGTCTGAGCTTAATGTGATCTAGTGAAGATAAACTAAATGAGTTCTACGTGTAGTAAGTGGCAAGAGTCAACAACTCCTACTAAAATAACAACTTGGTTGATACAGAAAACAAACAACCTCTCAAGAATCATGGAGCGATACCAAGTTTTTGGCAGCATTAGATTCCTAAGGACCACTCTCAATCAATATATTCACAAAAAGTACACACCTCATTATATTCTGTACAGATTGCAAAGCTAGCTATAATGTAAAAACAGGCAGACAGTCTGTCTCAATATTATTACAGGAAGGCTTGGTTAAATTAATAGCTTCTCATTGATTAAAAAATCTTGCATTTTACATGTTCTTAAGTTGGTTCCCACCATTACCTTTCAATAACAGAATACGAGTCTTTGGAGAAATGTGGTTATATTGAACTACTGTATTGAAATATGAAGGTAGGCAAAATAACCTGTTTACCTTAACCTATTGTTGTTTCCTGTCATAAAGTTCTCTCCACCTGAAAGATAAAGACAACCCCATCAATGCACCCTAAATTTTTGTTCTTTGTTAATTTTTATAGTATTTCTACACTATTACCAATGTTGCTAGTTTGGAATAGTCATTGGGAACCACTTTACCAAATCATTCCAGTAACTACTGAAAGTGAGAAATATTTATCTCCATGTAGCATTTGCTGTTGTATACAACACTCAGCTTTTGATTCTTTGCAATAACTATACTAAATCCAACTGAAAATAATAACACTAGTTCTGATCCACTAAAATGCTTTTGAAATTATTCTAAGAACTCATGATTCTTGATGGCACAGAGAACTTTGCTAGTCTGAGTTTTTCATACCAATCGTATTATGCACACTCCATCAAAAACTGTTTTGAGAGCTTCTGCATAAACCTATTCAAATATATTTTACTGACATGCAGTGTTGGAAGAATTTTCTCAGTGCCACAAGATCATCTAAGCTGAATTGAAGTATCACAAACCCACAACATTTTTTTTAATATAATGAAACATTGTGATCTATTGCCCTTGTTCTTTTGTACTGCAGCAAACTTGATCTGCTCCACTACCAATCTTACAGGTCAGATGTTTTTCTGCCAAACAGGAAAGGACAGATCAGATGTCCAACTATGCTCTGACATATTTAGACCTGAGTTTCAACTTACTAAGACCTGAGTTTCAACTTACTAAGACCTGAGTTTCAAGAATAATGTTGCTTGTCTTAGTACAATGCATATGCCTTCCTCTTTGTCAACAGAAACACTAAACCAAGCAGCATTTTCTTGGATGCACAGCAAACAAATGGCGGCTGCCACATGTGCAGTGTGACTAAGATATTGGGATGTGAAAGGGAACAGACAAGGAGGTTGACTTTATGGGGACAGGACAGCTGTGTGACTAGTCTTTGAAGGTATTAACTTCAGTATCATCTAGATATGGCCTGTGCTTTTGCCAGTTGAGTTTTCACTGTAAAATGTCTAGCAGATTACTTTCTCTTTAGAAAAATATGAGTCTGTATGCTGAGTTCACTTTGTTACCTTCCAATTCAGTTTTTCGTAGAATCATGTCGTTTTGTAAAACTCTCTATGGAAGCATTTTCCCCTCATATTGTGCCGCTGTCCTGATTTTCTCTGTTGACCACAGTGGTGTGTGTGCAATGTGGCAGGGAGGCTTTTCCTTCTCATGAGGCTGAGTCCCTTCCAAGTTACAGGGGTCAAGCGGCATGTTTACTTCCAGATATTCATCTCATTGGCTGTGTGCATGCTGACTCTTCTCTTTTTTTTTCCCTCTGTTTTCTAATCATCAGAGTCCTGCAATGTAATGAAAAAATGTTGCTTGGTTCTCAATGAATTCTGTGGAAGTACCAGAGGAAAAGAGTAAGCATCTATATTTGGAATAAACACAAACTATTATTAGACAGAGATTTTGGAAGTAGTTGTAATTTATCTGCTATCAGGAGCAATAGAAAACCATATGGATGATAAGAAACATAACCAGGGCAAGGTCCTTCCTGTGTCTGTTGACAGCTAATATGCACCAGGAGGGAAATGCCATATGTTTGCATGTACATTACCACGGGGGGCAGTGACATATGTTCACACGTATGTCACCCCTCTGGCCTGCTGTCATAAGTCTGTTTCCAAAGGGGACTGCTCCCTTAAAAAACAGAAACAAAACCCATAAATGTGAGTCTCCTACATTCTCTTTGTCAGCAGCTTTTCTAGGAGTATCACTGCTGTTTGATGAGCAATCAGAACAGGTGCATCAAAGCAACCAAGGCTTCTGTAACCCTCTCCTACATCTCTTCAATGTATTTGAATGGCAAAGGAAGACAATACAGACACCTCACTAGAACAGTCACACCTGCTGGAAAAGTCATACCTGCTGAAATACTAGACCTGCTGTAAGCCCTGAGGATGGTGAGCATGTGCTTCTCCCAAAATATTTCATGGGCTGTTCCTCTTTTCATTTCCTTTCAGGTTGGACACATCCTCATATCATGTCAAAAGCAGTTCTTGGGAAGATAAAAGAAAGAGTTTGAGAATAGAGAAGTGACAAAGTGAGAGAATAAAAAGGTGTTGTTCATGATACTGTCTCCTGAAGTTTTGGGGGGTTGGAGGTAAACAGTACAATTAGATTATCCCGATCATTCCCCTGGCAGTGCAATATTATTCCTTGCAATGTAATTTCTAGTGTTTTGTTCATTCCATTTAGTACTAATCCAAGCAGATAGCCTTTCTGTTGTATCTCTTGGGAGACCATTTATGCCTCAATCCACTTACTCCACTATTAGGTAGATTTTCTGAAATTTGCAGTGTATTTTTCTCTTTTTTAATTTCCTTCCTCTCTTTAATTATCTCTTTTGGTGCAAATATGGCTCATCTTTATATATTTGCATTCCCTCAGAGGTCATCAAGTCTGGCACACAGAGCAGGAATGCAAACCTCAGTATGAAATCTGCTTTTAGGAAAGGGTAACCTGCAGAATATTTTGTTTGGTCTCAAATGACATGTGACTAAGAGTATTTTGAACTTTGTGGATATGAATCTGTTAACTAACTATGTCTTATTTGGTCTAGGTGTACTCCAATATGCTAGTAAGTTGATTTGAATGCTAGTAACTATACCAAGGGCTCTCTATGAAAGTTTTAGTAGGAGCATACAAAGCCTTCTTCCTTGTTTTGAGAAAACAATCCCTTACAGGAGAAAAATGCTCTAGACTGTGTGCTGTTCAAAGCCAAGTCTCTCATTTCAGTATCTGATTGACTTTATTTTTCTGTTTATAATTCAAAATTAATGAAACTATGCTTGTCTAGGTGTTCAGTAGTCTTTCCTGTGAAAGGACTAAGATTTTGGGTTGCCTTTTTCCTTTCCTAGACATTTATCTATCTTTTCCCTGACTTAGTGTTCTGAAAGCAGAATTACAGCCATTTCACCTCCTTCAGTGCCTGGAAGCTTCTCTGTGCTTTAGGCAGCTAAGTTTATAGCTCCAGAAAACCTCTCAGAAAAACTTAGCAGGAAGCTATGAAAGAAGTAGACAGCTGAGGCCAATCCAGGGCATCATCAGAGAGTGATCTCTGGGAATAGTAAAGCAAGCTGAGTCAAAGTCATGGGGAGGAATGAGAAGAAAATGTGTTAGGTGGAGAGAGTCTTCTTGTCCCTGGGAGGAACTGGGTCTGCTCAGGATGGAAATTTCTGGATTAGAGGATGTGGCAGGCAGGACAGAGTCACAGCACAGAGACCCGGTTCGCAGCTCAAGAAGAGGGTTGGAAACCACTGAGAGGATCAACAATGAAACAGCTCTGGCTTGAGAGATGGCACAAACAATAAGTTCCTGGGGATCAGAGGCTACTGTGCACTTTGTGGCAAATTCAAAAGGACACCAAGTTGACAGAAAGAAAACTACAAAGGACTTTTCATTCAGGGACAAAGTAATCAAGAAGAGACTTTGGCAGAGATTTCTTTATTAAGCTTTTGCTATTTCTGCCTTTCCTAGAAATCCAAAGTATCCAACTACTTAAAAAAGAAAAAAAAAAAAAAAAGAGAGAAAGAAAGGAAAAAAACTGAAACAACCCCAAAGAGTACTCTCCTTTACATGAACAGAAAATATAGATATTTGAAGTTGATATTTGATGGTTTTTGTTCTTCTCTAGGTATCTCACCATAAGAGAAAAGTCCTGAGCTCCAATTCAAAGAGTTCTAATCCAGAGCTAATACTATTTCTTGATGGGGCTACACAAGGTGAGGAAATAATATTTGAATCCAGTAATTTTTTTTTTAAATTTATATGCCCTTTTTCTCTTTTTGTTCAGTGTTATAGAAGTGTTGAGATGGGTGCTCCACTTTATTTAATTACCATTGTTATGATCAAATTGCATACCCTAAGAAAGTAATATGGATTCTTCACTCTTTCTGGAGAGGACAAACAATACAAATTTGGTCTCCAAAATTTGGTCTTCTCATTAGCTTAAATTAAACAGCATTTTACTTCACTTTTGGTTCACTCTCCTACATTTGGCTTTATGCAATCAATACCAGACTTAATTCAAAATATCAACAAGGTTCCTGACTGGGCCACAAGGTGAAAATTTCTCACATAAAATTAGTAAATACTTTCAAACCCAGATAAATTTGACAAAGCTGTGATTGCCTTCCTATGGATAATCTACAAGAGGAAGGCTGCACTTGAATACATTATATATTCAAAGTAATTTGCTTTATCAAATAAAATAGGTTGGAAGTAGAGATCAGTTATTGGTAAAAATAGGTGATGGCTAAGGATATGAACCCTAAGAAAAGAAGAGAAACATACCCTTGTTTATGGGAATGATTGTGAAGAATGCAAATTGGACAGGAGTAAACAGTCAGAGCAATGAAGGCTTTCAGTGTTGCAACCAAAGACAGTAATATAAAGAAACACCAAAAAAAAAGTTTACATTTATTGACTTTATTTCAAGATTTCTTTAAAATTCATAAGAAAACAAAATGAGAAGAGGCCTAAGAAATCATAGAAGATTAAAGTTATATTAGGAGTCATGCAAGAAAATCATAATAGCAGTGTACGTCTCCACACTAGTATTTTGAGATATAAACTATGATATATATATAACTTAAGATTTATTCTTAAGATAACTTTGTTAGTTTAACTAAGACCTTTTCACTAATGGAATATTGTTCCTTCTTTTATGCTGAATATAGAATTGGTTATGACTGTGATAATCAAAATATTCTATGAGCTCTTTCTTATCCATATGACAGACTTAGATTTTTCTTTGAGTGCATACATGTGCATTTCTAACAAATGGTAAAAGCATTTATTTTGTGAATAGATGCTATCAGCAGATTATTGTAAAATATTACTTAATAACCCAGTCAAATATTATTTCTGTTTCTGCAGTACTTGTGCTTCCTACTTTGGTTTCAGTGGATTTGAAGCCCCATGGACAGAAGACAAAAATATTATGTCACCTCACACGTGTTTTGTGATTTGCATTGAATTCTGATTTAATCTTTAAGTTTTACAATTTGTTTCATCTCTTTAGTATTTTTGAAAGTTGGGTGAAAAGTAGACAGTTTCCCTCCTGTATATGCCTGTATAGAAAGCAAGTATTCATTTTTATCACCGTATCTCGAAAATTTTCATTCATCTGTGGCTTGGCCAGAACTCTACAAACAACTATCTTTAGCAAACAGGTTCTAGAGCACTTGGATGGCTTAAATTTCCGCAGCATTTTATTACCTGTGCTCTATCTCAATGTTTTGCTCTTGCCTCTAGTGTCACAGCAGCAATAATCCTGTGAGCCTTGTGCTCATTCCTGACAAATGATCAGTCTCTTATTCACTTGACAAAAGAAATGAACTGTGTTTTGCTGTACTTCATTTCAGACACACAAATGTCTCATGTGAGTCTATCTCCATGGAGATTGTGATTCAACATAGCATCTGGAAATGCATTTTGAAACCTTATTCCTCCTTTTCCCTGGCACAATGGGCTATCCAGAATCTTGTGTGTTTTCTTAGCACCATTCATCTGATCTCAAACTCCTTGCAACAAAGCTGGTGTCTTGGAAAAAATTCTCTACATGATAAATTTGGGCTACCTTCTTATTCTTCCCAATATTTTCATCATCATTTAAATAAGCAGGCATACTAACAGCCCTGGGATATAGCAATGCTCTCTGCTGTTGTTCATAATTTTGTATTTACTTAGTTTTTGAAAGAGTTCTCTTGTAAGGAGTGATAACTAATTGTCTGTCTTATGTTCTTTGTTTGTCGTGTTATTCCTTGGTTAGGTCGTATCAAGGGAGAATGAATCGGTTTTAATGATGGAAATGGCAATTAGTGCTGCTGAGCTATAGTTTCAGTTTTTTGACAGAGCTCCTGAACTTAATAAATTATGGATAAGTAGAGGGGGAAGGAAGGTCTCAAAACCTGCCTGAGCAGCACATGAACTGGTAGCACACTACATTGTATCTCCATTCAATAAATGTCCATTTCAGTCTGGTTTTGCGGTCAAGTGTAAAGAAGAAACATCATCTGTAATTAATAACAGTTTTTAAAAAATCCATATGAATACATGCCAGCACCAGGAATGAAACTGAGAGAAAAAAAATGGTTGGAAATGAGAATAAAAAGTGCTTCAGAATAATGATGAAAACTCAGACAACCAGTCTGGGGGGGTGAACAGAAGCCTCCAACACTAAGCTTTGTGGGACACATCTGAGTTGAAAGCCTTTTTAGAACCATGTTGGATTCCATGGAGATAAAAAATATGTCATCACACAGATTATGCCAATGTGTCAGGTAAGATGCAAGTTGCTTCCTTCATGTGTCTGTGCATTTTCCCCACCAAGACTGTGAGTTTTTGAACATTTGTGGTTGGAAAAAATACATAAACCTGTTCTTCAGTGTGTTCATAGGGGCAATATTTATATTTCACCTGTACCCAAAGTATAACAAGCAGTGTCTAAATATTACTTATTTATTAGTACTGAATACTATTTTCTTAATAATAAAGCCAGATACATTTGCATGGCCACTTATTTAGACATGGATTTTTCTGGAAGAGGGTCAGTAAAATATGGCTTCACAGAGGCTTAACAGAGACCCAAGAAAAATAATATATGAGCCAAAAGGATATATCTCTAACTAGCTGTATGGATCTATGTGTCCTTTTCCCTGTGTCTTTTTTGCTTGCTTCTCTTTTCTAAGTTTACTGTACTAATAAATTACACAAAGGCAGGGTATAAGCTCAACTTGGGCAATGTATTTATCATATGAATTAATAATTATCATGCTCACTATATTGGCACAATATTGGCATGGTATGGTTTGCAGAGTGAGTTCCCATCTGAGGAGTCTGCCCTCAGGAGACAGGTTGAGCACAGCCTCCCTGCTCCAGAGAGCAAGGAGCAAAGCTGGCCTCAGTCATAGCTTTCTCCCAGTGTTCATACTACTACAGAGGTAACCTTTATAGCCTCCATTCCTGAGATATCTCATGGATTGAAACTCTTCACCCTTTCTGAATTCCTCTGGGGGAGGGGGAAAATGTGTTATCCCCACTCCAGCAGCAAGGAGGGGAGCACAGAACTCCTGAGTGGTAGCAAAAGAAATCTCTTCACAGTGGTGAAGCTTCAAAACTTGGGAACTTTCATCTGATTTTCTGACTCTGTCATTGATGTTGGCTAGTAAATCAGAATTTGACATCACGAAGAAAAGTTTGATTTGGAAGCCTAGTAAGAAATGAAAATCAGGCTTAGCGCTTTTATATACTCAAGATTAGCATTCATACTTCTGAATCCAGTGTAGACAATGATCTTTATACATATACATATATATATAAATGACATGTAATGTTGAAAACCCAGATTCAAATGATTTAGAATAATTTTGAAAACCAAAAATTCAATTGCTGCTCTCCCAAGTGGACCTCTGAGATGCCACAAGATTGGTGGTAAGGGAGATGTTGCTAATCAATTGGTCCCCATTATCCAAGCTTTTATTCAATCATACAATTTGTATTAAAAATTATCCATTTCTGATAAAAAAAATTATTCCAAGTATCTTGGTCATTGTCTTTCCTGCATTATAACAGCAGCACTGATTTCAGTTTTATGATTTTCTATTGAATTCAATGGTGTTCTAAATCAACTCACCCTTTATGAAAATCTAAGTGAGCCGGCAAAGTAGTACCTGATGGGACTTGAAAAGTAGGTTTAATTTTTTTTCAGACTCAAGGTTTCCAAAAGAAGTGAGCTGTTTTGCATGTAAATTTTGATAAACTGCTGTCCAAAAGCCATCCCAAGAAGTTGCAGTTATCTTGCTTTTATTTGCCTGTTCAGTTTTTTATGATACACACATATTAGACTGCCACAGCAGAGTATGAATATTGCTCTCTTCACAATGAGGACATGGTCTCAGTGTATGGGTCTAGGGATTTTTTGCATGACTTCACTAGTAACACATTATTTCAGGTCACATTTTATCAGCTAGCTCAACAAGAATGCGAGTGACTTTCACCTTGTTCCAGCTCCCTGTAAACATAGTAATTGCCAAAATTATATTGTCTTTTATTTACTTAACAAGCAGTACTTTTCAAAATAAATAGTCTGCCATGAGCAAACACAAATGCTAGCAGTAGTCGTAAGTCTTCCATGCTTTCAAACACAGCTTCTAGCATTTTAAAAGCAGACTGAGAAAAAAACTGGTGTGAGGAAGAGGTGTTCAAGCCCATTGTCTTGCTTGAACTTTCCCCACAAAGGTCCTGTTGGCATTATTCCGGGCATAGCTCCACCCACGGGTGGCAGCAATAAGTACTTGTGAAGCCCTAATACTGTTATCAATCTGCCTAACCTTGTCAAAGTGTATCAGACAGTTTGGTTTGCAGTGGCACATTTTTCTTGCCATTACTCTGATCCTTTTCTACCAAGGATGAATGGCTACAAGAGGTTTCTAGGAGCAGGCAGAAAATATCTAAGGAGCCAATATATGGGTTTACTGTCAAGTGGACATTTGTATTTTCAACATTGTTTCTCTGGAAACATGTGTTATCACCTTTCTCTTTTACTCTGCCTAGGTCTTGGTCTTGCCCACACATTAGCACTTCGTATTGCCCAACATCTGACTAAGTGCTTTCAGCTCATGCCTCCTCTGTAAGTTAAGTTAGTGGGAACTTTCTGGGTGATTTCAAAAAGTGTAGGTTTGATGACTATCTAACTTAATACGTGCTTTGTGGTAGGATTTTCAGCACTACTTTGCAGAAGTTTTCTGTACAGGTATGAGACAATGGAAGATCTCTTATTTTAAAGCAATCTTTTTTTTTTTTTAATTAGGAAAGATGTCATCTTGCTTTACTACAAAATTAAGTATAGTTATTATTTTTAAGTACCATTCCAATTTTAGAAGGTAATAATTTAGTATGTTAGACTGTCATAATCTGGGGAACAGGCAGAATCGTCTCTGACAGAGTTCTAAACAATTATACCTTCAAACCCTTAAAAGTTATGATATGCAGTTTTCCCATTTCCCTCTATCCCATTGAGCATATATTAGTCATTCTTAGTATAAACTATTGAAATTATTCAGCCAGTTCACCGTGTTGTTTTTAAAATGAAAAATGCTATGATCTTTTAATGTCTTCAGTGTTATAATATGTACTAAATTAGCAGAACCCTGATGCTCTGATAATTTACACCACAATGTGCTATTTAAAACTGGAAGCCCAGCAGGAGATTTTATTTTTATTAATTTAGTATAATTTTAAACATTACAAAAATAGCTGTCTCACAGCTTCCCTGCTGAGCCCTAGATTGTTGCCACAGCCTGTGCAATACTTTATCAGGAGAGTAACATCACTATAAATACTGCATAGTTGATTCTGGCTTCAACACAGAATACAAAAGGATGCGGAAGACTGAAGAGACAAAGGAAAAACAGGGGGGTAGTTGTGAATTTATAGTCAAAGCCAAAAGGCTGAAGATCCACATTGTAGTTAACTTCAGATGTATCCCACAATGCTGCTGTAGGAAAATGAGTTTTACTCTACCTCCTCAGTCTATTGTCCTGCCATTCTTGTGGACTAAACATTAGTGGAATATTACTGTTCAAGTCTAAGAGGTATTATTAAGAGCAGCCTGCTATGAATTGCAGCTTTCCAGTTTTATGTACACAACTGGCTCATATCTGCTCACCTTTGTGTATATTTAGTGAACTTGCATCTGCCTGATAAAAAAAGGGAACTGTCAGTTACCATATCCCACCTCTTAGCAGCACTAGGGACGTCAGATCCAGTAGGCGTAACTCTTTTGGCCCTTTTATGATGCTTGTCACTTCGTTGAATGAGCTGAGTTGACCAAAAATTCTTGCCAGGTGTGCCACCTTCCAAGGAACCTCTGCAGCAGAGCAGTCTTGGCAATGAAGCAGTATTTGTTGTGCAGAAGATGTGGTTTCAGGTACCACTGTGCACTGTTCATAACGGAAAACTGGGATGGACTGCTGGAGGGGAGAACTGACTGTGATTGAAAGTTATTTTAAAAAGATGTGAGCTTCTAAATTCAAATTCATTGTGAAACTCTTCAGTGCCTGTATTGTTTATATTTATTTACTGATCAGTATTACATTTTATGTTACAGAAATTTATAGATTAATTTAATTTATTAACTTTTTTACTGGCTGGCTGTATCTTCTACCTGATTTCCAGGTAATATTCTTAAAGTAAAATGTGAAAACTGAACTGAACTCAATTCCAAATGTTCAGGATTTACCATGCGACTCTAGTAAGGCAAAGCATATTTCACTGGCAGGCAACTGATTTCCTTGTAAAACTCCTGTAGTTTTCACAAAAATTTTGTGACTTGACAGCCACAGTAGAAATGTGATTAGCGCATATGTCCCCCATTAAAACAAGAGGACCTTCTATTCAAAACATTTGGTGCTTAGATGTTAAATGCCATATAGCTTTTGATTGAGTGACAGGTAGGCAATTCAGCTGTGCCTCAGACAGGAGCTGCATGTTCACCTTTCTGGGGCATAGAAGGCAGGCAACCTTCTTCCTTGTTGAGCCACCAATTAACCCTAAAATCAATAGTATTTTTCTTTGAATAATATTATTACTGACTAAAACACCCCCTAGGCTAATTAACAGGCATTTGGCCACCCCACCAGTCCATACTGAGGGCTGCTGAGGTAAACATTTTCATCACTGAAATATTTGTTGTTAAAAATTCTTTCTCTGTCCATTGTGCTGTGATGTTTACACCTGTGTACACACATACAGGAAATAACAATTCATTTGCAACTCTCTTCTTTTTCCACAACTGCCAGGAGAATGTGAGTGAGGTAAGTCATTCCAAGGATATTGGAAGAAATGAGGCATGAAATAAAAGCCTTCCTGCACTATCTGCTGATCCTCAGGAATGTAAGGCAACCTGCTGTATTAAAGAGAAGCATCCAGGCTATTAAGTAAGGCACTAGGACAGTGAGGAGTGAGTCCTGTGTGAGACACTCTCCTGAGCTGATGACATCAATGTCCTCAAAACTATTGCTCCAAGTTCATGATTATGAGATCTGCAAGATGTCTCACATGTTATTCTTGTTCTTGGCAATGTCAGGAGACTTAAAAACAAGATTTAACATTATTCACTATTTTTTTTTAGACATTTTATGAACTGGGTGTACCCGCTGACAGTGTTACAAATAATGTAGTATTGAGCAGCTTTCTGCTATTAATATTATTAGTCATTCTAATTAAATTAATCAAGTGAATCAATCCAAGCAGTGTTCCAGCTGTTTCATGAACAAATCTGAAGGACTCTGAATGGCTTGTACTGAGCAGTGTTCTGTAGAAAAAAGTGGGATTTTGCTACTTAACACAGGAATTTTCTTTTCACCTTCTGAAAAATTCTTGTCCGAATTACTTATGCTGTTCACGCAGTAGGCTTGCATGACAAGGTGACTCAGAAAAATACTGTCACAGATTGGCAGTGGAGGAGATTTTGGGTTAGGAGGATTTGGAGGTCTTGCTCTGAGGACATTGCAACAGCCCTATAGAATGATAACTCTCCTGAAAGGAATATTGATATATAGGTATCATTGTCTTTCATTAAACTGCAATAGGAAAGATGACACTGCAATAGTGATTGGATAGCATGATTAAATTCAGGTTTAATATTGTCTTCATGTTGAACCAGAAATCTTCATCCTATTAGTTCAAGTAGCAGAAGATCTATACGTTTCAGCAATAAGACCTAACATTGCACAGTTGTTCCAAAGTACAGGGAAAATATTTATTTTTGTAGTCTCTTTCTTTTCATACCTTGTTCATAATACTGCTACAGAAGCCAAAATACAAGAAAATTTCTGATTTGTCTCTCAAGAACAAACCTACTGAAAAAGAGATGTTTTTGGTGTGGAGAGCAATGTACATTGATATGAAAAAAGGACATATAAACTTAATGTTTTTCTTGTGTTGTAAAATGTGGATTTTAACAGCAGAACATGGACAGCAGGTTGACTTCTGCTGAGAATACTACACATGTGGATACAGTTTGTGAATTCTACATTTTTTTAAAACTTGAAATTAAATGTGTTGTCTGTGAAAAACATTAGATTGCGACTCTCCAAGACTAGTTAACAATTCTTTATATTTTCATAAAGAGCGTACATATAAAATAGCTTCAAAGAATCATGCTGTTGTTTGCCATAAATGATATTTTTAGTAATCTATACATAAATTATGTACTAGATTAAAGATACGTATGTTTTGATCTATTCACATTTGCTTGAGCCACAGCTTGCCTAAGACCACAGGCATTGCAAAAAAATATTCTAGATATACTAAAAACTGCTTGAACCTTTTTCATTGTTTCTTAGTAAGGCACATACAGCTTTTTATTAAATTATTTTCTAAATGTTATTTTGTAAAGAAATTTAATAAAATTTACTACTCTGCAATCCATTGAGCACTTCCTAATTTAATTTTCATATTCTGCATTTCCTGGGATTTACAATTAAAATCGTGATGAGCCAGACATTCAAAGTCTTACATGTGTGAGATTTTATTATTTTTTTAAGCTGAAAAATGTCAACAGGATTTTGGTTTTATAAAATACTTTCAAACAAATATGTGCAAGTAAGTGAGGCCTTTTATATATAGATTATGAAGTTTTTTCTAAGTTTGACAAACTTTTTTCTCTTCTTCTTACTTCTTTACCCACTCAACCCATTGGCAAAGTAGACTGCTTATGCCAATGCCAGATACAGTTAATAGAAAATAATAGCTCTGATGTTTTATACTCTCCGACATTGATCAAATAAAATTAAAAAATCCTATTCTCCAGAACAGACACTGTCATTAAAATTCTTGCAGATTTATTTACATAAAATTCAGCATGCTTGTAACCAAGAATGAGCCATTATGCTCAAGAGTTAGCCCATTTTACTACTATTTTATTATGCAAAGTTCCTGAAGATCCCTACAGATCAATACCTTTATTTCTTTTATAGTAATAATGCCTTTATTTCTATTTTGCATTTAGGACACATTTTGAACCTTACAGAATCTTGCCAAGTTTCTATTCATTTCTTCACTCATTTTCTAAAAGACTTCATGGTGTTGCACCACTAGCTCAGAAAAATAAACACCCAAAACAAACCTTAGGGGTTCTGGGTCACCCAGACCTTCTTATGATCCTGCTAGGTAGAATAATTTATCTTATCCTGAACTTGGTGAGGATATTTCAACTAGTCTCTGAACTGAGTCTTTATGCACTAAAAGTAGCAAATGCAGCAATGTTTGCGTTTACTCAGTCATTCAGCCAAAATCTTTCACTCGGGACTCCAAGCAGCAACTTGCAATTTATGTTCAAGCTTTCACCATTTTCATATACATAGGACTCTTCTCAAAGAAGTACTTTTTTTTGTGGTACTTTAAATTGAGGTTATTTTGTATGGTGTAAAAGTAGCTTCTCTTTGGGCCTGTATTGGAACAATAATATACCTAGTTTCTAGGAGGACATGTTTAAGGATTGAGAGCCTTCTATAACTTCCACCTTACAGAAAAAAAAACCTGCAAACCTAGATTTTGAAGATGTCACTAGGAGAGCATGACAAACAATTGGCTCCCAAAACCAAACAAGCCCACAGGGCACTGCAATGCCAGAAGAGTTGTGGACTTAGAGGGCTTTGTAGTTTGGCTGCAGTTCTGAAATAACATTTTCTACAAAAGAAACAGTTCTATTAATTTGCAGAGCTGTAGGTCTGCCTAGGCTCCTCTCAGCATTGGAAATCAGTACCCTGTCACTAGATTTCTGTCATCAGTGAGTTGTTTCTCAGGTATTTAATTGGGAAGGAGCAAAACACAAGTCCCACCCATCTGATGACTGGGACGAGGGATGTCTTGGTATAACAGGATACAGCTGGTCCTCTTGGATACAGAGCCCTGCTCCTGGTAGACTGGATTGGAGTGTATAATGGGAAACGGTGTCAGAATGAATAACACACATGTGCAGATAATGTTGTCTCCAGTGTGGTGTTTCTAGACTTTCCAGCACTATTTCAAGGCTGTTACAAGACATAAGTTTTCTGAATAAAAAAAAATGTAATTCAGATCTCAAGCATAAATGGTGTATATGAGTTAGGGCCTAAGAAAACAAGTTATAATTTCAGGTGCAATTCTTATCAATATTACTGATAGCAGACTGTTCTGCTTTTACTGTATTTTATTTTCATAAGAATTATCTTTGAGTGGCTCCTAAACTTTGCCAAGAACTTAAAGAGCTGATTTTAACAGAAAGGGTTTGCAAGGAAGAAAAGAAATTATACCATACTTTTGCTAGGTTTCTTCACTGAGTAGCCTTTTGATCTTTTCCAACAGACATATTTATAGCACCTACTGACAAGATGCCAATCAATTATGGAGAACAAATGAGCCAGGGAAGCAAGTGCTTCGTATAACAAGCAAAAGAACATTTTTGTCCATCTCCAGTCACTGTCTCAGCCACAGTAGTTTAAAAGGAAGATAGAGGATAGATGCTTCTAATATTCTCCAAGTTTTTGAGGACTTTGCATAGAACTCAAGAAAACCCCATGGATAACAACAGCACTATCTCTTAGAGAAGTTACGATTTTTAGTGTCTCTCTCAGCTTTCCATAAGCCTGCTTATACACATTCTCAAGGAGTTATACTCATGTGCAATTAAAATGAAATACTAATTGGTATTTAAAAAAAAAAAAGACTGTGCTTGCAGAATATAACTGAGTTCTAATGAATTTCACAATACATTTATTCAGTGGAGAAAAGAATTTTTTTAGCCAGCAAAATCAATTTTCTGATCTCTGAATGGACATTTTATCCTTTACTCTTCTGATCTTCTGGTGGCATCATGAATTTCACAGACAGCTTTGTTAATCAGCAGAGTGCTTCAGAAGAGAGTTTCCTCAGCTAAATGTAGTTACTATATCTCTTTAAACATCCACGTTTTAAGTAAGTTCCTGAATTATAACTTTGAACCTAACATTCTTATAGCATCATTCTACTTACAGTGTGCAAGAGGCTAAGGTAGGGTTAATTAGTTCAGAGAATACCACGAGTGGTTTAGACTAAAATTTATGTGGACTATATTGGGGTTTTTTTATAAATGTTATATATATGTTATTCATTTTGTACCTCAGTATTTCTGTGCCTTTGCTGTCACTTTCACCAAGTTTGTTTTTTTTTCTGAAATTTCAAATTGTGTTATGGCAGCTTGAGACACCTAAATTATATTCCAGGTGTCAGTGGTCTTCAAAACAGGAAGTATTCTGAAATATGTGTTTCCATTTGTTGACAACTTTAACTTTTTTGGGTTTGTTTTATTTTGTTTGTTTGTTTCATTTCTCTTTTTACTGTTGAATGCTGGTATTTATTCTGGTCTACTTGATATAAGCATTGACATTAAACTATTCTAAGAGGAATTGTTCAATTGAAAAGAAGTGAAAAATATTCCTGCTTGAGAGCATCATGGTAAAATGATTGCACATGCTCCCACAAAATGAACGTTTATGTTATTCTGCCTCTGATAAGTTCAGTACCTCTGTAACTGTCACAGAGGGTAAGACAGAAATCTTGTTAATTGTCTAGAGAACAAAAGTAATCTCACATATTCTGGAAGCCTTCAGTGATATCTGTGTCACACATCAGAATAATCTTATGTGATATGGATTAAGGTGTACAGTGACTTTTTAGCTAAACTAGAAACATGTTCTGAGTTGAAGTCTTAACAACCAATGATGAAAACATGCCTGCACTTCAGGAGATTGTTCCATCTTCTACTACTTTGTATTTCCTTAGTTTTCCCTATTGTGAATAAAAATTAAGGAATTAAGCTTTATCTGAAAAAAAGTTGTAGTTATTTTCAAACACTTTATATCCAGCTTTATCTGTTTACATATTAAACAATATTCTTGTTCTGTTGTCATTACTGAGCTTATTTCTACTGACACATCACAACTATGTACTAAAAAGCATAAAATGTATATTGAAATCTATGCATTATGTAGATACCAGAAATGCTTATTTTATAGGGGTTTTGGTCTTCTTTTTTTCTTCTGTGAGACTGGAATAAAGAATGAACACTTTGGTTTACAATCTAATTTGGGGGAAATGAGAAGTGATGACATGTCTTGAAAAGAAAACAAACCTCTGAAATAAAGCAGAACTATTATGCAACACAAATAAAATAACTCCTCTGTAACTCGTAAACAACACTAATGTCCATTCCTATTATTCACTTATTTGTAAATAACTGACATTATGGCTGTGCTTAAAGTCAAGCATGTCACTATTGCAGCAGTGTGGACACCTGTTGCTCCTTACCCTGTAATTCCTCCACTATGCAGCCTTGTAAAAGGGATCCCGACTCTTCTGTCTGCCTCGGATCGGCAAAATTGCCACAAGACGGGAGAGGAGTTTGCTGAGCAGAAACCTCCAGAACCACCCAATTCACACTGCAAGCAAGGGTGTAAGTGTCAAAAGAGAAAGGGCTAGAGCTGGCTTCTGTCCCCTGCCCTGTGATCTTTTCCTGAAGCACAACCAGTGCCTTTCCAGGCAGTGGGATAGAAAGGGCAGCCAGGCTTTAAGTGTGCTCCAAGGAAAATGTAAATATTGCCACTGTGGGGAAAACCTGGTTGAAGCTGACACTTCTCTAGGCAGATTGCTCAGCCCAGTCAAGAGTCAGCTGAAGAATAAGAAACAAAACCCCCTGACAAAATCTCTCCGCATCATATCAAGCGAGACACAAATCTGTAATACTTACAAACTGTAGTGACACCATTATGAAACAATGGCATCAAACAGCAACATCCAAGGCTTCATGAACACAGTTTACAAAGTCTGTAGCACACTATTGCAATTGCAGATGACCCATATAGCAAAAAGGGAAAACAAGTTTCTTTTTATACATTTAGGTTGTAGGTAAATATTGGTTAAATCTGTTCTGTTTACATGGATTTCCAAGGTATCAGCCTCAGAAATCATAAATCTCTACAATGCACAAGAGATGGTAACACTGTTCCTTTGAAGTGTTTTTTGCATTTAAAACTCCCATAAATACATTTCCAATATCTGTCTCAATTTTCTTTGATATCTAAAAGTGTACATGTGATTTAATTTATAGAAAAATATTTCAAAGTTTTGTCCTTTTCAAATCAGTATTAATACTTTTATTTACTTCAATGAAGTAATTATTTTACCATCAAAAATATTATCATTCTACATTTCCCCAAATCAGCTGGTGGAAATAATTTCTAAGATTGCTTCTTTCCCCCCTTTAATTATTTTAGGAATGTTTTCACTATAACTGTACTTTCATAGCTGCAAGAAAACATATATGTTTTATAGTCATTAAAGACTATGCATTTTTCTTTAATAAATAACTCATTTTCTGCTTGCTGGAAATTGTGGGTCTGTCCTGTAAGGTATGCAAAACTTAGACTTGTGATTTGGGGTGAGATTTTTTGCATGTGTGTTTTGCTTTTTAAAAAACATGAAAAATAGAAATCTATGTATCTGATGAGTTGCAAGTGCTTGTGTCTCTTGGGAGTTTGTATTTATTTTTTATTTATTGAGTAAATGAATTAAAAATTTTCTGTTTAAAATTTAATGGTGGAAACCAGAAAATATGGACATTTTCTGTGTGTCATGACTAGATTTCACAACTGCCTTTTGAGAAGTATATGTAATACAATACTTACCTTCACTTTGTGATATTTATCTGTGGAGTATAATTTTATAGGATATTTTCTTATAAAATAAATTCCTGTCAGTAAGGCTTTAGCTTAAAAATAGTAATAACAGACCGTTGTGTCTCAGTCAAATTGATTTTTCTGATGAGAACCTTGGAAAAAGTTGTTATTATTTTTTAATCCATCACACAAACACTATATGAGAATAAATCAATGCTGCAGTTTTAGTTTATTGTATATCTCTTTTTCATGGCCCTTCATTTTGTTCATTCCTCACCAAAGAACAACCAGTCGATCAAAATTTATTAGCTAGTGTTGACCTATTTGGATCTAGTTAGAACCTGTGGTCTCCTACCTTGGCCATTTAGTGAAATTTTCTATGTAGCTGACCAGAAACACTATTATGTTTGAGAATTTGCATCTACTTTAATGTTCCCCTAAATTTAAGGGCTTAAGAATAAGTTTTAGACTTCCTGTATTGCTATTAAAGGAGAATGAAGGTCCTGTTTAATTTATTAAAGATGATGGGCTTGCATTATTATTAGACTAGTAGTATTTTATATAAAAGCCAAAGGAGGATGTTCATTTATAAGGCAACTTTTCCCAGAATTTAAATTGGTGGTAACAGATAATGGACAGTTAAAATGTGGTGTTGGTCACCACTTAACGTCATGAGCTAAGGCTGAAGTAGGTGAACACCTCTGAGTGCTAAACGATCCTTGGAGTAGGTGATGGAAGAAACACATACCCCGCATGGACTCTACAGATACGAAGATATGGCAATGTTCTACATTTAGTTTAAAATAACAAGGTAGTCCTACAAGTGGTTAATTGACAAATTATATGATTTTACTCTGTCTTACAAACCAAAAGCAGGAAACACTGAAAAATATCTTGCCTTTCCATCAAAGAATTGAATAATCCTTGTATTTTCCTTTACTCATTCTGAGTGACTAAGGATGATAATCTCTCCACTCATTCGATGGGCAGAGATGTCCTATCTTATTTCCTCAATACAAATGTTTTTGAAATAAGATAGTATTGACTGAAATTGCCCTTATTTTAGAAATAAATTTTCTAATCTGATGTATTATTTATTAAATAACTTCTTCAGTGACTATGTATATCTCAGTGTATACTCTTATAAAACCTCCTTTTTATGTGCTCACAGTGCTGCTTTTCTTTTCTGGATTAAAAAAAAAAAAAAAGAGGGCTGAAAAAAAGGGTTACTATGCAAGTCAAGTCCTGAAAAATATTTCTGGAAGTAATCACAACTTTGGATGTTATTAACACACAAACAGGAGAATTCCTAGTTCATAATGACCTTTAATCTCCAAGTCAAGACTGAGTTTTATCCCCAAAAAATATATTAAACATTATGAACTGAAATTAAGATAGAATAGGAAAAAAGAAAAGTAAAATCATTTTTATTCTAAAATATCCCCCCAAAAGACAAGAGGCACATTGATTACTTCTTTAAAAAAATTGCTTTGGGCAAAATAACTTGCAGTTTTGCCTGCCTTACATCTCTCTAAAATTCCAGTTCAATGTCTCTGTTCTCAATATTGCATCTTTCTTTTAATATTAAGGATTTCAATTAGTGTTCATCAATATTTGTAATAAAGGAACCTGGAAGAATCTCCCATTGAACAGTCTCACACCTCAAATTTCTACCCTTTCCCTTTTTACCCAGTATCCACATGTACAGCTCCTGCTTGAAACATAACAGCTGCTAAATCTGATACCACTGTTGTCACTAGCTACAAAAAAGTTTCTAAAATAAATTTTGTCCCACAAAATATCTAAATTAAGTTCATTTATGTGCAAATGAATCAAATATGATTTGGAATATTGAAATATTTCAATATATGAAATGAATTCAATATATGAAACGAATTCAATATATGAAACCAGATTTTGTTAATGTTATTCAAAAGAAAAATATCTTTCCCTTCAGGTAGATAAACGCACATATTGTAGATGTATAATGCTGCATAGTGCAATATGAAGCATAAAAGAAAGACACACACATGTGTAATATTGGAGGAGTATGGGCCTCTCAGGAAGGGGCAGTGTAGGGGCTCAAGCAATGCCTCCCCTGCTCCTCTCTGAGGTTCCCACAGAGGAGATCAGCTCACAGCAGGGCTCAGGTCAATGCTTTGCACCAGCACATCAAGGCCCACTCTGTCAGTCTGCAATATCTGGTGCTTCCTGTGGTCTGTGCAATGCCTAGGGAGAGCATCTGTATAATCTTAATATCCAGGAAAAATCACAATACCTAAGCTTGAACCATCAATCAAAATGGGAACAGAGTTCCAAAATGTTTTGCTTTTTGTTTGGTTTATATTATTAAGTTGTTGTCCCTAATTAATTTTCTTATACTCTCTTTAGTAGGAGATTTCACAGGAAGTTTGACAATATATTTGTTTACTTGAGACTTCAGCCCTTTGCCTTTGTCCAGAGGCACAAAGCAAAGTCAGAAGTTTAAAAATCTTACCCTTATCTTTGGTTGCTATCTAACCAAACAAACCTTTTGAACTTGTCTTGAAGACAAGAAAACTTAAGGAGGGGAGGAAAGATAATCAAAAGTAAGTAGGATGCCTAAAAATTGTGTTTCTTATTTCTTAAAGCCAGCAGGACTGATCTTTTACACACAATGAAGCCTCAGTTCCCAGTACAGAGATACTCTATAAAGACAAGTTTCAGTGTTGGTGGTTGAAACACACCATATTCAGCTCACTCTTGACCCACCTGCAGTGGTGAATAAAGTTACTGAGAGAGGAACCACAGCCTATTTTTCAGCTTGTTATTTGGTGGTGAATATCCTAAAACACTTGAAAAGCTGTTGATTCTTTGGTGCTTTTTCAGACTATTATAAGTCTTTTTGCTAACAGTATGACTCTCACTCTTTCTGTAGACCTCAAAACTTCTGGCCTCAGACACATCATGTGGCAGTAGGGTCCAAGGTAGCTGCACTAAGAATATAACAACCTTTCCTAATTATTTCTGAAAGTGTTGCAACTGAATCTTATCTACTCTTTGCAGTATGAAAGACAGTTAATATCAGGATCAGAATTTCAATCCAAATACAATGTATTAATTTATATAATTCTTCAGTGACTGTTCTGGTGTGAGTGTGTGTGTGTATACATATATATGTATAAATATCTCTTTAAGTAAATTGCACCAGTAACCCCCTAAATGATGGGAAAATTGAAGGCTTTTTGCAAAAATACTGGACTTTGTATGTACAAATGCATATGACTTTTTGAAGAAAACAACATATTGATAGTATTGTGGCCTAACTCCAAAGTCCATCAGCACTAAATTTACAGTTTTATACCCATGACAAGACATGACATAGAGTGAAAGAATAGTGCTCTGCTATCCCCTAGTTTCCAGCTAATTTTAAGAAATAGTTATTTAAGGTTCATGAACCAAATGAAATAACTTTGGAAAAGAAAGAAAAATGTTTAAAAATATCTTTAAATAATCATAGGAGAATGTATCAGAGTTCTTCTGGCAATGGTTCAGAAATGTGAAACTATTGTCATCTTGACATTCACCACTGATAAACATACTATGCACACTAAATCAAAATGGGTATAAAAGTGTGCCATGTGACAGGATAGCCTTTGCCAAATGGGCTGACCTGCAATGAAAAAGTCAATCCTCTTCCTCTTTTTTTTTAACTGAAAAAAAATATAGCAGCAATAATATGGGTAAAAGCCTCAATAAAATCTGTCAGAATTGATTTTTAGTGACACATAATGTCTGGCAATTTAAAGCTTTATTTTGCCAACTGTTTAATCTGTACTACAAGTTAAAGTGTTCCATATGCATAACTTCCCATTTCAGTGATGATCCTGTTTAAAGATTTGTTCCAGCAGCATTTATTTAATGACCTTTATAAAGACTTTTCTCATTCTTCTGTGAATTATATTTAAACTAGGGAATAATAAAATTAAAGTGTACAATGGGAAAAAAAAATCTCCATTACCCACTACTTTTTTGTTCAAAAATGTAATTACTTCTTAGGCAACATTAATGAGGAAGCCTGGGAATATAGGCATTCCAATCTTGGAAAAAATAATAAACTGATGGTCATTATTTGCATCCTTTTAATGTGCAATCATACATTTTTTGTCACTGTATTACCTGTGAAGAAAACTCACATGCACTGCAATATCCACTACTATGGCTCCCTTATTCTATTGATTTAAATATCTTTTTGCTTCTCCCTACTCAACAGGAAGTATGAGGTCATTGCAATAGCTGAAGCACATCTTGATAGAGCACTATTCAAACCAGATATACACCATACTTTATATCATATTTTGAATTATTTATCTGTCATGGGAAATAACAGGAGAGGAAGGAGTTAGCTGGGTGTTTGAAAGGAATGTGGCAAAAGAATTAATGTGCAGGTCCAGCTGCACAAAATCAGATGTCAAGTCCTGGTACAAAGAGTCAGAGTCAGTGATGGTGGTAAAGCTCTTGGTAACACCAGGAGAGCAAAGAGGATCATAAATCCAGGGAAAAGCTATTGCATCCTGTAAACCAGGTACAGGTGAAACAGAGTACTAATTTCCAATGGACCGTGGAATATGGCTGCCTGAAACATTTGTTTAAAACTGACACAACCCTGCCATTCAGAAACTTTCATTTATCTGTATAAAGTACTGAGGAAAAGGTTAATCAAGAGTGCTGTATGGCTTAAGGAAATGCACAGAGTGGCTGGCTGATTTGATTCATGTGTCCCAGTGACAAAATTCTTTCCTGGAGATCCATAATGTCTGAGTTCTTAATTATCTGATCTTCTGTGCATGTATATGTGTATTTAAAAAATGGCCAATAAAATTTCAGCCAAGAAACACGCTGTTCATTCCTTTCAGGTTTATTTTAAACCTATTGCACTTAGGTTTCAGCTAAATCAATTTTTCATGAATATCTATCCTAGCAGATCACACCTCAAACCAGTTCAGATCTCCAGAGAATTAAAAAAAAAAAAAAAAGAAAAAAAGAAAATAGAAAGAAAAAAGATTTCTCAACAAGTAACACCCCAGGAAAAAGAAACAGGGTTTTTAATTGCTTTGTGCGCTCCATAATTGAAGGCAGGCACCTTCTTGAGGCACTCACTGCCAGGAGGAGTGTGACTCCACTTGGCCCTGCCTAATTAATCCTGTGATACAAACCTTCTGGCTTCAATTTTCACATTTCTGTCTCTTTTTAGAGGTGATAATAAAACTAAAAATTTATGTTGGTTACTGTATGACTATAACAGTGCCAGCAGAACACAAATAAACCCATATGGATGAAAGAGACCTTGTCTTTCCATCCCTGGCTTCTCTGGTTTGTGCTGTGTACAGGGACACACTTTGTGCTAACAAGAAAAGGTAGAGAACGATTCAGTAGCAGGAAGGAAGTACAGGTCAACTGATTCTTGTGATAGTCTGCTCTGCTCAGATGACTCACTGAAGCATATGTCTTATTTGTTTATTGACAAGATCTCAAAATAGAAGTACACACTCTGGAAGCTCGGTTGAGCTGGCTACAAATCACAAAACTGCACAACAGCTCTTAATGAAAGACAAATTGTGCAGCTTAGCCTTTAAAAAGCAGTCAAGGCTGTTTGTGCAGATGCCTTCAATCTTAATAGCTTGCATATTGTGACCTGTGCACACTCTCTTACCAGTGCCTAATGAAAGTAATAGACCATCTTTATTTTCCATGGAATGTAAGGACACCACTATTATTATTATTATTATTATTATTATTTTTAGTACTAGCATTATGAGGCAAGGATTTAATTCTTGGACTCTGAGAAATTGTATTTACAAACACTCAGACACATATGTAGCAGTTATGAAATACAGTAAGACAAATGATCTTTTTACTAAATTGTGTCTATTTTCATTGCATTATATAGAAGGTGGACTTAGACCTTACTGTACTAAAGTGGGAAGGGTTTACCTTGCCAAGTGAATGAGAGAAATATTCTTCCCTTTCATTTAGAAGTACATTGCAGGTTTCATTCCCTTCATCCTACTCCCAGGTCCCAGGACCTAAACATGTAGTTCTGTACATTCAAATTCCTTTATGCAGTTGAGCACAGTAGGATTGTACCATGGATTTGATCATTTTCATTAAGAGATATGCTGGAAGAAAAAGGGGGAAAAATGAAGAATTATCTTAATTTTGCTGCTGTTGTTTTTCTCATTCCCTCATCTTGTAAAATGTCACATGTCTCTAGGGATATTGTTTTTAAAAAGGTGATATATTTCAGGGTAACAAAATGCCTCAGCTTTGTGGTGGTGTGCAAGCTGTCTTCCACACAGAAGTTGGGAGGATCAGTGTGATTGGAAAATTAGGATAATTTTGCTGCCAAACTCTAGCAAATTACTACTGAGCATCTACAAACCATTTTTTCCAGCTTCACACTTTCATGTGCTGTGACAAAATTTCTCTATGGATAGCAAAAAACTCAGCCCTTTGCAACTCCTCAGAAATTTTAAGTGCCTTTTCCAAGACGGGTTGATTTAAAATTTTTATCTGAATGTTTTGAACAATTCACCCTTGTTCCTGTAAACCCTGATTTTGGAAAAGGCGTTAGTATTACATCTGAAATTTTTACCCACAAACAGACTACCAAGAACAGAAAGCTCAGTTGAAACACTTGGAACAAATGCTAAAAGAAGCATATAGCACCAAGCACAAAGCACATGTGGCATGGCTCATGTTGAATATCAGGCTATACAAGACAGCCTAAGTGGGAGAGGTATCAGAAACCAAAAAAGAGACAATTACCCCGCAATCAGTGGTCTCACTGGGCGGGTCTTCCTAGGGATCAGCTACTGTTCCACCAGTATGTTTTGTACAAGGAATGCAGTTTGTTTTATCAAATGTTTAAGGAGCAGAAATGCATAGATAGATGGATAGATAGATAGATAGATAGATGGATAGATAGATAGATAGATAGATAGATAGATAGATAGATAGACAGATAGATAACTAGCTAGAGTTTTGGTGGGGGCAGGATGGTGGGGAGAATCCTGTATCAGTAAAAATATAGGCAAAAAGAGATGAAAAAATTATTTTCACATAAATATAGGATGTTGCAGAAGAAAGAACCTGTATTTGTTGATTATATAATGTACCTTCTACTTTAGGAGACTCTGGACTATTTAATCTCTTTTTAATAAGGACTCTGAGGCAAATATAAAGTGTTTTATCAAATTCTCAAGAAATTTTTCACATAACCAATTATTGACCTGCATTTTAGCAGACAGACCAAGACACTTGTCTTGAGCTTCCTTCTGTAGTAAAGTGTTTCCTTTTAATTGCTAGTGATTTTATGTAAAAATGTGTGTGCCGTCTGACTGTCTTGAACTCAGATTATTTAAGGCAAGCTTTGATTCTAGAGTGCAGCAGCAAGTGCAGGATGTAGGGGAGATTGTTCCCTTTGTTCAGTTCTGAAGATGGCAGGATTATTCTACTTTTTCTGAATGGAGACTGGTACTTAGTCTGCAAGAATGCCTTTCACAACCTTCTCAGGAATAATGCAGATATTTTGTAGTATTTTTTAGTTTACCACAAATAATTGCACTGGGAATTGGGTTAGACCTGGTTCACTGTAGTGTTTAGTTTCCAACAATTTGTCTAAATTTTTCTTCTGCTGAAAAACATGGGGATTTCTTTTTAAACCAACAATTAAATCTCCATCTCCCATGAGGAATTGGACTATTTCTAAAAAAATATTATACGTTTAATTTTAAAATATTTTTCAACCAATTCCATTTCCATGCTCTCTAATTTCACAGGCATGTGAGACTTTAGCTGGCCCTGATCAATAGCAAATTTGTTACCCTGAGTCTGAGGGATAAATTTTCAGTCTTCACACAGCAACATATCAGGTAAGTCCTCTCCTAGCTCTCAGTAAGTTCTGCCGTGGGTAGACTCCAAATCATCACACCAGGGGTTAAAGACAAGCAAGCAGTGGCTTTGCAGGCACTACAGGGAAGCCCAGCAGCTCAGAAGCAGCAGTAAAATGGGTCAATTAATCTAGGAAGGGAATCAGATCCTCCTGAAATAAAAGTCCTATTGGTAGAAGTGCTGTCAGCTAAAGAATAACAATGTCTTCAGTTATGTTGATATGAATGTGTGAGAGGAAGAGGCAAAAGAATGATAGAGTGCATTTAGCATAGTCTTTTTGTCCAGGATTTTGAAGCCATTCTCTCTGACTTGGATTATATATTTGAAAATGTGATATATTTGAAAATTATACTCTTTAAATGACTGGACTCTATGTAAAATTGTATTTCAGGGCTTATGTCCTGAAACTCCTCTAATTCCAATTCCACTTCTGTTTAGAAGTCTCACAAAATCTTTCCTTTTATGTCATTTAGTAATATGCCTAACCAGAACCAGAGGCGGAAGAAATGGATCATTGTAAAGAAAAAATAAAAAATGTAAAACAATGCCTACCTACAATAAACATTTTCCATGTTGGCATTTAATTTTTTAACATACTTTTTCTTTTTATTAATCTAATTTAAATAACTGTTTTAGAGACTATGATATATAATTAAATGTCTGACAAAACTGTCATTGTAAACAGTCAAGAAAGCTATATTATTTCATATTAATAAAATCAAATCAGGAAAACTTCTGAAGAAAAACTACACTCAAACTTAAAATTCTGGAGACATAGGAACTCACAGCAAAATGTATTACAAAATAATGTAAATAGCATAGGATAAAATATAATGAATCTGGGAAATCAGAGCAGAGGTTAAGCTTTAATGTAATCTCATTACAATAAAATATGAAATCATACTGATTATCTCAGCCCTGTTGATGTTGCTATGCAGTGACACAAATGTAGTAAATATGATTATAAGAAAACCATTTATGGTTTTTGTTCTGTTACAGGATTGAAAAAAACAAAAGGACTATCTACTCACTTTGCTCCCTCCCTATGCCCAAAAATGCTGGCGAAGTTGATACAGCTCTGGGCAGGTTGAACATGTGTAGATTATAAAGTGTTGCAGGGATCCACAGATGTGTTACAAATTATGGTCCAAATTGTGACCCAGTTTGCATGGCTATGCAGGATAGGAGGGAGAATAAAGAAATAAAACTCTCCTTTATTGCTAATACCCAGGGGAGCTGTAAGAGGTGAATAAAAAGAATAACCACAATAGGGAATCTTGCACTGTATGACCTAGTTGCACCAGCATGTAAGAACTCAGGCACTGAAAGGGAAAGCCAGGAGACTCATTGTCTCTTTGAGCCACAATTTGCCTCTTCATTTACTTAAAGGCAATGCAAAAATATGCTTGGCTTTGTTCAGGGCTAAAGAGGAAAGACCCAGCAATAATTATTTCTGTGAAAAGTGGTTGATTTTGAGGTGTAGTATTGCTGTTTCTTTGAACAACTCAGTTAATAGGATTGTGTTATCCTACATAATTAAGTGTGATTCTTTAGGTTGTGTCACGCCTTCAACAATTAAGCCAAATACATATAGCTCATTCCCTTTCATGCAGCAGTCAGAGATTGGATCCACTTCCTGCCATGACTTTTATTGCAAACAGTTTGAGCTTCAGCAGTCTTTGCTTCACAGAGGAACAAATTACTTCCATCAAGGTAAAAATGTGATGAAGATACCTCAAGCTAAAATTCAGACTTGTGAGCACACTATGTATCAGATTATGTGTAGAACAAATTATAGAAGCAATTAACAACAAAAAAAATACTAGTTTTAATCTACTTCATAAAGGAAGAAGAGCATTCTTGAGGTATGTAATACCGCCCTTTAAAGCAGAGCACTTAGCTAAAAGTTGGTGCCTTAGAGTTGAAAATGGTGATAAAGCATTTCTAGCCAATCCTTAATCATAGTAGTAATCTGACCCAGGTCATATAGATCCTTAAATTCTTAATCTTATTACTTTACTTTTTCTCATGTCCAGGTTCTCTGTGTTCTTCTGACAATATTTTTCCTCTCTCAGGGTGGGAAACAGCAGTCCCTGTATGTACACAGGGCCTTAATCGTGAGATACCAAATGAAAAATGACTGTCTCTACTATTGAAGTTCTTAAGTGATGTTAGGAGAACTTTCTTTTTTGGACTGTGGAAGGTTTTTTTGGGTTTTTCTGGAATCCACCTTTGTTTCAGCTGTCCTTTAAGGAGCACAGCTGTCTCTTACAGGTGTATAAAAGTTACTAGTGGTGAGACCCACCAATTTTCTTTATGTTTAATGTACCATCTAACAATTCACAGAATGTTTTAAAAATCATTAATTAAGTTAATTAAGTTCCAAAACCATCAGTTGTTAGTACTTTCGCATCATCCTCCACTCACTGTTTTATTTTTTCATATAATCAATAATGTCATTATGTATTAGCATTAATGCCTTTCATCTGAACTCCCACTAATGACAGCTTTTAAATCTCCTCTGGATTCAGTGGGATTTGACATGCCTCAGTGTTGGTGCAAACAGTACCCCACAATCTATGCAGACTGATGCTCTAGAAGGCTTTCTGATATGATATTCTTGTGTTGTGATTATTGCAAAGGTTGCACAAATCCTGTTGGGACTTCTAAATGAACTGTGAGGCACAACATAAAAAAATAATTTAGTGACTTTCATAAAATCACAATATTCCTTAGGCAAAACACTAAGTCACTCAAAGCAGAAAATATCTGATCTGCATCTAAACTTTAGCTGTGTTTCTGAGTTTCTGGTTAGAAAGCATATTAATGCCCTGCAACTTGCACTGTGCTCACTTTAAAATTTATATTAAGTAGATTGTTACATTATGGTAATGTACTAAATTACCTAAAGCAAAGTAATACAATGATTAACTGACCATAAACATTGGTTTATGGTCAGTTTATAAAGTATTACAAAGATTAACATTATGCATTTTCATATCAGAAGAAAATTGCAGGATGAAATATCTCTGGATGGACTTGATGCTATTAAGAATAATAAAACAGTGGTATAACTCACAACAGTCTCAAGTTACAGCTTGCAACTAAATTTTGGTTTAAATCATCTTTGTAAACAGCAGAGATAGCCATCGTTTTAAAAAATGCCCAAAGCTTTCCAAGCATAGAATAATGGTTTCCAGTATATGTTTTCTAATATATAATGTATTACCTTTTTTTTTTTTGCCTCTTTGTTATTCAGCATATCATGTCAGATTCTGACCTGGCATAGCTGCTCTGATATCAGAAGCGTTTTACCACCTTAGCCAAGACAAATTGGGATCTCTTTTTATCAGATTGTAATATTTGTCCTAAAAAGCTAGAAACAAAGTTCAGTGCTTTTTGAGTTCAAATAATTTAATCATGCAGAGGTAAAAATGCTGTTCACCTGTTGTTCCAGGGTTTCATCTGGTCTGTCTGAGTTTAACCCTAGCAGCCCTGTGGGCTGTGGCAGAAATGCCCTGTGAGCCAGCCGAGCTCCCTGCAGTGAGGAAGGCTCAGGGCAGGCAGCTGCAGGGACCAGAGCATGGTCAGCAGCCCCAGGGAGGAGATTATCCCCCCTGCTCAGTTCTCGTGCAGGTTTGTCCACAGTCCAGCTTAGGGCTGACTGATGCAAAAGAGATACTTAGAAGCTGCAGAGTCCAGAGGAGGGAAACCATGATTTGGAGGGGGCTGGAGTGCTTGACATGCACCTAAAAGCTGAGGAAACTGGGTCTGAAGTCTGAGAGGGTATCTGTTTGCCTTGAGGGAAGTCACAGAAAATGGAAACAGATGCTTCACATGGGTGCACAGAGAAGGAAAGTAGTCACAGTCACAATTTATAGAAAGAAAATTACAATAGGAATTAAGGACAAAATGCACAAAGGGAACTGAAAAGCCCTGGAACAGGTTGTTCAAGAACTGTGGGAAACTGTCCTTGGAGATTTTTCAAAACTTGGTTGGACAGGTCCCTGGGTGACATGATCCAGTTTGAGATTAACCCTGATCCAAGCAGAAGGCTGGACCAGATGGCCTCCAAAATCTCCCTATAACCTAAATTTTTAGATGATCCTATGATTCTCCTTCTGTGTTCCTTCAGCCTTAAAAAATGCCCTTGGCTACTACTGCATTAAGATTTTGATATTCTAAAGGTTAAAACCAAAAATAATATTCATTTTACTTCAATATAATAAACCTTAACCTGTAAAGAACCTTTTGAAATGCAGAAAACTTAAGTTAAAGTCTGCTTTCTTCCTTTTCAGGACCTTCAGGAATCTGATAAGCTGAAATTAACTCAGAACACTTTTTCAGGTTTTTCTGTGCAATTAGGAGAAATAGCTTAATATTTAAATAAAAGATAAGACTACTGGATCAGGAATTCTCAGAAAATAATCAGCTACCACAATGCATGATTTACTAGAATTAGTGAATGAAATTTCTTATATTCTTATATCTATGTGGTCAGTTCCCTGACGTAATCCACAGTTACGTGAAGCAACATGATAGAAGGGAAGTTAAAAAAATGAGAACAAGGCAGGACTGCCTTTCATAATGATACATTTAGGTGGTTTCAATATTTTCTGAAAATTTAGCCTAAAATAATTTAGGGAAATTTGCTTCTGAAAGGGCTTATTTTCCTCCATTACTACTTATACAAATACAATTAAGGTTATACTGATGCCAAAGGACTACAGTGCTAAAATTGGTCGTAAAGAACCAAAGGATACTTAAAATACTGGAAAATTTCTCATAGACTGAAATCTTGAGAGAGAACCAATGCTTTTGTTTACTCCACACAAATCATTAACATGGTAGCTGAAAGACATATTGAAGATGCTGCGCTTATTATTACAGTTGATTCCTAAACATCAAAATATTATACCAGATTTATATACACTTCTGAAAATAGCATATGTGTTATTTATTCATTATGAATAACATATGAACAGCATCACCTGGTAACAGCTGTAAAAAAAATTTAAAAATCCAATATACAGTCTTCACTAGTTTTGTCTGGCAGCATTCCTCTCTCTTTCCACTTATACTGGCACTTTCAGACTTTCAGGAAGGAATTATAGATATCCTCAGCCACTGGGGTATTTCATTATTCTTACCCAATTTTTTCTGTCCAAAAATGGTTTGCCCCAGAGGCACTTCAAAATGCTCATTCACCAATGCAAGCAATAGCATTCTCCAGCTCTTCTCAAGAAGTCACTACTTTCCAGACCATTTCCATCAAACACTCTTTCTTGATATGCAATCATTAAAATAACTAGAACAGGAATGTTTATGATCTAATTTGGTGCATTTCGTATTTCATACTGGATGACTAAATTATCTGGTAAATTTGTGCCTAAAATACTTAAGGCAAGGCTGCACACATTGCAAGAACAGAAACAGGACAGCAGTAAAAAGAAACCAGAATTCACAGAGAATATAAGATAAGAGCACTGGTTTTAAGGTGTAAGAACAATGAAATTGATGACACAAAGCTGTCAGCAGCACAACAGACAACTGTGGGCATAAGCACCAAAAGTGGCAAAGAAATGCCATTAAAAATGGGGATTTAGAAATTTCTGTCCCAATGTAAAGTTGGCACACGAGAAACTAAGAAGGAATCTGAAAAGGAAGGCTCTGTTTGAGAGAGAATAAAAAAGGCATCAAGAAGAGTCTTCCATCCATCAGTGCCTCTGTCCTAATACATGACAGTAGATCTTGCCAATGGTGAGTGCAAAGTACTAGCAGATGCAGGGGGAGTTATTGGCTTTCAGGTGAGAAGTTATAAAATCTTGTTACTATGCTGACTATTTCCCAACAGTTCAGACTATATTTCTTTGTTCTCATCTAGGAAAAATTTACCCCACTTCCAACTGCCTCATCTATAGGCATGAGTGGGTGTCTGAAGGGCTGCACTCATCACATTTCCTTTCAGCTGAGTGGGACAGATTCCCACGGCACTCAAAAAAAAGTTAGGCACAGATATCGCACTAGCACCACAGAAATAAATTCAGGAATAGCAAAATTTTCTTACTCTGGAAGGGATTCAAACTGAAATTATTCTAACAGTTGATAAGATATATATCTGAGACCCCTGAGTACAGTAGAGTCACTGCGAAGTTTTAAATTTCAGCCTCCTGGATATGTCCTATGGCTTACCTAAAAGACTTAAATATATCCAGAAAGTGATTTAATTGCAAAAATTAATATCATCACAAGTTTTTGAGAGCTATTGCCTTTTAAATTGTTCTTTAAAGGGGTAAAGATGGAACCAAGATTTTTACCCAAAGAAAATAATGGTTTATGAATGTCTTACCTACAAAGCATGGTAATGTGTCTTCTCTTGTTATCCTGCCATGAACATGGACTCGTGATTTCTCTCTGCAGTTTTAACACAGCTCACCATTTCTAAGTTTAGTTCAATTTAGTTTAGTTTAGTTTAGTTTAGTTTCAAAAATAGATTTTTGAAAATCTATTTTCAAATAGATTTTCAAATTTTTTCAGCCTTCATCATTAAGTATTGGAGAGCCCTGACAAAACTGAAATAAAGAAGTGTTCTAAGCTTTCTTTCTGGCTTCAGTGGTGTCATTTCACTGTCTTTGAAAATTGTCTGGCAACAGAAGGATGATGCATGCACAGAGGTTCAGTCTCTAGGGTACACCAGAGAATCTTATGAGTTAGCCCCCACAAGACTTACTATTTTTAATACTAAAAGTATATGCTTTGGTGACAGGTCATTACTGCTGCCAGCACTGCTGTACTGAAATCTAATTTGTTGCCGTAGAGAATATTGTCACAACAAAAGTGGGATCATAAGAGGTAAATACTTTATGCTTTGTTCAGTGGCATTTCATGTTGTCTGGCAAGGTCTGAGTTTCATGTGTTTTCCCACTGATTAAGGAAAAAACTGTTCTCTAGCTGACGCTTACTTTTCAAAAGCAATTTAAAAACAGATATTTTGTGGCCACATTTTTGCTGGTATGAAGGATGGATACAAAGATGACAGAGCCAAACTCTTCTGTCAGAATGAACAAGGAGCAATGACCACTGAGTGCCACCTCACTGTTGCTGTGCCATTTGAACTACTGGCACAAGAACGCTGTCTTTTACAACCTGTTGTTCAAAGGAGCACCAGGTTATGACCTATATGTAGAAAAATATTGCCTTATTCCCTCTGAATGAACTAAATTGTCCTTAAATTGAAAGGGGATCTGAGTAATAATGTTTTAATCACTGAAATGAGGAAAGGACAATACGGACTGCCTAAACATACTAACAATTTTTATAGGTATTGCCTGTGTTTTAGATAAATACATGCTATTTTATATTTCACATGCTTCACTAGGCAAAACTTCAATAGTAGATTATGGAAAAAATCATCCATGGTATAAGCAGATACCACTAGACTGAAGACACTGGAGAGCCTGCATGAATTTTGCCTGGAAAATTTTTATGACTTAACATTTACATCTGCAGAGAAATTTTCTGTGGAAATGCAGTTTCCTGGAGGCTTCCAAGTAGTACCAGGTCAATGACTAATTTTAACTTTTTTTTCTTTTTTTTCAGGATCAATTCAGCTACGGTTTTGCCTAGCCAAATCTTACAGTCTAGTCTCCTCTCCATTCCTGAAAAAAGGACTTTGACCAGGGTTGAGATCTATACTACTCTACTAAAATTAATTAATTTTAAAGACACAGGGAGATCACAGGTACATACACAGAGTCAAGGTGACTGCATATCTCATCTTTCCTTAGCACCATATCCCTGGAAATTGATTTGATCCCATATCAACATGGTTAAAAAATAAACTTCTTTCTTGATCTCCAAAAGCAGTTTCTGTACTGAATGTTCTAGATATCTAAATACACAGACTCTCTCTTACTTATCTCAAGTAAGGGGAGACAGGGCATATAATAAGAAGTGTTTGTGAAAGTCAGCTGAGTCTAATGAAGCTGGTATTTATGGCTGGCATTAAAAAAAAATGTTAACATTGTTTTTTCTCCACACAATCAATGCAAAAGAGGAATAGTGACACACAGGAGTAGCAATGACTCCTCTTATCTTCTCTCATAGCCTCTTCTCTACACATACATATCTCCTTGGTCATTTTGTTCTTTCTCTGCACTCAAAATCCCTCACCTCTGAATGCTGCACTGTGTTATTGAGGTCTGGAATTGTCTCATGTTGGTCAGGGCAGTTTGGGATTCCATGATTTTCATACCTTCCTAATAAATATCCGTGACTTGCAACATTCTGGAGTCCTACATGAGAGCCAGTGGACTGGGTGCATGGAGTGAGCCTAACTGCAAAAAATGGAACAAATATAATTAAGAGCTGTAAAATTGAGCTGGGCACTGTTTGGGAGGCTAATAGAGAGGAGGAGCTCAGTCTGACAAAGGAGTCCACTGGGCTGGCTGACTCGAGCTGAAGGACTGCACATGATTGCACACAGTGGAACAAATTTCATTACAAGCCTCCACTAAAAGCTTAGTGGAATGGGTCAAGTTCACAAGAATAATTTGGTTACTACAAAAACAAATCCATGACAATTGACACTTTTTATCTAATCATAGTATTTCTGCCCTTCAAAGTCTCAGCCCTGCTATGACATAATTGTCCAGGTTCACTCAAGTGCTTACTGTGTTTGACCAAAGCATCTAATTGTGTAGACTAATGACTGACTCTATTCCTACAATTTCAACATTCAAAAATTGCTTTCTTGTGGGCCACAAGAAATAACAGAAGAGAAAAAGCCTTTATTTTTAATGAACTGAAGGAATTTGTGGTGGATTTGAAAGGCAAATCTGCAATTAAACACTCCCCATTGGTTTTGAGATTAAACTAGTGGAAGATTAAACTCAAATGTGATATGTATGTATGTGAGTGTATGTATGTATGTATACATATGTATGTCTATATCTTTCTACATAAATCCATGCTTCTTTGCTAATTATTATATTTTTTCTAATGATTTCTATTGGACTCTGAAAGGCTAGGCCAAGCGATGTTAAATTCTTTTGATTCAGATTCCAACATTTCCTTTTCTTCTCCTAATAAATATTCTTTTGACATGTAAGTGCAATTGTCCTGTGAGTTTCCTCTTTCAGTGATTGCCTAATCAAGAACATACCCTGGTTTATGGAACATGAAGGATCTCAGAATAGCTTATCTTGCAAATCACAGTGGGTTCAGCACTACTGGTAGTTATTTTAAAAAATAATGATAGATAAAAGAGATACAAGGCAAACCCCCAAGTATTATAGTAATGCAGGCTATTTCTTTTGCATTTAAAAACTTTCTTCCAAGCTTTGCTCTGATACAGATTACATATAAAGCATATTGTCTTGGTAGTATTAAAGGAAGACAGGCAGGGAATATTTTCTCTGAAAATGCCATATTAAACAGAATAAGCATATTCCTCTAAAATTATTTATATAATCATTTCTCATAACACTTAAATTTTCTTAAGAATGCTAATATGCACATTTTACACAACTTTTCAATAAAATAAAATAAAAGACAAAGAAATGCTGTATCTGCATAAAAGCATGTATGCACAAGCTTGGTGAAAAGCAGTTGCAAAGAGTGGGATTTTTAAATTTACCTAAATTATCTAGTGTGTAATATACTAATACTTCTGTGAGGCATGGAAATTTAATTACCCCCTTCTACAGAATAAGAGCTGAGGTACTAACCCCAGGCTGGCAAGTGGTTACTATCCTGACTAATCGTATTAAAATCAATGACAGGAGTTGTGCATGAAACTGCTCACCAAGCTGAATAAAAGATTTCACATTCTGACTTCAAGAGACAAAGTGGTTTGCCCAAGGTCTATGGTCTGGGACTCAAAAACCACTTAAGCTTGTCCTTAATTTGTAGCACATGTTTAAGTGTTTTTCTGCAGCAGAAATAAATAGGAAATTATTGATAGAATTTAAATCTAGGTCTCTCAAGTACTAGGTAATTTCCTTAATCATAAGACCACCTTGACTATATGTGAAAAATATTAACAGGAATTAAGTATGTCCTATGTCTTCATATTTGCTGATTCTTGTTTTGTTTTAGAAATCTGACTGCAAGGGCATAAATCTTAAATGCATCTTATTTTTTATGGGAGGATATCTTGGCTGAAGTATTAAAAGATAGCAAACACAAGGTAGGACATGCAAATTCCTAAAAATGAGAAGATGAAAAGATTACTCTTACCCCAGCAGCATAATTCATATGGCATAATTCATAATCAGGCCTATCTTTGCTAATACTGTGTCATGGTGGGTTCATACAGGAAGCTGGTAGTGCAGCAGGTATCATCAATTTCTTGAAATGCATTCGCTGTGCATATCTGGAATTCAGTATATTTTTTGTAGTTCCAGCAGAAACATTTTTTAGAGTTGCTCTCCTACAGGCAAAACAATCTTTGAGAATGGAAGATGCAGAGAAAAACAGTCAAGAACAGTTTCATACATGTACAGCTTATTTGTATATGTGAACCAAAAATGGGATATCTCTTCTTCTGTGAACACCTGGCTCAATATTGATTAATCTACATTTTCACTTTGTGTACAGCAATCCGTAAACATAGCCTAAAGCTCATTTATAAAACTCACAAAAGTATAACTGGTATGGGATAAGGCACTCATGGAAAGGTGAAGAAGGAGATATGCTGTACCACTAAAAATAAATGAAAAAAGATAGTTCTCTGATGTGAACACCAAATCTCCCCATCTTGCGGTCAGCTTCTGTCTTAGGGATTCTTAGGAATGCATATAGGTTTGATCTATTAGCATTTTAATATTTGTTTTCTTATAATGCTGTGTTTTCTGAAGCTCATGCTAAAAGACAGATTTATAAAGACAGGTTTACTTGCTATTCAAGGTAAATTGCACTTTGATCAAGATATCCATGAGAACATAAAACACAGCAGACCTTGTTCCCAGGGAATTGCTTGCTACTCTTTGAAGCTGTACTGGAAAGAAAAAAAAATACTAAAAATCAGCTACTGTAATAGAAATATTATATTGCAAGCATCTGGCTTGGGAAATCTACTATACTGTACAGGCCAGAATCCCTCCTGTAAAGCAATGCTTGGAGCCCTGGCATCACTGCCACATTTCACACAGAAAAGAAAAATTGACCTGTGATATACAATAATAATAGAAATAATAAAAATACTTCATGTACTTTATTTTCTAAATAATTTCACTTCCTCTCATTGCTTCATATGTGTACCAGAGACTGTGCACTTAGGCCTGAGATTTTCTGGTAGGAATTATGGGTGGGACACTGGGGAGCTTTGGTTGTTAAGAACTCCCAAGGAGCTGCAAGCATATTATAATGGGTCTTTTGCACACACCTTAAGCAAGAGGTACCTGACACCTAAGCTGCTGCTGCCACTTTGTATTCACAAAACTGTGGATGGAATGTTTCCATGAAGAGCAAAGGAAGAAGGGAAAAACTCATATTGGAGTAGCTCAGCTGTACATTGTCCTACATTAGTATGTAGGAATTGATCTTTGTGGCATAGAGAGTAGCTGATCAGTGACCAACCATGCAGGATTGTTCTGTAAAAGAAAGTGTTTCAGAAAACTACAGTTCACTCCTGGACCACTGTTTATTGCTGCATCTGCTACATCAGATGTAGTGAGGAACCAGACTCATGGGAACTTATTTATTGAAAAAAGACTGGGATGGCTCCCACATGGAGTGAAATTGTTTGCTGTTACACATCCTTTTTTACTTTACTCATGTAGGGCATTGCTTCAGTAATAGACTCCATCCATCTATGCCTTTCTAGTAGAATTTGTGAATGACATCATCACTCAGTCTGTACACTGCATGTAAAACCTTCCTTATGGTGTAGTCTACTATAAACAAAAAATTATCATAACACTTCTAAAAAACCTAGAGATTCATGCCCAGAAAACATTCTTTCATCCATCCTTTGGGGACAGAGTCACTTGGATAATGTATATGCCTTGCGTACATTTCTCTCCCTAAATGCAGCAGCTGGAATGAAACCGTCTTTGTAGATAAAGTTGATGTTTTAATTTTTTTACCCTGAAGGACAGCATATAATGTAGCTTTTCAATTTTCATTAACTATGGCTCAGGTTGCTATAGGCTAAGCTCTCAGCTATGAATTAAAGTAAAGCAAAGAAACTCTACAGAGGAGCATTTCAGCTAAATGCCAACCTCGGTGTTTTGTGGCAATGCTAAGCTTGGATGGGACTGACTGTAAGACTGTAATAATTCTGTTCCTGTCCTGCTCTTCTAATAGGAAATTCACCAGGAAGATTTACTTTCTTCCCCCCTGTTCTCAAACACATGTCCCTAGGTAGATACAATGCTGGGGTATCTTTACTGAAAATGTAAAAGATCAGAATTAATAGATTTAAGAGAAATAAGATGACACTCAGAAAGAAAAACTAAAGCAGAATGTATAGGATGGGAGAAGAATAATTCCAAAGAAAAGAATTAGAATAGCTTCTAGAACAATTGTTATTTTGGTGACTTAACATAGCTCCAAACTAGAAAACTGTATTAAGGCAAGAGAAAGTCTCTGTAACAAACAGAGTCTTTCCTACTCCAAACTTGAATACTGTTGCCCCTGTTGAATTGACTTCTGAGCATTCTGCTTGAATGGTATACTAGTCACAGCCTTGGCTGCAGCACTTCTCAAAATTAGGTAGCTAACACTGTCTTCTGACAAAGTTTTATTAGATGCTAGCATAAACTTTCAAATTACTGGGAAGATGATGTTAAATATTGCCAAATCAGAAAGTCTTGATACATACGTTTAGGATGTCATCTGATTACTATTGTGCTTGCTCTTTAGGTCAATTGATTATAAAATAGGGATCTTTTTAACAAGCATACGGTGCTTAGAAAAATTAAGACTATGGTTTCCATCTAGTCTGCTAAAAACTAATTTTAGATATATCAGACAGATTTCATAGACTGAAATGTGTTGGTCTTTAGGCAAGTCTTCAAGCCATCAATAGTCCTCACACAGCTTGCTAAAGTAGAACTGAATAGTTTTTATTTGCAGCCTAGTTGCAAAATTGTCAAAAATGTAACTAGATATTATGACCTCAGTGCTTGTATAATGTAGAAACACAGAGACAAGTTTATTTTCCTTATTTCTGGTTCTTCCTCAAAACTGGGAGAAGGGGAAATCTCCCATCTCGAAACACAAAAGAGTTTTCAGGACACACTGGCAATATGAAGAAATTAGCTCTTAAAAACAGAGAACTGATCTTTAGGCAATATCATGTTATATAATCTGATTTCATTGATTAGGTTAAATAATCAAATGTATGGTACAGCAAACATACTGTCATGTACATAAAGCTATTCCTAAGCTTCAAAGATTTCAAACATAATGTTTAATGGTGATCTACCTTGATCAAGATACAAGGTACCACTTGTTACTGTTTCATCCATCCCAGTGTCAATCTAAACTGTATATCATTGCTGACTTGCTATGGCAAGGATTCTTTTGGAGTGCGTGGAACTCCCAGTTATGGTTCATACTGTCACAATCTGGTTCAAAGGGCTCAGTGTCTCATAACAGCTTGTCCATGAGAATGCCCAGTGCTAGTCCTGTCCGTCCAAAGCAAAGGGAAGGTGAGATAACTGAAATTAAATCTGTTCTCCTGCTCCTGCCCTACAGAAGTGCTCCGTTGAGCCCTTCAGTTCAGATCAAAGTCCTTTGCTTCCGCTGCATTATAAGTATTCACTGGAAGGGCTGGGATGGCCACGCATGGCTGCTGAAGGGTACCCAGCTAGCTTTGATTTATTACAAGGCTTTCAAAAAGCATGTTAAAATTCACTTGCTGGATGTTCAGCTTCTTTTCGTGTTGAAAAGCAGAAGCTGTAATCATAAATAATAGTACCTTAATCTATTAGTGGTCTTACTAACAGTTGCATAGAACACTTAATAATAAAATAACATTTTAAGCTATAAATACTAAATCAAGATGGAAACAGATTGTCTTATACCTCAATATAAATTGCAGGTACAATACAACCTAAAATTCAAGCTGAGATTTAAGATGATTCCCAGATACTTAAATTCCAAGGCATAATTTAATATGGGTTTAGCTAAAGTACTAATGTTTAATTGCTCCTTACAAGAGCTCTTTCAACAGAAGACTTGATTATGCCTAAACCAGGCCAGAATGATATTAAAATCATGCTGCAGAGCAATATAAATTTAACCTATCACTGATGCAGTTCAATAAAGAATGGCACCATCTTCATGGAGAACCATTTATTTATATTTTATTTCGATTTTGTACAAACTTGATCGCTTCAAGGAAATAAGCTCTCAGAAAGAGCAGCTGATATACTGTAAGCCTGAGAATTTGTTTAATCAATGCTTTTCTTTGTAATTAGATAACATGAAAATGAGAAAACTTGAATATCTGTTATACAGATAGTCCTTTAACAAAATTTTGCAGCATTCAGTTCTATTTTGGTATGTTCAAGCTGACTCAAGGCAGCAATCACAAGTCAGCAATAAGCAAGGTCTGGGTGGATCTCAGGAGTCCATATCCTGCATCCCACTCCCTTGGACAGAAAGCACTCATACCTTCAACATTCACAGAGTGGCAATTAACCCACTACCACCACATCTCCAGAAAATTTGTGTGGATTTATCATCCTTATGGGACACTTGGAAAACCTGTTTAAACTAAGTATTTCTTGTTGAAGTTTAAACCTACTTCTTGTCCAATCCTCCCTAAGGATAAATTATTTTCTTCCCTAAGGACGAACTTATTTCCCTGAATCAGTGTGAAAATTTTTGCCATGGTCTCCTTTTTCCCAGGCCTTCCTAGACCAAAGAACTCAATATTTTCATCCTTTTATTTTTCAACTTCTAAACAGCTTGTTTAGAATTATTTGGACCCCCTATCAATTTGAATCCTACTGCACATGAGTAAAGCTGAAGTTCTGTCAGTTCCAGTTGTCCAGTTGGTGGACAACTCACTTCACATAGTCTGCATACCAGGGACAACTCAATATACAGCCTGGTGTGTTCTTTTCTTTCTTCAAAAGAAGGATATTGTAACCAGGGCTGAGTGTGTTGTTCCAAGATATTTTTCAGAAATGTTACTGAACAAGTTCCTCATCCTCTGTTTGCACGGTTGATTATTTTTGCCCAAGGGCAATATTTTGCAGTTGGTTTTAATTAATTTCTTATGTTTTGCTTTTCCAAGCTGCTTCTCCATTTGTCAAGGTTGCTTTGGTTTGTAACCCTCTACCCCAGGAAACTCACTGCTACACATCATGGTGCCATGAGCAAAGGTCAACTGTATGCTCTGGTCCTTTATCCAGGCTACTAATGAAAACACTGAATGCATTCATAACTAAAACAGATCTTGGAGGAACCAAATTTTTATATACCTTCACAAAATCTGACAACTATTTTCTCAGTGTACTTATCACTCAGTTTTACAACTGTTCTCCAGTAATGAAATAAATTATGATGTCTTGTCAAAATAAAATACCACACCGTGTCAAAAAACCTTACAAAAGTTATCTACTGCTATGCTCTATTTGTGTAGCCAATCACCAAAAAGAGGAATATAGGAATTATAAAAAAAAAGCAATTAAAAATTAAATATCCTATAAGACATCAAAATTCACTTATCTATTGTAACTATCTCTTTTCTCCCCCTTCCCATTCCTGGCTACTTTACAAGGCAATTTCACCTTTTTTAAAAAAATATAGTTCTAGTGACTTAAAGCAATACAATTTTTTCTACAGGACAACAGGACAGGAAGAGGCCTAAGGTGGGAGTACTTTTCTCTGGTCCATGGAGCAACTTTCACAGAATGACTGAACTCAAAGTCTAGGGAAATACATGAGTGGCTCATGTATGAGATTCCAAGTGAACCTAAGCCAGTTCTGTAATGTTATCCTATATACAGCCACTTTGGATGCTATAGGATTAGAGGACCTTGCTGATATACAGGAGAACACCAAGGGTCCAAAAGAAAACTAATTTATTTAGATATCAACATGATATCCAGAACTGGCTCCCAATGGACTTCTGGTCATAAGCAATAGGATTCTTAGGCTTTCTGGTCATAAAATGAAGACCTTTTTCTACACCCTGAACCCCACTTTGTCTTGAAAGTGGGTAACTGGGACAGGTTATGTAACCAAAGTCTATCCCACGTTCATGCACACAGCCTGCTCCACGTGTTCCAGAGGATGGATGGAGGCCCACACCACCCAGCCAAGTGACAGGATGGGGACTGAATGTACAGCTTGCAAAGACTTCCAGATATAAAACATCTTTCATTCCCTTCCTGCTGCCCGTGGAAAAGAGACTATTCTGGGTATGGAATGCAACAAAGAAGAGAGGCCCCATGAGAATCCACATGCCCCAGAAAGGGACAAAACTCAAGCAAGCTAATAGAATACCCATGTGAAGTTCCACCTTCAGATAGTGGCTAGACTCACCTCAGCTGGAGCCAAAGCCATCCTTTTAAACTGTCTTCCAACTCTTAAACGAAACACCAGAGTTCTTCCCCAGGTAACAAAAATCTACCTGTATTAACAATTATCATTGTACTGTACTTATCTGGAATTGGTGCCATATGCAAATCATTCCATTACTAACCCTTTGACACCAAGGGAAGAACCTGAAATCTTACTAAGCAAAGGATTTGAAGGAAAAAAAGTCATCAGTCAGGAGTAGAATTCTGCCTAAGGAGTTTTGGGCTCCAGAAAGAAGAGCTCTACATGAGACCTCCCAGGTGTGGAAGACGAAAAAAACAAACCACAAACAGACAAACAAAAACCCCCAAAAACCACCCAAAAAACCAAACCACCACCACCACCAACATAACCCACCAAAACAAACAAACAAAAAGGAGATTTTGAAATTACCACTTAGCTTCATGCAGTGTAATTCCACAGTATAACAGAAAAACCTTGGGATGGACTGTATTTCTCAACCTGGGGGGTTGTTTCATACCTTTCCAATTTCTTTAAAATATTAAGAAATTATCCAATCAAAAGGATTTTTTTCCCCTCAACATATACAATTTGGAGGAATATTCTGTGGCAGACTGTGACTTCTGACCTGAATCCAGCAGAAAATCAGCAAGTCCATAAAGATGAACCTGGACACATCCAGTCTGAAAACAAGATCAAAGTTAGGGTTGGAGAGTTAGTTTCTTAATTAAGGCAATTTGAGTAAAAATAACGAAGGCGGAAGTCCCATTTCTGCAAAAGCAATTTGGCAGAAGGGCTAGCCCTCTTCTTTATAGTACTTCAGATGAAAAAGGAAGACGCTATTAGTTGCTTTCTTTGTTAAGTGTTTGAATTGAAACCTCGGTGCCACTCGTTTACTATTTGCCAGTAGCGCTGAGTGAGTAATTCTCTGCCTGTAATTTCTTCTACTAAATTAGCCTCTTTTTCTTCCCTTGCAATATCCATCAGCAGATCATGATTTTCTCACTTAAACATGCTCAATAAATATGTCTGAATTTTACCCTGCAAACAGATTGCAAATATTTGAAATTCAAGCTGCATCATTTATTTATGATTGTTAAATCAGGTCACACTGTTTGTTCTCTGTGGTGAAGTAGTGTGAGGAACACTACTTCCTGTGCACACAGTTGTGTGTTCCCCCTTAAAATCAGACTTTCATAAATGCTCATGAGAAACAGAATTTGAATTATTGCTTTTTATATGCCTTTCTGATTAAAGTAAATCTCAATTGATTGTTCTTTCATCAAGAAGCAAATTTGAATGGACTCCATGTGACTATGGGTAAAGAGAATTCATTTAAGAACTTTAATGATTTCTTGTGGACATTTTTTAGTATTATTCATGCCATGTTTGTTTATTTGCAGAAGATGAAATAGACAAAAAAGGCCTTCAATCCTTAAAACATCCTTTAAAAAGACAGAAAAATACCAAAAATACAAAAAAGACAAAAATAAATATTTCCAGTATTCAAAGAGGGGACTGCTGAATCATACAGCAAATTTGGCAAATGCAGAAAAACAGGAAAATCCCATCACTCCATTTTGCATCATTAATCAAAAAACACAATTTAACAAGCCAGGAATAAGCTCCAATCTACAGTTTTTGTTTTCTTTCCACAGAGTAACAGGATTCTGTTTAAGGAGGTTCCTTGTGGACCATAATTGCTATGCTGTTTGCAAATGTTGGGATAATTTGGAAGTGTAAAATTATTGTCATGTGATGGTTTCATGGGTTCAGCTAGTTGATTGTTGAATGGAGAACAAGCAAAAATAATAAAAGAATATCCCAAGATGTGCCCATTTATTTTTACAGGGGTTTTATTATTAAAAATATAAGCATGCATGTTCTAAGTATTTTGATAATTTAGAGAAACAGATTTTCTGTGAGAGAACTGGGGAGGAAAGGAGTGATTATACACAGCTAGTAAATGGCATCATGGAAAAGCTCATAAATAAGTAAAATAAGCACGAGCACACACAGGGCAGCTGTCCTAGTTCCCAGCTTCTCAGATGTCTCTTTTTTGCAGGCCTTCTCTCCCCCTTTAGTCCTCCTGACCACAGTCAGCTCCTTGCTTTACCTTTATAGCAGCCTTTGCTTAAGCCACCTGACAGATCAGCCTAACCAAGATTTTAAATAAGCAAAGGCAGACTTGACCACTCTCCCTTATAGACATGAGAGCAGACAGACTCTCCAGTAACTGTGCCAGGCACATAAAAACCATATAGAATATGTACTTTTCAAAATTACAGCCATTAACAACATACACTTTGCTCTACCATAATGCTGACCTGATGTAGACTTCCACGATACAACACTGCGCACTAAGGTTATGGGTTTCAGCATCTTTCACACAGAATTCTATGGGCCAAAAAGTACTCAAGTAGAAAAGTGTAATTCTTAATTAGTTCTTAGGCACAAAATCTGCCCTGTCCCTCATTCAGGAGCAATCTTTGACTTGATATCATTCAGGCTTTGTGCAGCTTAAGCCACTCATCCAGTCACAGACCAATCAATTCATGGCCTTTGTCTTTCAGTGTTTTTATTTAAAAGTTGTTATTTAGCTGTTGTAACATATTATATTTCAGTACTGTCCCATTCTGAAGAACCAAAACTGTTCCAACTCCAGAAGCACCAACACAAATATTGAACAAACCTCACCCCTACTCAACACCACAGCAATTGTCTAAATGTAAGTGGTTTAATGAGCAACATCCCAAGCAGGGGTTCAGAAGAACATATAGGTTAACAACAATAATAATAATAATAAAAAAAACATAATATTTTATGCAAATTATCTGATTAGCACAGCTTTGTTCCTAAAATAAATAAATAAATAAATAAATCCATGAAATGAAATGTCAGGTTTCTCTCTGTCTATAATATTAAAAAAAATTACCCACAGAACTGGAAATACACAGAAAGTCACAATGGAAACATATATATATATATATATATATATCCATATCTATAGCTATATAGCTATATCTATGTATCAGTCTATTGATATATATATGTCTATCTTAGCATTTCTGGCTTTCACATGTTTTTGTATAATGATAGGGCTAATATAACGTAACAAATCCTAAACTGTTTTCACAAGGAGTGGAAAAAAGATGTGTAAAAGTATGCTCTGTCTTGCTTCCTTCTGTTCACAATGTATCTAAATACAACAAATGGTGTTCTTGCTCTTTCTGTCTGTTTCTCAATCTGTTTGGAAAGTAGCCATCATTCTGCAGCCAACCATAATATTTGACACTTCCTGACATCATGAAAGCCACCATCTGTCTATCATTGAAGCCCTGTACTTTTTAAAGACTGCTTGGCTTGATCTTTAATGAAGATTCACTGTGAATGCACAGATCAGTTTAGATAGAAAACTGGGGAAGTCTGACAAAAAAACTGTGCAAAATCATGTTTTAGTTAGATTCAGACACAAAACAAAAGGAAAAACAAGACCTTCTTGCAGATACCAAATATAAAGTTCAGTTTAGTTTCTGTAAGTCCAAGGTCCAAATTTATCATTGAAAGTTTGGAACATAAAACTGAATTCAGACAAAAATTAAAAATTATCCAAAAAGCAGTTTTCCTACCTACACCTAACTAGTTTTCAAAGATAAATATAGACACACTTCCAGGTTTTTTTAAGAGGCATAAAATATAGAATATGCTATTCATTGGAAATCATCATGCAATTTCATGTTTAGCTATTATTACTATTTTCAACATCCAAAAAGCAAGTTTTGTATGGTTTTGGCTTGATATATAAGTTTTAAAGACTCTTAAATACCAAAAAGATAGAAATCTCTGTTTTGTAAATATGTGCAAGAAGGAATGCATAGGTTTTGGTTGTTTTTTTTTACCCAGGACATATCTTAACAGGGAAATTTATTCTCTGTGATATTTTAAGAAATGTGTTTTTACCATAATTTTTGCACAAAACAGCGATTCAAGGTGTAACATCTCTACTTGCTTTACTTAGTACAGATTTAGATGCAAGCCTTTAGAAATCTGACCTGGAAAACCATGACCTTTGAATACCCCATGCTCTGTTTCCTTCATCTAAAAATTAATTCAAGTGTCTCCACATGGCTACAGAGGCCGAATGCTCCATACAGCCTTCAAATCTTCCATAGCCCTACTGATCTACAGCTCCAACACAAACCAATTCATGGATGTAGGGCCAAGACCCTTGTCCCCTTTGGCTACCAACTCTCCTCTCCTCCTCCTCCATCAGTCTGCCCTCCCCTTTTCTGATGCTGAGAATGGAGATGAAGCATTTCCTGTGCTTTTCTCAGCATGGCACCAGTAAATGTGGCTGGTCCTTCAGCAAACAATTCAGGTCAGGAGAGACCACTGAGTACAAGCTGTGCGGGGGTTAAGCACCCTGCAACCACCACCAGTCTCACAGGGTGACAGTGAAAAAGCAGCATTCAACAGGCCAGAAAGCTGCTTGAGGTCCCAGAAAGAGCTTCTAAAAAAGAGCTATGGTGCACTTCTCACCACTACTACCTCTGCAAAACATCGCTGCTAAGGTTGAAATTAATGGGCATGAGGGCATGAAAGGAAAATGCCTTTCTTCTTGACAATAGATGGCAATTATAATAATTATTATTTTCATTTTGGTAATTATCTCAGAGCTAACCATAATAATTCCCACAGCAAACATTGAAATGTGGTCCTGAATTTTGCAGTAAAAACAAATAAAGAGCAACATGGTCTGAGTATGTGTCTAAATCCCACTGTCAGCCTCATGCCTATTCATTTGTGCACCCTCCCATCCAATGCCACAGTGCCTGGAGGTTGTCCCTGCATCCCCTGTCAATATTATTCTTCCTGTATTTCCTGCCCTCCTGTCATACCATCCTAAGCCACAGCTGTAGGAGTTGGTCTGCACATGCAATAGGTTTGCACGGCGATGTTTTGGCAGTGGGGAGGTCACAGGGAGTGGCTTCTATGACAAGCTAGTAGAAGCTTCCCTCATGTTCAACTGAGCCAGCCAGTTCTAAGACAGACCTACTATTGGCAAAGGCTGAGCCCATCACCAATTGTGCTTGTGCCTCTGGGATAATGTATTCAAGAAGCAGGGGGAAAAGAGCTGTTTTCTGTTGCTTGTTTGGAATATATGGCCAACATATAAAGGATTCTCTCTTTCACCCCCTCTCCCTCTTTCTCTTCTTTCCCTATCACCATGATGCCTGAACATCTCAGAGTTTTTCATTAATTTACACAAACAATGCTCCTGTGAGGCTGGGAAGTGCTGTTGGCCTGTCTCATGCTACCATACTGGTGGCACAAAGGCAATGAGTATGCCCAGCACAGCAGAGCAGGAATCCGAGTGCAGCTTTCCCAAGTCCTAGGCTAATTTCCTCATTTCCTCACCACTCATCACAAAGGTTACCATTGAATCTTCCTGTACTCTTTATTGTTTTATTTCTCTTTATTGTTTTATCAACAGCTTCAGGTTTACTGCTTTAAAAAAACTATCTGTTATGATTTTAATAATCAGCTTTTTTCCATAGATACTTTTGCCTTTTCACAGCTTTTTCTGCTACATACTTTTCGGTTTATAAAAAATGGCATTTTCTAAAAATATTCTCTTGCTTTCCACAAAAATATAGAGCATTGGAAGTTGATTTGGTTGATTGGAAGATTTTACTAAAATCAAAAGTGGAGTTGGTTTAGAGGACAATAGGCAGAAAAGTGATCACTTGTTGTAAATGAAGTATCTTACAAGATACAGGTACAACCTTACAGCATGGAGAAGGAATGGCTTTATGTTACCCAAAATAATAGTGATGTAATTGTAGTACCATGACATTCAGTGCTGTGGAATTTGCTTCTTCAAGCCCAAAAAAGTCATTCAAGGAATGCCTAATATATTTTTTAAATGTAAGCCTGAGAACAGGGCCTTATACACTAATTTCATCCAAACCCTGTTCACAGAGAGCTTTCTCCTTACATATTGTAGGCTGTAGAGAAGACAGAAAACTCAATCTGGATTTTCACCTTTCCTTTGTGAAACACATGGAGTTGCTCAATAAATGAGGTGCAACAGTGTTTATCTATCACTGATACGCGAAAAAGTAGCAGCCATTTGAATGCTGTCTTCACATTAGAAAAAGGGGAGTGAAGAATAACCATCTCTAGCTGGCATTGCAAAGTGGTAAAAAACAGACTTTGTCCTAGGAACCTTTCTCTCTGTCTTTGAGAATATTACTAGATTCCAAATCAGCAGCACTGATCCAGGGCTCTGCTTTGGATGCTCATGCCAACATCACCGACATCAAAATGATCCATATCTTGTCTCTTCACTGGGAAAGAGAGAAGAGTGACAAATGACAAATACCAGTGTCAGATACTTTCAAAGATACCTTTATGCTCTAGCCTAAGTGTGTCCAAGTGCAGGGAAAACAGGGAAGGACTGCAATCCAACAAAAAGAGAAAGGTGAAAAGGACCTAAAAACAACAAAGGTAAATGTGACTAAGTAAGAAAGCAAATAAGCAATCCAGCCACATACGTAGTGGAGTACTTTCATCCTCTATATATGCCTCATTTCTATTACTCACCAAAACAACATTTAGTCATTTCTAAGTTTTCGTGTACAAACCAAAATTGAGATGTGCTTGTAGATACTATTTCCATTTACTATAGGTTGAAGACAAATGCATTTAAATACAGGTATTAAAGGTTTTTAAAGAGTAAGCTGCCTGAAAAAAAATGTTGCATACTGGTTAAATAAAGAATAAATTACTTGGAGCAGCTGTTCTCATTAGAACAAAATTTTTCCATATTTATTACAAATCTCTTGGTTTGTTTTGTGTGCCCAAAACAAAGGCAGTCTAATCAGTATAAATTCAAGACTATTTTGTGCCAAAATTGGTGAGGACTTTCTTACAAAGTTGGTCAAGACCAAGAACATCTAGGAAGACAACAATGCATATTTTTGTTACGGCCTTGATCACAATTTTTCTCAAGTTATTCTCCTGTGGACTCTTACCATGGGGGGAAAAAACCCAAAACCAACAAAATAAAAGGGAAGTCAAACAACCCCTACTGCAAATAAGGATTTAAAGTTTGATGTATTCAGCCTTTGAATCCGGACGCAAAGAAAAATTGTTGCAAGTTAGTAATGGATGCCCTTTTTTCATTTTAAAGGAAGTTTAAAGAAAATTCAGAATGCAGCTCTGCTGAAATCATGTTGCATGCCAGTAATGATAGTGAATCTTCTTGTATAAAGTTCTATATCCTGTCTTCTACCAGATGCAGCACAAGACTTTTTTGCTGGCATATTTTTCAGATGAAATGAATAATTCTAGAAAGAGATTGGATGGAGAGTCAGGAAATCTAGTTTAAATCCTACAGCTGCCATATATTTCTGCGTGATCATTTGCTGAACGCTGAAAATCTTCCATTCTCTCAGACAGGGATGCTGATATTTCCTTTCCTCTTTCTTTGAATATCATGTTTCCTTAGAGTATAAAACCCTTACAGCAAACACTCCTTCTCCTGTATCAAATAAATTATTGCATCCTTGGTAGGATATGTTATACACAGTTGTAAGATAAATAATCATGTTCCAGTTCCTAACTCAACATTCATAAACTGAGAAATTGTTGTTAACTCCTGAAAAGATTAATTTCAATGGATTATGAGAAAGGTTAAAATGACAACACAGCTAGTTGGGCTAGTCCTTTTAGGTGGAAATGTGGTGTCTTCAATGTCTGCCACTACATCTCTTATTAGATGAAAAGATCTGTACAATGAAAATATACATCTAACACCATCTTCATTTGTACTTAAAGTTTCAGCTCTAGAACTCTTTCCTGAACTAAGAGGGTAAAGAGAGTAAAGAGAGAAAGGAAAGGAGGAGGACTTATTGAAAGTTAAATTATTTCATGCTAATGTCTGAGTACTTTCTGGAGTTCATCCAGTCCCAAACTGCTCTTCAGTTCAGTTCTACCATTCTACTTCACTGTGGTCAGACAATGAATCAATTCTTATGCTCTTTCTGTCCATTGTCTGTTTTTCTTCCTTTCTCTGTGTAATTAAACATGTGAAAGACTCTTTTATGAGCTCCCTAAAAAGGACTTAAAAGATAATTGACCTGATCCACCAAACAGTAAGGAAATTTTATGTATAACACAGCTATTTTTGCTTTGCCTGAACATTCAGCAGGGTCTGGAGATGCTGCCAGCCTGGTGCTTCAAAGGATCAGGCCCATCAAATGCTCAGTAGTTTGTATTTATGCAACAGAAGCTATATACTGAGCTAGCTAATCTACTGTATTCCCCATGGAGGCATCCCAGCACCAGCTACGTTTGCTATCTCTATTCCTGTTTAAAGGTGTCAGCCTAAATTCAAGCAGCTGTCAGCTACCTAGTGGGCTTGGCTCTTTTCTAGTAGTTAATTGTGCAGACACCAGTGATTGAGAGGGTAGGCCAGTTGCACGGGTTCCGATTTGCAGGAAAGCAAAGAGGAAGAGAGGAAAATAAATCCTTTCATTATATACAAGCCTGACATAACAAGTATAACCTCAAAGCTATTTGTAAAATTAGCTAAGCATGCATACTTAATGTGCAGATTATTTTCCATATCTTGATCATGCTATGGCCAAGATATGCTGCACAAACAGACAAGAGATGTAAGCAGTTTCTTTTCAATCTTGATTATGTTTTCAGTTATTTTATTTTATAATGTCCTAAGGAGACAAAAATCTTTCTGAGAAAATGAAATTCATTAAGTTTGCTGGCCAGAAGGGAATATAAGTATTACCTTTGTAAAACACAAGCCACTTCATCCTGTTAACTCCATATCAATAGTGTGTTAATGTCCAATCATGGCAACCATTCCATAAACATCTAATGATTTTAAAAGTCAGAAAATGGAAAGAATAGAACAGAGAATGAAAAGAAATCTAGGCTTGTTTTGGAAACATTCTAAAGAGATTTAAGTTCCCAGAAAGATACAAAATGCTTTCATGATTTTTCCCTGCTAGTGTAGATATGTGAGACATATTCTCCTTTTCTACACCACGAGTAAAGACTTTTACATGGAAATAAGGCATTTTTACTGGCGTTGTAATCAGTATAGCTTCACATGAGCTATTTGGGGCTCTGCTTTCATGTCCTGGCATAGGTTTGAATAAAGGTTTAAGGTACTGAAGTTTTAAGAATGTTGTCCTGTTAATATGCAAACTTTTCAGCATTTATTCTACAAGCTGTACCATAGAAACAAGCTCTTTCTTTTCTTGCATTGCCTACTGTAAAATAAATATGTACAGACATGTATGTGTCTATGTGCAAACTAAATCCTAACTTGAAATGCTCAGCCATGAAGAATCACATTTCTTGCTTTCATAATGAAAAGTATAACATTCACATTTGACAAAAATTCATTGCAAATCAGTGCATACCCCTTCAAAATCACTGACTCTCTGTGGGATGTCAATCTTCTCTCAGCAGTGATTGACTGAGTAGTCAAATACACCTGACATGCTTTGGGGACTTAAATCCAATAACACTGAAATGGATAAGGCAATGATCTGGATGGTGACTTGAAGAATGGTGGATTTGTTAAATAGATCAAGCTCAGCAACAAGATTCATCTAACTCTCCCTCCCCTCACTTTTACAAGTGCTGACTTCCCTAACTTTTCTTCTCCAGTGACCCTTAACATGTTCAGATGTGATGCCTCCAGCAGGGCCTTAACCTGTATAATTTTCCACTACTATCACCCACATGTTTTCCACAGAGGGGTGTTTCTGATACAGATTTATCAATATCCAGACATCAGTATCAGAGCACAGTGTTTGCTTCTAGAAATATTCAAAAGAATTTCAATGTCCAAAAATTTTAGTAAACTGAAATCTTCTACCCTTAAAAGCTGACTAAGCCAAAAGAAAAAGGTGAAACGAGCTTAAAGGATCTGAGAATCCTATTCCTCCCCCATCCCTGTTCTTTTTCATTTCCCCTGGAAATACGATATTTGTTTTGGTACACACAGAATCTTTTTGAAAATCTGACTGATTGCATATTGAGCTTTGTGTGCAACCACTTTGATTTGAAAGAAACTGCATTTTCCAAAATAAAGCAAGGAGCGCTGAGAAGGGAGAGACACAGCTGTATGAAGCTCCATGTCCCAGCAGTGGGTGTGTCAGGTCCCCCCCACTCCTCCAGATGCTTGTTGCTTAGCTTCTGTGTTTTCAGCACAACTTTGGGGGAGTTTCTAGCTTATGGTTTCTGACTCTGCCTAGCAACATTTTAAAGATTTTTTTTCTGTCTGGAATTTTGTCTGTGAATCATTTCAAAGACCATATTTCTGGTGATACATGCTATCAGGCAGAATTAGCAAAATTTTGCCTGACGCAGGCAAACAATATTTGAGCTAGTTTGCGGCATCAGGAAGAACACCCACAAAGAAAGGGCCACTTTTTGTATCGTCTAAACTCTCCTTATCAACCTATAGGCAATTGGCACCTAGGCCTCTTGAGAATGGCATCCCACCTTTGTGGTGGGCACAGTGCCACCCTAGCAGATGGTCATGAGTGTTGGCATGCTGAGAATCAGTATGTGCATCACGTTTGAGTACAATAGGTCAGCCTCCCATCCAAGTATGTGGGAATGAGAGTGTCTGTGCTGGGCTTCTGTGCCAATGGTTAAAGGAATATACCATCATTAAGCTAGATGAAGAAGAAGATTAATTTTTTTTAAATTAAGTCATGTTCTCTATTGCCACTTGGGATCAGCATTTCTGCTGCAGTTCTCTGGTTGCTGGATCACTGAGAGAAAGCACAATGCATGTATGCATACATGCACACAGATAGCCCAGCCAGGGAGACACCTTCTTGTTTCAACAAAGATGTATTTTTGCCCTATTTGGTACCCCTGCTGAATGGCTCATCTAGGTACAAAAGCCAGATCCATAGAAGCTAGCATATAATTTGAGCTCAATAGATCCCTAAGAGCACTAGAGTATTTGGCACGAAATTTGCAATGGAGTCCTTGAAGGGCCTTTCTCATCCTGGAACCAATGGAGTCTAATTTTGATTCAGTAATGAAAAAAAGCACCTTGCTGACAAAACAGAATGGACCTGTTCAAGCTCCTTTTTTCAATCATATTTAGAAAGTTGCTGATAACAGTAGGCATGCTTTCTTTACTCTCTTCTACCAAAATAGTAAAAATTCTTCACAAGTAGTATGGAGGCTCAAGGCATTTAGACTGAATTGTTTTATAACAACCTCTTTTAGTGTAAAATGTGGTAGGAAATAAGACTGCCATTGTCTGTCAATGGCTTCTCTAGAGCAGGGCATAAACTAAGAGCAAGCCAGGAGCATCTGCTTCTCTAGAGAGATGATGACCACTCAGACTTATTGATGTTCTTTGCCCTTATGCATTTGGTACTACATCACAAGATGCACTGCAATTCATCAAATTTCTTCCTTATGTCACTGAATATTCTGTTTGTGCTTCCAAATTTCACTCTTATTGGAAATGTAGACCATTTAGTCCACATTGAATAGATATGTCTGCTGTCATCAATTTTAAGTAGACATATTGAAGATTTTTTTTTTCCTGGAGAGGGAACAAAACCACCTATATATTTTTATCAAATGTATAATGATTGTATGATATTTTAAAATTAGCTTTATGATGTCATCAGGAAGAATAATTATGAAACTTTTTTACTACCCTACTAGTTCTTGAGAAAAAGAGATACTGACTATAATGAATAAATGAGCAATTCGTGTGGAAGAGCCAGAGTTAAATTTCAAACTTTACCTCACTTGAAATCATTTGAGTTATTAAAAATAATCATTAACATCATCAGCTGAAATCAAATAAAGGACTCAAGTCCACTTCCAATATCTGAACTCCTTGAATATGTTCCCTGGAGGAAGCTTTCTTAATGAAAATTATCAAAATATTTTAGAATCAGAAGTATATTCTTGATTAAAGCCAACAATAATCAGGTATTATAAGAGTAAGCCAATTACATCTTACATAGGTAAATCAGTCCTTATCCTTGTATCATCAAAAAACTACCAATATTTCATAGCACCATTCTCAAAACTTCATACCCATGAGGGTTCAGAAGATTACCTAAGTTGTTCTCATCTTAAGTTTGAAAATTTCCCCTATATCTTCAAATTACCAATAACAGCTAGATAGCTCTCAGAATCACAGAATCATCAAGGTTTGGAAGAGATCTTAAAGGTCATCTAGTCCTCAACCTAGTACTGTTATATTCACCCCTAACTAATATCTCTAAGTGCCCCATCCAGACACTTCTTAATGTCTTCCAGACATAGTGACTCCAGCATGGAGGCCTGTGAGCCTACTGGGGAGAAGGCAACAGCAATTCCCTGGAGAGATCAACTTAGGCTCTGGCATTCCTCACAGCTCAGGGTGAGGAAAGAAGCTTCCCCCATGGTCCTGTGCTGCATTATGTTAATTTGTCCCAGTTCTGTCCTCCCCGTTGGCCTGTTGGTCTCCCTACCCCTTTTACCCTTATGTGTTCAAGTCCTAGTAAATTCTCAACTCCCTGTAATCCCTCTGGTTGTTTTGGTTTTTTTTTTTTTTTTTTCCTGTATTTATACTCTAGACTCTCCTTTGTCTTCCTTTTTGGCCCCTGGACTCTTTCGGTGTTGCCTGAAATAAAGCACGTTGGAGCTCCATGCCTGGACCCCCCCGTGTCTTCACTGCCGAGCTGCTGCATGCGTGTGTGTGTCTGTCTCAGGGGGTGTCTGAGTGTCTTGTGTGTCTGTGCTGGTGCTCTCATGGCTCCTACCTGTTTGCACAAGAGCTTCTTGGGGAAGGTTGCATCCGCCATGACCGCAGACTGCAACACTCCAGCACCTTCCTGGGCAACTCATTCCAAAGTCTAGCCATTCTTTCAGAGAATATTTTTTCTAAAATCTAATTTTTACTTCCCCTGGTGCAACATTTCCTCTCCTCCTTTCACTTGAGACATGGCAGAAGAGACCAACTCCCACCTGGCTACAACCTCCTTTCACAGAGCTGTAGAGAACAATAAGGTTCATAGCCTCATTTTCTCCAGACTAAATAACCCCAGCTCCCTCAGCCCCTCCTCACACAAGAGGTTTTCTAGGTCCTCCACCAGCTCCACTGCTTTTCTCTGGATGCACTGCAGCACCTCTCTGTCCTTTCTGAAGTGAGACACCCAAAACTGATCACAGAACTTGTGATGCAGCCTCAGCAGTGCTGAGTACAGAGGTACAATCACTTCCCTAGTCCTGCTGGTCACACTATTCTTGATACAGGCCAAAATGCCATTGGCATTCTTGGCTACCTGGACACACTGCTGGCTCGTATCCAGCTGGCTAACTACATCTGCTGCTCATCCTCCTCTGTCTACTTGGAGCAATGGGAACACAGTTCCTATGTGGCCTCCCATATTTCTCATAAGAAGGAAAAGAAGCAAGCATAGAAACTAATTGCCATTAACACCTACACTTATCTCTATGGTCTAACCACTTGATTATTAAAAGCTGCATAGGGATCCACAGTAAAGGAGAAGAAGTTTCTGAGTACATTCTGCCTGCATTCAGTGATAGGGAACTAATTATATTAAAAAAACCAAGAAACTATTACATAAAATTACATAAAGAAATAATTAACGTTCCAACTACAACTATTGTTTATAAGAATTTTACATATATAAATGCACATATAATTTATAACCATGTACATTAATATAATTTGATAAAGTAAAATAGTAATATATAGTATACCACACCATGATAATTAGAATGCTAACACATTCTAGATAGTCTTATAAAATGAACAAAATCACTAATTAACAAATTATTCAAACCATACAACAGCACTGAAACATCAAATCCTTCCTTGAGAAGCTGAGAAGAGAATTCTTTTTTGTGTGTTAATTATGCAATGGGCAGATTAACAAAATGAAAACTAAAAAGCTTTTACTACATCATTTACTTAAGTCTTTGTATTTCAGACTTTACACAAGTAAAGAGCTCCATCTGGAACTTAGTTTTAGTAGTGCTAACCATGCAGTAATTTTTTCACTATACAAAAATAAAAAGTAAAAGTAGAGTTAGGAGTATCACTACATTGTATCATATCAATGATTTGTTCCCAGTCTTTCAAAAATTGACTGAATATTAATTAATTTTTAAATAAATAAAATTATCATTTCAATTATGTTTTTAAGAGTATCTGCACTGGTTCAATACAAAGCTTGATATGCTTTCTTCTCTTTTGTTTAATATCTTCCCATACCTTTGCAAATAATTGTTTTGTTACTTACAATAAGCCAATAGAGAAGGAGATGACTAGTTTCACCATGTCTACTTGGGACAGTAAGTGACACACATCTCTGTGCTCTCCTGTGTCTTGAGAAAGAAAAGGAGAGGAGAATAAATTCATATGGCTGGACCTTCCTGTTACAAGTTAGGGCAGAACTTGGAAAAACGGGGGAAGTTATGACAGTCTCTCTTTAGTGTCCTCAACAAGATTGTGGAGGAAAACATCTTGCTGAAGTGAAAAGAGCAACAGTAATATATTAAATACCCTTTTTTAAAACACTTTGAAAACCACTGGAAAGGCAGACCTCACACCTAGAGGGCCATTGTGCAACAAAACTTATTTTACAGAATACAAGGAACCTGAAGCTTCTGAATTAGAAAGGACGATTCTCAAATATGACCATGACCATGGTATATTCTCCATAAATAGAAAGACAGATTCATCCTTGCATCAGTTTTCTGTTCATAATTTTATTTTACTATTTTGCAAAGAACCCCTGGATTGAATGAATCTGGCCTTTTCTACTGTCATTGGTGACTAAAAGAAAGATAATAAAACCATTTTTAAGCTAAGAATGTAAAAGTTGAAATTTTAGCAATGATAAAGGGGTTTACTTTATTTCACAGACAAAACCTTTATTACTACTTCATGTATTAAACTAAGTTATACCATATCTCTTTTACATCTGCTTAAGAAACATGTAAATCAACTTCCTATGTTAAGCAGCATAATAGTCAACATGCTTAGATTTCTGTGAGAATTTCCTACTCTCCATCCTTCCCCAGAACTGGACATCCTTTCTGCTAGGCAGTCCTCCAAAGACTTAAAACAGCTTGGAGAATGACAGAATAGTAGAATGCATTGTCAGAAAACATAGCAAATTTCATTAATAAATTATTAAGTTAATTAGTATATTTGTGTCCCTGGCTAATTTTTTTTTTTTCTCATTAAAGGTAATATCATACAACCTTCAGTTAAGCACATGACATTGTCATACTAGGTCCTGTAGTATGTGACCCCAGGGCTTTCACATTATGCATGAACAGGCACCCATGAATGACAGTGTCTCAGAGAAAGAAAAAAAGACATTTAGTTGTATTCCCACCGACCACTGCCAGTAACATGGCAACTTGACATGATGCTTGTGCTGGTTTTTGGCTGCAGTAGAGTTAATTTTCTGCATTACAGGATTCATAATCAAGTATATCAAAGAGTCAGCATTTTTTGTCTGTCACATTTTTCTTACATTTTTTCTGCTTCTGAAAGTTCTAATTCTCTTTCAAAGTGGTTTTGAAAATCTCAAAAAAGAGATTGTGAAATTTGAATTTTTTCATCAGAAACATTTTTACAAAAAATTCATGATACATCTTATCTGCCCTGCATGACAGTTAAATCTGGGGAGGATTCCACAATTAAGCACATTCTGCTGCAAACACATCTGACTGATTTAGAGATATCTTTATGTAGCTTAAGGCAATCTGGCTCAAACAGCAGGTAAACCAGAGAAGGTAAGTTCACCTATCATAGGCTAGCATAGTTCACCTATCATAGGCTAGCACCTCTCCCAGCAGCATGACAAAATGTTATTCCAGAGCTTAGCTTTCTAGACTCTACCTGAAATGTGGAGGTACTCTCAGGCTAAACAAGTGATACTCAAAGCCACAATGATAAATAAAATATAGGAATCTCACTGGCTAAGAAGATGTTCCACTCATCTCAGGAGAGTAAGCCAGAGCACATATGCATGCTCTACACTGAAAGGAGCTAGGTTTAGGTTGGATATCAGGAAGAAATTCTTTCCTGGGAGGGTAATGAGACACCAGAATAAGTTGTCCAGAAAAGTTGTTGACAACTCTTCCCTGGAAATGTTCAAGGCCAGGCTAGATGGGGCTGTAAGCAACCTGGTCCAGTGGAAGGTGTCCCTACCCATGGTAGTGGGGTTGGAACTAGATGATCTTTAAGGTTCCTTCCAACCCAAACCATTCAATGATTCTATGATGCCCAGCTCCCCGTGTCATTTCTGAAGAAAGGCACATGTGTTTACAAGGTTTGGTTTACAAGTTGCCTGGTTTACAAGGTAGGGCCTTATGCAAACTCAGTAGGAAACCAAAACCTAGGTGCAAGGCTATGGCTCAAAATTTTATTTCTGAGGCTTTCAAGAACAAGAGACCGTGGCCAACTGAGTAACAGCAGCCCTCAGAATTTCCCACCTGGCTAATACAAAATTATTGAAAAGTCTGTTTTTTTTATTGCAGCACAGCCTATCTTTTTGCTAAAAGTCATACCTATAAGTCAGTGAAATTGTGTTTCAAATCCCTTGGCAGCCTTTGAGAGGTTCAGGTGTAAATCTTCATCTCCAGAAGGAAGACTCCATGCAGCACAGAAGACACCTCAGCAGCTGAGCTACCTGGCTGGGGCAGGCAGCCTTTCAGAAGCTGCAGTCTGGCTCTGCAAGGCAGCAGTGGTCCTTTGTGGTCTCTAATGGTGCCCATCTGAGCAGAAGTCAAGGGCCTTTTCTCACAGTCTGGTCTTGTTTTTCTCTTTGTTTGTTTTTCACCTAAACCATTGAATGTAACAAGGCATAAATAGTCCAGGGAACACAGATCAAAACCCAGATCTCACATACACCATGCCAGCATCCTTAATCAATAAGATAAAGATTTGCTGTCCCACTTATCTGTTTTCATTCTGGCCATCAGAGTTAGGCAGTGATGGAAAGTAGACTCTGACTCCCTCTCTTGAATTTAGGTATCTATGTTTTATCAGACTAAGTAGCCTTGTCTGTACAAATGTCATTAACCATTCATTGGGAGCTGGGATTTCTGTATGTGCCAGTGACACATACTGGCACCCCTGAAAACTGTCTGGCTTCTGGGGGCTTCTAGAACACCTGCCTGGTTCCCAGTGTAGGCAAAAGCAAATCTAACTTCCAAGGGCAAGATCATTTATATGGAAAGAGTGAGGAATGAAAATCCACTGGGAATTTGTAGTCAATCCTCCTACTTCCATGAAATTATTGTGGAATTTATTCAAGTGACCAAGTCTGTTTTGTTTTAAACCTATGTACTTTATCTAAAGGAAAACATTCATTATTCAGCACTTTTACACTATTTTTTCTGTCTTCCTCTCAAACACATTAACATTATTGTGAAGACTGGAATACAAATAGGTGAGGGTAGTACACTGAACAATCTGCAGTATTGTGGCCTGGTTTAGATCTCATCTGGTAAGTATGTATTAGGAGTAATACTTCAGAAGTCCAAGAAGTTAAACTGACCAAAACTGGTACAAGGCCTTTGGTTGGAGATTTCTTACATATGAAATTACAATTGTGGTCCTCTGGCTGGTTTACAAAAGTGTTGTGCATTAAGAAGAGTTCAAAAATTTATGAAGTCAGTGGCTGCCATATAAAGAGTTCAGTCATCAGGGTGAAAGCAACCTGACATTGTCTAATAACAAAGTTAAAATTTCCCTGTATTTTAATGTCCTCTTCCTGAGCCCTTTGAAAAGAGTCATAATTTATCAGATCCAAGGTAATTAATAAATCAAAGTGAAGATGGAGAGTATGACCCAGGGCATGAGCCTCTTGCAACTATTCCCACTATTGTTCGTGCCAGGCACCTCTAACCCCTCAGCTGGAGTCCCAAGAGCTCAGCTAGATACCTAACCTCTCAGAGCCATTTACATGAAAAATTAGGCACCACCAAAACATATCTTTAACAAAATCATATAGTGAAGGGAAGCTTCCTAAGGAGCTGGGAATCTCCTATGTCTAGCTAATAGGAAATGTCAATCATGTCTGCAATCCCTTCTCTCTCCTCTGGAATTTTGATTTTCTCATCTGAGCTGTGAGCAGACAGATACTCCTTTCACACTTGGGACCCTCAGTCCCAAATGCTCTCCTGAAGGAAGCTTTACCAATTGCTCTTTGTGCAGAGCTCATTGTTTTATTTCAAAAATAAATCCAATACAGGAGCCACATGTAATAGCTCGGTGGTTAGAAGCACTCCCTGAGGAAAGTGAAGGGGGACCCTGCTCTCTTCAGCCTGAGGGGGCATCAAATTAGCAGCTCCAGCCACGGAGCCCAAGGGGTGTCTCCTTCCTCCTGCTCCCCTGAGCAGCATGTGGCTGGTGGAAAAGCCAGAGCAGCTTCTGGAGGCAGCACTGACTGCAGCAATGAAGTGGTGACTGGCCATGATTTGTACTGCCTTTTTGTTTTGCTTCCTCACAAGGAGAATTTATACTACTACACCATTGTCATGCTGTCCTACTCTCTAGCGAGAACTCCTGTAAAAATATTTCCTATAGCAATAGTCAAACCTGATTCACCCACTAGTATTGTGGAGAAAAATGCAAAAAAGGTAGCAATCTTCAAGATTTCTCAAGTAATTCTATTTATCTGCTGTATATTAACTCCTGCAAAGACTGGTCTAACTACATTTCATCATATTCTCTAAATTCATTTGTTATGCATTATGTCACATCAAAGGTCACAGTAACTTTTTTCCTACTCAAGAACAGTAGAGTCTAATATCAAATATTTTTTTTCAAAGAAAAAGCAGATAATTAGTGGATAGGATAAGCAGAAGTTTTATCTCTAGAGAATTCACTCCTCACAGATCTCTAATTAAAGCAGAAGAAATTGCATGATGTGCATATGCTGTTAAGCGTTAGCACAAGCAAACCTTGAAGAGGGCTGGTACAAAGTGATATAGGATATTTTACTTGCTTGTTTCTTAACAGTTCATGCAGACAAGACCTCTACTTTTGCTTCAGCTGCTAATCAGCTTGTCTGAGTACTGGATTTTTTTTTGTTGTTGGCATTATTGATAATTATTTGCATTGCCCTGGTACTTAGGAGACTTATTTACAAGCTGAAATTATGCTACTCCTGCCAAAAAAGCAGGCTCTGCTTCAGCAAGATTGCAATTTAAGGATATGCCTATACTATGCAGGAGACTACTGCTCATGATAAAGTCATCTCATTTAAAGATATTTCAGAGATTTTCTTTCTATTCTGCAGCTAGCTCCATAAATATTATGGAGATGGTATGATAAGAGGCAACAGATACAGACATATGGGGAAATACAAGGGAAAAATGAGGCGATATTGGTCACTAAGATTGATAGAGGTCAAAGCACATTCACATCATAATTGCTGTCAGCCGTTCACTAAAATTTATGGTCCCAAAGACGAAGGTTTTAAGGAGGGTATGAAAAGAGGATGATAAAGTAGCTGTGTATACAGTAACAGGAAGCTTTTCCCCAGGATGAAGAGCAGGGGGAGAGGAAGTTCAGAGGTGACTGAAGATAAAACCAGTGAATAGTGAAGACTCAGGTGTGAATAGGAAGGATATCGATGGTGGAGACAAGGTCTGGAGAAACTTAATGATGAAAGCAACAAATTTCATAACAAATGTGTTTAAAAAAGCAGAAAAAGGAAAAAAAAATCAATCCTTTAAAGGATTGAAAAAGAAGGTAAATAAATTATTGTAACAGCATTTTACATGAGACCAGACTCTTGTAAAACTCAGACTAAGACATCCTACAGTACTACATTGTTTGTAGTTACTAAATACCCACAAAATTTAGATTCATGGTGACCTTAAAATTGTATTAAGCCAGTGGCTGAAGCTATATCTACAGACAGAACAGTGAGATTGGCAGCTCAAGAAGATAATTCATCTTCTACTCTAAGAGAGCTCATGTGAATCTCCTTTTGACTAATAGACACAATCAAAATCTTTCTAAACACATTTTCAAATGACTTTGTTGAGTTACTTTTTTCATTCCATTTTTTTATGCACTGTCTCAGTTACATCCAGTCTTCCTGTCTCTTCCTGTTCTCTAAAGGTTATGAAGTTAATTTATCAAAGTGGTTTTAAACATGAAGTGGTAATGAATATTTACACACGCTATGTCTGTCTTTGATGAGATAAAATGTGAGGATTTATTAAACAATTTTCCAATTAAAGATAGTCTACAAAGAACAAAAGATACATCATTAGGCAGAGTAAAGCAGCACAAGTGGAGCTGTTAAAAGCTTATGAATTTAGGGAGTATTGACCTGTAATAATACACTACTTCTTAAAAATCAGCACTGTTTTCTCAGACACTGTTAACTTTTGGTATGCATTACCTTTTCTAGGATTCTTAGTAGGTTTGTACCCCATGATGCAAATTCCTTTGGAGGTTTCCATCCTAACATCTGTTGTAACCTGTGGATAGGTTTTCACATAAAAATGTACTTTCTTGCAGATCTGTAAGATATAGCATGCCACAGGAGGACAAGTTGAAAAAATGATATTATTTTACCTGTGTTTGGGAAGAAGGGTGTTTTCTTTTGGTGGTGGTCATCATCATGTACAGAGATGTCAAAAGCTGAATAAACAGTTTAACTTCCAAACAACTTGTTTTACTGGCCACACAAATCTAGGGAAAAGTGTTTTTAAGTCCTACATTTTGTCTGGTTTATATTGAGCAATTCTCACATACACAGAAATATATAGGACTCTTCAGTTCTCCCACTTGTAAGAAAACCTAAGTAATGTCAGTATTCCTGAAAACCAGTGGGCAAATTCACAGAACCACTGCCAAGTTGAATAGCTTTTTGAATATTTGTCCTTTTTTTGTTGCATGGGTCCTGAATGTAAAGGGTCTGTCATTTCTCTACATAACTACATTATATTCAGTTCAGCTGCTGGTAGGAATAGAAGAAAAGAGAGTCTCTTTGAACTACAGATTACACTCATGTTCAAGAAAATGTTTATGTTACACAATTATCAGATCAGATTTACCTTGATCTAAAACATTTTCATAACATTTATCAAATGACAAAAAAATAATTTTGTCCTTGTCTTCTTTCAAATCCAGCAGTATTCTTATTATAAGAGGGCTGTAAGTGCAAGTTCAAATTCCCAAACCTTTGAAATAAATCCAACAAGTACAGTGAAAATTACTTATTTTTTAAACATCTCTAACACACTTATACAAGGGCTGATAGACATCTGTATATTTTAGTGTTAGGAGGGGGGGCAAAGCCCCAAATTTGCTAATCAAATAAAATAAGCACTAAATATAATCAGACTAGATTCAGGTTCAGCTTACCTACAGGCACTTAAAATATCAAGACATGTTACCTCATACAGGAGAGTTCTTGCTGGTGGGTAATCTGCCACCCACGTGTGAAGGCACAAGAACAGACACGGCTGAGGGGTTACTAGGCATTGACAACATATTGCACGTTGCTGCTCTAACTCAACCCCAATAAAGCAGTATTATGTTTTTTATACTTCAGGGACAATCTCAAGACATGCTGTGTTTTCTCAGAAGATAATATGGCATGTCAAAAGGGAAGATCAACTGTGTTAAAATGGAGCAAGAATTTTTTCAGCAAAATGAACACCCTCCAATTAGAATTTTTCTAAAATCAGCTGTTAGGATTTTGTCCTCTTTTCTTTCACCTGCCTCATTTCAGCCAAAAAAGGCAAAATCTCAGTGCCAGCTTTGCACACACTGTCTGCAGCTGATGCAAATGAAACTAGTTATTAGCTTTGGATAAAGGAAATATATCTTAACAAATAAGGTTTTTTGTCAACTGTGTATAAAAGCTTTGATAAATATTCACAACTGAGCTTGAATCTACACTATTCTGCTAAAGCTTATGTGGTAGAGCACAAAGTGAGGTTAAATTTTTTAAGGAGTAATTTATAGTAGAATGAACAATTGATGTGATTTTACCTTCCAAAATATGAGGGTGATATCGGACTTTTGACTTCATGTGGCCAAAAAGAGCAAGATTGTTTCTACTGCTCTTGTCAGTGAGATGCCAGTTGTCAGCCTATGTTTGAATTAAAGTAGTTATTAGTGCATAGATCCTAAAATGAATTGCTGCATTCAGAAATCTCTTATTGAGCAGGATTGATCCTTGCCGTAGGTTGAATCAAACAAAATTTACATTCAGCCACGATTCAGTAACATTTTGACATTTCAGACAGAACATGTCCAGTCTGGTGAAATCTCAGCTAGGGCTTAGAGCCTGGTCCATGATGGTAGAGATTGTTGGCATCTTGAGTCAGGCAGCCTTCTGAAATCTGTTACAGGATAGCTTTTCATCTGTGGGATAATTTCAGGTTGCATCTATCATTGCAAGTTTTTACAGTAAATCCTCAAAATATTTCACTTCCACTTTCTTTAATAAATTGCCTTTAATTCATTAATATACTTAAGAATTAATAAATGCAAACATCATTTATATTATTAATGATAATTAATTAATCTATTAAGTCCTAAACAGGTATAGTAGTAAAAATGTGAATAATGCAGAAAATAGTTAATGGAAATTAATTTGCAGTTTTTCATAAATATTAAACAAATGGGAATCATAACACATTTTAGAAAAAATATTGGCAGGTAAATTCAAGAGGGGATTGCCTGCAACTTTATTCACTTCTGGCATTTTGGAAATTGTCTCTACTAATTATGTCACAATCTTTCAGGTTCTCCATGGAGATCTTAGTTGGCAGCAGAAAGATAAATATGTACCAGATAATATTATTCTAAATTAAAACTGCTGTCATTGTAATTGAAGGAAATGTGAACACAGGCAAATTCAGCTCCCTGAAATTCAGAGCCATCACCTATTCAAGTCAATGGGTCAGCATTAATTTTAATTTAAGCTTCTATTGCAGTACATAATGAAATTTAAAAAATCAACATAGAAAAAGAATATATGGTTAAAGTTTGAAATCCATGAAGATATATGCATCAGTCCACTCCCACACAATCTCTGCTGCCCCTCCCTACTCTGTCCATTCTCTTCCTAGAGAATATATTCACTTCTGCTTTCAGTGCCATTACCCTGGCAACTGGATGGTCTTTAGTCCAGGTGGTACATAGTCCCACCCCAGACACATTTGCACCAGAGTTCAGATCAGTCCATACCAATTGTTGACATGATTCAATCTCAGGAGTTGCTGAACAGAAGCTGACATCCCACAGCACCTTGGGGGAACTTAAGAACTCTTTTCTACCTTTTGCTCTTACAGATTCACATACACCTTCTACTCTCATTTTGAGAGAAAAATGTGATAATCAGGTCAGTTAACCTGAAATTGATTGATTGTGAGACTAGCTCTTGGAAAACATTACCTCTTCTAGTCATCACTACCTTGTTCGAGAAATCCAGCTCATATCTAAAAAGAGTACAAGGAGGTTGAATCCAGAACTTGGTCCCAGCTGAATGGGATGAATGTTGGTTGGTGAATTTATATGTACAAATGTATGACTGGGGAGTTTGAGGGGTGGTGTTGATGTTCATTTCTTAACACACAACAAGGATCCTTTGCCATAAGAACAGGAATAAGGCTCAGCTCAAATCATCTTAATACAGCAATATTTGTCTCTAATATTTGTCTCTGATTTCTAGTTCTGACACAGACGTCCAGTGGGAGCATGGACAAATTCATGGACCAGACTCTGCCTCAGTAGCCTGTTTTTAGACCAGAGGCTGTTTTTCCTTGCTTCTGAAGGAGTAAATCTTTCAGTTATGGTATAGCTGTAGGAGAGCCAAAGGAGATAGATATCCCACATTTACTTTTCAGAGCAAAATAAATTAGCCAGGATGAAATTTGCAGATAGAACAGAATCATTTAGGTTGGAAAAGATCTCTGAGGTCACAGAATCTACCAACCCAGCACTGCCATGTCCACCACCAAACCACATCCTCAAGTGCCACATCTACACATCTTCTAAATTCCTCCAGGGTTGGTGACTCAGCCACTTCCCTGGGCAGCCTGTTCCAATGCTGGAAAACCATTTCAGTGTTGCAGCTGGAGTGATCTTAATTCCTTCTTTAGGGGTAACTCAGTGTTGTCTACTTAGTGCTTTACATTCACCAGTTGTTGCACAGGCTGCACAATTGCTCACATTGCTGCACAGGCTGTAGAACCAGCAAACCTATCCTGCTAACAGCTTACCTCTGGCTGGATGTTTGCTTGTTTCCAGCATATACAACACCCATGTGTTTACATTGCTTCTTCAGAGAGGACCCACCCCCAGGCAGCAACAGTGCAGCCAAATCCATTGAGTTCAATGGAAGTATTGCTGTTTAGGTCAGCAAACACAGGGTCAGACTCTCTTACATTCAAATGAACAATTAACAAGCAAAGAATAAACTGACACATGCTCCTGAAGGTTTCAAGAAGAATGAGGAAGCATCTCTTACAGCTCAATTATTAAAGGTTAAAAGCTTAGGACACCTGATTATAGGACTTCTAAGCCTCATTGATCTAGGACATACTTGCACATTAAGCAATGAGAAATATTTTAAATAAACAATGAGAAATATTTTAATTGATATCTCGATTAGCCATGAAGTGTAAGGCTGAGCCAGTTGGGCGCTGAGCACTGTCCAGGCTGAAAATCAGAAGTTATCTCTAATTTAACAGGACTTGGGGTCTTTTTTTTTGTCCTGCATTTTACTTGCACATGCTGTGTTTATTCCTATCTGCCAAAAGTCTTAGCTCCTCTGCTGACTAGCAGCTAGATCTCAACATTCACCATTCCAAACTCAGACAATGCAAAATCAATTTTGCAATCAACATTTGCCAAGACACAGGATATGTTTGTGTCAGCTTTTTAAGTTACCTTCCCCCCCCCCCCCCTCCCATTGCCCTGTTTGCAACAGTGAGTGGCTCAGCATATTTTTAAGGTAGAAGAGTTTTTTCACTTTGTGTTAGTACAATATCTTTGATGCAGATATCTTCAAAGGTTTTACAACCATGCAGTAACCTTACTGCATATCATGGGGGTTGTATATTTGTCTATCTATATAGCTAAATTTACACCCATTATGTAAAATCCATATAGCACATACACACATATGTACATATGTAAAATAATACAAGTATTAGAACACATTATGTATTATATGATCATACAATGCTACATGTGGTTGCCAGCTAGACATATGTATTCCCTCAAGGAAATTATGGAGTTAGATATTTAGGTGGTTGTAAAATATGTGAACATTTCTGAGTCAAAGATCCTGCATATACGAAATCATTGTATATACAATCATCATTGTCTCTACTCATGTCTGGATGAACTATAGCACATAGCAAATTCTCAATCATTCAACAAATCCTGAGCACAATTGGGAATAGGCAACCCTACCCATGAGATGTAATTTATTTTCAGTGCTGTGTATTGAGAGATGGAAGACATTAGAGTACTGATGTACCAGTGCTAAACAAAACAGCATTTCTTTCTTCCCTGACTTCCTCATTTTTTGGCAGAAGCAATCTTATTTTTGAACATTTATATTCTTCTTGTAATATAGTGCTTCAAAACAAGAGTGTCAGAAAGTTAAAGTGCAGGAAGATCAATGAAGCTTTTTAAATGGTATCTAAAAATGTGATAAATCTTTCTTCTAGTTTCTTCTATAATAAGCACAATGTTTAGCAAAGTAGTTAAAGCAATTTTGGACTCCTGTAAATCTGACTTAAGCTGTTCTAGCATTAATATGGAGAGGAACCTTGAAGAATTAGAAGGAATTTTTTTAGCAACTTTGGCTGTAACTGATTTACTCTCAACCAATAAACATGTTCTAAGGCATTCTAATTACCTTGTTCAAGGTATTTCTCTTTTGTCTGATTAAACCACAGGTAAGAAAATATATAATTAAAACAGTTCTGGCCTATGATTCATAATCAATATTTAGTAGGGTAGCACAGAGATTTCTAAGGCTAAGTCAGAGACACATGATGCTTTCTCAAAAGAATGTAAGTTCACACTAAAAGAAAAAAGTATTATCACCTGTTGGTGACTAGGGAATTACCAATCCTCTGTGTTACTTGCTCCTCTCAGTGTTAATACCATAGTTTTCCAGCAGTCTTTTGGTCGCTGCATGCACAGATGTTCCTAAGTACAGTTAAATTAACACGACTTGCAGTCCATGTCACATGGTCTCCATAGCATCAAATCACTTAAGCAGTATGAATTGGTTAACATATTTTATGACTGAGCCATATTAATGAGCATTAAGCCTATTTTAACAAAATGAAAGAGAACCAGCCCAACATGTTAGATTTAGTAGGTGACTTGGAAAACTAAATGGTTTTTTTCTGCTTGAAAATAAGAGTCATCTGTTTTTTTGTTACTGTGTGAATATGAATATTCTGATGAAACTGGTGTAGCTGTTGCTTTCTGTTGCTCCCTGTTACTCAGTGTTTTCAGAGCTTGGGAACAGATGGTGCACCACCTGACTGCACACTCTAATGTAAGATTCATTGTGCTTCGCAGGAAATCAAAGATCAAGCAACATTGCAGAAGGTGAAGCAGCACCTCAGCAACCAGCAGCACAGTATGATATAGTCAAGTGGTGGAGCAAGAAAGCAGAATGAGAGAAGGAGAGAGGTAAAGAGAGACATAATAGAAGAAAGAATCCTTTTATTTTCTGCTTTTTTTTTTGCTTTATTTTCTTCTTTCTTTTCAATCTCTGATCTATTCTTTGGAAAAGGACCATGTGATTTCAAATGAGCAACTTTAATACTTAGGTTGTCAAAAGTTCAGACCTGCCGAGCACGATATGAATGCTTAGAAGCAAGAGAGTTGTTTGATTTGGTTGTTGGCTTCCATTTCACTGCAACAAATGCCTGTTTACAACATTAACAGCTTTAGAAATATTTAAAAGTTCATTCCAAATTTCAGAGGGTCTTATGGCTGTAAAGAAATATAGGTATTAGTTACCTGCCTCTCTTCATGTGCTACCCATTCTTCCCTCCCTTTGCTGTGACTTTCTATGCCTCGACTTAAGCCTGGGCCACTCCTTTGGGGAAATCCAGAGTTCGCAGATAAGTTGTTGCATGCCTAGGCTGTGTGATACCAACAATTATACACATATTCAGAAACTAAAAACCCTGTCTAGACCAGATGGCATTTTCAGGTATCCAGGACGGCACCATGGAGAACACACACTACCTTACACTCATAAGAGGCAGGTAACTATCTGAAAGGATCATCCCCTACTTTCTCATTACTCAAATACAGAAATTTGCGTAAGTCTGTATCCTTAAATATATGTCCCATCCCAGCATCTAGGCCTGACCTAAATCTAAGTGAAGTCAATAGGAAAACTGCTTTCTGATCAATTTGAAGCTCACCAGAACAAGCCTTGCACTAAAATACTATAGGGCTGTCTGTCTGAAATATGCAAATAGTGAAGCAAAATACATGACTGAAGCCTTTACCATGGTGAAGAAAGTAAGGAAAGTCAAGGATCACCTAAAAAGAAGAACCAGGGGAGGGTACACAGCAAAGAAAACATTCACTCGGTCCTCAAACCTGTGTATGTCCAGCTTGCATCTGGGTATCTAATGTTCAATGAATTAAAAGTGAGGTGGCCCTTGAGGATCTGATCAAAAAGATCAGCAAAATTACCAAAGCCATTGATAAATACAAAAACTATGTTGGTATTACAGAGCTCTGATTCTATAAAGAAGATCAGATCTAGCCATAAATATCCAGCAGCAGACTAGAGCATGACTGCACTGCCTCTTTGGCTTATGCTGAGTTTCAAGAAAAACAGACTGGTACCTGTCACTTAGAAAGTTTAGAGTCTATCTTGTTAGTTTTCACTTTTAACCTTTCCAGTAAGAGAGTTCTGAATCTTGTAAAGTCCCTGATCCTCATCCTTAGCACAACCAAGGAAGGAGGTAAATAATTTTGTTTATAGAGGCTTAAGATAGATCTACTCTAAGACTTACAGTGTCTGGATACTGGTAAGAAGTTCAAAACCAAAATAAAAAAATCTGATTATCTCACAGGGAGAAAATTTGTGTGAAACTCAGTACATTGCAGTACCCAGATGAACAGAAGTTACACTAGTCTCAAAGAGCGTGAAACCTCACAGAACACAAGGAGCTGCAAACAGCACATCATTCACTGCATCAGTGCTTCACTGTGCTGCACAGACAAATGATAAGACCAAATCTTACACTCCTCCTATGGCATTCACTTTTGAAACCACTTGATTGCCTCTACATATATGCTTTCCAGTGACATGTGCCAGCTTTACTGCATACTCTTCTTTTACATTTCTAACAGACGCTATATTTATAGGAATGATGCATAAAGTGATGCTTTTGCTCCAGCTAGAGCAGTGCAACAGGGAACTGAGCACAGCTGATGTGCTGCCAGTTTCAGTTCACTGCAGTGAGGCTGTATCTGAGAGGATTACAGCGGTGTAGCTAGAGAGATTAGTTTAGTTATCCTACCAATTTTCTTTATATGAACAAGGTGGTACCTAGTCCCCTTGGTCAGGCACACAGTGAACAACAGCTTTGATGTTAAAGCCTCAGGATTTATAAAGTATCTAGTACAGGGGGGATGCAAACATAGTTGTGCTATCAGGATGCTAATCATAATAAGAAATTTCATTGGTTTCATAGGTTTAAAATGCCCCCTTTACTCTTAAGCATAATAATAACAATAGAAGTTACAAATTTTAGTTATCAGGTTTTTTTTCTGAAATCTTGATATAAAAGACAGCTTAAAGCAAATCCTTATTTGCAGATGGATTATTGTTCTTTGACATAAAGAAACTGAAACAATATTTTTGTGCAAACACAGCAGGCTTGAAACTCTGCATGTAGAATCAATTCAATATTACAAGTATACATTACCTTACTGTAATCTTTATTTTCTCTCTCTCTTTTTTTTTTTTTTTTTTTTACTTCAGGCAATTATAGTGTAAGCTTTGCAAGTAATCCTTCACAAATCACTGCCCATGTAGGTCTCTACATTGAAAAGTGATGTGGTTGGAATAATGGTATTTCTATAAAGAAATAACACGCAGGAAAAAAAATTGAATATACATGGCACTAGGGAAGAGATATCTAAATTTTTTTTGGTACAATCCAAAGCAGCTGAAATACAAAATTCAACAATCTCTTCAATCTAATCAATTTTATATTCTTACAATATTTGCTCACATTAGTAATACAATTTGTTACTTCGGAAGACTCTGCAGTCACTTGGTTTGACCCTTGTAGCTGAGCATGACACAGAATGAGAAAAGATACTTTAGCTTCAATTTGTCCATGATATTTGAAGAAAAATACTTGAACTCTTACAACAAAAACCTAAGGGTATTAACCAAAGAAGATAGTAAGTTTGAATAGAAAAGATCTAGCTATCAATATGATTACCATTGTTATTTATACTGTGTTCTACCCTATTCTGCAATTACAATTGACTGTTTTAAAATTCAGTAGAGATATCTCAATATTTTTCTTACTTAGATGACAGAGGCACTTTGTGGACTGAGAGATGAATCAGCTCTTCACCAATGAGGGGAATAAACTGCACTTCATATTTTTCTATAGCTTTTTTTCAATTCTCCACCTTATGTAATTTGTGGCTGTTAAGTCATACTCGAACACAAACTACAATAATCCTGTCTACTCCTCATCTCTCCCCTGGCCCTACAGTGTCAATCCCTCCTTGTCACCCATGCTGGCATTTCTGTGATTTGGCACTGAGCTAGTTCATGGAGCTGAGTCAGCAGAAGATCATTTTCTTTTTAAAGGCTGGGGAAGAGAGGCAGAGCTGTGACTTTGGCTGGTTGTGCACCACTGTAAAATAATGCTTTGAGGGATGGGGCAAATACATGCTCACACCAAAGCTCTTGAGTCCACTTGTGAGTTTTTAGTGATGTTGGTGTACAGCCTGCTCCTTCAGTAACACATACAAAGGAGAATGAGTGGACCACTTCTAGAAACTCAAAAGTGTTCATTCTTGGAGATATTCAAAAAGTGTCTGGACACAGTCCTGGGCAACTGGTTCCAGGGGGTCCCACTTGAGTGGGGGGTTTGAGCCAAATGACCTCCATGGGTCCATTCCAACCTCAGACATTCTGATCATGTGAAAATTATTCAGACTGATACTGATCTGTTTTTTCCCAAATGTGGTGCTCATGGCATCTTGCTCCATTCCAGCTATATGTCTGAGCTCTATAGGCATTCTATTGGGATGCCTTTGAATCAGTAGACACTTTTTAACCAGCATCATTGAAAACCTAGGTAGACAGTATCTTAAAGATTGAGTCATGGGTCTTGAATCAACTTCCTAAAACCCCAGAATTTAGACAATTACTGTGTAAGCCTGAACTGTTCATAACCAATCTCAGCTTTCAGAGGAAATTAATTTACTTTTTCCCCTTTTACCAGGAATGTGTTACTTACCACTGCAAAGAAATTTGCACATACCAGCTTTGGCATGAATACAGAAAGGGCTGGGCTTTTCAGGAAGAAGCTGGGAAATTGTCACAAGCAAGGCTACATATTAAGGCCATACTTGTCCTTCTGCATCACTTTTCCTAGTACACACAGTAACTCTGAAGCACAGGGTTAATAGATTCCACTTTTTAAAAATCCAAACTGTACGTTAACAATAAAGTAAAAGCCATCAATATAACTAAAGGGGGTCTTTCTTGCACAGCTATGTAGCAAATATTTACTCTAACTTGGTGCTGGAGAACTGACTTTTTTTATACAGTTCTTTCTTCAGGTACCTCTGCACCCCTGTGCTCTGTACAATCAAAATAGTGAAGAATTTACAATGAGAGGACTCCAGAAGTTTTATTAAGATATAGCATCTGATTCTCTTCATCTAAAAATATTAGTTCCTCACTTGAACTACACAGCTAAAAGTAAGCATGAGTGGATCAAAATCCAGATCTGTATTTCCCAGAGTCTTCAAAAAATTATATTTTTTGTAATAGAAAAGTGGAAATTCTTCTCAAAATGGCTTCTTTGGGAACAAAAATACTCCCCCAAAGACCAAACAAGTTAACAAACAAAAAACAAAAACCATTATTGCAGTCATGTCTCTCTGCTTATTGGATAATTTGCAGAACAATAGCTTGATCAACCACAACAATGCCTTCTTCCTCAGTCAATTATTACCTTTTTATTCCTAATGTCATTAAAAATACTGGAAACTCCTGAATTTTCATATTCCTTTACCTATAAGAACTTCCACTTGCACTCCTCCCTTCTACTATTTTATCCTCTCCATCCAGTCAGCTATTGACTGCTTTTTTGTTCACTTTCCTTGGCCTACCCACCTGTCCTGCATGACTTCCAGAGATTTCCTATCTTCTTTCATACATAACTCATCATCCACACCCTATTTGTCTTTCTCAGTCAAATATTATCTCACTCCAAATATTTGTATTTCACTCTATCAAGACCAAAGAGACTTTCTGTCATCCTGGCCAAACCCAGACAACAACAGTAACCACACACCACTACTCTCATTCAAAGGCTGGGTTGAGCCTGTCGGTCTCCACCCCTGCTACATGTCACCATCCAAGTTACCTCTCTTGTCCACACCATATCTGTTCCTGTCAGGTTTCATCAGCTCACTGTAGCCATTACTTCTTCCTTCCCAAAACATCAACCAAACAGTGGACACACAGCTTCAGGATTGGTTTTATCAGTCCCCCAAAGGACTGGGTGAGCAGCACTCTCTACCTCCTTAGAGAAAGTTGTGATCCTGAGCGCTCCTGGTGATGCTGCAGTTGTGTTGATCTTCATACTAAAATGCAAATGCTACATGGAACCACATTGCTAGATACTGGCATATCCCTCATTCAAGGATCACACAGTCTCTATTGCTTGAACCAGAACTAGGACCAGCAGAATTTTAGAAGACGCTTCTCTGCATTTATTTATTTATTTCACGCATTTTGCAAATGTTACTGTTTCTCCTCTACATTTTCCCTCCCAGGGAGATTTCTTCCTGGTAATTGAATACAAAGACTGACAGCCAGCAAAAGGCAGACCAATGTTTCAGGAGGGCTCTGGAATATACCTAATGTAGCTGCATATGAATGTACACAGACAGGCCTCAAAACCAGAAGATGGGAAACACAAAGGAGTTGCTAGGTTCCCTGACTCAATATTTCTCTACAGACAGCTTGAAAGCCCTGTCTTTGTGAAGGTGAGGAGTGTGAGGCTCTGAATTTTATCCAAATAGAATTAATAGCAATCACAATAACAAAAAGGGTAAAGAAATTAATACTTCACCTCTTTGAAAAATGGGAACTTCTTCAGGGTATATCCAGATGTTAGATTCTGATTCCAGCTTCTTCTCTTTCTGCCACATTAACAGCTTGTGCAATTTTATATTACTCAAGAACAAAATTGTTCCACAAGGAACTCCTGCTTCATGATCTCCAAGACATGGCAGTGCTACAAGCCTGATTTGCATTCAGATTTCAGACAGACTGTTGAACTATAGGGAATGGATATTATAACACAAGCCTATAGGTCATGACGACTTCTTGCTGATGTTGCCGTTATTTTAAAAGTCATTTTCATGCTGTCCTTGAAAGTTAAAAGCAGATCATACTAACAAAGAAGTCATTTTCCTGGAATCTTTAGGGCTGTGAAAATCGTGATTTGGGCCTTGAATTTTCTTATGTTGTCACTTTGTTCTCAGAGCAGAGACCTTGCCAACTTTGCTTCTTGGAGAATACTGAAGTAAAACAGCTGAACATCAGAAACTGCTCATGATGATCTTGTCACTTGAGTTCAACAGCAGGGGCCCCACACTTGGTAATCATTACCACTGCCTAATCTACTGCATGTTTTCTTAGTCAGTAGAGATTACAGCAATGATACTTCAGACATCTATTGGGAATAGAGCTAAAATGGAATCATGAAAATTATGTGTAAAAATAAGAATGTATAATATAAACAATGTTACTTTGCTGAATGTTGGCCTAATAAAAATGCTGCTTGTTGCTATGCTGGAGTCCTACCTTTGGGAATTGACTGCAGACTCTAACAACAAAGCATAGAGACTATGGGCTTTTGAGGCTTCTATAAATTTAGAAACTCATTGAGAACACTTGTCCACACAGGGGGAAGTTTTCTAAGTTACGTGCTTGGGATTAGGCTGCGTGATTGCCAGCAATGTTAATGGGAGTTATTCTTGCCTCTGAAAATATCAGTCTAACTCCGTAATAAAGTAATTTCCTCCACTATTGGTTTAAGAGCTCTGTGCCAAATTTCTGACCTCAGTTACTTATTTGAAATCCAAGGCTGTTTTCTGGATTGCGTTGTAATGAATCAGTGCCTGCAGGCAAGAGAAGCAATTGCTCAATAAAATTCAGAGACTACAAGTACATCTAGGACTAATATCATCTGCTTCTAATACATATTTTTGTTCCACTATACTCCACGAATAAACCACCAGTAGGGGACATTAAATGCATTATAAATAGAAAGCCTGTGAAATAACTTCATAGATTAAGGAAAGGAGTATCAGCTGAGAGAACTGCCAGAAGAATGAATCCAGTGACTAACCAAGGTTAGTTTCTGGCCCTTCTCCTTGGGGCAGGCAGAGCTGTTCGGTGCCATGGACAAATGCTGAAATGTTCAGTGCAATGTACAGGAGACTAAAATGACAAATGCTAGCTTTGCATTCCAGAGAGTCCAGTATCTCTTGAGACATTGTGGCTTACCACTGCATTGCAGTGAACTAAGCACTGCCCCACCACAGCAATCCAAATGGGCTGTGGAAGGCTGTTTTGCTGGTTTAGAAAATGTTCACTAAGATGCAATAGCTCTGACAGACCAGGAATAAAAGTTTTGAGACCAAGGTAGGAGTAGGGATATGCTTTATAGACAACAGCCGTACATCAATATTTATCATTATTTCAAATTCGGGTGACAACTTAAACTACTCACACAGTATAGTGTAAAAAAAACCCCATGGTACTAAAGGTGAAGCAATTTGCTTCTGGCCATTTCAGCATCAAACAATTTCATTATACCAATTAGAAGTGAAGCTGGAAGACACTTTTCCTTCTATGAAACAGTGAATCTGGTTGGAACATGTCTTACATATTCATGTGAGCCATGTGATACTGTTCCACTCTTTCTGGATTTCCAGTGATGCTGTGATAAGTGGAATTCTCCTTTCCAGACAAGACAATGCTCTAAACAACCCAGGCCATGTAAAATTGAGTTACTTGAACAATTTTTCACAGAAAACTAAGTCAGAAACTACTGTTTAATATTAAATGTATCTAAAAAAAATTAATTTAAGTTGACAAAATAAATCATTGTTATGAGATTATAAGTTATCATACCATGTATGATAAACACAAGAACAATCCAGCATTTGTGCTGCACCTGCACAATTTGCAAATTACTGTGGTTTCTAGCTGACTCCCCTCAGTGGAAACTCAGTCAGTGGGCCACCACACACCTTGGTCTGATTATTTACACCAAAAGAACCTGTTGAAGTCAGAGATTTATTATTCCTTGTATATCAGTAATTGTTTACAAAGAAAAAAGGGACTATGCCTGCATCCCATCCCAACATGTAAGTCAGAAGTACGTTGACAGATATTGAGAAGGAGAGTGGCTTACACCTTGTCAAGCATTCACACCACACCATAACACATCTAGAATGTAAAGAAATATTACAACCTTCTTCAGGTTGGCTTTGGGGTAAACTACACTAGCATAGGTGTCCTTTTTTAGCAGAAACAATAAAGCAGATTGTTGCTGCTGCAGTTTGGCAGATGCTGACAAAGGTCACTCACATGTTCTTGCTAAGGTCAGGAAAAAAAAAAACAACAAAACAAAACTTGAAAACCACACTATCTTAGTCACCACAACCAAAAAGCCCAGGTAAGAGCAACATAGCTACGCAAGGGAAGGAATGGACTTTTAGTCGATGCAGCACTTCCACTACTACCACTAGGTCCATTGCAGTAGTGGATTACCACTATTTTTAAAGTGCTGCTTTACTTACGTTAATCTTCTGCAGCAGAGATATATTCCAAAAAAAGTTCATTTTTCCCAGAAAAGTGATTTTCAGTCTTTCAGTGTGTGCTTTACATCTCTCTACACTTACCTAGAAGATCAGATGAAGAAAAGCAGCGTGACTCAGACAAGGAGGCATCGATCCTACGCCGAATACAAGAAGTGGTTAAAGGTGTGGTGTGAATTACAGACTGAATAGGAGAGATCACTCTGGTGTTTATACTCACTGGAAATGACAACAAGATCCTCTATTTATTATCCTGTTCAGCAAAATGTCAATTTGGAAAAATTAGGGAATTGGCAAGAATTAGAGTTTAGTAGCAAGTTAGCTATACTAAATTTGTCTGCTGGGAAATTTGTCTTCTGTCAGCTTCCCAGCTAAAAACTGTGAAAATGCAAGTTGACTAGATGGAGTGAAGAACCACCGTCATTTCCAAAAGAGAATGTTGCCTTATATCTGCTGATGAAAGCCTAGATCTTTGGTCTTCAGTCTTTTTACAGTATGTTATTTATGGTGTTCTCTCATGTCAGTCCTTTTATCTCATCAGGTTTCACATGAATAATTCACTGAAACTCTGGCTATATGATTTGATTGCTCTTCTAGAATGTATGTTAAATTTAGTTATGCTGCACTTTTCTTAGTGAAGCCTTATTACTGAAACTCACAGTTTAGCAGGATACAATCCCCTCCTCCCACCTTCCAACTGTGGGTTTTGTTGTGGGTTATTTTTTTTTTTAACAGAATGTCAACAACACAGTGCTAGACAGATCCTCCATTTATACTCTGAGGCTGTATTTTCATCTAGGTTTTCACTTCTCAGAAAGGTCTTAAGTGTCTTGAACTATGTTCTATTCAAGTGTATTTCTTGTAGGATGCCAGCTGCTTTCCTGGCACTAGCCATGAACGTCGCTGCTAAATTATGCTCTCTAACACTGTCTCTGACATCTTGAATGCAATGTTTCTAACCCTGACCCCCCTTCTGAATTGAAAGACATGTTGAGGATTATTCCTGTTCTGGCCCATTCTTTCTCACTTCCACTTGTATTGTGTTAGATAACTGAACTAATTGCTGTGACTCAAAAATGTCACAACTTTGCATGTGGTGGCTTGCTATCTTCCTCCCAGACAGCTGACAGCATGAATAATGTTGTATCAGCAAGGTTTTAAAATAAAGACGATTTCAAAATATTCTTTCTAACCCTGCAACAAGAAGATTATTTGGAAGAGATCTTTTCTGTTGTCTGCCTAATTAAAATTTTATATTGACACATAAACCCTGTGTATCTCTTACTGAAGGACTGGACTTACCAGGACTGAAAAATCTGAAAGTCTTGGTCTAAAATGAGAGTAGTCAACAAATACTTTTTTGTGTAGATACTGATTTAGTCAGGTGTCCTCACGTCTGGTTGACTGTTCTGAATACCCAAACTCTGTACAGGCATAGCCCTGAACTTCCCTTTCTGGCATGTTGGGACCATGGTTTTTCACAACACTTTCAATGGGAGTGATGGGGAAGAGCACAGAATATGACACAGTAAGGAAGTGAGCAGTTCATATTAATTGCTTACATGTTTCAATATTTTATGAAGCTTGAGCATGAAGGTCTAGACTATGAAGAAACACATAATGCTCATGTCAGGAATACCACCTGCATCTAACTTTCTTTGAAATTATTTAGCACAACTTTTGTTTATAATTCCAGTTTGAAATCAAGAACATCTACAACCCCAAGCATCAATGCCCTTCAATATCTAATTTCACAGTTTTCTTAACACATATCTCATGTTATTTATTATAGTCAGTGTCATCCCAACACCTTTGTCTGTTCTTGCTACATTTTAAATGGTTTAGCTGGCAAGCCATCAATCATAAATCATGAGACATATTTTAACTTCAACTAAGATCGGTTTAGAAACAAAACAAGTCTTCTATGGCCTAAATGTGTACATTACTCACATCTATAAGTGATAAATGCCTGCTCTGGAAAACTTTTTTTTTTAGAGTTTTGGTATATACCTATAGAAAGAAACAAAATTTTCCATTTCTTTATGGCCTGGAGCAACAATATTATTGATAAAACCAAGGCTTTTAATGCGAGGAAACCTCTGCAGACATAAGTTTTAGTGTTCAGAAATACATCCATTAAATACAAACTTTCTTTCTCCAGTTATATTTCAGTCACCAGCTAAATGGAGGAATGATATAATCTTAGGAATAACTGCATTTCCTCCTCTGGAGACATAAAGAAGCTGAAATCATTGTTTTTATTTACTCAATGTAGTTTAATGTTTCCCTTCCTGTAAGATATCTTATACAGACTAGTTTGTCAGTTGTTCTCTGACTAACTTCTGACACAATAAAAAAACAAAGATATTTTTAAAATATGAACCCATATGTGAATTGGCCATGTGTTTTTGTGGTTTTCTCTACTTGGTGTTAAAGAACAATATGACAACAATAACAAACTCACAATAGAAAATTATGAAAAAAACCAAAAACATTCAGTTTCATAGTACAAAACAAACAAGTATTTGGAAAAGACAGCAGTCTTTCTACAATACAATTTTAATTCAAAATAAAATAGTATTTTTTTTATATTCCATCAGGTCTATTACTAGCTACATTAACCAGGTGATGTTCATTTCATTTTACAGGTAATTTATTGCAACTGCAACACTAACTCCAAGGCAGTTGACAAAAAATAATTTACCTTAAGTAAACACCATTTGCCACTAATGATGGGGCAAAACAAACTCACAGAGCATTTATGAACAGTAACATCTCTCTCTTTCAGTACACATTTGGAAACCAATCTCTGTTGTTTGCAGATGAATTAAGCATGGCTTGAAAAATCATTAAAGCCATCTGCTTTGATGAGAAAAAAAAACCTGCTGTGATCATTTTATTGCACTGAGAGAGGCTAGGGACCATTTTACAATATTTTTTAGCATCATTTACCCTAAATTTGACATCCTGTCTAAAAAATGATCAGTATTATCATATCATACTTATTTAGAACTACATGTACAGACAAAGCAGCTTATACAGGTAACTCAAGGTATTTGTTTTGCTGGTCTCCAACAGATGGATAAGCCTGTTTTTCAACCATTAAAATCTGTAGTTACAACAAACTAAATGTTTATGGGTTCTGTAGAAAGCTTAATCTCCCTCCTAAATGATAGAAGCTAATAAGCATAAAAATATCATCAGTGTTTCAGTTACAAATTAGTTCCCATGGTCCATTTTAACGTAACCTCCTTTTTTGTTTTTTTCCCCAAGAGTGCTCTGCAGTTAGTCAAAGTATAATAAACCAGTAGGTTCATATTGCTGGTTTTTTGCTTTCCAGATACATACATTTGAGACCAAATCTATCTCATTTAGCTAGAAATAACTTGTAATAACTTTCAGAATCTCAACATTCCCCTTTTTAAAATACTATCTGAACTCCTATAATTTGATCAGATTTTCCTCTCAAGTAGTTATCAGCAGTATTTTAGTGACTGGATTCCACCACGACTGACTCCCCTGAAATACTGTACAATTTGCAAGATGTACAATTGCAGCAATGCTCTACCAATAACAACACTTTCCTACTCCCTATTTAGCTTTTGAACAAATAAATGTACTACACATATGGAAGTTGTTAGTAAAATTTGTGGCAATGAAGCCTCCTAACATTAAATGAGTCATATTATGGCGCTTTTTTCAATTCCACAGAAGAGAGGTGAATGGACCACCTAGAAATGTCACTTATTGCAGCAACGTCCTAAACAGGATGGGCCACATGTGACCTGAGCTAGGAACCAAGGAAGAGGAACCAAGGAGCCATGTGAGGCAGAAGCTGCTGCCTAGAACCACAGAAAGTATTTATAGGTACAAATAGTAATCCCTTTTCCTGTAACTTGCTGTACTTTTGGCACGTAACAGAGTCTCCAGTCCTGGGACCAGTCTAGAATTAACAGACCCTGGGTATTCCTGTCTGTGCATTCATCACAGTTACAAGTCCTTAGGGGTAATCAATCCAAGCAGATAATCAACACAGCACAAAGCAGCAAGGGGACTGATGGGTTTCAGTGTCTGATGGTCATAACTTCCTTGATCCAGTCTAGGACCTCATCTCCTTTTTTATGACCACACCACATCCTCCTGCAATAGGCAACATCTGTGTAAAATCTGCTTGAAGGCTAGATTGTTCATGAGAAACTTAATAATACTGAGTCCTCATTCAGATGCATCTGCCTCTTTTTCATTTATGACTCTCTAGTTCTCTCCATTCTAAGTCTTTTCAAGATATTCCCCCTAAACTCTATTCCTTCTCCAACAACCCTAATTCTTCATATGGCTCGAGTCACAGACTGATACTTTGCTCATTTTCTTTACTTTCCCTCCACTTCATTTCCTTTTCACTTTGCCTCTCACTTCGTAATTCCTAGAGAAGTACACACATTTCTCTGTTCACCCCTTCCTTGCCAGTCCTCTAACTTTCCCTTGTGGTTATATATGTACGTGTGTCCTATGGATGTCAGCAACCACACTCCAAAAATCAGTCAACAGCTCAATAAAACTTATTGAGTTTTCAGTACTTCCTGAATGCTTAGGTGTTCTTTTGACAACCTCCCCTGTTGCCATTTCGGAAAAAGCTGCATCTTTGTAGCAGGTTTCCTGAACAATTGTTTATGCTTAACAATAATATTTGGGGATATTAAATCAATGCAATTAGTCCCATTTTGAGGACAGAGAACTTGAGTACAAAAAAATGAAGGTGACTTGGAAAGTAGGTCAGGTAAAGACCTGAATGGACAGACAGTTCTCTGGACACATAGCTCTGAGATTTGTTAATTTTCTCTAGTGCATATGACAAATATTTGACAACAAATTTTAAGCATAAAATAAACATCCCTGATAAAAATTAAAGAAAAGTCACCCACCTGAAATCTTCCATGCCAAAATGAAAACATAATCTAGAAACTAATTCCACTGTTAGGTATGAAATCATCGTTGAGAACATTGTGCAACAAAAGGAGGTAAATTGACAAGGAACACAGCAAACTCATCATACATGCCCATGTTTCTAGGTTAAGAATGGGGCCTGTGGGCTCATTCCTTTCTCATCTTTTCACAGCTGGTTGACCTGTAATTATCATCACTCTACCTCCCTTGTCTGAGAAATGTATCTGTTGATACTCACAGAGATCTTTGCAAGGCCTAAAAGCAGAATCCAGCTGTATCTCTAATGGTGCAGAGGGACTAGAAAGAAATAGCCAGGATTTCTTTAACTGTGTAGAGGATCACGTGAAATGTTTGATGACTGCATAAGAAAATATTTAACGCCTATCTCATACATGCAACAGTAGCTGTTAAAATCTATGCAGTATCAACTATACAATCACAAGTCATTACCTTTCTCTCATTATCTATTCCATGCTAATTCTAAGAATAAAGCATCATATTTGCATAAGAATATTATCTCAGTTACTCAACATTGTTTTTAAAGGCAGACTTAGAAGTTAAACAGTGATATTTTTAAAACAGTAAAATGAATATTGTATGAAACAGTCACAGAGCAGAGAGCTGAGTGAGATAATGCACCTACAGTATTTTTCTGTCTCTAATAAATGATATTTACAAGCATCCATGATCAGGCTTCTATACTCCTTGACAGAATTGTGCAGTTGATCCCTGAACATCTTAAGCTGCCTTTTAAGATCAATTTTTTTAACTAGGTAAAGTGCCTTGGATCTCACTGCTTTTATCCCCAAATGTTCTCACATAGCACTTTTCTTTTAAAAACTTCTTAGGTTATGTCACAGACATACACACACACACACACACACACCCCCACACCCACCAAAAAAAAAAACAACAGTCTTTCAAAATTGACTCTGAGGCAGAATGTTCTTCTGGGTTTGCATGGGAAAAATCTTGTCATTTCAAGACTCTTCTTCTGTTCATCTAGTCTCTTTCTAATAACTTGATCCTTCCATTCCCCCTAAAAAAGCTGCTGAAGAAAAGACAAAAGCTACACAGTAATGGAAGACCTACTACCATCTTATATTAGAAATTAAGATCCATGGTTTTGAAGGAAATAGCAGCTGTTCCCTGTGTACAAGATGTAAAATATATGATATACAACATACAGCATAGAAAGAATTTTACATGTATTCTAGTTAATCTCATAATTTTCTTCATCTTCAAACAATTAGTTAATATATTTTCTTTTTTACTCTGTTATACTGAAGAATATAAATATTCTGTATCTAAGCTGACAATCAGAGCCAACTTTTCCCAGCTGGATAAGAGTTTAAGGAGCACTGCCAATACTTGCTGATTCACAAAGTCGTGTTACTCATTCTCTCTTTGTCTGTCTTTCACATTTTCTCTACTCTTTTCCCTATTTTTCTGATCAGTATTGTACAGATGCAATCTTTTCTTTGTTTGCATATTTGTTCCACAAAAAATAGTGTTGATGGTTCTGATAATAACCAGAGTATGATTTGTCTTGATATATTCCATATTCATGTTTCATTAAAACTAATACATGTTTTTTTTCTGTCCACTCACACATCTTCTATGTTCTAGACAAATGAGCTAAAAGAAGGTTTTCTTCACTTATTTTGAATAGAAGCTATCTTTATTTCCTAAGAACCATCCAACATTTTCCATCATCTCATTTCTTTGCTCTTTAAGTTTTCCCAACACTCAAGCATTTGAGCTTTCTTCGTCCAAATATGCAGGTAGAGTTGTGACAAATTGCAGCTACAAACTAGAAATAGTTAGAAACTACAACTCTAGGTTCCACAGTGAAGCTCAGTATTTGCAAAGTACATTACATCACTGCTATTTTTAGTGCAGCAGCAGTAAAAAACAGATTCCAGGCCCCACTTCACAAAATACTTCATGAATCTATAGTAAAGAAAAGCTTTTATACAGAAATCTTATTAACTCTGATCAACCTACTATAGGTGTTGGTGGAAATAGTTCTATTAATTTTACTTACCTCAATGTTGATTTGGGCTTAATCTATAATTTGCATTATAATGGTTGCAACTCACATACAATCTCCTGAAAATTCAGATGACTTTTGTAAACACTAAGACAAAACAAAACCAAAGCAGCAGAGAGTATTTTCCCTGATTATGGGCAACTAATTTAAGCATGTGCATTGTCAGTGCTGCTTCTAAAAGCCAAATCAGAAAGCAAAGATATCACTACCTGTTGGCTTTCTGGCAAAACCTCAGTTTCTCTTCAATATCCATAGTGGAAGAAGAGAATTTGACATCTGGAGAGGCATCTGGGATACAGAGCTCAGTACTTCATGGTATGCTCCATGAGGACATTCAAAGAATTCAGAGACTTGTTTTGGTTGAAAAAGACCTCTAACATTGTAAAGCTCAACTACTAACCTCACACTGCCAAGTCCACCATTAACCATGTCCCCAAGTGCCACAGTCACCTGTGTTTTTAAGCACCTGCTGCACACAAGCAATTCCAGAAGTCACTATTGGCTCAGCAAGGGGCATCACCTGCTGTGGTCAGGAGAAACCACAAATTAACCACTTGCTGTTTGGAGCATCTACAACCACCAGTGCCTCAGCTCTGCTAGAAACTAGATGTTTCACTGCACCCCAGCAGAGCTGGCATCAAGTGGTAGGCTGGACATGGATTTATAAAGGATTTCCTCATCTTATGGAAAAGTTCAATAGATGAGAATAATTTTTTTCTGACACACCTCTTGAAAGTTACTATAGTTATCACATCACTGAAAAGGTGTTTTTTAAAATCTACACATAATATTCTGTGTTCCATTTCTGGTTTCAGTTCTGTTAAATTTTCTGAGTTTTCCAAATGGAGAAGTACTATTGTATTGATAGCAGTTTCAATGATCTATGATAAAGTTTTAGTAACATTATAGTCATTTGACCTAGCCTACATATATGGCACAAAAAACCTAGGCACAAAAACTGTACACTCTTTTCTGTGCTTTTTCTGTCCAAATTTTAAAAACTTATCTAGCTAGTCATTTCTTTGCTGTGAATTTTTACCTCAGGAAATTATAGAGGCATTAAATTTCTGAGTGAAGTAACAAAAGAAAAAACTCTAGGAACAATTTTCTATTCAATGACTCAAATGATTGCAATTAACAGCTTTCACATTTTCATGAGTTTAAGAAAGATTTTGACCTTCTTAACAAAGAATCAGAAACTGAGTACTCTTTCTCTTAATCACTCTCTGAAGCTGAGCTAATTTAATTCCTGGATGATGCTGATTTCTTTGCTATAGCAGAAATTTGACCTCATAGCTTATAAAAATTGGTTTTTGGTATAAGTGCATTGGAGATGTTTTTATACAGTATTAATTGATGCTTATTGCAAGCTGGATGGCTGATCATTTAAAGCTGTGGTGTTAGGCATGCCTTGCTTGTGGGTCTTTACAACACAACAGCAAGTACAAAGACTATTAAAATCTCTTTGTGAAAACACACAAAAATCAATCCTCTTCCAGAAGGAGGTGCCCTCCAGCACAATCAATACAAACTGGTACAATAATATCTTATGGTGCTTGTCAGCTGCTTTAAACCTTTTTGCTCAGCAGAGCTCACAAAGTGCTGCTGCGTTTCACCTCTGCTGGATTGTGCCAAATGAAGATGTATTTCTAAATGAGTTGCAGGGGCAAATGCTGCCATCAGTTACCCCTGTGCAGATGGCTTTAAATTCGGCAAGGTTGTAGAAGACTGATCTCAACTTGGATTTCATCCACTAGAGTTAAAGAAGATGAATTTGTTTACTGCCTTGAGACTTTTCTTTCCTCTACTTTAGTTATATTACTGGTTCTTGATGGAAATTTTTGCTCTACGTTTTGATTTTTGCATGCTGGAGAGGCCAGAACACAAAAGGAATCTGAGTCATGGCAATCTACAGGTTCTTTAACCTTCCTTTTATTATTAAGAAATGGTATTAGCTGTAATTACAAGGCAGCTGGTGGAAATTAACAACTTCAAGATCTTCTTGATCAGGTGCACATCTACCAACTGCTTTAACTTTGCTTTGTCTCGTTGGGGTTGTGCCTTTGTCACACCTCTAACATACGGCTGTGAAGATCCTAAGATTTCTGCAATCACTTTCTGGCAGTCAAATATTTTTCCCAGATCACCATGAACCCATGGCCTGATAAGTGGAACTATTTGGTTCCTACTGCCTATCACCTAGTTCAATCAGTTTTATCTTCTGATACATATCCCTTGAAAATAAGCACCACAAAAACTAGAGTGACAAAGAGCTTTGGCTTAACATGAAGTTGCTAAGTGTTAGACACAGTAAAATACTCCACCAGCCCAGGACAACATACCCTGCACACACACTCAATACAAAAAGGCTTGTGCAGTGAAAAATTCAACAGTATTTTCTGCTCTTGTGCTGTATTTCTTTATGTAATGAGACATCAAACACCACGGCTGAAACCAAATCCCATAAAATCTCATCCAAACAAGCCCGGTCAAATCAAAATCCCTTTTATGGAAATTAACCTTCTGTAAGAAGAACAGAAAACTCAACCAAATAGGCAGCTGCACGACATTGTGAATTAGTTTATTAGCCTTTCAGCCTTGGGAGAACAGAGTTTAAGTTCTGGCATTAGGCACGAAAGCAAACAATTTTTTGAGGTCTCATATGAGTCATGCTCATGATGCACTTTTGATGGCTCATGTTCAAAGAAAGGTCACTGTGATTTGGATGGACGGCACAATAGATCTTTAGCCCCTGCTATTATTAGCTACTTAGTTAATTTATTAAAAGTAACAGTGAAAAACAAAGAACCATCCTCCTTGATGAATAAAGGATATGTAGATGAAACAGATCCTGGTTTGTGAGTCAGGGAATGGTAGTAAAAATGTTAGTTTTTCATATTGCTTCATCATTTCTTTGACAATACAAAATACCTTGGGCATAGATGGAATTGGAAGAGGATAGAAAAACCTCCTACTAAGTCCAGAGTGTAGTTGATATATAAGCACTTTGACTGATCTTTTCTCTTATTGAGATTACAAAGCCTCCAAGATCTCCAACTTTATTCCATACTTTTCAGTTGAGTGGAGCTGCCATCATGAGTCCTGGTTAGCAGGAGATGCCTGTGCTGGCAGCACTCCTGCAGAAATCAGGGATTGGCCCTTGTTTTTTGAAGCTGCTGGGGTCCATCCGTGCTGGCCACATTTTAAGCATCACCTCCTAAGGGCACTGGAGCAGGCGATTCCCAAATGGCAGAAGCCAAGCAGGCGAGGCAAAAGGTTGGCTTGGCTGAACAGGGATCTTCTTTTGGAAACAGGGCAAAAAAGAAAGGTGCATGTGCAGTGGAAGCAAGGTCAAGTGACATAGGAATAATAGAGAGGTGCAGCTTTCTACTTGAGGGAGAAAATTTGCGTGGCCAAAGCTTAGGTGGAGTTCAAGCTGGCCAGAGAACAAAAAAGAGGTTTTGGAAATATATTGATGGCAATAGGCAGTGTAAAAATAACATCATCCCATTATGGGATGATGGTCACCTCAAAAACAGGAACAGGACAGAGGTGTGTAATGCACTCTCTGTGTTTGAAATTGTTCTGTCCGTGTTTCAGCAAGGAAGATGTATTTAATACTGCATAATATCCTTCTATAGACCTACAGTGGTCTTATTTTAGTGGGCAACGCTAGAATAGTTAATACTCTAAGGCAAAATATTACAGATACTTGCCTTTTGAACTGTTTTTCTGCCACAGTACTCCCAGTAAAATATGTTAACCTGTCTGAGTATGTTGTTATGTCTGCCTTAGTTTCCTGAAAATGAGATTTTCACAATGAAGGAGTATGAAACACAGAAGAACCTAAGCAAATGGAAATACATGGGATAAAAAGAAAAATAGGATTTTTCTCATCTGAAGAGGTGAAAAAGCAGATTGCAGTGTTCTGGTGCTGACAGAGATATAGAACAAAAATATGTAATAGTCTGTTACTGCTAAAAACAGAGGAAGAAAAACTCTTGGATTTGCATGGAGAAGATAGAAAACAACTGGATGCCACAGCCCAGTTCTTTACATTTTTATCTTCATTTGCATTTGTGCTGATTGGTTTGACCTTGCTCAATTCACACCCTCTACACAAGAATAAATTTATAAAGAAGGGGCAGAGGCAGAATGAATCAGTCTTTTCACACAGGATACACAAAAAATCCAATAAGGCATACAAGATTAGCTTCATCCATATGAAAACGAGGCGCAGTAGGGAAATCTTGGGCCCAGCCCTATTGAATTCAATAGACTTCTGAGTTCTTGTTTTAACTAAATTGTACAGAAAAATTCATAGAACTATTGGAAATGCTGAAGAACTTAACAAACCATTGAGTAGAGCTCTGCTGCCAGAAAATGTTGAAAAAAAAAGGGGGCTTCTGATTGTCTTTGGCCTTTGAACTCTGTTCCTTCACAGTTTAGAGTTCACCTGTGCAGAGAATATTCATGCATTGAGGAAACCATACATCCATTACAGGTATAAAAAAGACAGAGGGACCTAAAGTCTGTAGACCTCAAGGCAGACTCAGAAAAAACACATGAACTGTGTACATTAAAACATTGTGACTAAATATTCTTCTCTTTAACTTATTTTGACAGAGCTGATTAAATTTCAATCCTAAACTCTCTGCTACCAGCTGTAATTATTATACTTAACCTTCAACTCACTAATTATTTTTCTTTTTCTTGAAGTCTTGAGAAATCATTCTGTTTTACAATTCTCAGTGGAAGGTGAACATTTTTCTATTGTTATGCAGAAACTTGCAAAAAAAATGGGTTATCTTATGCTAGTAATAGGAATCTGTTAAATGTTATTCCTCTCAGAACTGCCCAGTCCCTTTCTAATTTCCACAGTTATTTTGAAACTGGACACAGGAAAAACAAAAAGTTTTCTATTTTCAAACTTTGAATATATTTCAGTGCAGTCCTTCCTATAGCCTTTTCTTACACATCTGACTATATTTCAAGGCCTGAGTATATTTGAAGTCCTCCTTGATCCACTTTCATATCTTTTCTACCCATTTCACTAAAAATTAGCCCTTGTGCTTCCTTTCTAGGGCAATTAGACTGGTTACTTTCCTAGACTTACATTAGAAGATTTTATGTACTGGTAAGAATTTAGTGCAGCTTTTTTGTCTTAATTCTGACAGACTAGAATAAATACCTTATGGGGATCACACTAAGTTGTATCTTACAGCTTCAGGAGGGCAGAATCATTAATGACATTCCTTAATAGAAGCACTTATATATTAATAATGTATACATTAATTACATGGCTATTATATAAAGTGCCTATAGAGTCTATGTACATGAATAGTATCCATGTAGTAAATCACAAAGCTATATGTCAACTGTAATTATCCATTCATTTTTAACTTCCTTTTTCCTGCTCCATTGGGCAGTCTCATATTCCAGCAATCTAGAAAAGTTAGTCTTCCGTTCTTTTATTTTCTGATAAAGTTTTCCTTCCTTTCTCACAAAATCTGAAGTTTAGGCAAAATAGGAAACACCAATTTCTATCTTATAAACATCTGAAATAATTGACAACTTTTTTTGAAAGAAGCAGTTTGAATATGCGTGCGAGCACATAAATATTAGCTAACACATCTGTGCTACTTCTCTGAGCTGCTCTATTTTGACCTCACTTCCAAAATTCTTTGTCAAGACTTAGGACTTTCCATTGCAGTCATTAACTTTAAAAAGCAGAAAAATGAAGAAGTCTGTGCCACTATTTAAAATTTTCTATACACTTGAAGAATAGTTTTCTCTTTCTTCGTCTTTTTTTTTTCCTTTTATTTTTTAGCATAAAATGTTCAGGGGAAAAAAAATTGCTTGGGATTGTTTCTATAAAAGCTTTCTTTATTTGGGCAGGGGGAAAGCTGTAAAATGTACTTCTGTCTCCAGAAACAAACAGCTTGGAAGTAACAAGCAGCTTGGGCACAGTAATACAACTCCTTCACATCCATGTCAATAAAAACCCTATACCACATTGCTCTATGATTATTCTATAATTATGACATAGCAACAGCTGTATTCAGTAGAGTGGGTTAGAGGCTTTAGCTTTAAATCTGTATTTTACCTTTCAACAACAAGAATAAAGGAAAAGAGTAGGAATCTTGATAGCTATTGAATTTTAAAGGGGAAGCTTATTTTTCCTTCCAAAGCAGGGTCATGAGAAAAGGAAGCTGCCCTATACCTGTCTAAACATTTGAAACCTGAGGTACTGGAAAGGCTTGCTTTTCTTGGTGTCCTTTTTTGTTGTGTATATAGGCTCTTCCATGGGTCTTTTCTTTAACAATAATGTTACCATCCATGAACTGATTCAATTTCTTTTTTCTCTTATCAATCTAGAGGTTTATTTTCTTACATGATGTTGTTTTCTTTAGCATGTCTCATTGAACACTCCAGATTTTTATAAGCAAATTTGAGACCATTGCATGTAGTTCAAAATTTCATTGGCTTGAATTACTTATATGTCCTAGGTGCGCAATCCGACAGAAGCTGAACTCATCTGCTGTCCCAGAATCAAAGGTCTCTTTGCGAGCCATTCTAAGCTAATTTTTGTTTTTCATGAATCACAATATACAGCTTGCAGTTGCCAATTTGCACCAAGACTAAAAGCTTTAATCTTTTTTCCTTAGGATTAATGGTTTTAGGATTCTTTCCTGATTCTTTCTTGCTCTTCTCTACTGGATACAGCTACAACAGCCTGTCCTCCTAATGTATAGAGCTACTGTCTGTCCCATTTAGGGCTTGTATGAGAATTCAGCTCACACTTGCAATGATATTTTAGACTGATACCATTTTGGGACAATGAGTCAGCAGGTCACACTTCTCTGGCTAAATCCTCTTATATAAATTTTCAGAAATACTGACTTCCCATTATAGTTTATGCACATGGTCACCCCTAAGTAACACAAATCAGCCAAATAAAACTGCCTTTAGACTTCCAAAAATATTACTAACTGAAGACATCACATACACAGTATTTCCAGCGTTTTTTGTATTATTTTATGTGAGAGATTTTGATCTCTTGCTGTCTGTGTTTGTCATAAGCATCCCATCAAAATCCAAACCTTCTTGTCATGAGAAATCTGGTCTTGGGTCCACACCTGCTTTCAGAGTCAGATGCACTGCTCTGTTGATAAAATGGATATAAATGCATGAAGTCATCTACAGTTCTAAGGAAGAGTCCAAGTCTGATGAAATTACAATATGTACTGCTTAATGTTATCTGTTGAGGCTGGAACTCAGAGCATTATGGAATATGGAATTGATAAATTTAGATGCAATATGAGAATGGAAAGACATTTATTAGTGTGTTTTTCTCTCTCTCCTTACTTTTGAGGGTTATAACTTCTTAGCCCTACTTCAACCCTTTATGTTACTATATAGCCTTAGCTTCCTGTATGCAAAAATGTCCCACAGAGAGCAAATATTATTATGTAAAGTTAGGTGTTAGTGGTAGTGATATAAAATGAGTATTACTCACTAATTCATCAAATTTTATTATTGATTTTTTTCATTTCTTCTTTGTTGAAAGACATACAGCTCCCAGCTAAACATAAATGCAGCAATATTTCTCTTTTCCCTTTAAAAATAACTCCAACCCCAATGTCAGCAGCTTTGTACTCATGCACAGGCCTTTGCGATTCAGTGTAAGAAATCCAAACTACTTAAGTGTGTTGTGTTACCTCCTTTTCAGTTCAGTTAAAGGAGCCAAAAAAAATGCCATACACAGAACTACCTTGTACCAATAGAAATTTGTGCCTTCATTTCAAATACTCATGCCCAGGTATATCCAAGTCATCTGTAGCCAAAGGTATATTCCTTTGATGGTCTAGCCTTTCTGGCTAAATCTGCAATATACCAGATTTTTGCTAATATAGAGAATGGCTGGAAGCTTAGTGCAGTTCTTAAGACTTCTAAATGGTCACATGGCCTCTGTGACAAGTTGAGCAGGCAGCCTGACTCTACAGATCCCAGATACCTTTCTGGCTAGTGCTGAGCCACCAGGAGCAGAGACTCCAGCACACAGACTCTGCCAGCATTGGTCAGGAAAGTTAATTGCAAGGATTAGAGCTGTGTATAGAGCTCCATCAGAGAGCTTTATACAAAAGGAGAATGACTTGTCTACATCAGTAGAATTCAGAAGACATGTACTTTTGTTGAATTTCATGTTTTATTGTTGGTCTCATGCTATGCCCCAGGTCTTCATCATTTGTATATCTTTCTGAATAATGCAACAAATAAAAAAATCCTGTGTATATTCTATGCTAGACAGGCATACACATTACCAAATACAAGCTATAGCCTCTGTTAACATAAAGCTACATAGCTGATTTCAAGGAAACCAAGCTGAGTTATACCAACCCACAATCTGCCCCATTATCCTGAAAGGTATTCTTTCTTATTTTGTGTTTGTGGATTTTGTTGGGTTTTTTTAGTATAGTGGGATGAAAAAGACATTACATTTACAGCCCCAAACACTCTCTGCATATTCCAGTATCTTGTTTTTAACAACTACCAAACACTGTACAGATGATTTTACTAAATAATCAACAATCGCTCCAAAGTCAGAGCTGATATTCTTGTCCTTGGTGATATGCTACCAGGGCCATACACATCCCCAGAGCAGCTCTGAGCCTAACACATTTGGCCCACTGACCACAAAGTGCACTGCCTCCAATTACCTTTTCTCTCTTGCTCTTATCTCAGTGTACTGACTCCGCACTTATCTTAGTCCCTTCCTTTTATCTAAAACACTGCAATCTTCCAAGTCCCTTAATGCAGTTCATGGTTTGACTCCGGTTGTTCTCATCTAATATTATCCCTTTCTGTGTTTTACTTTCTCTCTTCCCTTTCCTGAAGCACTCCCACAAGCACCAGGGTCTTAAAAAATCACTGCTGTTTACAGAGTTTATTACTTTCCATAATTTCTTATGATTCTCCTGCAGCATGTCATTCAAATAATTATCTTTGTGATTTACTGTATCGGTCATATAACCTCCTTCTTCCTGTACTAATCAGCTCTGGAGTAGCCACTTGGTAGAGCCAGATTGCCCCTGACAGACTTTTCCCCATCTCTGTGCTTCCTCACTCAAGCAGGCTGGGATTGTGCTCTCTCTGGTCTTCTGCATACACACTGAGTTCCTTGTCAGATCTTCCACGGCAGACTCACTCTGGCTGGCCAGGAATCAGCCTAAACTGCAGATTTCAGCAAATGTCTCAAGCTGGGGAGCTGGTGCCTCTACAAAAAATCTCTCTCTGCCTCTATTTAGGTGGCATAGCCATATGCCACTGCCCATGCAAGATTTTGACTGAAAGCCACCATAGAAAGATACCATAGAAAGCAGTACATCTAAAATACTCAACACTCTGCACCTGAGCTTCTATAAAGTGCCACTGTACTGATTGCTCACTAAAATACTATGGGTAATTGAAGAATTGACTTAAACTATCCTCAGATAGATCAGCTGGGTCCTGTCTCTGAAGGGAGTGGAAAAGAAAATGGTGAAGTCTCAACTCTTTCCTTTCTAGGAAAGCAGCAAGGAAATACCATAGCCTCTACTGTAAATTACACAGCAAAAATGCTCTTTTGGACACCAATTCTCTACCTGGTTACTTGGAAAGTAACTGTGGAAAGTAATACATATAGACATTCCTTCTGAAACAAAGCCAGTTGTAGATACTCAAAAACTACCAAACCACCCTCACCCCCCAAATCTAGGCAGTGGCTGTAATTTCCTATCTGCCACAGAACTAAAAAGCATTTATATGGGCATACATGCCCACAGAGCTTTGTAAGAGCAAAGACAAAGAGTTATGGCTTACCAGATCCAAATGCTTGATTGTAACCCTGCCTCAGGGTTACCTTCCTGTAACTCATTTAAAAGCTCATTTAAAACGAACAAAATTTCAAGGTACACTGAGTATTTTTGAGGTCAGCCCAATGAAACTATGTAATAAGGACAATATAGCAGTATTAAAGACATGATACATTGCTAGAGTAAATACTACTATAGCTTTGGAGAGCCTGATGTATGGATAACTTCTTGGAGTTTATTCACCCTTTCTTTTGGTGATGCGTGTTGTGGCATTTTCACACAGAAAAAAAGTTCTTTGGGAAAATGTCAACAAGACACTTCATAGACATTTTCAGACTATTACATAAGAAGATGGCACAGATATTTCCTTCTCACAGAAATTAAATTGGTGTTCAGGGAGGAAACCAATATTTCAACCTCCTGCAGACTGAAGTTAACTTTACCTACCTATACAATCATGAAAGCTGGGGGGTAAGGGACAGCACTTGGCTGATGCATTTTTGGCATTTCAGACAGACAGATCTGGGTAATCCTGCATTTTTAAAATGCTACTGCCCCCAGCTTTCCATCCTGCTGCTCTTCCAGAGATTACTGCTCATGTAGCAGAAGAAACAACAGACAGTGCACTGTCGTTCCCTCTTCTGCAAGAGCACAGGGAGGGCAGGGCTCAGTGCTGTATTGCAGATACTCTAGTTCTCAGCCTGGTAGCTTAGCAAAATGCAGTGGACTTTGAACTGGGGTTTCTGATGCAGAGGCACCTGCTCTCAGCTGCTACCTCCTTTCCAAGCAGAGTAGCCTCTCATACAAAGCCAAACTAAAACCAACAAAATCAGAAAAACAAACAAACCACACAACAAAAACAAAACAAAAACCCACAAAAAACCAACAACCAAAAACTCAAACACACAACAGAAAAACCCTCAGATAAGCAGAGAACTGAGAAATTAATTTCCTAGGCTCTTATTACTAGATCCTAGGCTCTTATGTTAGAGGAGTATTCCAAAGTGGTGATTCTTAGAGTATAAGATACCATATTAATTAAGACTCCCAAAAAAATCTTTGAAGGAGACTATTTAGGAAAGTCCTCAGTACTATTAATGTGAGCACTGAATAGGGCTGTTTATGGGTGCTATTACCTGTAATACATGAACTGAAGCTAATGCTCTTCAGAGGAGAAAGTAGAGCCATTAACAACTCAAAGATTTCCTCATAATACCTTTTGTACACATTGATCTGTTTCCTGCTATTAAAAACCAACCAAACAAAACAAAAAAAAAAAAGCCACAAAGAAGGCAAAAATATTTAATAGATGATATTGTCCAGTGAAAATGGACTTGAAGCTCAACCCAGTCAGATGTCAAGGGCAATAAAACTCTAAGCATTAATCCCTGGGGAATAGTCCCATATAGCAGACAATCCCAAAGATTAAAAGATTCTGAGCAAAGGGCTCTTTGCAGGGAATTTCTTAGGAAAAGCATTTATGCTTATGATTTATGTTTATGATTTTCTTAGGAAAAGCATTTATGCTTATGATTTTCCCACTTTCCCCTGTTAACCTCACCATACCACGGTCAGGAGAGCAAGCAGATTTGGTCTGAGAAGCAGATGAAATTTGCTCTTTCAGTGAATGTAATGTTAAGGTTGTTAATGTAAGAAAGTTAGACTGGTGTAACCTTGGAGAGAAAAGGGCAGACTCTTTGCCACGGAAGTTGTATCCCTAAAGAAAAAGAAATTGTCCTAAACTTGCAATGTTAACTCTCTCAAATGGATTCTGAGGGAATCTGCTAAGTCCTTCACTAACTTCACCTGTGTTCAGCTATTTGTGCAAGTGATCTGCGATGGCACATGAAAGCTGAGTGCCTTCAGCTGTTCCACAGAGCTGGGTCTTTCTAGCGATGCCTCCTGACTTTGCTTCACAGCAGCTCTTCCCTGTCTGCCCCACTGCTCTGCCCAGCACAGAGACAGACGAGCAAACAGAGACAAGCTCATTCTATTACAGATCCTACTAAAAAAGGAAAGCTGCATATTCCCTCCACTTGCAGCACAGCTTGAAAACAAAACAAAACACCCCCAAAGCAACCAAAGGAAAACCCAGCCCCCTTACCCCGGCCCCAGACATCCCACATTCAAATCCAGTAGGGTATTAAAAGGTCCTCTGAAAATGTACAAGTGTTCTTAGTAGGAATCAATCCCAAGACATACATAGACCATCCTCCTCCCTTTTGCCAGTCAAATACAATGCTTTGGTAATCTAACTCCTGGCTATAACTCATATATATACACATGAACTGTACATTTACCACCTTTTTTTACCCCGTTCTTTTTTTTTCATTTTTCTTTTTTTTTTTCATTTATTTTTGTTACCCTTTGAAGCAAGCCATTCTAGGCACTGGGGACAGACCATCCTCTCCTCTCCCTAAAGGATAAACCTTTCTGCAGGGGCCTCTCCAATCCAAATTTTTAGGAATCCAATACACAACAATCTTGCAGAAATCAGCTGCCAGATTTATTATTCTACCTGAAAACCCCCAAACAAAACAAAACAAAAAAACCCTCCAACCCCAAACAAACAAAAAAGTGGAATAAAAATAGACTTTAAATAAACCTCTTAGGTACATTTTAAAAAGGGTTAATCAGTTCAGTGAAAGACCTTTTTGTCTTCTGCTGAGAGATCATGTAATGTTTGTCTAACTGCTTGTTTTGTTCAGTGAGTCACTACCGTATACAGATATATATTTTTTTTTTCTTCTTAAATATTACACATTTGATGCAATTTGTAAATCTTTTTTTTTCCTTTTTTTTTTTTTTCCAACCCCTTTCCCAGATACCCACATCCTGCCACAGGCAAGAGGCGCTCTGTGCTGACATTAAAGAACCAAAACCAATCCAAGGACTTTTCATCAAAGCATGTTTCATTTGAACCTTATTTCAATGGAAACCACATTTTTTTAAACAATATTACTGAACATTTTCCCTTTCCTTTTTGCTAATTCTGCAATTTTAGACTTCTTTTTCTCAGTTGATCACCAAGTATTTAAGTGCCATTGAGATCTATGAATGACAGAATTAGGTGGCATATTAAGGCATATATCATAAAATATGTTGTCTCATGGATCTGGGTAAATTAAATACCTGCCCAAATGCTTTTTATGCACCTGTGGTTTCTAGTGACCACTACTTCTTTACTTTTGATTAAATGTGTATTAAAATATTCATAACTTAAGTAGTGTCTTAACTGACAAAGGATGGAAGATTAACCCACCACCTAGGACTGTCTTTGAAATCCATCCATTATGACGAAAGTTATTCTTGTCTTTTTATGGTTATATATTTATTTTTGTCCCTCTTCTTGACAATCTAGGCAAATGAGGTACTTAATAAACAACTATTTAAATTTCACTGGGCAAAAAATTAAATCCAATTCTTAGCTCCCTCTCCACCCCTTCAACATATGAATTATTGTATTTCAAAAAAGGTGCTCATAAATATTTTAAACTTTTAGGGGTTTGCCGCTTTTTGTTTTTGTTTTACATACAGAATATCATGTTGTGGTTTGTGTCCAAGGTAACCCCTCTCTAAAAATAAAACAATTTGAAAAAATAACAAAACAACCAAAAAAAACCCCTCAAAATTTAAATTGTCTTCCAAGCATATCCAATCACATTTACATTTAGTGTCCAAAACAAACTGATTGGTAACACCAGTGCCAGCACTACAACGTCATACAGCAACTTCATGGTATTCTTTGACAGTTCATCTCTGTTCCACCGAAAATTACAAAAGGTTCTGCAGAGCTTTCCTTAGCAAGCTGAAGCTTACTAGTCATTTGTGGATGCGCATAAAAGCTGCTTATAGCACAGCTATGGCGTAAGCTATTTTCTAAGCAATAAATGGTTCAAGTCATCTATTTTGTCCTGAAATGCTACCTGTAGTTACAGCATTGCTTATAAATGGTCATAGTAAATTCAGCATCAAAGAGAATATTACAGAAAAAGACAGCAGCAGAAGCATTAGCATTATCTAGTATTTATATATGTTATCAACATAACACAGCAGTAAAAGGTTTAAATGCATATTAATGGGTACCGTGTCTAAAAATTACTAAAGTACCTATTTAGTGTATTGGATATTTTTCTCAAGGAGTGCTTGCTGTGTCTAAACAGCATAATTAGATATGTGACTTAGTACAGTTAATTCCTATTGATTAAATAACTTATTTATGTACCAAAGGAAATGGAAGGATACAAAATGTTTTCTCCCTCCTGATCATGATGCTGTATTTAATGCTGACATGATCATCAGAAAGCCTACTCCATGTAATTACTACGCTCAAATGGATCTTGAAAAATCAACACCATAGCATGGGCCATATATGTATAGCAATGTGGCACCAGATACAGCATGCAGCCTACAGTCTGAAGTCAAGGATTTCACTGCTTGGTCACTGTACTTATGGCCAGTCTGTCATTAAATAGGATTTTTTTTGAAGTCATGCACAAAAAAAACCCCAAACAAAAACAAACAAACAAACAAAAAAAAAAAAACCACACAAAAAAAAAAAAAGAAAAAGAAAGAAAAAAATGAAAAAAAAATAGGAAAACTATCTGGTTGTTCACAGAGGCAAGGTACAAGTTCTGCCACTGCAAACTTCTAAATTAAATGCTGTGGTATATTCTTTGCTTCTCTTTTATTACTGCAGAAAGACAATTAGGAATGGCAAGAAACAAATGCCTTAGGCATGCTGTGCTGATATCATCATCAAAAGTGGTTATTTTGCACAATGAGAATTAACTGTACTACGGATACCCAGAGAAAATGTACAATATCTTATGCTGATATGAAACAAAACAGACATGATATAGCTTTTTTTGTACTTAAAACCTGTATGTTCCCTTCCCAAACTTAAGTAAAAAGCAAACCCACCCTTTTCCTCCTTTTACACAGAATAACATTTAGGTTCCAACCCTCCCCTTTCAAATAAAGTGCGCTGTCCATGGCAGACCATAGGAGTAATGCAACAGGAAAAGCCCCTTTTTAGTGTACTATTTAAAAAACAAACTGAAGTCGATTCAGCTTTCCTCCGGGTCTTGGGAAAGAGGAGAAGCTTGAGGGAGGGGGAAACACCCCTTCAGTGTCACTGTTGTTAATAGACATAGCCTTCGTTATAGGGGTGGGTGTTGCAGCAGCCTCCGTCCTGCATGTAGACCATGCTCTCATCAAAGTGGGACAGAGGCACAGTGTCCTCCTCATTGATATGGCGCTCCATGTCAGTCTTCAGTAAGGGGCGCTGGTTGTCGGGAAAAGCCATGGAGAAAAGCGCTTCAGGGTCACAAACAAACTTGTAGACGTATCTTTCTCCAGCCACCTTAGGACAACAGAAGGGGAAAAAAAGGTGCAGCATAAGGCCTCGTGTTTTGCAGCTCCAAGTTCAACAGTCTTGCAAAGAACTCACCTTTGTTACACAATAATGTGACAGCTGAACTGGTGAGGTAACAACCTAGCGAAGACAAGTGGGGTCCTGCAAGAATGCTCTTTGATTTTGCCACTCATGACATTCTGTTGGAAGATGAACTAAGTATTCTGCTTCTAAACATTTGTTTGCGATCGTTTCCTATACTTAACCACAAATGGAACTGTTCTTATTGGAAAATGTAAACAAATTGTCACTACAGTGGCAAAATAAAATTACACACTCCGTGTGCGAAGTGGAAAAAAGAATCACATTGCATGGCAGAGATCTGGATTTCACTTTACACAGATTGATTCATGCTTACGTATAAAAGCACTTTAGTTATAGTGCCTGCTGATTGTACAGGGACAGCGTAAGCAAATACGCAGGCTAATATGTACTCAGCAATTGCTCATGCAAAGCTGGGACATTTGGATTTGCTTATGGAGGGGCAATTTGTCCAAAGATCCTAAAGTTTTCCCTTATTTTTATTTTAAAAATTGTGCTTAAAAATATGCGTTAGATTGCATGCTCACAATTTATTAAAATGAATTTAAAATAAAATCATATTGTCTGTTTCTTGCAACTCTAGCTACCATAGCAATGAAGTGAGTTAGTGAAGATGGAAAAAGTTGTTGCAAACTCTGTTGCAACAACTCTCTTCTTATGGGTGCAAAATATTTGAACCACCTCCTTAAACTTTCAGCTTACTTATTCTACAAATAGAATTTGGTAGGGACTGTATCTGCAGCAGAATTTTTAAAATCAAATTAATGTCAGCAAGTTTGATAAACTAGAGGCTGCATTCAGAAATCAAGCTTTTGCATAACCTGCTATCATTGTTGATTAAAAAAAAAAAAAGAGGGAAAGTAAGCATACAAACTTAGCCATAAAGAAAATTGCTTTGCATCTACAACCCCTATTAGTTTTTAACATACATTAACTGGCCAGATAGAGCGATCCCAGGACAAACCCGAAACATGCCTATGTCAGAAAAATAAGCATACAAGCTAGCTTTCAAAACGTGTGTTAAACCCATTCTTGTAGATAATAAAGTAGTAGTTTAGGATGTAGCAAGCTAGCTGTCCAAAGCACATGTAAACTTTCCACATTAAATGGATGTGTGGGTAGGGCATGTGTGTGCATTATCAGACTTCTGGTATTTCTATCCCCACCTTTTCAACTTGCTTCACTCTGCTACCTTTTTTTTTTTTTTTGCCTCTGCTGCCTTTGAAGTGTGCTGGCAGCACAGATGCCTATGCTGCTGAGCTGTAACCTGCAACAAGGAACTCCTTTGCCTGAAGCACCAGTCTGCAAAACCAAGCACTTCTGCTTCTCCCTGATCAGACCCAGTCTCAAATCCGCTTTACGAAGACTCTGTGCACTGTTACGTAACACAAAAATCAATGAGGTGCTGAGCTACTGAAAACTGTAACCCAATACTAGCCCAGATTGTTGTCCAAGCTGACTACTGGTAGTGGAAAAGGAGTGCACTACAAGAATTCCATAATCTAAGAAAGAGAACTCTTCGGACTTCACAAAACCTACCAGAAAAGTTGCCCAGTAACTTGAGCTGAGAGCGCTGTTTCCATTCATGAAATTGGCATATGACAAGTTTAAACATGTTCATCATCACTGGTCACAAGACCAATGTGAAAAAACATGGAATAAGTTTTGCAGTCCAAGGTGTTTATTATGATCTTTGATCACACCTGGCAGTTTTGTAGATACAGCAGACTGGCCTCTCCTCTTGATTTCTCAGTCAATCTACATGGTACTACACAGCAAGATTTAAAAATCAGCAAGCCACAGCAGGAGGATGGCTTGAATACTGTCATCAAGACTAGCCCGTAATATATAAATTATTCTAAATATTTCTCCTAATTCTATTATAAATATTAAATTCCATTCAAAACCAGTATTGCTACAACACTATTAGTAAAAATATTAATGTATTTGGTATGTTAATGGGCATAATTACTCTCCCCTATCTTGCACTTACTAAAGTACCCAAGCACTGGGCAGCTAATTTAGATCTGCAAAACATTAATCATACTGTACTCTACCATTTGCCTTTTCCAGCTGCCAGGAAGCTCTTTTGGATATTTTTGAATGTTACTTCTTTCCTTATAATCATGAAATGCATTGTGTGAACTAAAGCCACAGACGTTTTTTACATATGAAAAAAATATCTTAATGCGTGTGCTGTACCTAGTAGGTCCAAAAGCTTAGTGTTTGCCTAAACAGATGAAAAAAACTACCTAAGCCATGCAATTACAAGAACTCCTTGTAAGCTGACCTATGGATTAACATGCAAGACTCTGATGAAATGTAATACAAAATTAGCTACTCACCTTTTGCATGATTCCCTTTTCATAATAATAGCGAAGCGATCGGCTAAGTTTATCATAGTTCATAGCTGGCCTGTTTTTCTGAATCCCCCAGCGACGTGCCACCTGCCACAAAAATGGATTAGCAATGATTTGTTAAATGCATTTAACAAGAAGATCTTATCATCAGATACTTTATTTGGGGATGCAGGAGGGAAAACCCTGCAGGTGCAACAAATAGGAAAAGGTTGCCATGACCTGAATTTCCCGTGTACTACTATGAATTTTAATTAGATGTACATCATCATTAAACTTGTAACAGACTTATTGGACAATGTGGTGGAGGGTTAGGGTTTTTCTTTGCTTTTTAATAAAGAAAACCAATGAAAAAATAAAGCCATACAAAGAGATGATAGACAAAAACATTTAGCAAGTTCCACCAGAAAACTTTTACAAAACCTTTCTTCAGTTTGATAGTATGGATAATTGTACCATGCCTATCTTTTCCTTGCTTTCAGAAAAAAAAAAAAAAGTTATTTTAAACACACATGCATACACACTTAGTTCATGAACCAATACTGATTGTACTTGGAATGATAGCAGTGTTGCGATTATTAGGAGATACAAGTCAAAAGACAACTCCCAGTCTTAAACATTACTTAAGCAAAAAAAATTAATTATCTGAGGAGGCAGAATAATCGATTGGAAGAACTATTCGGTGGTATAAAGAATGGAACAGAAATTTCATAGTTTCAGCTCTATAATTTCCCTTAAAAATAACAATAAAAAGTGAATTGCAAGTAACTCATGAAACTATTCCATAGAGAACAATATGCCTTCTGCTCTGACTTATGTTTTCTACTTGACTTTGTGCTTCCTGTTTTACTGCTAAAGATAGTTTTGGACAAAGCAACCCTTTGTTTAAAGAGCTTAAACTTCTTATTCCTCGCCTGAAATTTAATCGGCTATTGGTGACATTTCAATTACTATCTGTAAAAATGACTATAATATCACCTGAGGGAAAAAAAGGCAGAGCTGATGAACTCTTTAAAGCATGTTTTATAAAAATGATTGAGAGGTGCATATGCATACAGCTCTGGAAAAAGGACAGAGTAGCCAAGCTGCTTCTCTGCAGACTGCTCTGTGAAACTTCTCATAGGTGTCTGGAGCTTTTGGATGCAAGCCATTAAAACATGCAGCATTAAGAAAAATCTATGATTTTGGTGTCCACCTGGACTATAACTTCTAAAATTTCTTTTGAAAGCATGATTTCCTTTCAGTGGTACAGCTTTTCAGGATTATGTAAATTATCACAGCTCTGCTAACTTCAGCTACATTTTAGCTGTACTGAAACACACCTCCAATCACGTACATTTATTCCAGCTGCAGATTTGGCCCAGATGTCTAACTTTGATTCACCTATTCATTTTTGTAACACATGACCACATCACTCCTTTTTTATCCCTGCTAAGGTTTTTTTCTGCATTATTCGGAGCCCTAAAAGTCCCCAACAAAACAGGCTTGCAAAATAAATAAAGACACAGCAAAGATAAACAACAAGTAATGGTGAAGAATATGTTACATTGTGTGGTATTTTGAGACTCCTAAACAAGCAGTCAGGTCCAGTTCCCATCCCTGAATTGCACAGCATTTACCTAGTCCTGCTCTGTGGAAGGGATTCCACCCTTCTACCCTACCTTCCTGCTGAAGGTTGCTGTCCCTGTGACAAGCCCACATAAATGGACCTATGCCAAATTCTCAGGCTCCATAGTTCACAGTTACTTCCTGAATGAACTATGGCACTCCAGGAGCTGATACATATTCATTTTTGTTGTCACTCTCTACGAGGGCATAAACCTCCAGTAAGGAATGGATGGAAAGGTCATGTCACTGACATCCTAGCTTGCCACAGCAGAACCAACAAGCTCTTTGATTTCCCTTCAATTTATACTTGGCAACCAACAGAATTGTGTGACTTCCCATAGGCTATTCTTATTTTAATTGACTGTTTCTGTCAGATTCATGACATTCATATGAAAACAACTTAAACTCCTTTGTACTTCTAGGAACACACAGAGTGAGGCAAGCTCCAAGCCTCCTCCACATCTTGGATGCAATGCTGCTCAAAAACACAAAGCAACTTCTACATAGCCAGACATGCAGATGATCTGTTTAAATTAAATTAGAATATCCAATTCTTCAGGGAATTACACAATAAGGAAAACTTAGGGGTTTCTTACTTTCCTTTCCTTAGCTAATAAAATCTATAAAGTTTTTTGCACCATCTGCTGGAAACCATTTCTCAATAAAACGCTTCAATCTTGAAAAAAATTGGGCATACCTCAAAGACAAGAAAAAACTTGGAGAGTAAAAAATATGAGACTAGGGTAGGGGGGAAAAATCATGTGCATCATTCACCAAACCAAACAAAAGACTTTCCAAAGATTTTGCTCTGTTCTTGGACAGGTTACACAAGTAAGGAATCCATGTAGCCTGCTAAGGCTGCAGGCTTGCCAGCAAAGTTTCAGTATCATATTGACTAAGACTGTTCTGAGTTCAAATCCTCAGATACACAATGCCAGGATCTGCCATGGTGACTATCACTAGAGCAGGGGATGCTCAGACAAACGAGAGCCAGCACCGGGGTCCTTGCAGCAACCTGCTCCTCAGCCAGACCATGCCAGGAAGGAAAGGGACATCAGTCCTGACACCATCCCCAGCTGCTCCAGCTTCTCCCCAGAGCAGTTAGCAGACAACGTAAGTAACATGCAAGAAAGCCTTCAGACTGCTAATGCCAGTAGATGGATGGCAAACAGCAGAAATAGCTGGTGGAATGCAGAAGCAGCCATACACTACCAAGCCTTCTCACTCAGCTCTTATTCAGAGGGGATGCTGTCAGAAAATGTGCTGTAGTCCTCTCTATTAGAAAACCCTATTCGAGGGGCAAGAAAAGTAAAGCAGAATGATACTGCCTTTTGACAACCCTAATTAAATCCTTCACTTAAATTTTGGAACAAAATTCACATACACCTGATCTTCCAACAATTTCCATGACAGTTTAGAATGCAGGGTAGATTACATAGCATTACCTAGTCCAAAACAGTTTACATAATAAAACATTCAATTTATTCCTGTTTATCACACAAGTGAATTAAGACATGCTTCAGCAAATGTTCATGAATTTAAGTAATTTTATCTACCCCATGGTTTAGAAGAGCCTTGCATGTGCATGAGCATCTGCAAGCCTAGGATCTAAGCCTGTACTAAACAATCTAATGAATCTAATATTTGGTGTTGAAAGACTAGTAAGGGACAAGTTTTCAATGGATTTTGGGATATAGTTACATCCATTAAGTGATTCAGAAAAATGCAGACCCCACAATTAATGCAAACTATTGACAAACTCTAGTACTTGCAACATTTTTATTATTTTGTGGGACTAGGAGTCAAATCTATGCTCAGCCACACCTCTGTCCTAGTTGAAGCACTTCCCTTGCCAGTCCTTTCTGTCACCCTTCTAAAGCACTACTGAAGCAAAATACTGAAGGAAAACAAGGCCTAAGTCCAAAGGAGCACAGTTAAGCTTGCAGGATGGGGCAGTGAGTGTGAGGGCATGCTGTCTGTCTAACTCACCTCCTCTGGCTCAATCAGCTTGAACTCCATGCCTCGGCCAGTCCATGCTATGAAGTGAGAGTTTGACGGGTCATCAAGAAGAGCTACCAAGAACTGCCAGAGCTGAAGCGAGCCTCGCCGTTGATACGTGGGTCCTTCGCGATACATGCCTGGCTCCTGTTTGACATCTCCTGCACACAACAGCAACAATGTTAGAGGAGCAATGCCCTGGAACACCATCACTCTGTTTGTCCGGTAAGCTGGCAAAGCAATCATTAGGGGTAACAAAACAAAGGGAAGAATCAGCCACCCTCAAATGCAACATTCCCTGGGTTGCTGGGGACTTACAATAACATTAATATACTAAAAAGCATTTAAATTCATTCATTATTTATGGAAGACTCACTAAGTCTCTCCCCATGTAGGTCTGAAAAACACAAATCTCTTGCAAGCCATTTTGTAATAGCTTCTCTTTGAAAGCACATAAACTGTTTTTGAAGCAGCTCTGAAATGTGAAGAACTGTGTTTGTGTACTATACTTTGCACAGGCCGCAGTTTTGGTAATGTAGTCTTAATAAAGGTGCAAAACCCTATTGAGTAAAACTTCTTTTCCATGCAAATGCTTCTAAGGAAATTTTGACAAAGTATTTGACTTCGACTTAAACAGCATGTGCTCTATGCACAGGCATGTAAATCCTGCAGATACATGAGTTCCTCTGCGGCATATTGGACTTGCATATGAGCAAAAATTAGTTTTACTCATATCTACATATTAAATTAGTATTCCCTCTGAAAAGCAATAAGTTAATCTTTCTAAAATTTTAAGTCTAGAAAAACATTTTTAAAAATATCAATAACGTTCTACTAGCTGTTCCACAAATTGCCAATGAGAAAACCATCCTGTTACATCCATACTGTCTTTGTTGTTTTTAAATCATATTTATACTGAACAACTCATGCAAACAACAGCAGCTGAAAGGTCTGATGCTGAAGCAAACAGTATTTTTTTCTCCACACAAGGACTGCAATCCTAGATATACTGGTAAATTCCTCATTTCAACTATCAGAACAGCAAAACCTTCAACAAACAGTGTGACCTGTTTAATAAGGAAAGTCAGGAATTTAAATTCAACCACAACATTAGGATGCTCTGACAGCCATTACAGAACAGCGTAGTGAAAGGCAGAATAATAATATTAAAAATGGAGCACTTCCTTTTGTAATCAGGAAAGAAAATTGACTCAATAGCTGTGGAAAACAAATAAATCAGCACAAGGCTTTTTGGTTTATGTGAGGTTCAAGTTACAGTCCTGAAAGTCCTTCTTTTTTCAAGGACAGGTTTTTTTTCTTTGTAATGATAGCTGTGCAATGTGCAAATAGCAAGCACAGTATTACACAGGATCAAATTCTTTCCTTGTGCTGATCTTTGATTTCAAACGAAGCAGCTGAGAATCTACTTCTGAAACATCAAGACTAGTCCTGGGCTTATCCAACTTTTGCTTTACTGGCTAAAATATGATGACACATCTGCTATTTTTCCCTCAAAACATCATGTTGCAAGCATAAACACACCTATTTGCATCACAAGGTCAATCTAGAGTACAAGGTGTTCTCTCAATGGGCAGTCATAGAAACTAGCAGCAGACTGCTTGCTTTGCAGGCACAAAAATACTTCTTAACATTTAATTCTTTTACTGTACTTGTATTTTTCATTTTCATTCCCTTTCCTGTATAATATCCAAATTAACCAGAAGGTTTTTTTAAGGAAGACATAGACAAATGCTACTTTTAATGAGTCTTAACTTCTTGTAGTACAGGGTCTGATCCCATTCCCATAAATGTACATATAAATCTGACACTGGTGCTTAGATCAGATCCACAATCATTTTTGGGGAACAAAAAAATATCTGACATGATGTGCTTTAATAAAAATGTTAAAAAACCCAAACAAGTTCACATTACAAAGCCAGGGTATAAAGTAGATTTTCAATAAAACACTCTTTCTGTGACTGTGTCAATGCAGTGACAATGCAATACTGGATTGAGCGGTCTTCAGTTAGGTCTAATATTGTCTAAAACTCTTTCATCTATTTCTTACCAACATAAAAATACATGTGAGACTCTGAAGAATGTGCAATTCTCTGGGTTACTTTCATTTCAGAGTCTCCAGATTTTCAGCAAATACAACAAATGCTGCTAAACACGCAATAGTTTGTAATCCATAAGTGAGTCTCAGGACAAAACAAACAAAAAAAAGTAGGGGAAAAACACCAATTCAACAGCCCTACTTTTAGCTGTGGTCAAAGATTTGTTCACAAGTTTATCAGGTAATATGTCATCTTTCCTGCTGAAATAAATAAAGCCAGACATACACACACTAACACAAAAGCTACACTAACGACACTACACTAGCATGCATCCACTAACATAATGTCATTCTAGCAAATTTAAGTAATTGGTCTCTAAATTACTTCCCAAAGTTGCAGACTAACAGTCACTGGCAAGAAATACGGTGTCCATCTACTTTGCTTCTAATGAAATAAATCCAAAATCAACTGAGTTACACCAGGAAACTGATTTTACGTCAGAGTAACTGAGGATAATTTGGGACATTCATTTTAATTGACCTCAGAATTCCTCTTTAAAAAATCTGCTGTAATTGGTAGTGTTGTGAATAGGGCATTGATTTGTTATCAATCCCACTGAAAAATAAACCACTAGTACATTCAACCTAGTGCAAATACATTGGCATAAACACAAGAAATGCCTTATATACTCTCTTCCCACTATTCATCACTTTGTAGACAGCAAGAGAAGAGGCTTGATCCTCAGTAAAACCAAAGCTGCTGCTTTCTCCACTGTTTTGTTAATTATAAGTACAGCTTTCATTACATTTCAAACAACAAGCAGTATGTGATCATCAGTGCAATGGAAATCCTCTTATTACTTCTCAACAGTACAGAACTGAGCTCCTCTGCCATAAGTCTGGATGCAGCATCGTTCGCTGGCAAAAGTCAAATGACATCCTATTGAAGAGGAGACTTTGGTTTCAAGAGACAAAGGTCAGCTTTGGTTGGGCGCACCACAAATGGTGTGTTAAGGAATCCTAAATTGGAACGTTACTGGGCTTTTTTGATCAGCAACAGAGAAAAGTCCCTCATCTCTTTTTCATCTCCCTACACAGGAAAAAGAGGTGTGTCATACATACCGTCAAACTTCTCTGGAACAACGCAAGTGTCATCATAAAACTGCCTAGGTCCCTTTTCATACATGCAGCCTGTAAATTAAAAAGAGAGAGGTGTTTATATAAAAGATGCATGGAGAAAAAAAGAGATCACAGGCTTAATGCCAGAGGGAACACTAAGTTATACAGGAATCAGATTAATATACCACATCCTTTAGACACCGCCCAATCCCAACATTTTGGCCTAAGTACAAGGGTGTTTAATTAACATATGCATTCCCAAAAGACTGTTAATCTCCACCTGCTAAAATGAAAAAGCGCCCATATTTCTCTATAATTTATTACAAAATGTTTGCTCATTTCCTGTTTGAACTAGCATGGCTTTGACATTTAACCATTAGTTCCTGCAGGTCTTCTCCCTGCAAGACTAAAGAAGTACCACTCAGTATTTCCTCCTCACACCCACACAGGTCACCCTCACACACTGCTCTTGATGTTCCTTCCAATTAAGATAATTTTGTAAAATTTTACTTTGTCATTAAAAGACACTGTCTACAACCCAGCAGCCTTTCTAGCCCACCATTCTGTACACATTTCTGCTATTTCCTATTATGCTCATGTTTTGCTTAACCAGAACTGTATTGCATATCAATATCAGTTTCACCAGTGCTACTGAGTGAGACAAAACATCTCCTCCTCTCCTGCCGCCCTCTGACCCTTCTTTTGACTGCCTAAGTATTACAGAAGGCTTTTTGCCTTAAGGCTACAGTACTCAATTGGGCTGGTTTCCCACTGTGAAGCTGAGGAGGAAGCCCACCTCAAAATCCTTTTTTCCAAGATATTGTTTCCCTGTTCCACAGGCCTGCTGTACATTCATGTATTAAAAAAAATTTTGTTTAATGTGCCCAGATAACCAAACAATTCAAACTGCTTTGTGTGACTGCCCTGTCCTGCCCGTTATTTACTGCTCTATCTTTGTGCCATAAAGTTACCTATTAACTTTGTTCCATATCTTTACTGAAAATATTGAATAGCAACACTCCTGATATCAATTCCTACAGAACTATAATCCATTCAGAGATGATTGCCTGGTGACAGCCTCTTTTAGATCTGTCAGTTGGCCAGGTCTTAATGTATTTAATGTGTACTTTATTGATGTTGCTTTGTGCTAACTTCTTAATCAGAATGTAACTCAGAGGCAAACTGAATGCCATAAAAAGTCAAACTATATGATACAAGCATCTTTATCAATCAAACTTTTATTTTCAGCAAAGAACAGAATCAGATTTGACATGACCTTTATTCTGCAGAAGTATGTTGATTGATTTCCAAATACAGAAAACAAATATTTAGCTAACATCACTGCTCTTTTACGTCATTCATGAAAATTCTGCCACCTCCAGCACCTTACAAGACCATAACATGGATAAGATGGGTTTTTCCCTATCTGTGCTATGATTAAAACTCAACATCTTTTGCCCTTATCCCTGCAGTTTGTTTATATTTTTCCTGGTGTCTCTCACCTCCCTAATTAAGCTTCTATACTACATATAATTTCATATAACAAGACTTAGAAATTTCCATGTCCTGTTTTACCTTCCTTGTAAAACACTATCTTTTTTCCCTGTCTTTATTTCAACCCAGAAGCAGATGGGATTTTAGCCAGATGTGTTATCTTTTTGCTTCTATCTTTACACTAGCAAAAGAAGTCTTCCTGGAAGACTTTGATTCACACATCTATCTGGATTCTCATCAATCTCAAAACCAGATTCCTCATGTTTCTGAAATTTGCCCACTGCAAGAAAAATAAACCCTAAACAAACAAGCAGAAAATAATATATTGCTAAGACACATAAACTAAAACAGGACAGTGGAGGCTATAACCTCTCTTTCACAGTCATCTTAGCTCTGTTGGACTTCTTATTTCTAGTACATATAAAACACTGTCACTCAGAATTTTTAATTTTGACAATTACGTAAGTTCTGTCCTACTGAAATCATTGGGAATTTTGGTACATCTCAATTTGGGCATAAAGTGCATCAAAACATTGCAAAAATAATAACAAAAGGAAAAACCCAAAACCTTCACTGAATTTAAAGTATAAAACTGATTACTTAACACAGTTAACTGAGCCTGTCATGCTAACAGCCTGGAAAATATCACTTGAGCAGAATGGGTGAAACAGACAAATTTTTAAGTGTGTCTTCCTTTCAATTGCTAGACACCTGGAAAAGCAGAATGAGTTAAGTTCATAATATAATTGCTTCTATCCTGATCAACCCATAGCACTAAAAGAAACTACAAAAAATTCAGTGCATCAGAAACTCAACACTGAAAAGAGAAAGGAGGATGATACAAGTCTTCCCAGCACCAGAATTAAACCAGTGAGCCCCAGATACCCCCAGGCTTTTAAATTTTTTGACATTTCTCTTATACAAAAATGATACATAATAGAAAACTTAACTTCTGTTCTGTTTGGGTGAGCCAGGAAGCCTTCTTGCCTCATGTAAATGGAATGGCAGCTAGGCACTTCTGAAAGGAGAAGATGACAATGCAAGTCAAAAGACTGTCCAGAATTAAAAGTGTGCAGGTTATCAATGGGACAAGCTCCAAGCAGAACAGCAACAGAAAAGAATGCACCTTAGAGTGAGAGGGAACCTGTCAACACACAGCATTTCATAACAGCACACACCACGCATGGCCAAGGAGAAAGTCATGGTGTGAGGCTCACAGATCCTTCAAGATAGGCACTTGAACTCCAAACCTCTTGTAATCAACTTTGCTAAAAGCTGACTCCCATGGCAATTACACTTTGGACCATTCACCAAAAAACCTGCACCAGTGACCATGAATATTTTAAACCCTGTGCTTGTATATCTATCTTCATAGCTAATTCAACCCAAAGTTTTTAATCAACTGTGCTGAAAAGACTGCCAGTCACACTAGAGACTTATAAACACTACATTTACACAAGGAATGTCAAAATGAATTCAAAGGATGATAATGCTTTTTAGACTCTGGTTAAGGACCTGAAGGGTTAATGAAATTTTCTGCAGTTGCTAAGCATTTTATCTAGAAATTTAGGTCTATCTATATCACTCTCCACTTGCATGTGTTTAAAAAAAAATACACCTTTCAAAAAAAAATACTGTGCATATTCTAAATAATACTGATATTTACTTGCTATTCTCCGCCTCTACTCAAATCTGCAGGAAGAATGAGAAAAGCCAAATAGAACTAATGAAAAACATATGCTTTAAATGTCTTTCTTTTTCTTCCCCGTGTCTTGCACTGTCCCCAAGTAGTCACATCCTGTGCACAGGGACTTGCAAACAGAAACACACGGTAAATGTTTGCCCTTCTAGACCATGTTTAACCTACTTCTTGGATATCAAAAGTCTTGCTTAACAAAGTCTATTTGATCTTGTGATGAACTCCTACCCTAAGCTATGCAATCTGTTACCAGTAACTTGTAACTCTTTAAGAGATGCAAACAGAGGTCGAAAGAGCAGACATTATTTTTCCAACACCGCCTACAGACTCTTTCAGACTGTGATTCCAAATTTCACTGTTCACTGACTAGTGATGAGTATCAAAGATTTGGCAGGATAAGAAAATGAGGTTTTACACTGACTTCACAAACAAGTGAAACACAGGGCAGTAATAATAATAAGTTTCCTCTAACAGTCCATGGTCCCTCTTGCACATCTGTGCCAAACTCTTCATTACCTCCTCTCTAGACAAAATGCTCTGTGCCTGCCTCCTGAGGCCTAGAGAATCTCTAATGTCTCAAGCAGCTATTCTGAGCAACCACAGGAATTGGTGACTCAGTGATCACCCCACTCAAGTATAGCTCAGCAGACTAGAAGTCAAGGCTACAAGCAGTGCTTCACCTGCAAGGAATCATTCATGTTAGCAAGTAGATTGAATTCTAAGGAGAATGGAAAAATCTACGTAAAAAAGAGGAAGCTGTAGAACTGAAACAGATGCTATTTTCTATTTTAGGTAAAGCTTCTCTAGTATTGGCAGCAAAGCCCTTTTTGACTCATGAACTCCACTCCTGCAAAGTGATAGAGCAGAGTATACTGAATAAAGAATTATGCATGCATCCACAAAGTTGTCTTCTTAGCCAAGGTGGGGTTTCATCTCCCATGCTCCTAAGTCAATTATAATTAACATCTGGAGTCTCTTTAAGGCAAGCATTGTTTGTACCAACATTACTTAATCTTCTGGTTAGCTTGTGCTTAAACAGTCCACAGAGGACCAAAAAAACACAGCAACGAAGAGTTTATTTCTCGTAAAGTAACTAGAGTCTTGTTATCCTAAAGTGCTATCAGTTAATTTATGACTATCAGAGTGGGTCAGACTCTAATCAAATTGTAGAAACATTTCCAAAGTGATTATTCAATCAAATGACTAACATGGTTAATTAGGAGCCATAAACATTGCTCTGAAGTTCATCAAAGTAATGACTTGCCCAGAAAAATTACTGCTAATTAAATTGCCTGCTGCTTTCATTTCTACCTTATCTAATAAAAAGTCCAACCAATGAAATTTAGTATTGCAGTTTTAAATTGTACTAAATGCTTGACTAAGACCCAGAAGTATTTTTATATGCTAAGCGGAGCTACTTCAAAAGAAAACATTTTAGTGCAGAAATTACAGAGCAATTATATGTTTCCCTCTTCTTAAACCATTGTTTCAAGACAACAAATAAGACAGAAGCAGCCATGAAATACTTCCAGGGCAAGATCCAAGAGATGACTGATTTATCATCTTTTTACAAGTTTTGGTCTTTGAAGAAAAATGTGCCTGGATTTAGACACACAACAAGCTAATTTCAGACTGTTAATGAAGTAATTCACATTGTAAGGTTTTATCAGCTCAAGAACAACAGAGCTCCTTTAAAAAAAAAAACAAACAAAAACCAAACCAAAAACCTAGCTAAAAACATAAAAAATGTAAAAAATGTAAAAGAATTGCTTATCTTTTATTATTCTTTTGGAATACATAGGGGTCATTCTTAATTGCTCTTCTTATTAACAGAAACATAGCAGTAGTCATCGTAAAACAATGAATATGGTCTTATATCCTAGACCATGAAACCATTCTTTTCCCAATAGGCGCTGTTTTGAAAAGTACATATGATCTAGACACTGCAAAAATGCCTTCTCATCTGGGACCATCACAGAGAAAAATAATGGAAATAATGCTCTGCTATGCCTCCATCAAAATACATCCAAGCAGAAAAAGCCCAAAAAGACTTTCTCAAGACAAGAAAAATCTGCTATTGAACTTAGCAGGCACAGATTCTAAATTTCATTATCAAGTAAGACACTTGAGTGGTCCCTTGGTAAGGTAGTTCATATTAATTATCATGTCAGAATTTAAAGGGTTAGGTTGTCTCAGCCCTGTATAACTCAGAGCAGGTAAAGAATCCTTAAATCCTCTTTTCTGATTGTTTTTCAGAGATAAGGATGAGATTTCATTCCCACAATCCCACCCTGCACAGAAAAAAACAGAATTTCAGCCTGTGTCCCCAGCCAGAACAGACACATGGAAGATGGAGCTTCTGCAGGCAAAGGAATGAAATTACAAGATTGTTTTCTATGGGATGAAGTGACTGTCTTCTGAATGAAGAAGAGCAAAGCAGGAACTGGAAACCTGAATCAGGATTTATTCTTCAGCCATTCCTGTTTCTGGCTTTACACAGCCTCCCTAACTCAAGGGCAGGTTGTTATGTTACACTCTAACTCTGAATTACTTTTCAGCTCACTTTATCAACATCAGCTGAAGATCTGGAGGCCCAGGGCACACCCCATGTGCTGGTGACCAGCACAGTGCGATACAGAGGCGTTGCACTGCACTTGTGCACGTGCAGAGGGAGAGACGTGGAGCCTTAGAAGGCACAGGCCATCTGAAACAGGGTGGGAGAAGAAGGGAAATGCCTGCCTGGCCTTACCCTCCATGTGGCAGCTCAGGTGAAAACTCTGCTGCAGTGGCAGGCAGCTGCCTTAGTCAGGGAGCCTGTTAACAAGTCACTGAAATTCACCAAGCACTCAACTCATAGTGATGCATAGCTACTTCCCTAAAGATTTAAAACAAAGTGATAATAATACTGCAACTTTCTTACTGTTTTCCTGACCACTTTTCCACTTACACTTTATTATCAAGTAAGTCATATTAGAAGCAGATTCCATAAGGAACTGTTTCAGAAGGACCTGTCCCCAAAACTTTGAAGGGACTTCACTGGAAACCCTGCAATTTCACTTATACCATGTCCTCCTAAATTGCGCTTTTGGTCTGAAAAGTAATTATGTGAATTTTAGCCCCTATTTCATTAATTTAAAGTTTGTATGTCTATACAGATAGACTTAAATGTGCCACTTTGTCTTCCCATAGACAAGAAATGCAGCACCTGCAGATTCTCTTCCATTGTGCTGCTGGGTACAGGAGGGCACACACAAGTCCCTTGGGTAGCTGGGACAAACCTGGTGTCACTCCCATGTGCCAGCCTGACCCTGTGAACACACCAGCCATCCCTCTGGTGCCTTTCAGAGCCCCCCTTTGCACAGTGCAAGCACTTCTCTGCTACATGAGCAGGTGGCTGGTGTATTAGGAGAGATTTTTACCAAGTGCAGAGACAAAAGTAGCCTTTCAAAAATAAAATGTTCAAACTAGAACACGTCATACTTTTGGCACTAAACTTAAAACATCACAATATCACTGCAAATAACTTTTCTGTTCATGGATTTCCAAGAGCACTGACAAACTGTTTACAAAGGAGCACTTGATCCACCACTGAAACACATTCAGCCTCCTGGTGGAAAGCAGCTGTTTACAGCATCATTGAGAAGTTCTGACCAGCTCAAGGGTGAAGATAACAGTGAAATCACCAGAATAAAAGGACCTTTTTAGGTAAGAATGGCAGTTCTTCAAACAGGATCGCAACAAATCGCTCAGGTAGCACCAGGAGTCACTAAGAAAAATGCATGATTTGTGTTTTTCAGGGAGAAGTAACAAATTACTCTTTTGGATTTTTAAACCTGCAGAACACATTTATATTCAAACTCATATCTCCCCAAAAGGAGATATTCAGGTCAAAATACTGGAACTAATTACAAACTCTTTGTACAAGAATTGCTTGAGCAATTGACCCACCACTCAAATGCTGGTGGATCAAGTTTTAGTTCAACCACCTTTAAAAGCTTTATCCCCTCACAAGCTATGTAATGAACAGAGTCCTACAAATTGGTAAAGTTCTGGAAATACAAAAGTCAGCATTATTTTTTTCAGTAGCAGATTCAGCATGAAAAAATGTAGGTGCACTGAAATTATATGGGTGAAAACAAATAAAAATTCTCTAAAAATCAGTTTTAAAATTAAGTGATCTTTTCCCAAATCATTATGCAATTTAGAAACATTCAGAATGGAAGGTTTTATTAATTTTCTCTGTCACCAGCCTTTGTGCCAGCAATCTAGGAAAAAAAAAAAAAACAAACTTACAAGAATGTCCACTCATAGATGCACATACACTTCCTTCTAAAAACAGCTGATTAAAATTGTTAAAGTTTAATTTCTTACACCTCATTTCACAAAAACTTGTCAGAGAATTATGTTTGGCCTCACTGGCTCACGTCTAAGTGGAAATATTACACAGATACGGAAAAAAACCTTAAGCAAACATCTTCCTTTCCACAACTTTGGTTTTCAGATCTATGACAACATCCAATGCATTTTGTGAGACCAGATGTCAACAGCCTGTCTAGGCGATGTGTAACTTTTTGTATAGCAGAACAGGAAAACAAAGGCTCATACATTCAGCTCTGAATTGAAATTCCACATGGAGCTGATCTTTTGAGCATACTTTAAAATCATGTATTTGCTTTTATTAACCTCAGTAACTGTAAAATGCGTCTTAAACATTGCTCTCCTTTGAATTCAACAAAAGAGAGCAGTATTTTCTCTCTCCCTCACTCCTTTTGTTGGTAATCTTACTGCAAAAATGTCTGTGTTGCTTTTTCTCCCCCGCCCCATTCCCTGCCTGTAAAATCGAAGTTGGACAAACACTGCACGGCTGAAGTGACATATTTGAATGGAATTCAGACCAACCAGTTCCTGTTTATGTTTCTGATTTGAGAATGTAGCCTTCTCATTCACTATACATTAGAAACACACCAAGGCCATAAATGGTGTCAGGTTGCAGGCAGGCAGGGCCAAGCAGCATTAATCATTACTTTAAGGCAACTGGCAAAAGCAGCAGCTGAGGGAACACTACACCCTTCAGCTCCGCATAAATGGACATTCCAGGGTTTGGCGTGTGTGGGTTGGTGGTTTTTTTTTTTTTTTTTCCCTTCAGCATCCATTTTATGAATGAAACTTCAGGCTGCACAGAGTCCATTCATATAAAAGCTATGCTCACAGGGCTCAGTCTCTCGGGATCAATTGGTCTTGAGCAAGGCTGATGTGATTGGTTTAAGGCAGGCTTCAGCCTTCCATTACTGATTTAAAATGCAGCCTGTGTCCATTTGACCTGCCTTAATGCACAAAGAGTAAATCCAGACTGCGCTCTCAATCCTCAAATCAAATCATTAGCCAGTGCCACTTACTGTAACTGTAGATTTAAAGGATATTTATCCATTTCTTTGAAAAACAGGGACTGCAGGACAATTTTTCAGATCGTACTGTCTGCCCTGAAAACAAAAATACATATATGGTCTCCTGCCTATATACTCACATTAACTTGGTATTCAGGCTTTCCTTTGTTCACAAAGGTAACATTGCAAAATGAAATAATTTCTAACTGCAGATTCATTTCAGACAGTAATAGTGAATAGAGGAAATCATCTAGATTGACAGCAAGTGAAAAGTTAAATTTCTGCCCTTCACAGCAGTCTTCTGAAGTCCAAGTTTCCCAAGTTTCCCTGTCAGATGCTCTTATTTTCTGCTGTACAGTCCGACAGCAGATTTGTGTTTTAAAAGCAAGTACAAAGTCCAGTGCAGCTTAACTATTGATCAAAATTCATACTCATTCACTGAAGCACACAGCAAAGACAAGTTCCCAAAACACAAGGATGAAATATATTAAACCACAGGGAAAACTGCAAAACCAAAATTGAGGTGGGGAGAGTTCTTAAAACTTCCTAACTCAAGAGCAAAAGCAAAACCCTGTCCCTTCTCCCTTCCTGCCTTTATGCCATCTGGACTTTCATTGAGAACAATTGTACTTTTGTGTATAAGAATTTCTTTGAGGTCATAAGGAGATGTAGTTTTGAGATGTGCGTACTCAAGCACCATACCCAGGAAAAGGATGGAGTCAGTTCTGTTTCAAAAAGCATTTTATAAAAATGTGTTCAAAACAGCCTGATTTAAAAAAGGCGGGGGGGGGGGGGGGGGGGGGGGGGGGAAGAAGGAGAAGAAAAAAGGAAACTTGGAGAGAATTTGAGGAAAAGACTCAGCAGCTGGAAGAGTTTTGAAGCAAGATACAAAATCTTGAGTCACACTGACAGAGCACATACACAATCCATCTACAGTGATTTAGAGGTGGTACATTAATACCAATAAATTGTTTTCAATGAGATGTAGCTATGAGCAAGGGAACACAACCAATCAAAGAGAAAATTTAGGCTTATGATCAAGAAATATTTCTTAACTGTGAAGTCTATTTGTCTGTGAAATAATCTCCCAGGGGGAAAAATAGAAGTAATAATACTTAGCAATCACACAGAATTTTATATTTGCAGAGCACAGTACAAAAATTAGCCAATATAATCAAAAACGGTAGCGGAAGCACTATGACTTGTGCCACTTTAAATGTTGCTCTGGTCAATGCATTTAATACAGCACTGGAGAATATCCTAGAAAAAGCAAACCAGCAGTGCCTCCAATTGACTTTTTCTCTTCACACTAGCATCTCAAAATTTCTAAATTTTGCCTTCAGAAGTACAATAGAATAACAAACTGTTTAAAAAAATAAATGGGGGGAGGAATCAAGCTGCAAATAAATATAACCTGAAAAATAATTTTTTCCCCTTAAAATTTCAATTCAGCACTTTCTCTTACGCTATTCTGCAAACTCCTGAATTTAAGAATACATGGGCTGACGCCTAGGGAAGAATGTGCTACTAGGGGTCTTTTTCCACCTTAATAGCCACTGACTTGCTTTCCAAAAAGCAACTCATCAGGTATTTGAGAGGACTCATGCATTTTATTCTGTTTCCCACCATTACGTAAATACATTTACAACATGGATGGCAGAATGCTACCAACATTCTATACTTGTAAGAGCAAACTTAGGAGGTTAGTAAGTGTCATAATTAACAACATCTGCCACAAACTTTATACAAATCCTTTGCAACAAATATCATACAGCCTTTTGCTTCATCACTCTTGAGAGCACAGTCAAAACTCTGTGGGAAGGAGAGCCATGCTGCAAACAGCTTAGCAGGTAGAGCCACTGCTTCATTTGTTACAGAGGCTGGAAGCTGTCTATGTACTGAGGCAGAAGTTTTCAAGAAAAGAAAAGATAATACAGCTGAATGGTCAACTTTAGGCCCCAGTAAAGCCATTCCAGCTCCAACAAAGTTTTTCAAAGTAGCCACATTGCTTCTGCCAAATTTTTGGTATTATGTATTTTTCTACTGCTTATACTGAGACCCTTATCTGATGTTCCCATAATTCTTCATCTAGAAACACAAAGAAAGTCCCTAGAAGCTAGGATTTGAACATATGTAGTACATAATGTTATTTTAAAAATCACCGAGTTCTAACTGAGTATCCAAAATAAACAGGTTTATGTATCTGATTTGTCTCTCAGCCTCTGCCCATTTCTCTTAACAAAGGGGAAGTTGCCCATCCATTCTCACTTGCCAACACAAGGTATTTGCTTGTGAGGCTTCAGGAATTAAAAGGATGAGCAACTCAGAAAGAAAGACATGGAGGCTAATAATTCTGTGTGGAGAGTTCATCCTTTAAGTGATGTGACTAGTGTCTCGGAAGTGACAGGGAGAGAATCCAAATTTTCTAAGGTCCGTTCAAGCATATTAATTGTAAGGCTACCCTGAAATGAAACTGTGAGAACAGCTCTGCTAATGCCTGTAACACATTCAGGAAGTACTGAATCTATCTAAATTTCAACAGAAAAATTCCTGGCAATCATTAAGTAGTATATGCAAACAACAGTTCCTCCTCTATTCATTTCCATTACCACTGGGTGACAAATTTAAGTTTCCAAAGACATGGTTATAAAAATTTATCTACCAAAATAATGATTTCAATTTTGCAAAATAACTATTTTCAATTGGGCAAAACCAAATATTGGGCAATTGGACAAGACCAAATATAAGATTTAATAATTTAAGATGTTGCTTTAAAACTTGATTTTTAGTATTAATTGATACACACACAGCTAGAGTCATACCTTTCTATATTTGCAAATACACAACACAATGTAAGAAGGGTTAAGCCTGTGAAGGTCCTGCTCAAAACTAAAGCACAGAAGAGACAAGCTATATCAAGTTTGGCCTTTTTGTTTAAGTACCGGAATACATTACTGAATTCTAGAATGCTAACTGTACAAGAATACCCACTATTAGGCCTTGTAAACAAAGGTCTTAGGAAGCCTTTTGGAGTATATTCATTAATTCTGCAAAATCTCAAAGCTTTGTATGTCCCTGGCCACAGTTCTGTGACTAAAGTTGCTATATTTACCATCAAGTACTAAATACATCTGACTGTCAGACATGGAAAAAAAAATCCATGACAGAAAATGTCTGATTGAGCTATATGATGCGCTGTGACTTCTAGAAGCGTGGATGGATAAGGAAGAGCCTCTACTCTGTTGACATTTTTCTTTTTCCATTATCTCAAACATCTCCATTATCTCTATTCTGCAGTAGAAATTGCATACCTGCAATTACAATTACAACTAATTGATCTGCCATTTCCCATGTCATAATTAATGTCATGTTTTAATAGAGTTGTAATCATTCTATAATAATGCTTTTCATTCATCAGCTTCCCACAAAGTATAAAAGAATAGTGCACAAAAGCAATGAACTTTTACGAGTCCGTTTCAAAAACATCCCAAAAGGAACATCTCAGTGGATTACAATGAACTTTTTAAATGTGTTTCTATATTCTTATCTGAGCTGCAATAAAATACAATGAAAAAAAAGACTTTTTACTCTGGCATTCCTCCTTCCCTGAACATCCATAGGTGAAAAATGAAATCAATGATTCAGTGACAAATACATTATGTTTCCTAAGGGGTTATTTAATGTACTCTTAGCAAGGATGGAAAATGATGGTTTCTGGAGAACAGATGGTAACAAGACAAAATATCAACAGACCACAGTTGTTGACTGCAATTTATGGAGTGTACAGATGTGTCAACTTAAATGCAGTGATTCTGAGGCCAATAAAAGTACTTCCTGATACCAACAGATTAATTTTTCATGACCACTGGTTACACAGCTATTACATTTTTAAAAACTAATCATTCATCTACAAAAGAAGCAACAATTTTGCTTGAAGATAATTATTATAAAGTGGAATGTTGTTCTTGCTGGCACAAAATAAATAGACATGACAGGACTGGATACAAGTTTGTACATCTTCATTTCAGAGTAAAATTTCCTGCTTTCTTCCATACAAAATATTCCAAAGAAAGATGAATGTTAGCAGCCAATCCAGATTCAAAGTAACAGTATGCAATAAGGAGATCCCACTTCTGAGCTAAATAAGAAGCATATTTACAAAAAGGCCTTTTTTGACCTTTAATTTAGCAAGATGAATAACGGTGCTTGCGAAGGTTGCAAGGGACCGGCAGTGCCTGAAGCTGCAGTCTCCATTTATTATGCACTGCCACATGAACTACACAGTCTTTCCCATATGCTCTAGGACCAGAGATACATAACTCCACAAAGCCACAGATCTCAGAAACTTCATCAATGAATGGGTTGAGTTCTGGATCTGATCCTTGTAATTCCATTTCACTTTCATCTTGTCTTATATTTCAGCTTGGAGAAATATTTCACCCCCAGTCCCCTCCCTGTTAAGGGCTAACTCAAATTTTCCTAACTATTGGTGTTTTGCTTGTTAAGCACAAGAAAGGAAAAAAGCAGCTCTACTTTCCAAATTTCCCCATTCTAACATCGACATCAACTCTACAACAAGCACTTACATTTATGAAACCACAAAATACCCCACAAAATAGACAGTGTTAAGTTAGCTACAGAAAGAAAATAAAAAATCTGTTCCACACTATATCAAATTGCAAGATAGTCTTTCATGAGCTAAAATTTCAAAGGACACTTCAACTCAGCTGTCATATAGCCTTTGGAAAATAAACTCCAAAAGTATCTGTCCAGAGACTGAACCAGAAGGAAAGCCCTGGAAATACAGCAGCTTCAAGAAGAAGGGGGAGTCAGACTGAAGTCAGACAGAGCGATCCATTCCCCCTGCCTAAGACAGCATGGATGTGTATGAAAGCAATGTATCCTCCTCCAGAAGCACAGCTGGGACTACACTAAAATCCCTCCCTTTCAACAGTGTGGCATGCACAAAGCAGGACTGAGACAGACACTGAAGAGGAGCTGCAGAAATCACTTACAATAAAACTGAAAAAACATTTTGATTGCATTATCTTGGCTCCATACCAATCAACTGTTTAACCCCACCTAGAGCACTCCTCATGTTTTAATCTCAGCTTCTTTTCATACTACCTTTCCAGCTTTCCTATTAGTAGCTTCCTTTACCTTGTTCGTTGGTACTCATTACTAAATTTCTTTTTTGACTTCTTGATTTTTTCATTTTTTTCCCAAGTATAATATAAATATTACATTGAAAATTTGTCAAACATTTAGAGTGTTATTCCCTTGATTTATTTTTCTATCATTCCTATTGCTTATCTTTTCTATTTTGATTAGAAGTTATTGAGAGCAGATTCTGCCACCACCTCCTCTGTTTTGTACTGTCTGTAGTGCAATAAGGTTCCATTCCAGTTGCCCCATAAGCACAATCATAATAAACATTATTAATAGCAACAGTGTATTCTCTACATCAGCAACCTGGCACCTCAGATTATGTACCTCCACAAAACACAGCAGTATGCACAAACTGAGGAGCTGACACCAATTCGGCCGATTCTTCTCCCTCATCGGTTTTATAGCTGTATAAACCCCACTTCAGTGGAGTTACTCCTGATTTAAAGTAATGCAAGCAAGAGGAGAAAGAGTTCTCTATTTCTGGCACACAAATGGAAGAACTCATAAAATGGAGCACACAAATTCAGGAGGTCAAAGATGAGACAGTACAGAACAAGTTCCCTCTTAACAAAGCAAATTTGCAACCATTACTTTCTTCCTTGACTTCTTTAATGTTTCTGGACAGAGATTTCTAGAAAATGAAGCCCTTTAAAGAACAAGAAATGGTGGCACGAGTCACAGTGTATTATGTAGCAATCTTAATACTTTGTAAGCTGTCTCAGACATAATTTTTGAGATGTGTCAAAGAGCAAGTTTCAATTCATACAATCAAAACATCAATAGCACTGGCTTGGAGTCACATAGTTTTATTGTGCAGAACTAAAGGAGAATCTCACCTACCTGAATCATATGCAAAATCCCTAGGTTCCTGTTTAATCATCAGAGGAGGGGGGAAATTTTGACTGGCAGCACTGCCAACCATAGCGTTGTGTTCATAAACTGGATCGTGGTACTCCTGCTTAAAACCTTGAGGCGGGAAAGGGATGTTTGGTTCAGACATCTGGCGCTGATATATTGGACGTCCTTCCCTTGGCATTGCAGGCAAAGGTGGGAAAGAATTGCAAGGTTCAGAGAGCTGGCGGCGAAATCTAGAACACAAATTAGAGAGGTCATGTAAAGGACTCCAGCTAAATTCCATTTCCCAGAGATCTTCAGAAGTCATTATTAGTGGCTGTATCGCTTTCTCAATAACAAACATTTTGCTAATGATCATGCCAAGTGCTCCCATCAGGTTCACTGTCATTGTACAACAGCAGCAAGCAAAGAAACAAAAATCCCACCTATTAATACCAGCTCTAAGACCTGTCCCCACCACATCCTCTTTGCTTTCAATATCAACAGAAGAGGCAAACAGGATATGCACCAGCTTCAAAACAATAGAAAGACTGACATTCTACCACAGTGATGTGAAGGAGGCATAGTTAGAGTTCTCTGCTCTTTCACAAATGTTAGCAACATCTTGCTCGTACTCTAGTATACTCTTACCCATCTTACTGTTACACAGAAACCATTCTGACCACAATAAACATGTTTTTAATAGAGTATTGTCTGCTCTAACATTTGGAAACACTACAGGATAAAAGTCCACTGTTCTGTCCTCTCAGGGGTAGTGTCATGAGAGATCGACTCGCAAGGATGGCACTGCACTCCAGCTGTAACAGGAAGGGAATGTCAGCACCAAAGTAAAAGGAGAGGGTACAAATTTTTGCTACGACAATTAATTACTCTCCTGCTTTAACTTTTCCCCTTAGTCATTTCTACATGAAAGTTGTAATCTGTACAAGCCACACTGCCATTTGCTATTCCCAAATGCTCTTCAGTAGGCAAAAAAGAAGAGAATTTCATTTCAAATTATCTTGTTTTATGTGAAATGCTACTCTCAAGAGCCTATGCTTGTTTTTTTCTTCCATAAAACCTATCTACCTGAACTAAAAGGCCCGAATGCAATTACTTGGACATCTGCAGGTTCAGAATCATACAGAAGAATACCAGGATGCTTTTTTCCCACTGGGCCCTGATGAACTGCATGTCTTCCTATTATCTTCTGCAGATTATCACAGTAGTAATCACCACAGCAGTAATATTGTGTCCACACTAACCAACAGTAAATGCAATGTTCTTGCAACAAAATGCTTACTAGTCCTGTTATCACTTTTTGTAAACAAGACACTTAAAAAAAAAAGTAACTTGCGCCTTTGTTTAGGAGCTTCTTACTGTCTCACAAAAAAAAAAAAATTGAGACCTAATCATTCCTGAGCTTCCTGTACTTTGGGTCTGAACCAGCTTTGGTTCATGCAGGCAAAAGACTTCTTTTTGGAGAAAACTGTGTGAGTGAAGCACAAGGCAGGGGTTTGATTGCATGAGCAAAAAAATCCTTGACTATCAACTCATAGGTAGTACATGTTTCTACAACAATTTAAACTCTATTACCATCTGTCATAATACTGCTGTAACTTGTTCTGACAAATATTTACTCTCATAGCTTAATTATAAATACTGTGGAAACTACAGAGATAGAAACTATTACCATGCAGTAGTGGAGACAAAATGAATTTTTCCAATGCTGCTGTAAATACTATAATTTTTGCAGTAGAAAGAGTACCGCGCTGTAACATTGGTGTTTGTAATTCCACCTACACCTGCAGAAAATAAACTTAGAAACTCAAATGTATTATGAAACAGTTAGGCTGACTGGCACTGCATTCATTTCCTTTTTTTCCTTTTTTCATTAGCCAAAAAAAGAAGCAGAAATTATCATTAAGAACTGTCAAGGAGTGAATCAGAAAATTGCAACTTGAAGATAAAATAAGAAACAGGCTCACTCACAAAGCCTCAAAGGAAGTTAATAATACTTGTTGTACTGGAAGCTTTGTATGGAATCAAGCCATTTGTTTATACAAGTGGATTTGTTTCCTGTTGGTACTTGTTAGGACCACTTATCGTTCATATACTCATGCCCTGTATGAAGATGAATGGGCTGTATGTACTAGATACTAATGCTATCCTATGCCACCAATGCATGTTCTAAAAACACTGTGCCTTGAGTTATAGATGCATATATGAACTCACATAGGCAGGTCATTTGTTTAAATGACATTTTCTGAATACATTCATTGTAGTAGTATCTCACCTTGTAAATCACAAAAAACTTGAGTTTCACAAAAATATGAAGTACACGTTTGCTTCATACACAAGATTCAAAATAAATAAGAAAATGGGGTAAAAATATCTCCCACTACAATTCCACCTTTCTTTAAAAATGGAGAAAAATGAGATGATTTTTTTTTTCTCTCCCTTGAGTCAGCTATTTTGGACTTTACTGGCACACATGATGTTCTATAATAGAAGGGAAGCATTACTGCAAAATACCCTAAAGAACATGGATATCAGAGACAGAGAGGGAGCAGAAATCATGTAAAGAGCCTACAAAGCACGCACAGAGCAAGGGTTGTGGGTACAGAAACTATACTAGGATGTATGCAAATGTCTATAAATACTGAAGTTAGGGCAGACATACAGGTTCAGTGCTCCCTTTACAAGTAGCTTTATAACAAAATATTTTTTCTCATCTGAAAAATCTTATTACTGTTCTCTGCATATCAGCCATTTAGCTTCAGCTGATTTCAGTCTCCTGGCAGCTTGACTTTGGTGTATGTACAGGAACACATTTATCCACCATCCTGTAATCTAAACTACTGCCTGGCCTCACTGGGGGCCTTTGTGGCTAGACCACAGTCCACAGCTGGGGAGGAGATGGGGACTATGACAGGTGAAGGGGCCAATTCAGCGTTTCTTGATGGCTAGAAGGGCTTGTAGAGAACCTTGGTGGTATTTAAAGCTATCTCAGCAGAGCACAAAACAGCAATATTAACATTAGCAACCTCCTTCAAAAGTGATCTGCACAAATCCCTAGAGATAGCAGGCCTTATTAGAGCAGAAATATGCAAATCACACTCCCAACAACTGTTTTTCTTTTCGGGTCTTTCTTAATTTGGTAATGGTTAAGAGGTAAAACAAGTTTCTGAACATATATATCTTTACACACAATTGGAATTTTAAATGTTCAAGAGCAATCTAAACTCAGCATACAAAAACAGGTTCATGCAATAAAGGCTAGGGTAAATAGAATTCCACAAATTCAGTGTCTGGACTGAAAAAACAGGAGAATCCACCGAACATTTCTGTTGCAAAACTGAGCTAAGACAGTTGTCTGGGGATTTCTAACATATCAAAACAAAACAGGGTGACTTAAGGACAGTTTAAGCTTTAATTCTAGTCTCTAACTCTTGTGGTTTTTACTCAGACTAATGTTATTTAAGCACGGTTTATGTTGGCATCTTTTTTTGAAACGCTACATTACAAAAGGGCTTGGAAAAATGATCCACCCATCTAAAGAATATTCTGAAGCAGGAACACTGTAACATGGCCACTTATCCCTTAGATGGGTGAACTGCTTAGTGAGAGGCCAGATATTTATAGTTAGGAACATGCTTGCTAGTGACTTCATCACCTTGAAGGGCTTTCTAGCCTCAAGTGAATCACAGAACTATAAAAGAGCCCAGGTTGGAAGGGACCTTGAAAGACCATCGGGTCCAACCTTTCGTGGGAAAGGGAGCCTAGATGAGATTATCCAGCATACTGTAACCACCCTCACAAGACAGAACCAACATGTAATTTAAATTCTGTCACTGCCAATATGAACTCATATACTAGTGCACCAAGCCGGGTGCCAGCCTTTCATAAGCACACACATTTCTGACACTACAAACCTTGTTTTCACCTCGATCCCCCAACCTAAAAGGGAAGAGTTGTGGGCAGGAAGCCAGTACTACCCTATATAAGAGCTACAGCTGAACAGCTTCTGCATGGGTCCTCCATATGTTTTGTGTTTTACCTGTGATCCATAGGGAAGCTGTTGTCTTGAATGGACTGGGATGGAGGGAGGTGGGTAGGGAAAACCCGGTCAGGTTTAGGAGTCTGAGCGGAGTTTGGGGAGGCATGGTGCAGCGGTGACACGGGAGTGCTGGATGGCGTCGGTGGGTTGGAGGGCCTCATTCCCACTTGTGGTTTCTGATCATAGGCACTATTAGTAAGGCAAGGGAAAAGCAAGGTAGGTTATTTTTTTTCAAAGAAATAAGAAAAACCCAAACCATAGCATCTACATCCAGAAAAAAATCACCACAAGCGCCCCATTTGGAAGCTTTTGATTATAGTTAACTAATGAACCAGTTTGGGGCAGAAGAATTCTCAACTTTATACTAAGAAGAGCAATGAAGAAGTCATGTTAAGAGGCAAGTGATTCAGCACAGCATTTGCTTCTCTGAGACACAGAAATGTATTTTTAAAGGACTCTGTCTTACAGTCACATTCTAACAGGAGATATACAAAATACATAAAAGTAGAAGCACCTGGACTAGAGCACAAAGAGCTGACAGTGCCTGTCAAGGCTCTTTTTCTTTTGCACATACCACAAAGTGAGACAGTAAAACAATACAGCCAGAGGGAAGTGATCTGACCCAGAAAAACAATGGTATGCTGGCTTAGCTACCCATACTAGGATGTCAGCAGCCTCTTCCGACAGGTTTTTTTATCCCTCTCTCTCTCAAAAATAAACTGCTGGTCCTACAAATACCTAGGTGCTGTTTTCAAGGGTGTCTCACATCCGGAAAGGACTTGAGAACACTTTGATCATCCCTGTTTCTAACCAGGAAAAATGCAGACATTAGGAACATAGTAAGCACAAGCTTGCATACTTTTCTACATCAGGTCCCTTAGCACCCATCAAATCCATCAATGGATTAATTTGATTTTTGAAACCAAAATCACTGCTTATAACTGGCAAAAGTGCCAGTCTTTTCCTTTTTCCCCCCACTCATATCCAAAAAGTTAAATGTTATAATGCTTTAAGTGCTAACAGTTTTCATATTACATTGATGAGAATCAAAGCTAGATGAAAGATTCTAAAATAGACTGAAATGTCAATAAGAAATCCTTCACTGCTGACACTAAAGGAAGGAGTGGCACATAAATGCAACCAAAAGAAAGTCGATAAGGAATAAGAGGTATCAAGCCCCTCCACCACCCACATATAAATAAAGCTTTTATTATCTATGCCTATAAAAGAAGACAACTTGCTTTTGAATGCAACTAATGAAACACTGTTTTAAAAGGTAATCACCCAGGAATATACACATACAACATCTGCACAATTTGTCAAATATCTAATGTGTTGCTCAGATCTGCCAATCCCTTGTCTGTTACACAGATCTCTCTTTCCTAATGCACATAATGCATTTTGAAAGTACTTTCAACACAGCTCACAGAAAACAAGATACTCCTTTCTTCTATTTCATGCTTGTACCCTGGGTTTTTAAACTCTGGCTAGCTCCCATGGAGGAGGAATGGAGGATGTGCATTTTGATGAAAAACACTGCTTTAAAATTATTATGTAAGTGTTTGACACAACTGTAAACAAATCCATCAGTGTTCATCAGCTAAATGCATTATCTCATCAGTCTGTTATCTGCTGAAGAGGTAACTTTTCTAAGATCTCTATTATGGTTTTATTACTCTTTCGTCAGTCCTCATTTAAGCCAGCAGTTCTCACTGCAAATATGCTCCTAATTACTTTACCTGACATTGTACAGGCACTTTTCCCCATAACTGAACTTGAATGGTTGCTCTTGACTGCAAGCGGAGCCAAGTTCCGAACATGGGCTATGGGGTTCCTTCTTGATTTTCACAGGGAGACCATGAAAAGCCACTGGAAAGAGAAGGAGAATGCAATTAAAACCCAAGTACAATATCAACAATTAGCTTTCCCAAGTAAGCTCGACACTGCTAATTAAACACATGATTAATTAAACAATTGTAATAATAAAAACAATATAGGAAATAAACATTTCAAATATTTCTTTGAGTGTCAACCGAAAAATAGACACCAGAGATCCTTCACATTGGCTATTATCACTTCTATTGTTTAATAGAATGATGGCCAGCATCCCATCTCATTAGCAGGAAAATAACAGCCCACTTATATTTGGCTTAACTACTGTAAATGTTGTCAGAGGCAAAATACTTCCCAGGCACCAAATGTTTCTAAGTAATATCAGAGGTTGCTTTTAGCTATAAATGCAACAGTAGTCCACTTCAAAGAGTGTCACACAAACGACTCCAAAATAAATTTAAGATATATCAGCCTCAAGTATATGATCAGTAATGTTCTTGTCCCACAGAATGCTTGAAAATTTGCAGTGAAACCCTTGAAACTGGATGATTATATGCACTTTTAATTATAAATGACATCTTTTAAAAATTCAGCCAAAATGGTTTAAGTAATTTTTCTTAAAAATAAACAAGATAAAGTCCTGGCTTGACCAAATTCAATAGTAGATGTGATATAGACACAAACAAACAAACAAAAGTCATACTTTTTAAAAGCTAAAAAAAAACCCCAGAGGGGGTGTGACAGAAATATAGCATTAATTAGAAGTACAAGTTGGTCTGTACTAAGAGAAAGGCCAAAGGTAAAGGCAAGGTTAACCAGCAAATTAGTTTACACCAGACAACTTTCCTTATTTCATATCCAATCTTAACCAAAATTAAAGCAGAAGAAAATTCACCTGATGCTGACAGATCTAAGTAAGTGGCTAGGAGGACAAAGGACTAAAAGACAGGTATGTAATGGCTTGAAAACACACCTGTCAAGTTATAAATAAAATGCATTTTTGAACTCTAAGATGCCTAGAATTCAGAGATAATTTTATCACTTTGATGTTGTCACCAAAACACCATAGTATGAACACCACACTCCAGCCTGACATAGACACTTGTATCTCCATAAAAATCCACATACATGCAGCAGTTCCTGTTAGAGAATCTCAGCAAAAAGTCAGGCTATCTTTATATACCATCAAGTAGCATCTTACCCCTTCTCTTGCACCTGAACTTGGGAAAGAAGATTTGTTATAGACTACATATTTTCTGATACTAATGCATCTGCATACACACGCCAGGGTTCAGTGGGGAGATAAATGAAATGCTAAGAAGTGAGCATCAAAACCACTAAACTCTGGCATCTGTGAGTAAGGTCTGGATTCCAGACTTTTGCAATGGGTTTTCTCATGGTTAGGCAATGTTCAGAGAACTCTTTCACAAATAGATCCTCTCATACCCTATTACATGACAGCTTCTACTACTGCCTTTCAGTTGAGTCATCTGCAACATAACACGATTCTATTTTGACACGTATTTTCACAAAACTCACAAGAGTTAGCAGAAAACTCCTATTCAGCTATTATATTTTGTGGATAATATCAGTTATGTGGAAAGATTAGAAAGGAGAAGCAGGCAATAAAACATATAGAAATGCATATGCACAGCAACCACTAAGGAAACAGAAATGAAAAATGTGAACATGAAAAGAAGAAAAGAATTCTTCCTGAATAAAACTTGCACTAAAAAGAAGCCCGCATGGACTTCTTGAGAAGTGATTCTCAGATTTAATAATATGGCAAAATGTAGCTCAGTCAGCTTTCCAAAGCAATTGCAAAGCAGGCTGATCTCCAGTAGCTTGTTTCAGGATGCTTCTAGTGAACTTTTACTGCTGACTCTCCTTTGTATGTCTAGTCAAATAATGCATGCGTACACATTTAATGTATATGATGGGCCCCGCAACTCTGGGACGCTGGCTCCGATGCTAAGGTAGGCAATCTCTTTAACTTGAATCAAAAAATTGAAACACAACTGCAACAAGACTCTTTTTTAAAGCCAGTATCACATATTTGCACAAAGGCCACATGCTGCTCCATTTTTTTTTTTTTTTTTTTTTTTTTTTTTACTTTGCTACTTCCTTGGAGTTAATCTGTTATGAAAAATTACTTCCCTTATTTATTTTTAAATAACGGGAGTACAGAGACTCCCACACTACAGCCCTGTGCGGAGAACTGGCTGGGTATTTCATCACAGCGCTGAGAGCCTGAACGTCTGCTAACAGGCAGTTTTCCAGCTCACTGGCACAGGCACAAGTGAAAGCAGCACATTCATTTTGTGCAATTTGCTTTACCTTCCCACATGGAGTTGGTGCATGTAAAAGGCTGTTAAGTACTAAATTATTCCTTATCAAATCACCATCATCTGGAGTCATGATCAACACTAATTAAATTACTTTCACTGAACACGGCTCCAGCCTGCTGCCTCAACTGCGAGGTACATTTTATTTTGCTTACTGTACAGTCCTAGCAAGGTACAGGGCACAGTGCTAGAAGGCATCTGTGCTGTAGTTTTAATTAAAGTTTACCTCACCTTCCTCCCAGCTTTATAAGCTAGGGTAAAGTGTATCAAATCAAGTAGGTTAACACCTTCACTTCATTTAGAGAAAGCGTTACAAACCAAAGTGATTTTATATTAGATCTTTATCTTAACTACAGCCAGAAAGATAATGCAGCTGTAAAATTTAAAGCCTTCCTCGGGCAGTCCCCTGACACAGTCACCATGCTAAGCATTATCTGTAACTCCACTTTTAGAGGTAAAAAGGAAAAAAGATAGGCTGATAAAAATACTTACTGCTTTTTGGGGGGCTTTCTTGAAGGCTACTTGCCCTTTCAGGACATGTCTTAAGTGTGGCTGAAGATGACAGACTTATTTTAACAATACAATTTCAAACATTCAAAGCAGTTTTCATATCATCACTGAAACCCTCTGCCCGTCACTTCTGATTTTAGTGTGACACTCATTCTATAGTGCACCTATTAAAAGAGAATTTAAATGTACACTCTTTTGCTAAATTGGATTTTATATTATGTTCTCATTCCTCTTTATTTTGAGGAGAGCAGGGTAGCTTATTTATACAATCTAATTTTAGTGCAGCATACCAGCTACCAACACATTCATATTAACAAAATGACATTTTAAACAACCAGCTCCTTACCACTTCTTTCTTCCTGATGGTAAATTCATTTTACTTAACCCCAGAACATGAGTCTCAACCCTATTAAAGTAAGGGGCTCTCTGCCTTAATAATGATCTTATTAAACAGTGACCAAGGGCCAAGATTTCATCCCAAGCGATTACTTACAGAAAACTACCTCCGAACTGGAAAGGCAAACAATCTTACAACGTGTATTTAGATGGATGGCTTCAACACCTCATCTTAACTACCATGCAAAGTTAGGCTTATCACTGTCAGAAACAGACCCTTGCCCCACAGACCCGGTCTGGAGCATCTCCAAAGCCAACACACACATATAAGGCAAGCATGACTGCTGCCATTTGTAGCAAATTGATGAAGGTATAATACATTACTGTACGCATACTCTCTGTGCATAAACATGTCTATTTATATCTGCAGAGTAAAAGGGCTTGCATATTATACATAATGTGCTGCTGTACAGACCTAGATTTTATAGAAAGCAATAATGATTTCACCACAAAATAAGCTCACATGTAACATGCGAAAACACGGGGTGGAACCTGCCATCCATCCTTCAGAGCTGCTGTTCTACTTTGCTATCTGTCAACAGCCTAATCCCTGAACATTTTGTTCATAATAACACCCAAAGAATGAAGAACCACACCACTCAAATGAAGAACAATTCTACTAAGAACTCTGAAGTCAAAGGAGGAATTGGTTTGTCTCAGAGGAGTCTAATATGTACACTTTTTAGCCTGAGAAACAGGAAGTGTACCACCTCTGTACAGACAGAACTGAATCTACTTCTTTTAAGAAAGCCCTGAAATGCAATGCATTAAGCAATGGCTTAAAATATTTTTCAATTCAAGGGATGATTATTCCAGATGAAGAAGAAATTAGGAATATATTCTATGAAATGGCAAGTCATTTCTCCTTTGAACAAAAAGTAACATTTTAACTTTCAAACTTCAGATTCCTGCCCAGAAAACATGATAAAATCTTATTTCTGAGGAAGAATGGTTTTAAACCTACTTTAAAAAGCCATGAAATATAACTGGTAATTCAGTGATTTTGGCTAATGGCAGGCAATGCTTACGCTGACCAAAGCGACAAAGATGACCTAGCCACACTTGTGGGTCAAAAACATTTACTACATGGTATAAAATCAATTGACAGCAGTTGATTTTGTACCATACTTGCTCCTGATAGTGAAATCTGATGTCTCCTAAGAAATACCATATTCACACGTATTACATTTGAGGACTTTGAGTACCTGAAGAGAAAAGAAAGAAACAGTAAGTCACGGCCTAAACGCACTGTTTCTGAGCTGTTTTTCAAATTTATGCGCCCAAATCATTCTCTAAACACAATTCTGTAAATAAACTCACTAATTTTTATCATCAGTTGAGGCAAAATTGTTAATATGCAATGTAAGTTTTGAGAGATTTCTTGAACACACTTGAATATAGGGGACTTCACTCAACAGCAAGATGAAAAGACAGAAGACAGAAAAATACTTAAGCTGATAGCACTGCAACTCCAGGTACTAGACTGACTGAGGTGAACCAAGATAATACTTGATAAAATTTCAAATGCAAGAAGGAAAGGCCCCTGTACTGATAAAGCCAACACTGTCACACTTTAAATCTATCTCTCGATACATACAGAAATGCAGCAGGCACTTCAGATACATCAGAGTCTCTCCAAGATTCTTTTCCAGTACATTTACTTCTGCCAAGCCCTCCCCTTCCCCCAGCACACAAAAATCCATTACTAAAGGGTCTAATCTCAGCTATCAGCACAGAGTGCCTTTTATGGAGCCATTAAACCATTTCTCTTGTTTACAGTGCCTGAAGAAAGATGTGAATTATGTCTGTGACAAAACAGGCGATAACATTTCTAAACTGCTATCAAAATGCAAACTGAAATACACTTAAGGACAGGGACCCTAATTCATGTTTTTGCCATTTTCCTCGCTCACTATAACTTAACAGCACTCACCTGATGATTCAAACAAATTATTTATGCTATAAGTACAACAGGTAGGCATTAGTAAAAAAAAAAAAAAAAAATCTGCTTTTAAACAGTTTACTGAACAGTTCGTCAAAGAGCATAAAATGCTAGTTATGTCTTAGGAGATAGTAGTGACCTAGCCGCTCTTATCAGAAAACATTTTTAAAAAATCCAAGCACAACACTGTGGGTTCACAAGTCCTGAAATGCCTTATTTTTGCAACAGTGACATTAACATTTGAATCATACATTCAGTATAGGTATTTGCTTACCTCAAGCAATGAGCTATGAAACTAAATACTTTCTCTATAGCTTTCTAAGATGGGAATGCCAGGCTTTAAATATATTTTCCTAAGAGGTTTCAAAAGTGTGCATTCAACTCATGAAACAATAGCCTTCTGCATTCTGGAAGGCATTTATTGATTATTTATTTCTAGAGCATTATGATTCGAGCTTTAGACCTTTGTAGACAGCTGCACTCTGAATTTCAACAATCATTTAATAAGAATCAGATTAAAGACATCAGGATGCCAAAGCAGTGTGCTCTTTCAATTTCATTGTACTATATATTTTGATGAGAAGTTTTATTGGTAACTTTGAGATGCTCAGGAATCATCAGAAGCAGGCACTCGACATAGCTGACCATTCATTCATACTCCAGAGGTTATTGTGCTGCAGCTGGATGAGGTATGCAGCCTCATAAACTAACAGAACCTGAAAGAAAAATATCATGTAGGAGAGGTGACAGATAAAGAGAGCTAGGACAGTAAAGGCTGGTAATCAAGAATTGCCATTTAAACTGTACCAAATGATTTTGAATAAAAAGCCTGTAAATACATAAGACTGCTACAGCTGAAGACAGAAGTGACTGCAAGCATGGACGACTGAGGCAAGATCTGCAGTTGTTTTCACCCTACGTGATCTCTTGCAAAAAAAATTTTCTTTCTGACCACTGCAACAGCTGTAGAAATGAGCAAGACTTGAAGGCTGTGGACTGATTTAAAAGTGGCTGAAGAGATTGCATCTACACAGACTCCACCAGGTTCTTCAACCACTTATCTATCAAAGTCACCTCTATCAGATCTTAGCTGAGCTCCAGTCAACTGGATTTCATTTAGGTCCTGCTCTCTGCCAGATATTGGAAGAAGTTGGTGACAAATTGGATATCTGACACACAGATACGCATCATCGCTTTGGTTTCAGGGACTATTCTGGCAGTTTATAGAAAAGCTGAACATAGACAAGAGACCTGAACTTTCACTACCTTACAAATGAAAGCTCCTAGCCAGGGAAGGGAGGGTGGGGATGGGAGGAATCTATGCATTCATGTCAAGTATCTTTTTGAAGAAATACATGATCTTGATATTATTCTCCATTTTACAGTTGCATCTAGAAAACTAGAACTCCTTCAAGATCCAGAATTAAGACCTAAAGACAGATGGGCTCCATCTAGACTCACCAAGTAGTGACCACTCACCTGAAACAGTCTGCATGTGTGTTTGGGTATTTGTGTGTGCACACAGAGTCAAATGAAAGTAAGCATACTGAATGTGCAAGCATGCCTCTGCAATGATACATTACATATGGCCAAAATATGTGTATTACTGTAATAAAGAGCAGAAAGGTTTTTCCTCTTCAAATGGGGAGAAAATGGGTAAGCAGCATGCAGAAGAAAGTAACAACTCGTAAATGTGTGAAAAAGCATTCAATAAAAAGTTAGTTCTTTCTTATGTGGTAGCCTGAACTCTAAGTCCAGAAAAGAAAATCTCCGGACAGCCCTTAACACAGAGAATGCTCTGCCACCCCTTGTCTCAGTGCTTTTTCCCAGAAAGTGGGACTTCATGACTGGGCAGCACTTGGCAAAGCCATTATATATGATTCCATCAATTCAGTCTTCGCCTTGGCTTCAGATCAGATCCTTCCAGCCCCTACTAGCTCAAAAGATAGAAACAGCATGGGACCTCATTTTTTGGAAGCTAGTTCTGAACGATGAGCCCAAGCACCAGCTTTCAAAGCCAACTGGCAAGAATAGAATACGTGGGCAAGATGGATCTATTTGAGAACCTTGTTTAACAAAAAGAAAATACCAGCTTTGAAGTAATCTGTCACCTATACTGGAAAATATGCAACCACAAATGCACTTTAATAACAGTTAGAACTCAAGCTGCAAAATGAAGCAAATTGCTTATTTTCTCTTCCAAACTAAAGCTTACAACATTGTGCATGTCAATTAATGGTCTACTTGAATCGCATGAACACTAGGCAACAGTATAGCCTTTACAATCCTTAGGGGGTGGGAAAGGATGTGGGGGGAAGTTAAAGAATAAAAGACAGCCCAAAATTGTGGGATTTTTTTCCTTAAAGCCTACATGGAATGTTCTCAGATTACATGGTATGAGAATAGGAGAAAAACATGATTTTGAATTTGACTTAGGAAGAAGTAGCAAGCAGGTAAAAACAAACTGCAGCAAAAGATGGAATTTATTTTTGTTTACTAACAAGGAGTTGTAAAATGGAAAACAACAGCTCATTTTCCTACAGTTGATATTGGAAAATTCTGAGCATTTAGATCTACAGTAATGCATCCATCTTAGCCAGCATTGTTTGCTAAAATAACTTGCTCTTGCTTTCAAGTGGGCTTTTTTCCTTTTCTAATTTTTTAAGCAAAAAGCATTACAGATTAATGACTAGAAAACAAAAAAATATGCATTGATGAAACTCAATTCTAAATTAATTGCATCACCTGTTCATTTCTAGATTATGTTAATTCTCTATATTCAACATCATTTTCCCTATCCTGACTATGATCTGGCTTTAACATGAAGTCTGGGAGATTAGCACCTGAGGCCAAAAAAAGCATTGAAATAGAAAACAGAGAAGAGTTCACTGCACCTATAGCACACCAAGTTTGCATCAGTATCCATCAGGCAGGTTTATACGAGAGCATTTATACACAGGGAAAAGGTGACCAACAACATCACTAAAATGCAGGCATATGCCATTTCCCTACAGGACACCTTATTTGACAATTAAATATTATGGTCCTGTCCCTGTTCAGCAAAGAAATTCTTCTAGGACCTCCTTCACAAAAGAAAGTAAGTGTCAGTCTTTAACTGGAATTTTCTAAAGCTTGTGTGCTAAGACACTGAAAAATTCTGCCAGTATAGCTATTTCTGGGCAGCTAACCCAAGACCCTCTTGCCATGACAGATGTAGCCTCCCCTGAGAGGTGGAGGGGTTCCCAGTTAGTGTGGGAGAGGAAGCACAATATTAGAAGTTGTATCCATTCAGCTTAATAATTGGTACACTGCTACAAATCCTCACTTTTAGTGCAAGATATCTCTGATTTGCTTGTCTGTGCAGTTGCAATTTCTGAAATGCTCATTAGTTACTGAGGGTACGCCTGCAGCCTTCTGACACTAGAAGTCCTGAAGGCACCACTGAGATAATTCAGATATTTGTAGCCATTTGGCTTCTCATTTAAAAGGACCACGTCAGTCAAAAATTTCATAGTATATTCACTGAGTATATTCAGTATTACAAGTAAAAAGCCCACCCACAAGGGTAAGCCACTGAACTGGGGGGTAGGGGGAGTAACTTTCAGTAAATATCAATAAAACTTCACCTACTCACTAAAATGGAAAGGTAGAGCAATTCCAAAGCAAACTTTTCTAGAAGCTTCTAGTAAATACCTAGCTAAGGCACTATAGGTCCATTGTCATAAACTGACAGTGTATTTGGGCAGCTGCTACCTGGCTGAACTGCCACACAATATTAGAAAACTGTCTCTACTCTTCTACCCCCAAGCATGGAACATTTTGGCATAATTTTAGTTAGTTGATCCCTCTTTGCCTCTATCCCCAAAAGATTTCCACTTTCCCATTAAGAATTGTCTGGAAGGTATTTTCAGGCAGCAGGAGCTGCAGTTACCAACAGTTTCTTAGCCTCCAAAAGAAGCAATCCCACAGAAATGCTGTCACAGTCACTGTTTTATTCCGATTTATGTCCCCTTCCTGCAGAGCTCTCCTTCCTTTCCAGACAATTTACCTGTCCAGCTGTAGGAGACTCACAGCTGCAGGCAGTCGAGGGGAAAGTGCTGCCAGAGGGTCTCTGCCTCCTAGCAAGCACCTCCAGGGTAAAAGTGAACCTGCTGACAAATACCACGGGCACTGGATTACTGGGAAGAATACAAGGAAATTTGCAGAACATTGGTGGGAGGGAGAAGGGAAGGATTAAGCTAGGAGGAGTGAACTGGCTCACTTTGATGTCTGAAGAGAGCAGGTGAGGCAGGACGAAGAGCTCTCCCTGCCCCCAAAATAAACAGAGGCTTAGGGCTCTCTGGAGGAGGAAGCGGTAACCTAATAAAATTAAACCAGCTGGGCCCTGTAGCAATTGAACTAAAACACTTGGATAGCTGAAGATGATTGTAGGGAGGGAAAAAAAAAAATTCCGAAGAGTTTTTAATCCCTCTATATTGGATCTGCAACCTCCACATCCACACAGAGAAACAGGGCCGCTCTTCACCTGCATTTGGTTTGTTAAAATCCTGGGAGGAGATCAGGGCATTTGCTCCTACAGTTACTGATAATGTATCTGGCTCCAAAGGCTCCCAGGCACGGTGCAAAAAGAGGCAATCCACCTTTAGAGCTTCTGCTAAAGAGGAAGTTCTTAATGTAAAATCAAGCCTGGGAGAAAACTTAAATTGTATTCCTACCTGGGAATTATCAATAAAGTTAAATGCAAAAAGAAGAGCTGGCCACTATATCAGGGTCTGTGTGCTTTTCTGAGGACAGGATTTCCATTTGCAGCAATTTTCAAAATTTAATTTAAATTGGGAGAGGTAATGGCTAAGCATTGCGTAGTTTCCATTACTAAAATATCCAGTAATATCCCAGCATTTTACACGTACACACACATGCACACTTTCCACTTCAGGTAACTCTGCAGTTTGACATTTCAGGTCTGTATTTAAATAGTTTTGTAGAAACAAAATTATGAAGAAAACTCTGGAAACTATAACAAGCATTTTTGCCAAACATAACAATAAACTCTAAAATGAACAATTTTGTATTTTATTTTATATTATTTTAAAGGTATCATCACCTTGATATTTAGGAAAGATGCCCACAGCAGAAAACAAACAGGAACTGATTCTGCCCCATTTCCCCTCTTACAGAAAAGTTTCAAGTTAAAATAATTATATTGATAATTATTATCTTTGTTGTTCTTTTCTGATGTATTCATGCAAAGAGCTAACAGCCATCTATAAATGAAAGAGCCACCGATCTTGTTCTTGCTGTTGGACAAAATGTGAAAGAAACTGGATTTAATTGCTGGTTCTGCCATAATCCAAACAACTGGTGTCAGAAGGCTGATTCTAGTTTGAAGTAGTTCAGCCTCAGGAGCCTACCCTTAGAGACCCATAACACATGTGTCAGTTTGTGTCCCTATAAAAACAGGAATATCCTCATAATACAAGAGCATCCTAATAAAAGATTATCCTTAAGGATAATCATGCCTGTCAGACAGCTACTCAAGTATATGCAAAAGCAAGAAAAAGCAATAAATAATGAAATGGACTCCACACTGAGTGCTCTCTAGCATGAATTAAAGAAGTAATTTAAAAGATTATTTACAATTTGTTTTTACTTTAGCAGCTCTCAGTGCTAGGCACTAAAACAGAACAAAACTGTATTTTGAAATTTTTTGTTGTTCAATTTTGCCTTTTACAATAATATATATTCATAAAACAAGTATACAGTAGCTCAGGGTAGCTAATGGAACGCTTGTTTACTTCATGTGGAGAAAGGGACTGTCACCACTCTAAATACATGTGTCTTCCATGCTTCAAAGTTCAATTTTCACTAATGTTCACCAGTAATAACTCCAACAGATCGCTTTTACAAACCATTCAAGCAAGGCTGAAATCTAATTCTCTAGTTCACTACCAAAACTACTGCAAAACATGCAGTCTCCAGTGGAAAAGGTGTGGGCCACTGAAATAAGTCAACAGTAAAATTCAGCTCACAATTTTTATCACTGATTCAACAGGGAAACAAAGAAGCCATTGTCAGAAGTGGATACGTCTGGGAACATAAAGTCAAGACTATATTTAAGTAGGCCGATTTTCAAAGACTCTTTGCAAAGTGCTCTTTCTAGAGCCAGTGGAAGTTTGACCACCTGCAACCAGGTGCTCGTTCTCAACACAGATATTTAAGGCTTCTGCTGCTACTTAATGCATTCCTAATGCATATAAGACTCACTGAATATACATTACCAATACACTTGCTGATGTTTTTTGAAGCCAAGCACTCCTAAAGTTTTATGATTATTTGATAAGTGCATACGATCAGTAGGACTGACAATTACATGTTGCATTTCCTGTATGCATAGATATATATGTATATGTATATATACACACACACACTGACTATATAGACTTAATTATTAATCCAGCTCCCAAATTCTAATGCAAAATGCTTGAAACTTTTTGTCTTTACAGAGTACTGATACTTTAAAAAGTCCTTGCTGTTTTCATTTCTCTTATTGCTTTGGTCATGTGGAATTTTTTAACAGATTGTTAGTAAGGAAACATTGCATTCAGTTACAGCATGAAGACAGAGTATTAAAAAAGAATTAAACTGTTTATCTTTTCTAGGTATACATTATAAGCAGAAAGGAAACAACCCTTGAGCAAAGAGCATCAAATTAGCAAGAGTGGGAATTGTTTTTGCACATGTAATTTTTCAAATGTTCTTGATGACGACTCATAATATATAAATTCAAAGACAAAAACCTGGCCAGTCAGTAACCTTCCTATTCAGTGACTGCAGGACTCGGCAGTAAATGTCACTGCTAGAAAATATTTCACTACATTAACTTACTGGCAACCACATTTGCTGAATAAGTTCATAAACAGCCACAGGAAAAAAGACAACCAGAAATAAAGCTGCTAATGATTCACTCTTTTCTAACATGCATAATCCTCAGCTTACAGAAGAAATAGATATGTAAGAGTAAAGATATCCTTTACCAAGACAGTTCACTTCTCTGTTCACCTCATGAAGGTCATACTAGAATCCAGGAACTGGTAAGAGTAATGTCTTGAAGACAAAGAGAATGAAGAATAAGTGAAAGGAAAATAAAAGAATCCTTCTCAGGGAAAAGACGAGCACATGCCTTGATAAAACAATCAGTTTTCCATTTACAAGTTTAAACTAGGTTTAGACCATTCCTAAAAAAAACCACTGACGACTTCTAAATTTCAAAAGAATTAATAAATATAATCATTTATGCATATTTATCAGCTTATAAATGGCTTCACTGTAACTACTTTCTAGTACTGAAATGCACAGGACCAAACCAAAAGGACTTAGAATCTGAAACAAGGGCTATTTTTCCTGTAAGCTTACTAAGGGCTACCTCTGTCCTACATGACACAAATGTGTGTTAAGCATGTCAGTGCTTAACTGACGTCTTGAGGAGTTTCACTCTCTCCTCCTTTTTTTAACTGCTATATCCCTTGAAAACTTCACAGCACTCTGTAGGAGACCCTAATTTCTATATCCAGTTGCTGAGGCAGCAAGCAGAAATAAAAAGATAAAAAAATTATGCAGACCACAAACACATTTTATGTAGGGAAACATATGTGATATATAGAAGTGGATGAACTCAGCTTGCAGACTGCCTCCTTATTTTAGACCATTCCAGAGCTTATAGATTTTCAAATCAGTATTTACACTGCTCTTGAAATACAAAACTCATTTTGCGAAAGCACTGCATGGAAAAGAGCTTTAGGAGAATAAGGGTTTTGTATCAAAATAGAATCACAAAGACCCTTCAGTCTGCCTTGCTTGGTTTCAGTGTGAAAATACAGCTAAAAGAAGTTTATGCACATTTTAACACAACTGGAACTGAAAAACTGTTCTAATACATATACATACTCCTTATGAAATTAACAACTATCTGGTTTAAAACAGAAATAACGGTAGAGTTAGGAAAACACTGCCGTGACCACAAGTTACAGTGTGAGGATCGCTTGTATTTCCACAGATGAGACCTCCACAGAAGGAAGGAGGAGAGGCTTCCTCAGAGAGGAAATAGAAGGTTTTTTCAAAACTGAGAATTCGACATTTTTAATAAAATATGTTTTTAATGTTTTTGTTTTCATGTAAACAGCCGTTAGGAAGTGACCTGACAGCCTTAAGAAATTACCATTTGAAAGAAAAAAGGTCTACATGCTTCATCTTTGATCTACGAGACAGATTTATCACAGGACAGGATGACTGAAGTTTATTCATTAGCTGATAACCTTCACATGCAACCCAAGCCTTTAATCTGCAATAAAGCAGCAAACAAGGACAGGGCTCTAAGGAAAGGAAACTAACTCAGCTTGGCTGAGCAGGGACATGGCAGTGGAAGGGCAGTGGGCAGACAGGGACACAAAACCCCACAAGAAGAGCCCTGTCCAGCTGCCTGGGCTCCCCGCCCCCATGCCCCACCCTACTGGAGACCATCAGGTTCGGATTGGTCCTGGGTAGTTAAACCGGTCTGCATGAGGTGTCTGCTGTCTCTGTGGATGCCCAGAGGTACCTTTCCATTAGCAATAAAATTCACATCACAGCCTGCTGGGCACCCTGAAAGAAAGCTTCCGCTTTAGAAGTTTTAAAAATCAAAAGCTATGTTCTTGATGGGGGTCTTCTAATTTGTTTCACAGGGCTACTGCCACCACCAGTATTTACATAATCTGTGAGACACTACCACTACTGCAATCCCAGAGAATCTTAAATCTTTGCACCTTCAAAGCTGGAAATTTAGTATAAAAATACAAGCAGATAAGCAAATAAAGAGAAACTGCTTATTAAAATCAAAGCAAGCCCACAAATTCTCTACTATTAAGATCACAAGTTAAAGGCATCACGGTGGACACTCTCCCTCATGGTAAAACTTTTCCAAGAATTAAATCTTGCAATTATGGTCACAACTATATGGCAGATTTAAATATTTCCAAAAATCTTCTAGAGGAAAAAGAATAAAAACAAAGTCCTTATTAGCACAGGATAATGCCCACCAATGAGCTACAAAAGGAGTTTTCTGAAATACACCAAATCCTAATTTCTTTTGAATGTGAATTAGGAGAGAAAAAAAAAAAGGAAAAGAAAAAAAGAAAGTTAACAGGTGGTAACAGTTTCAGTCCGGCTTTAAACAAAAGAAACAAGTGCTCAGAGATACAATGAAAGAAGCAAGGCTATCTAAGGCAACTATGAAGGGAGATAAGGTGGTCAGCATCGACTCCTCAGTCTGACCTCTCCAGCTCTTACAACAGCAATTGCACTGGACTGTCTTTGTAAAATGCTTTTGAGATCTCCAGATAAGTGATCATTAAGAAAGCTGTGTATCTCACAGCAGAGTGATACATGCATTTCTGTACCTACTTCAAACCAGAAACAAAGATGTTAAGCAACATGCCCAAGGTCATGCAAAGCTAAAGGCAGGAACAAACCACAGAGCCCCGACTCTCACAGCCCTTAAGAAAGAATCCATCACAGTCGGGCATGCACTAAAAGAAGTAAGCAAATGTCTCTGTATTTGACAACATCTGACCTATGGAAGGAAGTAGTTTCAAGACAAGTGGCAAGAAACAAAACACAGCTGCAGCAGAAAGCCCTACCAGGGAATAGCTCAGCACCAGGAATAAGTAGCACCACCTTGCAAGATATTTCTCAGACTGCCTGCTGTTGCACTACACTTGCAGAGCTACTCTCAAAGAAAAGGTTATTCCAGACACACAGACTCTAAATAAAGGCAAAATAAAATTTACAAAAAAAAAATCTCAAAAAAACAACCTGAAAAGATGCTGGTGTGTGCAACTTGCTACACGCAGACAACCAAAACGCTACCAACTGTAATTTCTAGAACACTGTGCACTACCAAGACATGACTACCAGCTGCCTATGAAGTGAATCATCACATTAAAAAAAAAAAAAGACTTTTTTTTAGTCCACTAAAATCTTTTCTAGAAGCTGCAAAATTAAACTATTCTGCATCAAAACCAAAATCAATTCCAGTAAATATACCTCATTTTGACTTCAGTAGACCTGTCAGAACTCCTAGTATTCTGGTGTTTTCTACTTTTATTGCATGGGGTTTCTTCTCCAGAATATGTCAAAATAAGGGAAAATTAACCTCTATCAATTTCTGACCGGCCCTTGCCATACTAAATCAAGCAGAAAATGCTCTTCTAATTCTGAAATTCACTTCTGAAATTTAAATCACAGAAAGAAAAAGAAAACAAAACAAAAGAAGCATTTTTATATGGTAATGCAAAAAAAACCCATTATTTTGCATGCTGCAAATATATAAATAAATATTAAAGCTTTTCTTCATTTAAACTGCATTTGGAATATCCTACACCATTAGTTAAAATGACAGAAGAATACAGCTACCTGAAGCCTATGTAAAGAATCTCTCTTTAACAGGCTTTTAAAGATTGAAGCCAGAGCATCTAAAAAGCACATCCCTGAATAATTTAAGATTCCTGGCATCTACATTGAAAGCACCCCTTTACTAAACCTGGAGGAACAAAAAAAGAGGAAAGAGAATGAATAAAGGTCATGAAAGATCAGTGACAAAATCACTACTAAAAAAAGTATTTTTTCTATCTTAAAGTTTAATCAGACATGGAGAAGCATGGATTTTTACAGCCAGCCCTTCCCATTTGCTGTCAACAGATGTGGTCTAACACTAACATTTACCCCTTGGCAGCGGCAAGGTAAGGCTGTGATGATCTCAGAAACAATACAAGAACAAAATAAATGAGAAGGAAGGAAACTGATCAAGAAGGTAAAGCATAAGACATTAACAGAAACTCCATAGCAAATAAAAGCCAAAATCTAGAATTTATCATTAATTTTAAATATGTAGCTAATGCTTCAGGGCAAAAGAGAAAAAAAAGAAAAAGAAAACTCTGAAAAAGTAGAACCATGCAAATACATACTATTTAAACAAAATAAACCATGATTATACTATTAAGACACCAGGCAATCAAGTTTGGTGCCGAGTAATCCCCATTTATAACCAACTGTACCAAGGTCGCGTTACAATTCAGTGTTTTGTTGACAATACCAAGTTTTCTTTGCAAACTACATCTTTTAATCATCAGCAAATCCTACCTACTTCCTCTTGTGTCTGTCACAGAAACCATCCAAACAATGGGAGCAAGTAATCTTCACCTCAACAGCTATTGACTTCGAGCAAACTGAACACTTTATTCATTTTTGCTCCTGGAGTGGAAAGTCCTTGCTGTTCTACAGTATCTGAAAGCCTTGCCACTGATTACAACCAGTTCAGGATCTGGCTCCTCCTCAGTATATGAAAATGGACTTGAAACAATAGGAAACCTTATCTGAGGAAGTTAACACAGGTCACCCTTCTCCAAATGTGAATACTGACTCTACATGGAGAGAAAACCAGCTTAATTAGGTTTTATGAATTGGATAAGAATTAGGAAAAAGTGTCACATGCAGAATGTTGATTAAAAAAACACACCAAAACATTCACCTTTTCAGAGCAAACAGATTTTTTACATCTTTGCTTTACACAACTTTTCATGTTATTGTTGAAGAATAGTCATTAGGAAGTTACTTGAATATTCAGGAAACAAGTGAACTGCATTATAGAAGCAGATTCAGAAAGAGACAAAACCAACCTGCCTAAAACAGCATTTTTGGGAAAAAGCCTGTAGAAGATTCTTCACTCTTTCTGTGGAACTTTTATTTCTTGTGAGAATGAAAATGAAAAACTAAGAAAATGACACTATTTAATATGCAATTCAGTATTTTTCCTGTATAATTTCAACAACAAAAAAAATCTTTTCTATATATATTGTTGCCTCTTAGAACTCAAGAATTTCAGGGCTCAAAGAAAGTAGAAAGGTATAAGAAACCAAACTGCGTTTTGCTTTTCAAATTTCAGCCAAACAAGGTAGTTATATACTCTAAATTCCATTCACTCTAATTAAAATTACAAAAAGGTTCCTTGTGATAGGTATGCTAAGTTAAAAAATATTTCATAAAAAGGTAAGAGAAGATGGGGCTTTGATGACAAAAAAGTAAGATTTGAAAGTGCAGTCATTACTAAGATTCTTATGGTAGGAAGGGCCTCTTTCCAGAAGACTTAAAGGAGTAACAAAACAAATTTTACTTTTAAACAGCTTAAAGCTTGACATACTGGATCCTTAGCTAATAGAAATATACGTAATTCCAATAACGTCAATAATACCACATGAAGTTATGCTAGCTGTTGATCTCACTCATAATATCTAAAGCCCACACCTAACTATAAATACACATATTATGTTTGCTTTTCAAAAACTGATTGAAGTTTAATAGCAAGTCATAATTGAAATATTCATGGTCAGAAGCTAGCTTTGAAGTTAAATCCCTGAATGGGCAAAGTGGACTGTATATCTAATCTAAACTAAATGTTTCCCCTAGTTACTAATACCAGTGCAGTTTCACTAGTTAAAATCATTATTACAGAAAATAAAGGCAAAAGCCACAGCACTTTAAGGGGCATTTAATCCTGCTCAGTGCTAGGACATAGCACATGATCTTGGCATATCAGCTCCTCCATTATCTTCCACATCTTGCTTCAAGAGCTGATTTCTTCAGATCACCAAGCTGGGTGATTTCTAGGCAAGAAAATTTTAACCCCGCTGCTCCAGAACTGCCACTGTTACTGAAGTTTCTTAAGTCTCCTTTTAATGTTTCAATTTAACATCACAACTTTCAATTTAACTGCACAGATCTATCTCGGTTTTAAAGCCTCTTTCTCAAGCAATGAAGCTATAAATAAAATGTCATTATTTTTTCTACCTGGACTGCAGATTGTAACTGTTTCACTGGAACACTTCAGTTTTCATTACACACTTTGCACATCACATACACACCCCTATCTATATCTAGCCCCATAAATGAAATTTCTGTAGCAAAGCACAGTTTAGTTTAGATGCCTTTAAACTAAAGTGGCTGTGACCCCCTTCATCAGTTTACACTTCTGTCCTTCATTTTTGCCTCAATTAAATGTATTAAACACTAAATCTATGACAGCTTGTCCATTCTCTCCCATGTAAAAATTAAAATTAAAATTAAAATTAATAAAATAAAATAAATTTAAGTAGATTTTTAAAAAAAGGAAATCAAATGCTTCTGCCAGACTGCTGCCAGTAATGGGCTCAGTACTGCACAGTTATAGACTATATAGAGCAAGTCATTATAATGGAGTTTGAAGGCAGGCTTGGATCTAGAGAAAATAGTCACAATTGTGCTACTTCTGCAGCAGTAATTTCCCCATGGCTTTGGTTATGTTGATCTCCGTTCCTGTTTTGCAGAGCCCACAGCTACATACATTATATCCAAGTATATGTCTGAAACTCCACAACCTTTGCCAGAGTAACTCTCCAGGAAGCTCTCCTGACCTTTACTTAAGATAAAGAAACCAACTGAAATGAAGAAATAAATGTTCCTTTGATAATACTGTGTAAGCTGTGGCTAAGGAACTTTGAAACACAACAGCATTAATAAAATAGCCATATTAGGAGAATTTCTTTATCACCAAAAGCAGTGGCCAGCTTCAATAGGGCTTTTCATAGTCCACAAATTATTTTCCAAGAATCATTGACTTGTTTAACGATAATTGTGGGTTAATAGAAGCCCCAGTTGAACTTTGTACTCTTACACAAAGGCATATGCATGAATGACTATATTTGGACACAGATCCATACGTAAAGTAACATATCTGATTTTCAATTTATAGATTGTTCTGTCTTTTCTATTATAATTTTTTTTTAAGTCTTTGAAGACAGAGGTAAAAAAAAACAACCTCTGTTATAAAAAGCAATTTTCAAAGTTTAAAAGTGACCATGATTGTTGGTTAGAATATGTACAGGAACTTTGACAGAAAAACTAATTGAAATTGTTGCTGTACAGGGATACTATCCTGCATAGCAACAACTCCAGGGAATTAAAAAAAAAGTGTGGGCTTTTTTTTTGCCTCACAAAATGCTGTTATGAATATTCTCAATGAATTCTTCTTAAATCAGCTTCTTAATAACTGGAAAAAATAATCTAAAAGATTTATATGAAAATTCAGTAAGTGTGATTTTTTTTTTTTGGTTTAAAGACAATTTAAATGCAATTCTTCCTAATCTCTCTATATTAATCTTAATATTTCAGTATATGAATGCCATGTTTAACAGCTATCTGGTTTACTGAACTGCGGTAATTCACTCCAATAGGATAAACTATTTAAGTTATTTAGCAAAATGGAAAAGCTACCATGTGCTTTGCTACAACCAGCAGACACTGTTTAGAAGAGACCTCTGATGACAGGGAGAAGCCTTGCCATGAGAACAAAACTACAAAACGAAGCTCCAAGAAGCCTGTGACTGTCAGACGTTTCTCATGCTATGCCCTTGCAATCACCCAACACTACAGAACATCAGGTACAGCGAAATGAAGCCAGCATTTAACAGAACAGGAGCATTTTAATAGGTGAAGGCAAGACTTGAGCAGTATAGGCTGATAAAAATAAGTTTAGACTCTTGCTAAGTAAGTAGAAAACAATGCAACACCCAGCTTAACATAACTCCTGTTTTCACCGATTAACTCAAAGGAAAATATTGTTTGAACAAGAAAATGCCACGTGCTAAGACAACTTTAAAATGCTTCAGCTGTGGCTGTATTTGATTGATTACGTGGAGAATTTTATTTATTTATTCATGCACAAAACATGTTGAGCAGCCAGACTTCTGCCCAGCAGAGATGCATCCTATGTCTCACAGTATCTGATCTGTACCGGCTAAAAAGCTCCTCTGCACACTCTACAGACAAAGAAACTCCTTCCACCTCCACAACCTAAGTTTTTCCATGCTTCCCTGGGGCTGCGGGTGGAAACGACAGGGAAGGGCCCCATGTTAAAGGTTATACCTTCAGCCCAAAGAAGTTCTTTTGGCTGCACATCAAAATGCCACTTGCTTTATCTACTCATCACACTGATGTCACCGATCAGCAAAAGGAGCTATCACATGACCACGGATGACAAAATAAATTACAAATAGGAAGATGCAGATACAAATATACAAATATATATATTTCAAGAAAGCGATGATTTGTAGTATACTTACAACTTTCAGCCTGATAGTCTGGCACAAACTGCTCATCATTGTCAGGTACCTGAGCTGAAGAAAAGAAAAGAAAAACAAAACAAACAAAAAACAAGAATTAAAAGAAGCCATTAAAGCATAAATAAAGACTCTTGTGCTTAATTTAAAGCACAGTCAAATTTAAAATTATGATTTTTTGTTTCTTCATTGTTGGGTATGAAAATCAGGCAAGCGCATCATTTTAATATCAGATAAGCCCTGGGGTGAAGCTGTGTGGTGCAGCGTGAGTCCAGAGAAGCCCCGGCACAGAACAATGGGAATGAGAGGATGTGGGGACTCACTGGCCCTGCCTCACTCCCTGTACCAGGATCTGAACCTACCAAGCCACTGGTAAAACTCATTAGTGCTTATTTTCAAAATATCTGCACATCAAGTCCACATAAAACCAAATCCCACTGATTAACACTAATGCTTCTTTAACTTGAAACTACCACACCTTCGGCTTACTTAAAAGTGATTCCAATTGTTCATGGCAGTCAGCCAACACAGTAGAGATTTTTTGTTATTGTTTTAAATATTCAAAAAGAACTATTTTACCATACCACAGAATTCCTGGTGCAATGACAACATTTCAGACATCGAAAAAGATTTACTTAAAACAAAAATCATGATTAACATCCATTTGCCTTTTGTAAGATCGTCTTTGCTTTTAGGAAACTTCCATCACAAACCTGAGCTATTAAATACAATCATTTCACGGTCTGCTGATAGATAATTTTGCTCCTCTGGTACCCCATTTCCTTTTCGTTGTATATCTAAGACATTATCCATCTCTCAAACTGTGTGGTAAACTCATTTAAACCATTTAAGCTGAAATAGCACTAAGCGTTTATTATAGATGAATACATTCAAATAACTGCAGAACATTACACAGAAGCGGCATCCTTGGAGCATGACTGTTTCTGGTACATCAAGAGAGATCCAGCTTATCTTCTCTTACCTTTGTCATCTTTTCCTCAACATCCACACTAACTGGAATCGCCGCAGCACAGCTGCGTAAAATTCTCGTTTGAAAATACTTTGCACAGTTCTTGTCCAAAGACAAGCAAATAATTCATATGATCTTAATTAAAAGTTAACATCTGCCATGATCTGGTTACCCAACAAGATTTGAAAGGTAAATGCTGCTTATATAATCATTTATCGAAACTGAGACTATGAAATGTTCTCATATACATTAATTGATAAAATGTGACTTTCATGCCCTTCGGAACATTTTCTAGTATAGGAAATGCATATTCCCCATTATATATGTGCAATTTCTACTAGTTTTTATATAATTTGCTTGAATTAAAAATATATATTTAATTAAAATTACTCACAATTATTTTGAATGTGCATTACAGTGCTCTTCATGGACCAGATCTCCACTCCTTTACTCAGGAAATATTTCTAATGACTTAACTGGAAGTTTTTTTCCTGGGTAAAGAGTTCAGAATCAGGTTCATAATACTGAAAAATTATTTGCTCTGGGTTTTAAAATAAAATTAAAATCCTACTGTCTTAGTTGCAGCAAATACCTCTTAAAAACAAATGACCTTGGAAATGCGCAAATACAGATTTGAAAAGAAGTGTGAGATAAATACACTAAGTGTAATTAGCCTTACTTTGGGGAAAAAAAAAAAAGCGTAGCTACTGTTGCTTTGCTGTTCGGGTTTCTAATTAAAAAAAAAAACTGAACAAAATCAAACCTGACAGTAACCCATCCTTTTAGAATAAACCAATACCTCTGAGGACGTATTGGCTCCACGAAGTTTGAAGTTGTATAAAACACTACCAACCCAAATATTCCCAGCATTTTGATGCATTCAGTTTTTCCCAGAGAAATCACAGAAGCTTTACCAAGAATGCACTCAGGGACAGGATGAGCCCAAATACCAACAGTCCACAATTTCTGACATTTCATGCAATTGACTACATGTGAATGTTTTGCATTTTCCTTACAAAAATGCCAACAATTTGACTGTCACAGAAAAATCTGATTATGAAATCAAGGTCTTCTACTTAGAAATCAGTTCCTAAGATTTCTAATATTTCCACTTGTTTTTGAAGCATCTGTGAGTACATTCAGAGTTAAAGTAATTGAATCAAGTAACTTGTTTACAGAAGACACATCCCACACATTTTTCTTAAGCCACCCATCATTTTCAAATGCAACAAGGAAGCTAGCAGAATTAATTTTTTTAACATGCACCTGCATTTTATGTATACATGTATATGTAGTGACATACATATATATATATATATATATATATATATATATAAATTTCTGAAACTAGGATATCTTTAAAAGCCTCAAAGAAAACAAAATCCCCTTCTGTTTAAATAAAGAGGCTGCATTTAGTGGTTGCAGAACAGGGATAGAAATCTCATATAACTTTCCAAAGAGCGTTCTGTGTGCACTGGACAGCTTCACCAGTGCTTCATTCTGGTTTTATCAGTTTAATTTGACTTAGTCCAGAAAAAAATCTGTTGTAGAGATTTACGTATATATCAGTAAGTAAGGTCCTTTTTTTTCCCCAGCCATAGTACTCTATGAAAAAAACAAAATATATCTGGTTGAACTGTCATAGAAACCACTGCATTACTGCCATTGCCCCTGATTTGCTCTTGTTTATGGAGTTAACAAGAATAATGCACCTTATTCATGAATCCCCAAAATTTATGAAGGCATATTTAATAGAGACAGACATCATTTTATCGGTACTCTAGAAACAGGTGGAGACTATGCTGTCAAAATTTACATTAAATGCAATATTAACATAGCCTTAAAAGTCTCTGTGGAGAAAGGAAAAATGCAAGTTAAGGAGTGTTTAAAACCCTACCAAATATAAACATAACAAATAACAGCAACCAAAACATTCAAACTAGGAACATGCATTTCCGACTGGAATGCAAATTTAGTAGCATCAGTACCTTAGAAATGAGCCCACAAGCCTATATGGAGAAGTTAAAAGTTCCACTGCTAACTAATTTCCACTGTGGAAATTAGAACTAATTTCCACAGTGGAAATTAGTGCTTATTTCTTTCACTTAATTATTACTGATATTATTCCTATACAAGCAAAACTGAAACTTGCATATGATCATGCTGCTGAAATGCAAGCACTCATTGTCATACAGAGACTCCTTCCACCAGCATCTCGTTGTGAGACGCTGTATCATTGGAATACATCATCCCATTGCTCAAGCAGAGGAGGGCTTTTGTACCTGTATTTTGGATAATTACAGGTAGATTTTGCAGCAAATTAAATAGGCAGGTAACGACACTTCAACATGAATGTCTGAAAAGAAAATATAACTTGCAGCGTCACAACTGTCTACACATTTATATACACAGGCCATTCACTTCCTCTTTTATTCATGAATACTGCATCTTAGCAAGGCCACCATAAAAACTTCTGTTAACATACACAAGACACAATGCAGAAATCAGCAAAACTTTTTTTTTTTACATTGCCATTCAGAGGGAAATTGAAAAAAGATATCTGAAATGATCACCCATCTGAATGAGAACATTTCCTTGAGCTACTTAATTATGGGGGTCTGAGAAGGCAAGTATATTCCAAAAGACTGATAAAAGGTTTTGAAGGATATTAAGCATGTGGCTTTTACTGCTTATAGCAGAAGCAGCTACATGAGTTCATTCAACATTCAGAGCCATCAAGTCTCAGACTCCTGAAGCAGACAACATCTGCAGCATAAGCTATCCAACTCAGCCTAGAATATTACCAAAAGTTTTTTTTTTCCTTCTGACTATAGCTATAATGTCTCAAGAGGATTTGGAAAGCATGAAGAAATTTGAATGACGATCTTGAAGATGTTATCAGTTTAGGTTTTACAGTTTCACTACCTACTGAGATATGCAAACATTCACAGCACAAAAATACTCAATGCTTGTTTGTAGTTTTTAAAGCTTTAAACACTCTTTGAAAGGCTGAACTGACAGCTCATTTTGCAAAGGAAAAGCAATTTGGAGGGGAAAAAAAGTTTAGAACTCAGGCCTGTTAGCTTGCTTTCATTGCAAGTAAACAAAAAGTCCCCATTAACAAGCATCCAGGACAAAAGGAGTTAATATTTAATTAAAACCAGCTCTATCCACTGTAACAATGACCTGGAGCCAAACAAGGCAGAAGATGTATGAGTCATTCTTTCTGCCAGTGAATGAGACAGCTGATCTCCGAAGCAATTCCTCAAGACAAGCAGTCAGAACTGGAGTTCTGCCTCCATTCACAAAAACACAGTCCAGCATGAACCATGTGGCCCCAACCACAAGCTTTTCATGTCACACCCTTCCAGAAAGCTTCAGCAAAGTAAACTTGAACTTTAGGCATAAACACAGTGATTTCACTGCTTTGTCTCAAGATGCAGCACAGACCTGCTGAGGAACGTTATTTAATAAATGAAAAGTTAAGCAAACTATAAAGGGCTTAAACTTAACTCTTCCTTCTCCCACTCACAAACTGCTTCCAAAAGCTCAGCTGCACTCCAGAGAAAGGTGTTCCTGTTAAAAAAAAAACAAACTGGAAACTGTCCAGAGAAACAAGAAGCTGAAAATGCTTCACTTAAAACTTTATTTTGGGTAGCAGAACACTTCCTGCGGTACTGTGTGCTCTGACCTCATGCTTCACTTTTAGAGCTAAGAGCAATTAGTTTTAAAATATCCATCATTTATTCAAAGTGGCAAAAGAAATTGAAATTGACAGGAAATTCTATATGAGCAGTATTTTGGCCTCAGCTAAAATAAGACTTTGGGCCTCAACAGTAATGGATCTATTGAATTTTCTTTGATTCATTGTCAGTTCTGAATATCTGAAAGATTGGCTAAATTTTAAGTATTCCTGCAAGAGCTGGGGTGGGGGGTGGCTGTTGGTTGGTGGCTGTACTTTTTCCACAGGAACAACTGTTTCTAACAAAGAAGCACTGGGAAGGTAAAACAGTGATAAATTTCAAGATGGTAAAAAAAATTATTTCCCATAAGCACTGGATTTGCTGTCAAAACAACCCCAAACCCTTTTTACATAACCTGAGATGCTCTGACTAATAAACTTAAATGCACTTCAAAACTAGTTCCAGATCTCAAAATTCTTCCTTATGTGAATAATCCCTAGAAATATGAAGATGGGTTTGCAGAATCTGCTCTTCATTTGCTGCTATACTAAAAATGAGAAAAAAAGTTAGCTTTAAAAGGAGTACTCACATTTAGTATTTTGCTACATGCCTCATGGTTAGCAAACCCCTGTCCACTTTTGAAAATCACGATTTTGAGTAAAATTATTTACTTTACTAGCAAACAAGAAAAACATGAAAAAGTTTATTACTACACAGACTTTCAGACTTGTAGATTTTTGGTGGGTTTATTTCTTTTGGATTTTAATTTCAATAACATCCCCTTCCCTCCTTTTTGCCTAATCTAACTGCTAGGGTTTTTGTGCAGATATTTATGATCACGAGCTGTGAGTATTAGAAAATCAAATCAATCAAATCACTAGAGTCCACAAAAAAAAAAAAAAAAAAGGGGAATAAGATATTCTCTGTACTACAAACTGAAAGTGTTTTCACTTCTTTTAAGAGTGTTTGTTCCTGTCAGGCAGATTTCAGTCATAGAGGTACTAAATTACAAGTTCCTGACTCTTATTGCTCCTATAAAAATGTGGATAGTTCTTGAATGTGGTTACATACCGTCTGCCTTACACTGGCTAAATTTGACAACTTTTTGGCAGAAAAAAGCTGGTTAGCCCAATTAAACAAAGTCACTCTAACTAGACCAACATTTAAAGATCCAGTACTCTCTTTTATTAAAAGCAATCCTTCAAGACCTAGAAACTATTTCCTTTCACGCCTCCTCATTCAAGAAACAAACTACAAGTCAACACTTGCTTAGACATCACTGCAACACTGGTGGGACCTTCACATTAGGAGAACAGAGGGAAGAAACCTATTTCCTCAAGTCCATTCCAAAGTTGGCCAATAATTGTTTGAGAGAAATGACTTCTTTCAGATACTAAGAAGTGGCTTCCGAAAACCAGCAGCCTGAAGAAGCCATCCACTCAATTTAGCAGAGTTGTGGTAGAGGCACGAACCCGTTACCTGTAGCTGTTATTTCAAACCCTTTTCTGCTTACTTAATCTTTTTGTATGTTTTTTAAATCACACAAAGAATGTTATAGTTTTGTTTTCAGTATATTGCCATCTGAGAAGCTTGTTAACTATTGCTCCAAGAACCAGATCTAGTGCATAAATTTATTATTTGTCTTCGCTTGGGATGTCTTTTATGTATCTTAAACAATCTGTAGGAGAAATTAGTATCTAAATATTATTTTTTTTAAATCTGAGTATTTTGTTAACCTAGTATTCCCCAAAACCAAATGCTTTCACCATAGAAAGGAAACATTCACTCACTCACTAACAATTTGTTCTCTCTTCATTTTGTTCCACAACAAGTAGACAGAGCTACCATGACAAGATAACATTAGATTAATATTTTAACCACTTTTTTCAAGTCACTGAACAATAGCTACCTGACAGAACCAATCTGATTCCAAATACATGGACTCAATAAAACCATTTCATAGTATTACCTTGTTAAAATGTTGCCACTGAGTTATTTAAATATAAAATCCAAATAATATCTGTCTTGGTTAGCAATAGGCAACTTTAACTATTTCAAGGTTGAACATTGAAAAAAATTATTAAAGGCTTCCCATTTTCAATTTCCAGCATGAGAAAACTGTTATACTCTATCTTCTGTCTTGCATAACAATTGACACAGGGCAATCTTAGAGTTGTTCTACATCAAAATAGACTAAGTTTTACATCAAAATAATTTAGAGTCTTTCTTACATGTATAATACTACACAAAGTAAGAAGTAAAACTCATTTCCATAAAAATCTACTATGCAGCTAGTGGAATACATTTGTGAGCTCTCTGTAAGTAGTATTCAGCATGTTAATTATGTAGTAATAAAATATTAAACAGGTTACACAAATTGTTTACATTTGGATTAATTCTTTAATACAAGTGAACCTCCCACCATTTTCAAGAGGAAAAGAATACATTTCTTTTCTGTTTACTTGTTTACCACCAACTTGTCACAGGTGACACTAACTGTAAAAATCTTCAGGCTAAAATATGTGATGCAGTAAGGACAGCTTCAGGAAAAGTAAAACAAAGAAAAATCCACAAGCATTATTTTTGTGTGTCATAAAATGCAACTCACTTTCTTCTCCTAACTAATAAGTAGATTTTTGACCTGGTTACTCCCCAGTGGGGATCTCAACTTGTGGGAGAAACCTGGTCAGCTGCCACTGCTTTTCTTAAAAAAGGGTCAAGATGTTTTAAAATTTCATGGTCATTTCCCTGGCTCCAGAGCATTATGAAAAGAAATATGTAAACAGTACTGATGCTGCCAAATTGGCAGACTTCTAGCCTAGGAAGGTCCAGAAGAACATAAATGGACACATCTAGCAATGGGTAAACAAGTCTGATTTCAAAATCTGTTCCCTGGCTAAGCTCATCCATATAGACATTTGAGCAGAGCTACAATGTCCTCAAATACTAGCATATTATACAGACTAACAGAAGTTGCTAAGGGTGGGCTTTTGTTTTTTTTTCATAAAACATGGGGATCAAGATAATAGCTCAATATTTGATGTTGGCATCTTAACTTTTTATTTCAGCTTTAGTTTATGAAAAGCTGTGCAAAGTTTGTTTCATGAAACAGCTCAAACCACGGCATGGCTCGAAACAGAGATTTCTTAAAGTATTTCTAGAACATTGAAAAACCTGTAATACTTAGATGCAGCATAGTGTGGACAAATACTGTTATTCAGGTTTATTTCTTTCTGCTACATTAAAAAAAAAAGGAACTTTTTTCATTTGTAAATATTTCCCAGATTATTTTATCTGCCTTTATAAAGGTTATTCAACCTAGCTGACATGGGACTAGACACCTTCTCTCTCAAAACCTATTTAATTTTTTTTTTAGTGAAATACTCTCTGACAAAGAGGTTAAAAGGCTCTCAAACAAATGATTCTAGTCTAAAATAAGCAGTGCCTTCAGAAAAAAAATTGCCATTACATTAATTTATGTACCTATGGAAATGATAGAATTTCAGTTTTAAATTCTGCATTATTTTTCAAACTTCCATTATTATCTGCATATGCATTATGAATCTGCCTGTATTTTTTCTGACTTAAGATCAAAGAAATTTAACCATTTTTCAGAAACAAAACCACCTATGCCAGTGAAACAGTCAAACTCAAAGTTTAGCTCTAAATTAAAATGTAGTATCTTTTGAGTAGCATTTTAACATGTTTCTGATTGCTAACATGAATGAGATGATACAATGTAAAGAGCTCCTTAGGAAAATCACCACAGGGAGACAGCTACAGCTGACCATTACACTACAAAAATTATCTTAGTTCAGGACAGCCTGTTTTCAATTATTAGGGAAGAATTGTATTAGTTCATAAAAATATATTCTCTGTTCCATTAATTTCAGGAGGGGTTTTTGATTATACACAGAATAATCCCATACAAAAACTAATACCAGCAGAAAAAAAAAAACATCACCACAATAAACAATGCCTCACAACTTCCTAATAGGTAAAGAAACCACACAAAAAGCTGTTAAAACAGAATCAAAGCATAAACAAGTAGTCAGCAGTATTTCCCTTTCTATGAACACTAACAGCAAGCATTTCACCCCAACATCCCTCCTTTAAAACAAAACCAAAACAAAACAAACAAAAAAAAATCAAGACCAAAAAAAAATCCCAACAGCAACAACCAAAAAAAATAAAAAAAAACCCAAACACAGAACATCTCTTCTATAAACAGCTGTGCATAGTCCTGTACAGGAAAAAAACTTAAACATTTGTGAATACTCACATTCAATTAAATCAGGATGAATCTGGAGAGATTATTTTAACTTGCATCAAATTTATGTCTATTTCAGATGCAGAAGTTTACATAAAAAACTGACTAGAAATATTAAGAAGAGATAATGCACAAAAATCTTTATGCTTCAAATAAACAGTACTGCAAATATCAAAGAAAAAAATCAGAAAATGTTGCTGAAAACAAACAGACTTCAACAAGCAAAAAGGTACCTTGCAACTTGCTAAAGTTCTAATGCAGCAGCTCATTTTTGTTACTGTTAAATGAATATCTCAAGAACTACTCAAAATTCAGATTTGTACATTATTGTTCTCAAACCTTGTCTCTTCACTAGAATGTGCAAGATTATTTGAAATACTTAAAAGAGCATGCATGTGTAAAACAGACCGATGCTAGTTTTCTAATCACCCGGTACAGAATCTCACAACCACAAATACAAAGACAAAAATAACATGCAAAATATTTAAAGGTTTCTGAAAAAAAATTAAAAAAAAGAAAAGAAAGAAAAAGTACTGGTTAAGTATTTCATACACACCTAATGTTCTGTGTTGTGAACAAGGTGGAAAGAAGACACTTGCACTTAAATCTTGAAGCATCCCGTCCTGATGAACCCAGAGAAACTAATTTCTGCCATCAGAAAAGTACTCCACCAGAACACCAAATAATTATATGTGCTGCTGAAAAGGAAACAGCAAGCCCAGTTCTGGCTGTATGTAGTCTCTCGAGGTACAATAATATAAACCTGATCAATTGCAATTAAAATCTGAACAGAGGCTTAGAACTTGAAGTCTTGGTGCATTAGTTCTTGCCAAAAGCAGATGTGATTGTGAGCTGGAAGCAATTTCTCCTGGTAATTTGTGATGACACTGGGTAGAGCAGCCCCAGAGTCCCCAAAGACAAACTCATCAGAGGCTCTAATGTATGCATGACACATGAGGTGGCTCTTTTAGAGCTCAATTAATTGGGCTGAACATTAAGACAGCAAGTTCAGGACTTTTTTTTTCCCCTCCAGAGTTGTTTTTCCTCTTTTTACAAGCAGTTTTTTTTCCCTTACCTTCTGCAAGCCATGTCTCCTGTAATTGGCTCAGATCTTGAAAGAGTTCTGCAAAAAGATAAAGACATGGATAAAATTTAATCTCTTCAAAAGTTTAAAATAGGTTCAAAAAGATATTTTTCCTTAAGAGCAATATACATTAATTCTGGTTTAGCAGTCAAGTGTACAGAAAAAGCAGGCATTCTGAGGCATCAGTTACTGATTTTTCTACACCTATTAATAAAAACCCAAGCACTTACTGTATTTTCAGCTCTTGAAATAATAACCAGAATCTTAACGGAGCACTGTAGTATAAAAGGCTCATTCAGCAACACATAGAAAAGTGAAAAATCATAATATTTCTTACAGGTGAGCAATTTCTTCTTATACAATTCAGGCCTTCTCCTGTAATATCTGCCCCAGATAAAGCTTGCTTGGACTTCCACAGTTCTGCCTGAGCAACAACTGAGTATTTCTAATAGTAGGGTCATAACGATCATATAGAAATTCTGAAGCCATGACCTGAGATGCTGCAATAGCAAAGAGAAATGGGAAATCTTTTGTACTTCCCCTAATGTTTTACTTCATATGACATGAGAATCACCACTGTTTCCTCTATGCTGTACTCACTGAACTTCTTTAAAACGAAAATCACCTTCTTCATGGACTGAATTTTGCAGCAGCTTATCTTTTGCAATGCACTGAAATCAGTTACTTATAATGGGTATAAACCAGAGCAGCATCCAGCTTACTTGCAAGCCTCAGAAACTCAGCTACGAAAATTCTGTTTGCTAAGACTAAGTAGGATATTTGAACTAACAAATGGTTTATTTTCTATTTACTGTATTTTGAGAGAGACTTCCTCTTTTATGAATGCTGACAGATAACTATTTACATATACTTAAATGACAGAGGCTATTCATTTATCCTGTGGACTGATACCCCATATGCACATTGGGAAATGATTTGACTGAAAATCAGAAAGTTGCTTTTTTTTGAATCTACTTTTCCAGATAAGTATGGATTTTGAAAAGTGTGTCAGTGTGTTCTTACCCTGATAAGATTTACATAGGGGTAAGTTATAGGCCCCTACATATCTTCCTGTATGTCTCATGTACTTTCAGGGCTGTAGGCGTAGAATAATACAGACCTTGTAACCTAAAGAAGTGTTAATAGCTATTACCAGCCTGCAGTTCTCAAGCTACAGTCCTGAGTGGCTACTGATGGGACTAAGTTACAGACCTTTGGGCCTCCAAAACTTTCTTCACTCTAGGCTCCCTTAATCGAAATTCCCTGGATTTTTAACCCTGTTAGTGTTATACAACAAGAGAAACAGGCCAGTAGGCACTAGAACCCTGACTGTACAGTAAAGCTGGTGAAAATCAAATCTCCGCATCCACATTCTCTCAATCCTGCTACCACTAGTGAAGACATACCAGGGAAAAGGACATTAAAAGACGGGAGGGATGAAGAATGCCCTAAATATGAAGAGGCTTGATGGTGAAAACCCAGGTGCCATGACTTGTGTCAGATGCCGCAAAGGCTTGGCCTCAGTGCATGACATCCGTGTGCCACATGTGCACAAAATGCAACAGGGTAAGTCAAGGAAAGACTTTCAACTTTATAAATTTATTGCCTTTGCCAGTTTGTTTTGCATTAGTAAATGTAGTTTTCTTGTCTTGTTTATTCAGATTGATCTAGATATATTTATCTCCAAAATAAATAAATAAAGAGCTCTCAAAAAGCTTCTCTGCATTAGTAAGAAGGGGGGGGGGGGGGGGGGGGGGGAACGACAAGCCCTCACCTTCTGAATCATGAGCCAGGTCTCTGTTAATGAATTTTCTTTTCCTGACATTTGTCGGTCTCTCATTACAGTTTCTCCCACGCGGATTCTATAAACAGGAAAGATCAGTTACTTTAGAAATCTGAGATTTGGTTGGGTTTGTTTTAAGCTTTTTTTAATTAATCAGGAATATGCAAAGTTGGCATAAATTCTTTACATTTTCAAACAGGGACTTCTTGCCAGCCCTCAATTTCTAACAAAAGATATTGCTGAGCACCTAATATCCTGCCAAAGACTCCTATTACTAAATGCAACACATTTCTCTCTATCTATGTAGACATCTATTTGTACAATACATATATAATGTGCTCAAGCAGCAACACAATGCCAATCGTATTTTCAGCATCTAAAGTATACAAACCTACACAATAGCCCATAAATCCCCATAGCATAAGCTATGCAGGAGAACCCAGACATGAAATTATAATAGACTGCTTTGTTTCCCTGTGTTACTTATAAAATTGTTTGCAAAGTCTTGAAAGAAAAAAAAAAAATGGAGAGGGAAAAAAAAGGTTAATGTTTGCCTCAACTTCATTCTTGTGAACGTTGCAGGCAAACGCAGCCAGAAACTTTGAATGCAGCTGCTGCTGCTCTCGCCTCCCTCATCCGCTAATCATGTGCATGATTTTTTAATCATCCCAAAACTGTCTTTAAAAGAACACGATGCTTTATTGCAATAACTAAGATGATAGGCTCATCTTGCAAGCAAAGCTCCCAGATGAAGAGTTGCCCCTACAGCCGTAACAAAGCAGAGACTGTGTCTGTAAAACTCCCCCACTGAAATAAGTCGGAGTCAAGTTTATAAACACCAACTTTGAACTGATCACTCACATTGGTGACCATGTAAGGCACTTGCTGGTCATAAAATCCATCCATTCTGCAGCTCTTCCACGAGTCTTAGCTCAGTGTTTTTATTTACTGTGCATTTGATCGGGAGATTTCCTCGGGATCTGGACTCCAATCAGCCTAGAAGGGAATACAAGATGGCTTTTAGATTTAAAAAAAAAAAAAAAAAAAAAAAAAAAAAAAAAAAAAAAAAAAAAAAAAAAGGCAGCATGAATGAACTGCTTGCATTTGCATACCTAATTAACCTCAAAGAGTCCCATTCATAAAAACAACCCTCCCTTCTCTGCCTTCACCTGGGTTACACGCTCCTGCCAGCAAAACGCGGAGCAAAAGCACTCCGCGGCGGCGGCGGCAGCCGGCGGGGCGAGAGGCAGGGCTTTATTTACACTGCGCGCCGCACCCGCGGGCGATCCGCGCCGGCGGCAGCCCCGGCTCTCGCAAGCGTGTGCTCAACTCGTAATGGCGAACGCGGGGCTCGCCGCGCACCTCGCGGCGGCGGCGGCGCCCGGCGGCCACGCACTCACCGCCCTCACACACACACACACAGACAGACAGACACACACACACACAGACACGGCCCCCCCGCCCCGCGCACCAGCCACCTTCTCCCACAGGATCGCTCCCGCAGCCCCACCGCCGCCGCGCAATCCTGCGGGGCGGCGGGCAAAGTTGCGGGGCAAGACCCACCTGAAGGCCACGCGCGGCGATCGGCTGCAAAAAATTCCCTCCAAATTTAATAAAAACATTAATTATTCCCCGGCACTTCCCCCTTGGAAGCCGCGAGCGCCACTGACAGAGCTCAATCCCGTGGTTTTTCCTCTCCTCCTCCTCCAGGGGCCCCCGAGCCGCGCCGGCGGATCCCCGCCGCCCATTGGCTCCCCGCGCCCCCCGCCGGATCGCCGGATCGCCGCGCGCCCGCCCGCCCCGGCCCCGGCCCCGGCCCCGGCCCCGGCCCCGCCGCCCCGCCCGGCCCCGCGGGGGGCGACTCCCGCCGCTGCCCCGAGCCTCGCCGCCGGCGGGGGAGCGCGTCGGAAGTCGCGCTCGGGTGCCCGGCGGTATCCCGGGATCCTGCCGCGGGCACGCCGTGTCCCCTACGCCCCCGCCCCGGGTGGCAAGGCAACCCCTTCCATTCACACACACAAAAAAATATTTCAAGAAAAAGTTTCGCCCGCCTGACTCCGTAAAGCGAAACGCGCCCCCCGCGCACACGCGCGCCCTTTCTGGCGGCAGAGCTGCCCCGCAAAGCGCCGCGGGCGCCCGGAGGCGAGCGCGGCGAGAGACACTTCGTACCGTTTTGTCCGGAGCTGGTGGCATCCCAGGGCTCATGGTTGCTCTCGGTTTGGCTTTTTTGTTAGGCGTTTTTGGTTGGCGGGTTTGGGGCAGGTTTTTTTGGTTCTTTTCTTTTTTTTTTTTTTTTTTTTTCCACTGAATCATAGAAAGCAATTTTTATTTCTACTAGGATGACATAATTTCTAGGTTTTGTGGACAGAATTTGGCAGCACCCATACACCGGATCTAGGCGAATTTTTGGTGTAGTGGTGCCAGGACCTACCAAAGTCAGGACTTCTAAGGACTTGTCTAAGAAAGCAAGCTTTCTGTTCTTTGGACGGAGTGGCTGTTGGAAGGCTGTGTCCAAAAACTCTTGCCTTTCTGAACTGACAAGATGCACGAAAGCAGATTTGTGTGGTTTCGTAACAGTTATATTTGTCCTCTCTTTGAGCAGTAAATTCCAGGTATCACAGCAATCAGGTGGTAAATTTAGGTATTCATGACGCTGTCTTGCTGTGAGATACAAAGTTTCAGGTTTCTATGGTCTGATGTAGTTCAGCGTTTAACAAGTAAAGCCCCAAAGCCAGTAAGCCCAGCTTCTCACTCGGCTGTTTCTGAGGGCTCACTTTATAGCTGACAGTGTAAAGCCCACTAAAGAAACCTGCTTTTGCATAATTTCCCTCTGGTGGTTTTAACAACATTCAGGTCACTTCTTCTGTACTACTTTGTTTCGAAAACTATAATTGTTTCATTACACTCTATTCTGGAGCATTTTACTCTCTGCAACAACACTTTGACTGCCCTCCTTTCTGATCTCACTATCTATACTCACTTGTCCAGTCCAGCTGAGGAAAAGAGAAGCACCAAGTTTCCACCACTCCTGTCCTTCCCATATGGCCTTCCCTTTCCTCAGGGAAAACATTCACCACCAGCAGCTTGTTTTTTGTGTTCTTGCTCCTTCTGTTTTCACATACCCATCCCAGCATACCTGCAATTACAAGAGAGTAATGTTCTTCTAAATGTAAAAACCTATAAAATTTTATTCTATTCTTGACCAAGTCTCTCAGTTGCTGTTCCTGTAAGCCACTTTTGTGATAAAATAATTGGTAATTCTACCCCCTCCCCCCCCGCCACGAGCAGCTCTCACTACACCAGATTGCTCAAAGCCGCATCCAGCCCGGCCTTGAACACTGCCAGGGGTGGGACGTTCACAGCTTCTCTAATGAGACCATCATTTTCTTATTTATACCCATACTCAGACTGGAGCAGCTGCTGAGCTTATGGGAAGGTTGTGGCTACACATATGACCCTGGGAAGCAAGTAGCCAATTTAACCCCTGGACCAGAAGAGCCAATGAAGCTACTGTCTCCAGCTGACCACCTCACCCCACTGGATGGATATGCTGAGCCACTCATCAACCAGCTCCCAAAGCACTAGACTTTACCACACATTCTTCTAAAGCAAAATCAGTAATGAATTTTCTTGTCTTTAAACAGTGCACTAAAAATTGTTGGTGTGTCAGTCAGCCAAGGTAATTAAATCAACATCAAGTGAAGTTTCCAAAGTTACCTCAGAGCCACCACATACTAGGAATCACCCATGAAATTCACCAGGCTGGGTCCCACCTTGCACTTCCCTACATCACATCCTGCACCTTACAAAGTCTGGCACAGCACCGCGGCCACCTTCCAGTACATACCACCACCCCCCTCCATGTGCACAGGTTTGGCATCCTGCTTTACTGAGCTGTAGGAGGCTGACTCTCTGCAAACAGCCGAGCTCTCTGTGGTCCCGGCTGGGCTGTAGCTCCAAGAGAAGCTGTGCAATAAATGCATCCTGGCAGGAGAAGCACTGTATTGCTTGCTGTTCCTTCTCATGCCACACATCTCTCCCTTCCCTCCTCCCTCTCTGGCCCTGTTACTCATGCTAGAGAGGAAAGGAAAAGTAAAGCTGTTTTGAAGCCTTCTTTATTCTCATCTTCGTTCATCCACTGTGCTGAGTAGTACTCAGAAAAACTTCATTAACTGTTGAGAGGAGGATGCTGTAGATGTAGTTCTATGTGCTGAATTGCAATTTGTATCATCATCAGGCATAACTGTCTCGTATGTTAACTGGTGAAGGCATAGTAATTACTTTGTAATTTTACATGTTTGTTCAAAATTCTTGCAACTTTTGGGGTTTTTATAAAGTTTTTGTTGTAACTACTCTTTTTGGAAAGAGTAGTTAAAGCATAACTACTGTTAATAGTACTGTATTATTAAATATCTTTTATTTTTAAATGATCCTTTTAGAAACTGAAGAATTAACTTCAAAATCACTTCCATTTTTAGTTGAAAAGGTGAAACAGTTTTTTACCCAATTGAAAATATCCAAAAAGTGTGATGTGCTGAATTTATTTTGCTATAAGGAATAATTTTTAAATCAACTTTTCTAATAATACTGCTTTAGAAATAAGATACTAGCTGCCTTTTACAAACAGACATGTTCAAGTAATCTATAAAGCTTCACTATATATTGAAAATTATGTATTATTTCCATTTCTTGATGGCAATATATACTTCACACATTTATTTGAAAGTGGACAAGGAAATATATATTTTCTTTTCAATTTGACACACTGTGGAGTTACAAGTAATTACTGTAATGTAAAAAAATAAGAGTAAATCCAGACAGAGCAAAGAGAAGATTCAATAAATACCGGTTTCTTCTGGAAAATGTAGAAAGAGTTTAAGCACATTTTCAAATCAAGAAATAAATCATCATAATCTAATATGATAGAATCTAAGTTCAATAATATTTTTGTTCTTGTTTAAAAATTAAAGATCATGAATTTACTTGATAAGAAGACAGGGAAATACACTCAAAAATACTCTATGATGAAAAAATGAACCTTTTGGTCACCCTCATAAAATTATGCTTATACTGAAGAAAATCCTTCAGAAAAGGGATAGTGACAATTGGAGCATAATATGCAGGTACATTTCAAAGCTACATTTAAAAAACTTTACTAGGTTTTGGAAATTGTTTTGCTTTGTTCATTCCTTCCAGGCATTTCCCCAGTAAACTTTGATGTCACTGGTGGGCCTGACAGACAACAAAAGGGATGCCCTCCATCCAAACAACTGTTGAGCAGCAACTTTTAAAACATAGTCTATAGAAGACTCATTAAAATAGCAACTACGTGTGTGACTGACTACAGCAAATCCATGAAAACCTAATGAGATTTCTGTCTGGTAAATTAACCCTTGACCACATTTTAACCTCTTGACGCTGACTCTTTAAGAAGATTAACAGTGCTTATTTTATCATGATGTGTCACAGTGTCATATAACACAATAGTATATAACATCAAAATTAAAAAGAAAAACCAGAGAAATTAATAGGGCAGACACTTGCCCAATAATATGGCTTTCTGTAAAGCCTTTGTTTCAAATACAGCATCAACGACTAAACCTTAAAAGGAAAACCTCCTTCAGGAAAAAGGAATGTACTAGTAGGAAGAAAAAAAATTGTGATTATATTCATGTGTGAAAATATGAGATGTGGAATTAAAAGTACATGCAAACAAGTATCTTCAATGAAAAAAGGGAATAATACAACAGCATTTTTTGTGTTTGACTGTATGAATTAACAGCACATTGCATACATCATTGTCATTTAGACCTAGTATTACAAACCTAGAGGCCTCCATAACCAACTGAATTTTAATGTCTGTTTACCTGACAATGCAATACAGAGCAATTTTCAGAAAACATTTAGGTATAGAAAATTATGCTACACAGGAAAACAAAAATTAAAATCTTTCAAAATGAGTTCAGGAAATTAAAATTCCAGACAAATAATTTATTGCAATGTGTGCCAACCATACCCTGGGCTCCAGGAAGAAGTGTGACCAGGAGATCAAAGGAGATTCTTCCCCTCTACTCTTTTCTGGGCAGACTTCACCTGAAACACTGCGTCCAGCTCCAAGACCCCCAAAATAAAAAAGATGTAGACTTGTTGGAGAGGGCCACTAAATTGATCATAGGATTTGAGAACCTGTCACATGAAGAGAGACTTTGGGTTGTTCCCAAAGAAGAGAAGTTGTTCTGAAGAAGAGAAGGCTCCAGGGAGAGAGACCTTATAGCACCTTCCAGAACATAAAGAGGCCTACGAGAGAGATGGAGAGGGAGTTTTTACAAGGGCAACAGTGACAGCACAAGGTGGGAACAGTTTTAAACTGAAAGAGGGCTGCTTTAAATTAGATTTTAGGAAGAAATTGTTTACTATGAGGGTGACGAGGCACTAGAAGAAAATTTTGCTGAGAAGTGATGGTTATCCTGTCCCTGGAAGAGTCCAAGACCAGGCTGGATGGACCCCTGAGTAATCTGGTCTAGTGGAAGGCGTCCCTGTCTGTGGCAGGGGAGTTGGAACCAGATGACCTTTAAGGCCTGGTCCAAGCCAAAGAGTTCTATGATTCCCTGAAAGATTAAAAGTAAGTTAATTTTAAAAATATTTTCAGTCTTCATCATAACCAAGACTTCAAAGTGTAAAAGCTTTAGAAAGGAAAAGGCTTGGCAACTCTCTTAAGACCACTGGCCCGGTATTGTTCTGGATCTCCTAATGGTCTTCTGGGTAATTCCTACAAGGCACCCCCTGCCATCTCACTGGTGTTTTTGTGCCTATAAAGTGAGATCTGAGCATTGAGTTCTTGAGAAGTACTGTTGACACTGATAGTCTATTTCTATTGATTGTGGAGATATTGGCTGCATCTAGCTCCTTGGATTTTCCTAATCTAGTTCCTTCTGAACCTTTGAGGAGCAAAAATGCTACTCATATGTATTAATTTCAATGACAATTACTACACAACAGGAGTGAATCATCTAGAATTGTGAATCAATGATCAGGATGTATTCTCAGCTCTCTGTGCCAACACAACCGAAGCATCAGGCAGTCCTCAAGTGCAAAATGCTAGAGAAAACTCAAAAGACTTCTTGACTTAGTTGAATAAATCATCTTAATCCCATCACAACAATACTCATTTCATTACCAACTGAGAAAATCAAAGTAAAATAAAAATTATACTAGTCCAGGACCTAATATAGCAATGTATGAGTCACTGGAAGAACAAATCAAGTTAAAACATTAAATGTAAATTGCAGAAGGTTCTTGCAGGGTCAGTGGAGTTTCCAGGTTTCTCTCCTTGCAATTAAATTAATTAAATGGCCAGCCATGTAAAGTGATAACGAAGTAGCCTAGAAGTCAGTTGAACACCAGGCCAGTAAAAGAATTTGTGCATAATCTCACAGATGGCTTTAATTTGCATGTCCTCCTGTATGGGTACCAAGAGAGAATCATGCAAACACTTCAGAATCCTTCACATACTTTGTGAGATTTCTGCCCCACTGTAGTTCACAGAGTTTGTAGAAAACCTCAAATCTCTTGATGCAGTTATAGTCTAAGGCAAACATGAAGCAAGGAACAGGAAGAGAAATGCTTAAAGATTGTGTTTACTAAGTTTGCTGGAAAATCTCTCATTTAGAAGTTGTTCAATGCACATTAAATGGTTTTGGTCATCCTTTAAGCCCTCCTGAAACCCAGAAGACACAAAGATGACACAACGTGCCCTTTCAGAATTACAGACTCTCACTCAAGATCACTACTGGACATGCTCAGAGCTTGAGCACAGATATTAACATAGCAGCAAGGGGTCGGTAGGAAAAAGCAATGCCATTTATTAGATGACTGGCTATAATGACAAAAAACCAAACAAGCTTGTGGATTCAAAGAAGGTCCTTCAGCCTATTTCCTCTTTTTTAGCAACTGCATCAACTGGGTTAGTAAAAAAATATGACCTCTCTCTACAATTGTTCATCTATGAATTTTGATAGTTACAGCAATAACCAAAACTATTACTATTAGCAGGCAATGGCTATATTTATATTATATTGTATAAATAATTTGAAATACTAAACATGCATAACCATTAGGACTTAGCCATCCACTTCCACCTATGTACCATCCTTAAGCCCAGATGACTGCACACAACACCTGAATATTCCAAGACAAGCAACAGAAGAGTCAAAGAAAAGGGACAAAATCTAAACACAGCTCCATGCACATAAACTGACAAGATACTGAAAGCAGATGTTGATAATTAAGAGGGAAAAAATTAAAATACAGAGAATAGTATTTCTTAGGGTTTTTAAAGAAGCAGAGACTTAGTAAAATGATAAGAAGACCTAAATAAACCAAGACATTAGTTGAAAAGCACACTATAAAGGTTGTTTCAGGGGCAAACCCTGCCCTAGTCTCCAGTTAATTAGGAAGTGGCTTTGCTATTAAGAGGCTGAGGCATGCATATGTTGCCACTGGTGTTCAGGCGAAGAATTAATTTTTTTGTGCCCATTTGCAGTAGGGCATGTATTTCGTTAGAGAGTAGATAATGTAGGAGAACAGTCTATGCTAACTTCTGTGAATATAGTGAGATCATATGCATTATGTTCTCACTTTTGCCATATTTAATATGTTCTCTATTTTTAGTTGCTGAGAATGCCAACCTTTATAGCTGGTCTTTGTTGTTCCTGTGAAGGTGCTGAGCAAAGATGGCGGTCTCTGCCCCAGAGAGCAGAGGTGTTTGTTCATCAAAACAGAAATGAAAATGTGTTCTCCTTCACACCCAAACCCAGTATCCTTTAGAGGCAGAGGTAACAAAATAGACAGTAGCTATGTATCACTTCTATCTGTGACTAGCAGATGCATTTTAAATTAGAAGTTTTAAAGCAGCATTTGAAAGAACACAATATATGAGGTTCTTGATATTTTCCATGGGAACTTTTCCCATTCAAAGCAAAAAGTAAGAAGAAAATGTGGGTCAGTGGAAGCTGTCATTACTGCTTTTATGGCTGTTACAGCTATTAGAGAGCTACCTAGAACAACCAATCTCACACTCAGGATAAACTGTATTGCAAAGAGCCAAAGATGGGGTGCCATCCATGAAGAGTGGTTGAGGAGAGCATGGAAATCGGGAAAGGACAGCAATAAAGACAAGGAGCTAGTCCTTGGTAGCACTGCATGGCACATGCGGGCAGAGATGCCAAAGGAGAAAATGAAGTTCAGATAAACGAAAGCTGCAGGTAGACAGTGACTGGGAAAAGCCAATGTTTGCAAGGTTTAAACTGAGGACTAAACAGCTATGTTGAGTCATGTGGTAGGGAAATTCTTCCCTGGGAGGAAATATGAGTCAGGAAAAAAAATAAACAAAAAATGGAGACTAAAACTATATGTACAGCTGTAACAGGATATACAGGAACTATAGATCAGAATCCCACCAGACAAATTGTGCAAGTCTTCACCGAAATAATAAATGCCACAAAGGAGATATCATTTGAACCCTTAGAATTATAAAACACAGAACATTTAGAAGCAGGAAGTGATCTTTTCATTTGGTGAATTTAATGTGCTTAAAAACTTGTATTTGCACGTCCCAAAATCTGTTCACAAGATAGGAAACAATAATTATATGTGTTTTTCAAAAAAGGAAAATTAGGCTCTTGCGAGTATACCAAGGATCAATCATAGGGACAAATGGTGCATGCTGGGAGGATTTCAGTAATATTCCAGGACTTCATTTCTTCTTTGACCTAGCTATATTGGGTCACCAAACTCAGCTCTGATGTTAGAGGCTTCTTCCACATAGAGTGCGCAAGGTTACCATTATTCACAATTTTGCAATTCATTAGTTTTCAGTATTTGAAAAAGAGGGGAGAAGGGAAGAACATGCAATCTTTGAATGTTAGGATTTTCATTTTTGAAAGTATTATGTTTTAATAAGGCGTGAAGTTACTGGCTCTTATTGGATTTTATTTTGTCATAAAGATTTTTTTTCCTATTTTGAAGAGTAATATTTTAAAATGTCCCACATTCAATCAATCAATCAATCAATCAAAAAAGGAACTGAAAGCAGGAGGTGGAATTTAAGCCCTGATATATGTGACAAGGGCCAAATATGCTCTAATTCCATCTGCAACTGCTGCTGTTACTGCTACAGGTTTACCATAGAGAAGCAAGCAAGGTAAAATGATTGCAGGTTAAAAGAAGCTGCCGAGCTCTTGCTCCCTGAAATATGTTGCTATGAATTCACACGATTTTAGTCTTTTCAGGACTGTAGAAGCATAGGAGTATTCTCCAGTCACTTTCCAATAAGCATATTAAAAGAAAAATCAGTTCTGTAACTAAAATAAGACATCTTCTGAGAACTGTCTGCTGCCTTAATAAGCAAACAGCACGTGTACTGTCCCAAAGAGCAAGAAGGATTCCTGTAGCATAGTCACATTCTATGGTCTTATCTTCCTTTCTAACACTGCAGGCTGAAAAAAATTACTGTAAATCTGAAAAACACTTTTTACATAAGAAACCCTCATAAGCCATTCTGCTCCATCTATTTCCTTGTGCACATTATTTCCTTGTGCACATTATTCTGCATATTAATTCTGGTCATAAAAAGTGTAATGTAGAGCAGAGATTTTGAAAACAAAATCTGTAAAACAGTCTATATTATTATTAAAGGAGGAGAAAGTGGTAGAGATATTGAAAAATCTTCCACTGATCTTATTTACTCTTCACTGTACCTTTTTATTTGATGTTTGTATTCCTTAGGTTGGCATAATATTAAATTGAGTGGTAACTTCTCCACATACAAATTTGGAAACATCACAGACCAAGGTTTAAAAGTAACTGGAGGGGGTTTTTTTGAGGGTCAGAGTGTCTTAAGGAAAAAAAGGTACTATTGTGAAAAAGATCCACAGAAGCAGCTGCTTTTAAAATGTCATGCATAGACACAGCAAGGGTTGCATAAAGTCCATGACTTTTGCAAAAGTATGTTAAAATAACGTAAAAGAATAATAATAACAACAACAACCACCAGTTCAACAAATGCCACTTAGTCTGAATGGAAATTTTCAAATGGGCAGAATTTCAGCAATGGAATGGCAGAACAGAGGCCAAAGGAATTGACATTCATTTGCTTGTGTTTCAAAATCATATCTAGATTGAGAAAGAGGGAAGGACAAGAAATAGACATCTCTAAGGAAAACAGCAACATAAAAGCTACAGTTTATGTTTGATGGGACAGAGTATTTAATTACATTATACCATTAACCTAAGATATAAAATATAGAAATCATATTTGGCTTTTGAACATAACAGGCTTGACTGGCATTCATTTTTCCAATTTTGGTTTAAAAAAAATTAAAATCTTTGCATTTACTTAGAATCCAGTGCAGATAAGAACAGAAGCTCAGAATACCATAAAATTCCTCAGATCGTAGATTTACCTCAGAAAAACCCAAAAATATAAGGCTCCTTATATCTAAGATTACAATCTCTGCAATCTGGTACTTCATTCAGGATGTTTCTTGTTGCAAACTCTGTTGAATCTTTATATTATCATATCTATGCTTTTGATGATAGCCTAAAGAAGAGAGATGGTTTCCTTCACATTTTACAAAGGAAAGCTAAAATTTACTAAGCACAGTCCCCTGAGTCACTGTGACTTTTTCCCCCTTTAGACAAGGAAGATACAAATGAAAACATACCTGAGTTACAGAACATTTGCTTTCTTCTAATGTAGATCTGTTTTACCAACTCTGATTATTAATTTAATTGTGTAAATCCAATTCATTGCACAAAAAATGTACCAAGTTTTTTGGGGGTAGCACTTTACTACAAGTCAAAGAAAAACCTTCCAAGGAGGATTTCTCAGTTGATATAATAGGATTTTTTGCCTTATTGTCCGGCCTGGATGCCATTCTTTACCCTCAAGGTCTCCTAACAGGGTGTCAAAATATTAATTTCAAAAACTAAAAGGTACAGGATGAAAATTACCTTTGCCTCCCTGAGAAGTCCATGTCATGACCATAAACATGCCATTTTTGGTAAATGTTCCTTGGATAACATAGATGAAAAGGAGAAGTAATATACACAAAAAAAGCACCTATGCGCTCAGCCAGACCTAAAATCCTTAAAAGCTGAATGTTCCACTCTTAGCTCTACTTTAGGATAGTAAAAGGGGTGTACATTACATATATTGGTTAGTTGGATAGAATATTCTTGGGCAATGTTCAGAAACAAACAATAAGGAAATTATTACAGCCATGCATAACACAATTCATATAGAAGGAGTCTACATTTATATACATAAAGTCAAATTACTTAAAAATACCATAAACAAATCACAATGGTAAAAAGCGAAAATATTTGAGTATTTTGGCTGAATCACACAGTAAAAATAGGAATGTCCATAAAATACATATCTATATTCTAGAGTTTAATATTTCACCCACACCAGCAAATGCAAAAAAGGGAGCAAACTAAACCTCAAAGCTGAGAGCTTGAAAAATTAAAGCAAATGTAATTAGCCATGATTTTTCTAAAAAAGAATTTGGTACCTCTTAGAGATGAGCAATGTCAGGGATGCTGGCCTAATTTCTAGTAGAAAATAGTAAAGTAACAAAGGATGATTGAACTAGTGCTTCTCTGATTGTTTTAGCTGCCATCCTTACTAGAAAAGAGCAACTGTAGGCTGCACAGATTTTTTTTTTTTTTAGAGCTCAGGTCACCAAAAAAAAAAAGAATGAGCCGGTGTCTGTAAAATTCCTTCAGTAGCTTTAGCAAAGGGATGTGATTTCACCATATACCAACTAATGCTTGCTTCCTAGTGGCTTGTGATTCTCCAGAGGGCTCCTGATGATACAGAAATAGTTTCTGCATAAACTAGCTTAGATTCTTCAGTAGTCTTTCCATGCCACTTTGCTGCAACAGTGTAGTAAGTAAAGACTATTAGAGATAATTTGCTAAAACTTCTAAGGGTTTCTAATTTATCCTGTTGCTCTTTCTAGCAGTAGTTCTTTTATTGCACGTGATGCTGTCAGCTAAATGTGACTTAGCGGATTGTGCAGACTATCAAATTTTGCAAGCTCATTTAGAAAGCCCTTATGGAGCCTAAATTCAGAGCTTTCTCCTGAAAGCACAAGCATGTCCCTAAACAGAGCTAAGAGAGACCAAATGCTTCTGGCATTTTCTTTAAAAAACCCCAAACAAATGAAAACACATAATCTTGTAGGGAGCTGATCAGGAAAATGCTGGAATGGCAACTCAAAGAAGTACCACACTGTGCCTTTAAAAAGTAGCAGTTTATATTAGGTTTAATATAGCAGAGAAATCTGTGCTGCCAGTACTGGCTGACAAACCTCCCTCAGCTTTTCCAAGAGGAACATATCTATGGGAAGAGTGCAGTTGACTCTTGATGAGCGTTTAGGCTTAGACTTCTGAGCAAAGACTGTCAACATGAAAAGTATTCTTGCCAACCATAGTGGTGCTTTTGCAAGACCACTAAACACAGTTTCTTTTTTCTGTCTGAATATAGCATTTCTCCTATATTTTTTCTTACTTTCCATATGGATATCATCTGCTGTTCTGAATACTTAATTGCATAATATAGCAGGAGCATGTTCAGAAGACCTCTCTTATCTGTAGCAACATCTCCAGAAGCAACTCTTGAGAAAATGCTACACATCATATTAGAGTGAAACACCAAACATAACTCACCTCATCATGAATACAAAATCACATTCATCCTATTTATCACTGTTATGATAAATTAGTGAATAACAAGAAGGGGGGAAAAAAAAGCTTTCTTGCTTACTTAGGCTAATGATGATAGTGTCACATTGTACTTATTAAGAGCAGGGGTTTTTAATAGTGAAATAGTAAGCATTATTGTAAAAGAGAAAGCTATCCTAAGTGTTAAATATCAAACAAGCCACATCTAGCAGATCTGAAGGCGAGATCTGGAAAACTGCAAGAGCTGATCAGTTCACTCAGTCATCAGCTGAGTGATTTCCAGCATGACAAGGGAGGATGGTCTCAGTTCTCTCTTTTCAATATTCTTTTCTTACATAAGAAATAAATTTTAAGAAATTTTTAAGAAATTAAAAATTTAAGGGAACAAAAAGGCTAAGAACCTAGGTCAAATTTTGTGAGTCACTATTGGAGCAGACCACATTTCACTTATTCTAAAACAAAATTTACCTTGTCAATACAAATTTGACACAAAAGTTCCCATTTTTATTTTATTTATTGATACTAGTCTAACTAGCCTAACTCATATAATTTTCCTTGTTCTGACTAAAATTTCCATAGGGATGGCAATTATGCAGAATGAGCTCAGGAATATTGTCCTGTATGATAACTAAAGTGCTGTCCTGTCTAATGCTTGGTGTAGGTAACACTAATGGGGTCTAGAGGTCTTTTTATGGGATTAGGAAAGCACATAGTGTTATTTAGTTTTGTACCAAATAACAGAAGACAAAACCTTACATTATGTACAACCTTTATGTTCATTGATACTGGGAAGAGGAAAAACAGGGGGAAGGGGAGGTGTCAAATATCACTTGGGAGGTCTCATCTACAGGAGTTACAGAGAGGTGGGCAAAACAAAAAGCATGTGCAATAAAAAATCATCACATCAACACTAGATAAACAGAAGAAATGGGCATAGTCAAAACGATAATTTACATTTTTAGTCTAAAATTTTGTGTAAAACTTTCATATAAGACATCAGAATATCAGTGAAAAGTTTTGTAAAATGTTGATGGAGATATTAAGAAAAACTTTCTCAGGTTCTAAACCAAAGTGAATTTTGCTAAATCTCAATTCACACAGCACAGACTACTGATGGGATGGTAGAAATGACTGTATTTAGAGTTGGGCTCGATTTGGTGTGGTAGGTTGTGTTAATTGTGAGTTCCAGTTCACCTACTTTACAGAATTCACAGAATGCCAAGGTTGGAAGGGACCTTCAAGATCATCAAGTCCAACCCAGCACTAACACCTCTACTAAACCATGGCACCAAGTGCCATATCTAGTCATTTTTTAAACACATCCAGGGATGGTGACTCCACCACCTCCCCAGGCAGGCCATTCCAGAACTTTATCACCCTTTCTGTAAAAAACTTCTTCCTAATATACAACCTATATTTGCCTTGACACACCTTGAGACTGTGACCTCTCGTTCTGTCAGTTGATGCCTGGAGAAAGAGACCAACCCCCACTCACTACAACCACCTTTCAGGAAGTCGTAGAGAGTGATAAGGTCACCTCTGAGTCGCATTTTCTCCAGGCTAAACAACCTCAGCTTCTTCAGTCATTCCTCATAGGGATTGTGTTCCAAGCCCCTCACCAGCCTTGTTGCCCTTCTCTGGACGCACTCAAGCGTCTCAACATCCTTCCCAAACTGAGGGGCCCAGAATTGGACACAGTTTATGTAGTATTTTGAGTAAACAAAACCCTTATAGTGAAAAGAGAATGCAATTCAAATATTTGTGAGAGTTTTATGCAATATAGTGTGTTTTGCTTTACTGCAGCTGAACAGAATGTGTGTGAAGAAACAAAGAGACAGAAAGCAGCAGAGTGCACTGTATTTTTCTCGACCATATCAAACCATGATGCCTAGAGAGGCTACCTGGAACAGAGACTAGTCAGTGCTAAAGGAATGAAGTAGGTATTTATTAGAAAGGCCTTCAAAGGATACACCTTGGGCAGTACAAGAGCCTGGCCATGGCTACACCCAAGATGAACCTAAGAAGGTTTGATGAACATAAGAAGCTTTGGTCTATTTACATATTGGGGTTAATTGTCCAATTACAGCTTCAGGTTAAGTCCCATCCTCCCAGATTGCTCTCCTCAATTCACTGTTTACAGTTTTTGGGCCTGAAGCTGCAATGGTGTCCTTGGTTGTTGGGCTGGAAAAGGATCGTTTTGTCGAACTAAACTGTGAAGAGAAATTGTGACCACTTTATATGAAGTTCAGAGTTACACTAAAGCAGTACAGAATCTGGAAAATATGAAAGCTAAAACTTAAGGCATCAACCAGACTCTCAGAACTTTTCCATACTTCCCAGAAACATCACCCACACAAGAAACATAACCCAGCACACTGAGGGACAGAAGCTGGGACCTCATCCCTGCAAGTAAGAGTCTTCAGAGATTCACAGATTAAGTGCTTCTGAGAACATAGTTTAGCTCTTTGGTGTACCACAAGTATGCAGCCGTTTTGTTAAAAAGTCCCAGCTGTATAGTAATCAGCACACATTTTTAATCCATCCATTCTCTGTTATGAAATGCCAATAGAGCATAATAGAGAATTTTAACAAGCATCCACTGCCTGCAGTTATAATCTTCAGCCAGCTCCTCATTTCTGTAGGTGGTGAACCAGTACACCACACAGATCCAGCAAAGCTGTAAGTTAGAGAGTGACTTACTGGGACAAACGACATAAAAGTAGGAGGATTATAAGAATGTCACCCTTGCTCAGTAATATTATTCAGAATTACACACTGTCCTTGTTACATAACATGATAACAAGTAGGGAGCTATGTAGCATACCTCCCTCTGCCCTTCAACATCACAGGCAGGTTCAGCTGTGAGAACAGAGATCAACCCTTCGTAGCACCACACAGACATTTGGTGTGGAGGGGTTGTTGAGTTGGGTGGTGTTGACTTTGTTTTTTTTCCAATAGAAAAGCCTGGGAAAAGGCTTCAGTATGTTCTATGTTTTTAAAAAAGCACTTTTTAAAGCACTTTTAATCCCTTTTACTTACTAGTATTCTTAAGCAGTAGAACAATTTTTTAAGAGCACAGGCAGCTGTAAAATGGAATCTGACAAAATGGTCTGTTATTTATCTGCACAATGTCATTCTGATTTTGCCAATATCTTAAGGCTAACTTCCTGCAACTTTTCAATGAAGTGAGTGCTTTTCATTTCTCCTCTTTGAAAATTAAAATCTTTACATTTTTAAACATGGGGATGTCTGTAGTAAGCAATATTATTTAAATGGGAACCTCAGCAACTCTATGCTGAACCCCCGAAGGCTTTGCCAGCCTTATTACTATAATTATGCCTGATGACTTGCTTATGGGAAAGGACAACTCTCTCCTTTCACCTGGGAGGTTTCCCTGCCCAGTATCCAGCAGCCATGCCAAAGCACACGAGTGTCCCTTTTCCAAACTACATGGCTGTTAATAGACTGTAACATAGAGGCTACAAAGAAACGAGACAGATAAGAGCCTGCAAGAGAAATTTCTCAGTCATGAAATACACACATATGGCTGGTAGATCCTCTGAAATCCCTGAAGAAACATCCAGTTTTTTAAACATATGGACATGAAATGGATCATTCTGTCTGTATATGTGACATCACATTATCTCCCTGTAGTGGTTTTGGTTAGCCAGCTTAAGATTTCCCCAATTTTGAACTATGCTCATTATTCACCCGGATATATTGTGCAACCCATCCTCTGCCAAAAAGATGCAATGTGAAAATAATTATGTATGAAGATATTTACAAAACATTAGAATCATTCATTGATGAAGACTGACCATTGTGACTTCAAAAATTTTGTAAGAGAAGTAGCATATTTAATAATAATAATAATAGTAATTACAATAGTAATCCTAAATTTAGTCCATTATTAGCATTTTTAGTAATCTGCAGAACAATTGTCATAATTTTAAAATTCTCATTATTCATAAAAGAAAAATTCCTGAGTAAATTATTCCACTTCAGTCCTGTCTATGCAATTCTAACCAAACCAGATTTAGTTTCTGTTACCAAAAATTACAGCTCATTCTATTTAAAAATACTTTAGGGACCAGATCATCAACAAAGAAATAGAAAATTATTAAAATATTGCTGAAACCTAGTACAAACAGAAACTGAAAATTGCAAGTACAATCAGTACTTACACCTCAGTAAGTACACCTCCTATATTGGTATATATAAATGATGGGTTTTTGAAATTTCATCACAAAACATATAAATGAATATAAGTGTATCTGCCTACATTCTCTGAATTTTAGTCTAAAAACGAAGCTCAGAAGTATTTGTAAATAATTTGAGAAATTTATTTAGATACGTGCTCATGTAAAATAAATGTTTTGCTTAGAGCACGAATTCTTACAAATTAAAAAATTTATTTAATCCTTATGTTTGTGGAAGGAAAAATCCTATTCAGAATTAAAACTATGATTTTGACAGATATAAAAATGCCTAAAGATGGACAACTAACTCCCAACCCATATTGAAATCAATAGTGGCTATGCATTACCAATATATTCGGAAGTCTAAAGACAAATATAAATCTCATAATAAATGTCTACAGTTTGAAAGAAAACTATTATCCATTTATGCGAATGAGATTGTGTTCCCTGTTTGGGAAATTTAATCCACATCTGTTCAAGCATGTAAAAATGCCACTACTTCATAGACACTTCCACATAAAAAGCTCATTATACAGTAGCAGTGCTGTATGCTAAGTTCTCTAATGAAAAAAAAAAATCCCTAAAAAAACCCCACCCCAATTAAACAATTACAGCAAAAAAAGTAATTTGCAGTATGCCACAGACTAAGCACCATTTTCTGTTTTCACATTTGTCTTCATGGGTGAATTAAAGGAATATTCCACCAAAATATCTAAGGATTTTGAGAAATATTTTAAGAAATAAATTACATGGAAGGAAAAGTACAATTTTTACTTCATGTTGTTATGTCTATCGAGTTTTAAATACTGATGTGTTTAGGGACTGCTAATTATTGCTAAAGCTTTTCACATTTTTTCTATTCTTTTGATTTGACTGCACTTCAACTAGAAGAGTACTTCCTTGGGAGTTCATGTGTGACATACAACCATAAATATCTGGCATCTTTTTCAAAGAGTAAGTTGTGGTGCATCTTCTAAACTATACAAGCATATAAGCTTCATCTCAAGAATCTTAAAAGTGCTTAAAAATCAATAATTGAGTGTTTTGTAAGAGCATCATCAACTCTCTAGTGATGACTTAAGAGGACTTTGAAAAAAGGTCATTGTGTAATACTTGAGAAAGTGTAACTCCTCTCACCTTCAGCATTAAAACACCTCTTCATCTTGAAAATAATTGCATAATAATGCACATGAAGCAAATAGTTTACTTCCACATATAGATATTGCATACCGAAATAGTGTCCATTGTTGGATAATTAAAATTTCATTGTAGCCACTAAATATACAGACAAGAAGAAAATTTTGATGTATTGTTTGTGGAAACAATGTAATCCCCATCTATATCAAGTCTAATTCTCTAAAAGACTAAAGTGCTCAAAAATTCAGTGCACTGTAGACAACAAGGGCCTTCAAATACATGAAAGATCTTGCACTTCGGACTATTTCAATTTGTTTTAGCCTGAAGAAGGTTTACTGAACTGGTTGCATGTCACTGCTTTGGAAGAAAAATACAGCTGATGGACACAAATGAAGCTTTGTTGCAGTCATTGTTCAGCTGCTGTATTTGTTCAATTCAACATATTCACCTATATCTGTATTAACTTGCTAGAAACATTTCTGTTCATTTCAGAAGGGTTTAATCACATTAAATCCCACATTTTTACATCCTTCCACTACATCTTCTCTAAGAAGTCTTTATCCTAATGTCACATATAAAGTGGTGTGAAATAATTAGAGTAAAACTTGCCTCCATAACTGAATTTTAAATTTTTAGTATTGTATAGGCAAAGGTGGGGAGCTACTTGTTTTAATTAATTGGAATGGAAGATATATTTCCCTGGAAATATTTAACTTTAATAGTAGGTTAGCAATTTTGCATAAAGGGCTACCTACCTAAGACTCACATGGTGCTTAATTTTGTTTTGTTCTCTTAACCATAAAATCTAGAAAAGAAATATAAGCTCAAGAAGAGAGCATAAGCATTAGTTTTGATTATTTAATGATCTTGGCTTGTGTCATATCATAAACATGCTTCCAGAAATTCTTGACAATTCATATAAACCAGTCACAATAAGAAGCTTCTTACTGTTTCACTGGGAAGGTGCACACTGTGACAGAGGCATTTTTAAGAATCCAATTTACTATGGTTTCCCAAAGAACAGGGCTAAAATTAAGAGATGTCAGGCAACTTTGGGAAGCTTTCAGATAATCTCTGGGTCTGAGCCACCAGAAGGGTTTGATCATCTCAAGATGCACTCCCTCCAACTGGCTTAAAAGCCTTATGACCCTCTGTTTCACTGGACATGTTCTTAGTATATTGTTGAGGATATGCAGAGGAAAGTGAATTGAGTTCCATTGCAACAATATTGTGGTATCATGAAAAAGCATAGATGTTACAGACTTATATATTCTTATCCCAGGTGTGCCTCCATGTTGCAAACTAATACCACTATGCATTATACCATGTCAATACTCTTCATTGCAAATTTCAATTTCTCTGCTCTCAATGTTCCATTTTCCTGCTTTACATCAGTTATTCCAAAGGAAAGACTTCAGAAAACATGCACGTGTTGCGGCACACAAGAAAATGGAATGGAGTTGATTTCTGTATAGATAATAGTAATTAATGATAAGAAATGTGCCACGGTAATTTTTAAAGCACATCTGCTTTATTAGTTAACATTTGAACCTTCAGTAATTCAATTCAGAAGAACAAGTTTTCCTGGAAGGTTATGTTGTTTTAGAACAATTAAACACCTGTAAAATGCCTGTTTAAGAAAATAGGACTCACTAATTGTAAATGACAAATCCACAAGAATTTCTTTAATTCTTCACAGGATCTGCAACAGGATGCACTCAGTTTTCAGGTACATTACTGTCTGATGGCAATACAGGCTTCTAAAGTTCCCCCACCTTGCAAAAATAAAATCTTAACTACTGAAATTTTATTGCTAATGCAAATATTATTAATTATGTACTGCTACTGTACACATATGATGCAAGAAATGCCTAGCTTAGGCAAAAACTTATTACTCATCTGATTTTCTAATTGGAGAAACACTTAACTCTATATTTCAGGATTGAAAATGTCAGTTGTAGAGAATGGATACTCAAACTGTAAGAGACAAGAATAACAAAGAATGCCAAAATAAAACAGCATCATAAAATACTCATATGTTTTTGTTCTATTGTCTTTTAAATTAATGTTTCCTTTTTCAGAACAGAAATTGCTTTGAGCATTTTTCATGTAAAATGCTTATCACAGCATCCATGTATAAAAAATTGATGGTATGAAAGATTCTTAAGAAATGTTTTTCACATGAATGGTTTACAAAATCTAAAGCAAATTTCAGCTGAGATTTTTCTTCTATTTTCAAGGTCTTGCAGCTAGCTGAGAAAAACTGTTCTTGTCTTTTTACCCCTTTCCAGTTTTCATAGGGTTACTCTACAATACAATACTTCTGGGTTCAAGACATTCATATTAATGCTAGAGAGAACAAATGTCTGTGTGACACATGTCCATGTGAGAAGGACTAAAACTTGTGATATTGTAAGGGCCTCAAGTGCAGCTTAAAGAAAACACTTCCTCTCAGGGGTGATGGAGGTTATGTAAATCCCGTCAAGGGTATCTAATGCCAACTGCATGGCACAAGGCTGCTGTAGAGTGAGATTTGAGGGATTACTCAGGACAGTAAAGCAGCACTGACTAGACTACTGAAAATGCTGGACAGATTTATCAACACAAAAACTCAGTAAGAATTGCAGGGCCTGTGCTACAGGTGTTGGTTAACTTTTCTTGTTTTCTCTGAACAGAAGATAACTGCTTCCTTTTCTTACCCGGTCAGATTTAAGTAACAAAGCAATCAATATATAAACACTTAGGAGAGACCAGATGGTGAATGATAAATGGCAAGGATCAATTTAATAAAACCTATCACAGGCCACAGTAAACCAAGACATCTCTAAAAAAAATTAAAAGAGATGGTTTGCTGGGTAAAGTGATTGTAATTGTTTTAATAGATTTTTAGTAATGATTTTCATGTAGTCTGTCCTGGAACCTTTATAGAAGAAACCAAAAAATAGGGCTGGAGCACACCTCAGGAGTCTGTCTAGTGCATCCTATGTTCCATGTAACCAGCGGCACAAATCCCACACCTAACATATTTGTCTAACCAGTTTCTAAAAACCCGTAGCAGCAGAGAATCCGGCCTCCCTAGGCAAACTACTCCACTGCTAACTGTCCCTTAGAGCAAGATTGTTGTTGTTGAAGGTCAAATTAATCACCTTCTTGCCTTATCCAGAGACCTCTCTCTTTGGGCATTAAGTTTTTATCTAGAGAAGCCCTAATATTTCTTCAGCATTTTCTGTTTTCCATAATAAACTACCTCAAATCTTTCATCTTTGCACACAACTCATCCTCTGGCCCACAGATTAAAGGCAACTGGATAGAACATGAGGGGAGATACTGCAGATGGAAGTACAAAATAATAATTTTTCCAATATTAAAATGAATATTCTACAGTCAGGTTTTGAGAATAATAATGAAAGCACACCATAGTTACATAAGCTTAAGTTCTTCCATGAAGGGAAATGCCAACTCACCTAAAAATTTTACAACTTCCACCATATTCTCTTATCATTTGTGCAGGCATCATCTCCTAACTGCAGAAATGGAAGTTCAAAATCACTTGTAATTATAGTAACTTTTTTTTTTTTACAGTAACATAGAAGTATTTATACCTCCCTACATTCAAATGAAGATCAGCATTAGCTGCATATGGGAGTTAAAGTATTGCATAGATAAAAGGTATGTTCTAAACTCTTTTTTTTAAGAAGATAATATTTGAGATGTTATAATGGAAAGGAATCAGAGGTTATTGCACTTGTGATCTATTTTAAAAAATACAACTTGAATTCATATTGTGAATATCCCTATCTAATACTCTTCCTTTGACTTCTCAACCATTATGATGTCAATAGAAAAAGCTTACGTGTCATTGGGCTACTATAAAAGAAAGGAAAAAGACAACATTTTAGACCCATTCCATGTTTAAAATGTAAATGTCTGGTGTGATTATATAGGTTGGTAACAGTCTAAAGAAACAACAGGAATGGAGAAGTTCAGCATGGAAACTATGTCTTTTTGATGTATCCTGTGAGTTATGAACATATAGCTGGTGCTGAGTTTATTCCAAAAAGAGAGTGTTTTTCTTCTGTAGTAGAAACCGAGTGATAGATTGTGATATGTACTACACACACACAAAAATGTTACATGAAGACAGAAGGTAAGCAAAAACATCCTCTGCACTCCAAAGCAGCTCCCTACATCTTTGTTAGGACTTTACAAGAGTAAAGGAAGAGCAAGAACTTCACATATTATCTCACCCATTCAATTTGAGAGCAAAACACTGAATCTGTTTGCTCACAGTGTATTGCACATAATTCGTCTCAGCCAACATGGAGTTGTTGTACAAAATTTCTGCAAATTATGTCAATTTACTTTGTCCAAAAGAGAAGAAATTCTGCTTGAGGCACAGACACATTCAAGAATTTTACCATATCAATGACCAATTGGCCATAACCGATTTTATGTAAGAATTTCACGTTGCCTTTGAAATAATGAAATTTGGCAAATTAAGTCTGAAATTCTTTACCTTCTTTAGCTTAAGTGAGACCTTTAATTCAATTTTACTTCAGGGTGTTTTGCTCGTTAATTAAATGTGATGCGGTGATGCAGAGCTCAGTGGAGGTCTTTTCTTCAGATAGAGAATCTGTCTCTCAGATGTTAATAGCTTCTTCAATATGCAGAATTTGGGGGTGGTGTGACAACATACATGGAGACAGAGGTATGACTGTAACCTGAACTTTCATATAGATCTGTCTGCTTCCTACCTTATAGTTAGTTTTCATGTCTATTCACTGCTTCTTGTATCTCACTTGACTCTTACTTTCTTTAGATTGATGGAGACTTGAAAGCCAAAAACCACTGTGAGGGCAGGAAATGCAAAGTATGGTCACTTTCTGCATCCTATTATGAAATAAAATTGCTCAGTATCCTTTGTGCAACATGAGGATTCATTTATTGATTCAGAGTACCATCATGATACCAGAAAATTGTGTAATATATTGCAGCCTTTCAACAACACAAAGCAGGGGGAAGGGAGAAAAAGGAGAGAAAGATAAATGATAAACCAAAGGACTTATTTTGTCAAGCAAACACCATCATCCTGTGGACAGACTCTGAAATGATACATCTAACAACTTAATTATTTTTATAATAGAATCACTGAGTAGCCTGATTTGGAAGGGATCTTAAAGATAATCTTGTTCCAAGGGACACCTTTCTCTAGACCAGGTTGCTCAAATCTCTATCCAACCTGGCCTTAAATGCTTCCACAACTTTTCAGATCAGCTTGTTCTGGTGCCTCTCTAATAAAGAATTTCTTCTAAGTATCTAATCTAAATCTACCCTAAATAATTTAAAGCCATTACTCCTTGTCCTATTACTATATGTTCTTGCAAAAAAAATCCCACAACAGCTATCTTCTAGGCCTTCTTCAGGTAGTGAAAGGCCGAACAGTCCAATTCTCTCAGCTTTGGAAAAGCTCTCCATGCCTCTAATCAGCTTTGTAGCACTCTTCTGGGCCTGCTCCACTCTTCCCGTGCTGTGGACCCCAGAGCTGGACACAGCTCTCACAGCTGGGCTGTCACGAGAGTGAAGTAGAGGGGCAGTATGCTTTCCCTTACCCTGCTGGCCACACTGCTTTTAATGCAGCCTAAGACACGTTTGGCTCTCTGGGCTTCGAGCACACACTGCCAGCTCATGGCCAGCCTCTCATCAACCAGCACCCCAAGACCTTCTTGGTAGGACTGTTCTTCATCCATTCACCCCACAGACCGTGCTGATACTGGGGATTGCCCCTTGCTCTTGGCTTTGTTGAATTTCATGTGGTTACCTTGGACTCCCCTATCAAGTTGGTCAACGCCCCTCTTCATTTCCCCCAGTCCCCATCTTGCAGTCTGTCCATTGGAGAGGTGTGGAAAGAGACTGCCATAGAAGACTGAGACAAAACTGCTGCTCAGCATCTCAGCCTTCTCCTCATTTGTTACCGATCTACAGCATTGCGCATCAGAGGGGTGCAGCTCTCTTTAACCTTCCTTTTCTGGCTGACATACCCATAGAAACACTTCTTGTTATTCTTTACGTCCCTTGCTAAGTTCAGCTCCAACTCCACCTCAGCTCTGCCTTTTATGTGCTGGAAAATGACCATTTCTGTATTTCCTAAACTAGTCTTTTGGGTAGATAACTCTACTTCTATCTTGGAAAAAAAATCCCTCATATTCAAGAAAATGAACATGAATATCTTTTCATTGAACAACCTCTAGGCCCAAGTAAAAAAGATGTACAGAAAAACCTTATCGATAATCATTGACAATGATCTGCAAAACAAACAAAAGCCAACTCATCATATTCTTCAATGGCCCTTTCCAAATGTTGGAAATATTTTCCTTTTAACATAACAGTTATCATCTGTCTAAATTACCTTTCTCTCAAGGCTTCCCTGCTGCCAAGAGACCCCTTAAGTCCCCTGAGTGTTATGTAAGCAGAAAATGGTAATGAATAGGACTCCATTTCCACGTATATATGAAGACATCAATAGTTAATGACTAAATGATATTTGGGTATTCTAATTATGTAGGTTTAGGGAATGTTCAGATTTAACACACACCTTTCCTACTGAAACAAGTTGAATTTATGTGCTTTTTCCCACTATTCCCAAGAATGATATCTTGTATCTTAAGGATCCTGTGCCTATGTGTCAAGTATCATGATAATTTTTAATGAACTAAATAATTATAAAGACACCTACAACATGGGCTTGAGTTATACATTTTAAAGGATTTAAATTAAAGTTTTATCTTAGTGCTGGTGTACAAGCAGCCTCCAGAACCTTTCTATACTTGAAAACACTCTTACACAAGTCATTCACACCTCCCTGATGGAACTGTAAAGAGCAGCAGTCAAGGAGGCTGCTCAGGCACAAAACAGCACTAACTCATATTTTACTGTCCAGAACTGGCTGCGAAGGAAGTCAAAACAGGTGAGCAATGAGAGGTTTCTGAAAACATTTCAGACATGGACTGAAAGACTGTCCTGCAGTAGATTTGTTATGTTTCTAACTTTCCAGGAAAAACATAAATGAGCTCCAGCAATGTTACATTTGGTACCTATTGCAGACAGAGGAGAGGATAAATAAAGATTCTCCAATAGTTTTGGCAGACAAATTAAATTGCTGTGAACCCATAAGGAGAGGGAGAAAAATCCAGTATGATAATAAAGCCCTCAAGTGTGACCCAGTAATGCAGGGGGACAAATGAGGAATTCTCTTTCTTGCCTAGATTTTCAAACATGCCAAGTTCAGATTTTTTTTCTTTAGTTGTCTAACTTGCACTCAGGTCTACGAAGAAATACATAATATGCCTGTAGTTCTATATGATCTGAAACCACCTCAGAGTATGACTCCTGTTGTTACCCTGCTTTTGTATTTACCAAGTTCATAATCTGTTAAAGCATGGCCTAGCATGTTTATCTAGCTCAATGGTACCATGTGTAACATTTGGAAGTTTTAAAGAAAATTCCTCTGGTGCAAGGTATAACTCATTATAAATGCCTAGCAAACATCTATTTTGCTTTTCAATGGGACTAAATCAAATTAAATATGGAACTAAGCAAGAATCTTTAAGACAAGATAATGCTGCTGACATAACTTTTCTTTAGCATTTCTAATAATAAAATCCCACATAACTCTTAGGTTTCCCAAAGGGTAAGAAGATACCTGCTATCCAGTGAACAACTTGTCTCTAATTCCTACAGAATGCTTAAATATTCTCTTTAGCCTTCAGAGTTTTCTGTTGTCTTTTCCTTCAACCTATAAATTTATCCAGACATTCACTGTAGCCTTACCTAATACTCAACCATTATTGACCGTCTGCCTGAGGTTTTATTGATGAGCAATATTTATTCACTGAAAAGTATAGTGATGAAGCAATAGTTACAAACCTCTGCAAGTTCTGTTCCTGCATCTAGAAGAGGGAAAATGTACTGGAAAAAACCTCAATCTTTTGCGTTTCTGGAAGAAAGCCTCAATCTTTATTCATTCCCACAGCAGTAATAAGGGAAAAAATAGCTTTGAAAGCAACTGTTCTTGTTTTTAAAGTTAAGGATCTTGTCATCATTCACATAGATTAAAGAGCAACTTCAAGATTATGAGTCCTGAGCTTGTCAATTGGAATTGCACACCTAATTTGCACAGCTTCCTCTCCCCAATGAACAGAGAATGAGAGAAGTACTGCTTTATCTGTCCATACTTAAGGATAAATTGTTTATAGATATTACATTAAAATTTTGACTGTGTTCATATAATACATCTATTGAATGGAGTAGTGCTGTGAAAAATTTAATGCCCCAGCAGAAACAAGACAACATGTTTAACAATGTAAGAAAGACAATAAAGGAACTGAGCAGCAAACACAAGATGTTATTTCCACTTGGTAACCCTTGTTAGGTCAGTTGTCTTTTTCTAAGCAGAGGGCATTTGACCCTTCCAGTGAATAGAACTCACTAAATTGCTTCCTGTTTCAGAATCTGTGAAACCACAGGGTGAACATCCTCAGGAAACCCAGGTAGGTTGACTGTGGCCAAAGTGGCTGCTTGTGCTAGCGGAAACTTGATTTGCAACAGGGTAAAGGTTGAAAGCTCAAAGATCACGACATACACACGAAATAACAGTACAGGCAATGACTCTTCTGCTTTAGCAAAACTCATATGAACAAAAAGGTACCTGAATTCCTCTTGTGTACCACAGTGAAGAAAGAAAGTTCAAGGAGAAAATATTTATCTTTGAACAGAAAAAAACATTAAATAAAAAAGCAATCATGATTCCTTGTTGCTAAATTTCTAACTTGACAAAATATCTTACACAAGTAGTGCACATACAAGTGGTAAGGCTTATAAGATAAAGCAGGAAAAAAACCCACAGGCCTTTATGAAACAGAAGTTTCCTACAGCAGGTATTTCTGAGGTTTGAGCAATTTCTATCTGTATTTTGAGGTATCAAATGCTGACTATTAGGTAATAATAATCAAAACATCAGTGGAATTCAAAAAATAGGAGTTCAAGGATGTCTCACTCTGATAGCAAGTAAGTTAAAAGCTTGGGTTTAAGTGATGTCTTCTGATTGCTACTAGGTAAGCTCTGTTGGCCACATCCTCGAGTCCTGTACAGGCATCCCACTGCTGAATAGTGCCCAAGCTCATAAAAATATTGCCAACATAAAAGAGTGTTGTAGACATACACATGTAGGTCCTATATTCTTTTTTTTAAGGTAGGTATTCTTTTTTAAGTGCAAACTTCATATAGAACTCGTTTAAATGTGTAGATGCAGAGACAACTGAAATATTAGGTTACACCAATACTTCTAAAACAGAATATACACGTAGAGGTATCTAGTTTAGTTTCAGGTCTGCAATTTCATCAACAGTTATACATATCACATTAAATTAGTACCCAATTTTTCTTTACTAACTTACTTTCAATTGAATTTGTTTAGCTTATTATACAGAGGCTATATATGACACAGTCCCAGGACTAAGGACAAATACTTAAAAAATATCAAGGAGCAAATAAAAGATATTTTTAATTCTATTCTTCATCTAGTAAGATGGCACAATTTTATTTTATCCATGGATTTGGTGGATTTTTTTGCTTACTTTAAAGGTTCAATTTTGATTACATTTTTATGTCTTCTCAGGCAATAGCGGCATGGTGCCTGACAATAGTAGTCAATTATTAATGGTAAGTTTCTAGCTAAGACTAACAATTTGAACCTTAGTACCAATAACTATTGCGCCTGCTCTGGAAATGAAATTTGCCAAATGTTGTCAAAAACTTCAAAGCAGACTCTGTCATATACATGAAGTTTCTGGGTCCATTGTTTTCTTGTGCTGTAGGAATAGGAGTGACATTTATGTGGCACTTTTAGAATCAGAACAACTTATTTTTAGTAAATAGTTTTACTATGAAAATTCTGTAAATATTGTCAACTTTGTCGACAATACCACAGTTCACCTAGAAATCTCGTGCCTGGAACTTCCATTGACATCTATCTGCACTTAAATGTACTGCAAGAAAAACCACAGGAAAACATATTTTCCTTTAAAAAAAAAATTGTCTTTCCTTGCATTGCTAGCAACACAAGCTCTTCTCCAAAGAACTCCACAGACAAAGAAAGCAAGAGATATTCTGGTTTAAGGAACCTTGGCTGCTCTATGTATTTAACCAACACTTGCAACAGATGCACTGACGTAAGAAGTGGAACTGAACTGTGTGAAAAGGGTGCTTACTGTGCTGAGACACACAAACTTTTGTGTGTGTGTGTGTGTTTGTCCAGGGAACTTACACCCTCAACCCCACCCGTGCTGTCATATTTTCCTTAATATGAGGCAGCCCACTACAGCAGGTATAAAGTCCCCTGCTGTGCTGTCCAAGAGCATGTTCTCACCTGTCTAAGGAGATCAGTAAAAGACACAATCACATCGTCAACTTCTGTTCTCAGAAATATTCGTCAGGCTGGTAGAATTCCTGAACTAAAGCAGGCCACAAAAGACCTTAGTACCTTGTGTGACATACACACAAGGAGTATGTGAGTTGTGCAGTCACCAATTTAACTGAAGAGGCAATCTTGATGCACAGAAGAAAATACTAAGTCTGCACACTGTGAAAATATCTTACTTTATTCTTGTTTCAAAACGAGGAACCAACTAGATCCAACTCATCCCTAGGTAAAAATGTTTATCTTTCCAGTAACTATATGAAACATTTAACTCTGTGTATTCAGGATAATTAAGATTCTATTGCATTAAATAGAAAAGTTTGGGAGATCTTTCTTCCTCCTCATCTACAAAGTAGGAGCTCTAGTCTCAGAATTGTTATTGTTCTCAGCATGATGACAAATCTCGCCCTGAATTTAGACAATCTGTATTTAAATTCTGAAACCTAAGGAATCTGAAGTTTTCAGTAAGAAGTTAGTTTCTGCATAGCATTTTTCACACAAATGTACATGACTCAAACTAAAATAGATGCCACACAGTCAGACAGGAACCCAAAGTCTTCCTTGGGTATCATTTTCACTAAGAAAGGGAAGTAAAAATTAAACTTGACTCATTATTCCATTGATGTAGAAAGCAGGAAGGAAGCCAGTTGATGCCACTGTAAAGTGATAAAAACAGTAAAGTAGTCTGTCAGTCTCTACCAATTAAATTAATCGGTACATTTGGGGTAAATAAACATGTGTGTTAAACCTGCTGAGTTGTAAAAGAGCATTCATACATTGTACAAAGCTGCTTTAGAGATTTAAGTACACAGTGTGTTCTTATGAAAGCTCTAAAAAACCAATAATTTTTAATATAGTAGAATCTACCAAAACACTCTGAAAAGAGGTATCAGAAATTATCATTGAGATGTGTAACTTTTCTGAATGGTTTTATTCAAAGCTGACATATAACTCTATAAGTTCCATAAGCTTATTTTAACCAGCGAGATATGTGCTCAAACTGAGAGCTAATGATGATCATAAGGCTTTTGTTTCCTATTAGTAGACAAATCATTTAGTTGGATACCACAATGTAACGAAGAATTAAGAGATACGAGAGGCTTAGTTGGATTGCAAAGCAAATTAACAATGATAAGGGTTCTAAAACAAGCTTAATTGGTATTTCATTCTAATTTCACTTGAAGGTAAAATACTTAAATTCTGTTATCAGTATGGTCATCAACTTATTATCCATCATTTACTCCAGGTTAAAGCTGCTGGATGCCTTCTGTTACAATTTCTGAATGTTTTCTTCTGAGACAGTAAGTAGCACTATTAGATACCTTGGTGCATATACTAGAGTGTAATAAACTCAAATACACAGTTCTCTCTAGTAAAACCCAGAGAAACTTTAAAAAATTAAAATAACCCAGAAAACCCAACCCCTCAAAGCACCCAGTCTGCCAGCAATACAGTATTTGGATTAAAAAACATTTTATTGAATGCGAAAAAATGTCAAGGTGGAAACTGTCCACTAGAATTAGAACACTAAGGAATTTTTAAAGAACCAATAATCAATAATCTTTTCATGAACTTCTGAATTAATTTAAACCAGATGAATTTAGATCAGAGTTTTTTTCCTAATAGCCGACTGAAAATATAAATTCCTTTTCACAGATTAGACTTTGTTATAACTATGAGTAAACTACAGTAGTTTGCCTCAGTAACAGCAGCCATTGTTTCTATATGTGATGTCCACAAGCAAGATATCAAGGGAAAACCTTAAAAATATCCAAAAAATTAAGTCTTTAAGGATATGCAAAAGAATGAGAATCTCGGTTACTACTTATGAACTCCTGCTTTATGGATTATCAGAAGCCTTTGCTTTCACAGGTTGGTCTAGTTTGTCACTTTTCACAAGCCCTAAGTGCATATACAGAAGATGATAGAAAACAAACACTACTACAAATTATGAAGTCAAGAGAGCAAAAAAGGCCAGTTACAGGCCGATAAAAAAAACCAACCCCCCCAAAAAGCAAAAAAACAGACTCCCCCCAAAGCCAACAAACAAAAAACCCCCACAAAACCAACTAAAAAAACCAAGAACAAAACAACAAAAATCCAACAAAAAAACCAAACAAAAAAACCCCAAAACTGAAAAACAAACCAACCAAAGAAACAAACAAAACCAACCAGAAAGAAAAAAAAGCCCAAAATGTTCTCTGTCTTCTGTTTTTTTAACGTTCTCATTTTTCTGTGTCTAAGAAAGGAACAAATCAAGATCAAAAGTACACTGTGCTCTAAATTAAGACAGAGATGAGTGAAAATGTGTTTTTATTGTGTGTTAAATGTGTTGAAGGAAAAGTTTGAGAAAGAATGGAGGTCAGATTAGCAAACTGAAAATTCAATAATAGATGTTAGATTAGATTGAGTAACAAAATATCTGAAGCACTGATGTATTAAAAACCCAACCAAGCAATAGAGAAATCTAATGCAAATTTATTTGCTGCTCATGACGTAATGTAATTTGAACAGATAAGCCCATTCTCCTGGAATGCCAGAAAATAGGTTAGTAAACACTACCTGGCTGAGCGTATCTGTGTCTTATCACAGCCATACTGCTGCTCCCACCAGCACTGGAGCCTGTCCTCTCCCCGAGCCCAGGGTGTGACCAGTCAAACTACTAATTATTCATGGAGAGAAAAGCTGCCTTTATAATTTTCCCCCCTTTCAAAAACCCCCTCACACATGCCACACACATCCACCTCCCAAATTAAAGAGCATGAGTATACATGTATCTCAAGGAACAAACAGTAAACAGAGTAATGCTTCTCTTGTGCTCGCTGCTGAAGTACTCCTGATTTTGCTCCTGAGCTGACAGAAGCTCAGGGCAAACCCCAAGTTATTTGTTTTCACAGATGCTTTTCTTACCCTTCCTGGATTCTCACTGGCTAACAACAAATGATAGGAAGGACAAGAGCACTGACTGTTTATTCCAGAGAGGGAAATCCTTGCTGCCTTTTTAGGTTATCCAGGGAAATATCCCTCCCTCAGCGGCATTCAGTTTGTAACTCCTGTGACAAAAAGCCAGCAAAGGAACAAATGAAGTAAAGAAAAGGAACGACTCTCATGTCACATCTCCCCGCCTTGAGTAGTGGGCCAAGTACCTCAGAGAGAAATCTGCTCGTAAGGTTTTCCTTCCACATTGACCGAGGGAGTAGAGAGAAAAATGATGGGTGGCAGCTTGTCTAATTTTTTATGACTTTAGATGCTTTTCAAAATGCAATTTATATCAAGAAAAGAAATTAAAAAAAAAAAAAACCAACAAATAAAACCCACTTATACTGTTTATACTGAAGAGAATCAAATTCCACCATCTATTCTATGCCAGAGGTCCATCAGTTCTCTTGGAACACTCCTCCTTTTTAGGATGAGTGTTTGTGTAGCATGCAGTGTACAGTAGACAGCAGCTTGAGTGAAAAACAAGGCTCAACTCTTACCCAGTGACCAAAGAAAACTGTCGAAATTCAAGGCAGAAACAGTACTAATATAATAAACAAACAAATCAATATATTTCTTGAAAATTTCCTTGAGGAGTAATCTGCAGCTGATCCTGGTACAGAATGGATGGAATAAGTATCAGATAATTCTAAGGATGAATGCTTTTACTCAGTAGTATAATGTTCAATTAAAAAAAAAAAAAAAGAGAACATAGATACTCCTAACTGCTTCCAAAATTATAATTCTTTAATTTTATGGGATTGTTACATTTTAAGAGATGCATCTATTGGTTCAAATACTACCCAGAAATCTCCAGGAAGTTTTTTTTCTCATTAAAAAATAGATATTTATTCACTTTCCAATTTTTCTAGACTTATATTCTTAAATCACTGCAACTCCTTTGAAACTATAAGGCTCCATATATTAACAAGAAAAATTAAATAATATTTTAAAGAAATGCAAAACATAACTTATTTTTCAACTAATACAGCTTTTTATGAAGAAGAGAGGCATCTTTGATGAAAAAAATAAAAATAGTTAAATGTTACTATCAATCAGTTGGGGGTGAGAGATGAAATGAACATTTTTATATAGGAACAAAATTACTGAGGTGCACTTACTCCAGAAAGATATTCTTAGCCTGAGGAGTGAAGATTCCAGCACCTGGAACTCATTTGCAGTGATTAAATATCTGTATTGTTGCACAAAAGTGAAATCCAATTCCATGAACTTATGAAAAATATTCAAAAAGCCTTATATTTATTTTTCGAAAGACGAGGAAGCAGAGTGCTCAAAGACTTAGAGACTGAAAGTGATGAAAACATGAAAGGTAATCTCTAAGTTTTATTGCCAGATGTTTCTGAATTAAAGGGTTCCAGACAGTATACCAGACAAGCAGCTATAGAAATGAGACCAAGAATAGTTGAGTAGTTTGTTGCTATCCTTACAAAATCTAACCTTCAATTTTCCCTCTGATTTTTGCCTTATTGCTCTGCTAAATCACTTGTTTAATTTTTTAATGATGTGAGCTTTCAAACAAGTCAGAAATTTCCTCTTATGTCTCTTGTGCACCTTCTGTGGAGCTTCCCTTCTAGTTTTCTTACCATTTTTTTCTTCAAGTTTCAGAAAACTAAACCACCACTTTGTTGTATACTCCAAAATATGCCTGAATTTCTGATTGAATCAACATGCATTCCAATTCAAAATCAGAAACAGGCTGGAATAACTCACTGCTGTCATAAAAGTGGTAGTAAATAGAAGACCTAGGTCAAAGACAGCATTGTCATTGAGCATTGAGGTAAAAACATTAAATTAGTCTAATTATAAACTAACATACAGACTTCTGCAGTTGTTCATCAACATATAAACAAATTTCCAGGGTCCCAGCTTCATTTGACTGATGTTAAATGAACAGAGCCCACCTTTCTATCTGTGTCTGTGAGCCCCATTTAATCTGCTTTAATGAAAAATAGTTCCTTTGCTCCGCTGGATAATGTATGGTCCTATTCATCCTGAGTAACTATCCCATGCAAATGAAGGTGAGAAGGATAAAAAAATGGTTTTTTAAATCTTGGTTGAAATGCAAGGAAATTTCTTTCCAAACAAAGCTCTCAGGTGTCTTTTAAATCTGTAAAACTAGAAATAAAATTGAGAAACAATTCACCAATACATAAATCCTAGACATTGAAACTGTTTCAAGGCATTGTTAAGAAGACACCATTTGATGATGATGAAATTTATGATGATGAAATTTGTCTTGAGTGGACCTAACTTCTGCATGGATGGTAACTACTGTCTCATACATAGGAGCAATCAAATAAAAATAGCTAATTGAGCTATTTCCTACACAGAAGGTGAAGAAAGAATTATTGCTATTTTGTCTGTAGTAGCTGAGTACTTTCTGATCACTTACAAAAATTTGGGTCGTGAAATTTTTCTAAAAAAAAATAACCCCATTACAGAAAAAGAAGTAAAGACACATTCTACTCTCACAATAGGGATAAATCCATTGTCTTTAAAGAAATCATTCACATACATGTCATCTGTTTAAATCATCTACCAAGCTACTGTCTCCTTTGCTAGCAACCAGATTGCACTAAATTTAGCCACCTGAGGATATATTTAGCATTTTATTTGAAGTGTTTAAGAGAAAAGACCATTCCCAAAGATCTGAGTTGGCTCAAAAAGAACCAGAGTTTTCCACATCAGTGCAGACAAGTGACAAGGATATTGTCATATAAGGACTTTCCTTTTATGAGTCCAAGAATCCTGAGTTCCAGTATATGGAAATACCATATATTATATACACCACATATGTTTATATACACCACATATGCTCTGTATGTTTAGAGGCTCACAAGTAGATCTTGCAGTCATTAAGATTTGCAGTCAGCTTTTGCTCTTAACCCACTACAGGTCTATGCAATGTAATTGAGAAACTTTGCCTTTTTGCTGTACCAGATCACTCATGTATTTTTTAAGATGTTTAGCAACATCTAGGTGAAATCTTTGAGCAACAGAATAGGTAAGAGGAAAACAAACACACAATTATTAAACCACCATTTGCTGGTTTCTCCAGAGTTCACTTATTCTGATGTGCATGGCTGTATGAAAGTCTTTTTGTTCCTTCAAGACAGAACAAAAATTTTCTCTTGTTTTGTGAAACATAACCTAAACTAATTCTTTTTCTTTCATTATGGAGATAAAGAATAAATTTCAGTAAATTAAAACAATGTCTTAACAGCTTATGTTTTCATGATGTAAGAGAGGGTATTATTCTTCAAGACACAGTACAGTCATACTTATATGGCTACACATACATACATAAAATACAAAAGCTTTAGCTGCATTGTACAATTTGTTGACAGGAACCTCAGATAGTACAGGCTTGATGCCTTGAGTAGGCTGACCAAGAACAGAATAAAAAGAATAAAGTGGGTATTTCACGAAGGACTCAATGGATACACCTTGGCAGTACAACAACCTGGCCATCACATAGATGTACACTCAAGGCAAACCCAAAATGGTCACAAAAAACGGACAACCGGTCACAAGGTCTTACACTTCTATGAGTTTTGTTCCATTTGCATATTGGAGTTAATTGTTCAGTTATAGCTCTAGGTTATGAAGTTCTATCCTCCTTGTTTTTCTCTCTTCATTGAGAGAGAGTGTTATTGTTGTTTATACTTTTTGTAACAATTTTCCTTGGACAAGCTGGAAAAGGATTGTTTTGTCTACCTACCCTGAGAAGAGCGCTGGCTAATACTTAATATGAAGCTCAGAGTTACACAATGAAGCACCACAGGATCTGCAAAATATAAAAACTAAAATTTAAGGCATCAGGCTAAGCTGGAACAAGAGCCCAACTGCAATGCCATATCTTGGTTTCTATATTCTTGGTCATTGTCCCTGTGCTTGCTAGGGCACCTAGTGCATCCTCCAAGATGAGAAAATAGTGTCTTGTTTCCTGGTCTAGCATTAGTTATGTGCAAGTCCTTTTGGCAGAGAACTAAAGATTCTCTGTAGTTATCAACACTCAGAACATTTAGACTGCATTGTACTACAAACTCAGGGCATGCAGACCACAGAAAAACTGTGCTTTAACCTGCATTTCAGACAAAGTTTTAAACATTGGAATGCAGAGATGGTTTAAAGCAAGCCCCCTCGTCTGAGTAAGCTATTTTTCTGAGAAGGTGACAAATGTAAACAAACTAACAGCACAAGAATTTGTGCTCTACATTTCAGTGACAAAAAAAAAAAGTTATGGACATGGTCATAATTTCTGACTTCATTCACAAGCCCACTTTGACATGACTGAAGGTGACACCATGACTGGAGGGCTGGCATGGATGGATGACATACTGTTTGGTAGGAAATGGACAAAGCCTTCTTGAAAAACCTGGAAAAAGGCTTGTAGCTGCAGACACTCTTTGTCAAGGAAAATTTGAATCATACTGATATCTGCTGGAGTAGGGAAATCTCAGAACACGAACACACAAAATTTATGGAGTACATCAGGGAAAATTTTTTGTGCAAGCAATGAAGATGCAGGGAGGCTAATTCCTTCTTGGCAAAGCTACCACTCAGAAATAAGAACTGGTTGGGAATGCAATAGTTAAGGATAACCTTGGCAGAACTGAGAAGGAGACGGAGTTTAAAATCCTGAGAGACACGAGGAAGTCAAATAGTCAAGTAAAACTTCTAGGCAGAATCACAAGAGCAACTGACTTGAAGCAGGCCAGGTGAGCAAGTTGACCTTCAGCAACAGAAGAAGAAAAAGAATTGTCCATTCCAGTGTGCCAAAAGGTCAAGCACAGGAAGCCAGCTTGCCTGAATAGGAAACTTCTGCGAGCTCAAATGCTAAGAGGAATTGCACAGAAATTGGAAGCAATGTTGAGCTACCCAAAAATATTTCTTGGGCATTCAGTCATAAAATTAGTAAAACCAAAGTTCAGCTGTCAGGAGGTACAACAGAAGCAGTTAAGAACTAATTGTTATCTCAGAACACTACGTGTAGAGCCATTGTTGAATGGGCCAATAATGACAGAAGACAAGAAAAGGATGGGGAACATGATGTCTGCTTTGCTTTGCTGTAACTTGTAAAGGCTTCTTTCAGGTCAGCCTCTAATACTGGGGAACAACACTGGGACATGTATTACTTGTGTTAGTATGCAGCATGGAAGACTCAAAGCAAATTTAACATGCAGATCCATGGAACCAGACTGATCTTCGAGGCAGCTGAGGGAGACAGCAAGTCTCACTGAGACACACTTCTTCAGTCACTGAATAGACTACCATGTGTGGGAGCTCTCTGAGGAGCAGAGACAGGCAGATGTCACACCTGTTTTCAGGAAAGGCAGATCTGGGTCACTGCAGTTTGGTCAGTTTAGCCAGGGGAGAAGAGCACAGGCAATAGACTGCAGGAAGGGAATTTCCAGTTAGAACTAGGAAGAGATCTTCCCCAGGAATGTGGTCGGACACTGTAGTGGAGACAAACTAGAATCTCTACCCTTGGACATATTCAAAACTCACCAGAATAGGGCCTTTGTCTAACCTCAGAGGCATTAGGCCTGCAAGACTGATTTAAGCAAGAGGCTAAGTAAGACCTGATGATCTTGAGAGGTATAAATCTAAATTATATTCTGATTCTAATTTGTGTTTTTGTACAAGAATATTTCAAAATAATTCACAAGGATTAATTACTAACAAGTAATAAAATTAAATGAAATACAATAAAAATGAAAATGGAAGTTTCAATGAAAGTTTAGCAATAAGAAATTTCTTTTTGAGAAGATCAGAAATCCTAAAAATGTTAAGTGGAAAACCTTTTGAATAAAAGGTTTTATTAGGATTTAAGACAGGACAAGATTGAAATACAGTGCTACTCTCTTAAAAAAATTGATTTCCCTACGCTGCAGTAGAATTCCCATAGCATTCTACATGTTGGTGAACTAGAAAACTTAATAGGAGTAACCATAGCCTTTCAGAAAGTAAGGATACTTCTCTTCTTAACAAGACAGTAACTGGTGGCTTTCAACAATTTGTGTATTTATGAAAAATAAATGTGGAGCTCTCATGCAATGGTACAAAGGAATGTGAGATCTGGATGCTAATTAATTTGGATGCCTTTGAAAATGTCGCCAATTTTTCAAGCTTTTTTTCTTTTTTGTTGTTGTTGTTTTTGTGTTGGTTTGTTGGAGTTTTTTTGCCAGTATCAAAGGGCATTTCACAATGGGGAAAAAAAGTATCCCTAATTCTGTAGCCAAACTGTTGCAAGTGACTGCTTCATCTGTCATTTGCTCTATCAGCTGGCATTCCTGCAGATAAAAGAAGTCTTGGTGCCATGAGATGAGTAAGAAATTGGGTCCAATATAGTATGCTAGCAGACTGATTTTTCTCTTTTACACGCCTTCATATTGAGTGGGATGTGACTGCCAAATGAAATCCAGAAGAAATAGTGGATTTGAATGTTAGCAGAGATGGGGAGGCTGGAGGGATGGGGGAGGGGAGACAATTAACATTATCATTAAAGCTGCCTGCAGTTGTAACTACATTTCAGTTTCAATATACAGCTCAAGGATTTCTGGCATTTTACACTGTCCCTCTCTCTCTTTTGCTTTGCATCCTCACTTATTAAGGCAATATCAATACAATAATGATTAATTTAAATGGAGGAAAATGTGGACTTAAAGACCAAACCCATAGTTCTATTCATTGAAACTACACTTCTTAATTAGCTGTTACATTTAATTTATACATTGATAGCAGTCTCTGGTTCATAAATATGTTTTTATATATAGCTATATTTTTATATTTCATAAAAGATTATTCTTTTGCTAAATGGTGTCAGCTGGAACAAGATTCAATAATCAGCAAGTCTCTTGTGAGATGCTGACAAACAACTCATTAAAAAAGCTGAAGTAACTGTTTCACATGCAATACTTTCCCACTTCACACACTGCGGTTCCTAAGATAAACTAAGGTATGGTGAAGGACAATGGCATCAAATACATGTAAGAAAACTATGTATCAACAGCTACATGAAATATACTGCTTAAGAAACTCATCCTGTGCACCAGAGTACTTTGAGGCTGAGCACTTGCAACCTAAGTGTCCAATGCATTGTAGCCAGTTCGCTCCTCTCCTGCATATCTCTGCACTCTTCCTTGACAGTTCTGCAGGAAATGGAGGGTTCTGAGAGTTAAAGTTGGAGGCTTGGTACAAAGCACCTTCTTAGCCTTCCACAAAATCCCTCATTTCTTCAGTTAGAAAATTCAAATTCAGTGAAACCCATCAATTCAGAGAGAGATCCAAGTCCTTGTCCCGAGGCGGTTATTCCCCATGAAACAGTCTATCTACTCATTACTTCCCCAAAAATACACCCTGGGCTTGCTCCAAAGTATGTTCAAAGTATACCAGGTACCACAATAGAGGGAGCTCTTAAAAACTGGAGAGTGAGGGCACAAATGCTAAAGTCCCTCAATGCAGACATATTTTTAGGATGGTACTTGCAGTGGAAGTGCCCTTAGCTCCATCTCACTTGTTAGAAGGGTAGCATAGACACCCTGTCTCTACAGTTTCATTTACCAAAAAAACCTTGGCCTCTTTTTCTTTTTTCTTTCCCCCTCCCTTCGTCTGGTTGAATTCTTCCTCCAAATTTGCAAATCGTTTCAGGCTCCAGAAAATGAACCTCTTGCCAAATCACATAGATGTACAAAACATCCACTCAGGCCCATTCAAAAGGCCCACCCCATTGGTATTCACCGAGAATAGCACATGTCCTTTCACAGGGCTGGGACATTGTTGGTCTAGCACTGGTCTTTCAGCTGGTAATAAATCAACTCCACTGACTCCGAGACAACTACTCCTATTTACCTCAACTCTGAACCTGTCCCCAGTGCCGAAATGTCAATCTGATAAGTTAGTATCTATTTCCCTAAAATCCCTTCTGGGCATTGGTTGTTTTTCTCTTCACTCTTTACTGTGTGAAGTCATAAGGTAATGTTAAACATTGGAGACTAATTTTAACTGTGAGTGTAGCAATCCTTTATATCAGCTTTGGTGGGCAAAGGAAACATCGAACATTCAGAAGGAAAATGTATAAATAATGACAAATAATAAATATGTCTGATGGGCCAAGTTTTTCATAAGGGCTAGTAGTACTAAGACTATTTTGTTGTAATAAATGGAATACAGTCAGATGCTTAACATCTTCCCTTTCTTTACAAGAATTCTGCAGGTACTTGAATTTTTTGGTCAATATTTTATACTATAATACCAAAATTATATAAGATTTCAAACATTGGATACAGTTTTCAGATACAGCTCATTTCTTATTTCACCGTAAAGGAGATGTCCCTTAGAGTGATTTGTTTGGTCTGCAAATGTCAGACAGAACCTATATTTATCTTTTTCCAGAAAATGAGGGATAGGATTTGATCTCCTTCAGCAAATCTTTTAATGAGGTCAGTTGTCTTGTGATGTGATAATCATTATACAGATATCAAGTTCAATTTTTAAAAGAGTAAGCCTTGCTTGTTCTGTTTAAGTTTTTGCTTTTTTGCCCCATCATTAATGCCTGCTTTTTTCTTTTCCTTTTTTTTTTTTTTTTTGTCTTGTCAGTAGCATTTAGGATGTTTAGCTTAAAAAAGAACTAGGCATTATAAAAAAGGATTTCTATGTTTTGGATAAAATAACTTGGCTTAGACTATGTGACAGTAACAAGAATAGAAAGAATTGTTTAAAATTGATGTGCACAACTGCATATCAGTGACAAACATTTTGATTTCTGTGGATCTTTTTTTCTTCTAGTATTTGTAATTATGATTTAATTCTGTAAGTCACGTGCACTACTTCTACCTATTAAAGACAAGTCACAATATGTCCAAATAAAATTAAGTCATTCTCTAGGATTAGCTTTCAGAGTCATTCCCACTGTTAAATTCTTTAAAGCAATGAAACAACGGCACTTGTGAGATAAGTTTTGCATGCTAAAAGCTTAACCCTGGTTTCTTTTGTCAGGTAAAATTCTCTGCATTTGGAGTTAGAATTTTACCATAGGAGGGACAACAAGACTGAAGAACTGATACCTCTCCTTAACCTACTGTTATAAGAGTCCTTTGGAGTTTCTGTGCTAATCTAACATCTCTTTTGTTAAACTATAGAGCAGTGAGAGGGGGGTTTTATGCTTTGTGTTATATTGTGAAAACATTAGCAAATGAAATAAATGTGAATTTGGCTTTTTAGCACTTAGAATTATTCACTTTGAACTGTAAATTATTTATGGTACTCAAAGAGACACTTTGTAAATAACAGGAAAGCCTCAGAAATGAAATGCAGATTGTGGTATTTAGTCCTGTCTTGCCATCATTAACCATTTCAGTTACACAATATGTTTCAATAAATCAAGCACATCTTTTAGACATCTCTCCTAAAGGAATTAGAAAGCAGCAGAAATAAATGAAGCTGTCTACAAGTGACAGCTACAAAGGGAAACCCAGAGAAGGAGTGGAAAAAAAGGTACTCCTGTGAGCAGATGATAAAGCAGATGCTGTAAAACAACAGGGGGATTGCACCATTTCTTCTCCAGAACTGATGATGGTTTGATAAGCAGCTAGTCATGCTCCTGAAAAAGCCTGTCCATCAGTGCATATCGGTACAAATTAATGATGACATGTCCTGATTAAACTTGCTGTGCTGTGAAATGCAATGCATTATCTGCATGGCAGTAAGTGAACAAATGCTCTCAGGGAGTAAAAGAACAAGCAAAGTCACACATCTCAGGTTAGGTCTTGAGTCATAGCTGCCTGTGGTGAGGTAGGTGTTTAGTTGACAAAACCAGTCTTGACTTGTGGGTTTTGCAGACTATAGTTTTTGTTCTGTTCATTGAAAAAAGTTGTCTTGATAATGCCCTTTCTGCAAACTGTAAGTCAGTTTTCAAAACCTTCAGTCAAGCTCTTGAATCTCTTCCTCAAGCAGACCTTAAATAAGCTTGCGCCCCGTGTACATTAACAAGAAGTGTCCCTTCAGAATAAATTGAAAACTTCAAATATAGTAGTGGTGAGACCACAACATCATCCAACATGAACTGAGTAAGAGCTAAGAAAGTTCTCAATCAGAATTTGGGAGCTCTCTCAAGAGTTCATTTTCTAGAGTAAAAAGCAGATAATCTTATATTTATAATTTAAATAAAATTTTAAAAAAAGTTTCATTTGGATTTTTCTTGTCTAACATACAGAATGAAAACCTTTCTGTAAGAGCTAGTTATTTATTTTAAAAATGGAAGTCACACATTCAACACCACTTTGCTCTTTTTACTTCACTAAAGCACTTCTGACATAACTGATAAATAATTCTCTATGGTGTTAAGAAAGTTTTGCCTCTTAAAGACAGGTTTGCTGAATTAAAGATCTCTTCCAAAACAGGTAGGTTCTCTTGGGGATGGGAGCCAGACTTGGCAATTCATGCTGCTGCTGAAAGGAAGGACCACTCAAGGCAGTAAGAACCATTGTCAGTACAGCTGGCAGAATCTGGAATTTCTTCTCACATCTGTAAAACACATTGATGGCTGTAGAGTCAAACCAGATGAGGCAGCCTTAAATACTTTTCAGAACAATTCCTTATCCTGATCTTACTTTAACCAACCTTCCAGGCTGGGTTCTAATCTCATGTAAAATCTAGAACAATTGATATGATTGTTGTGAAATTGCATTACAATAAATGAGATTCCAGTCCAAATGTTGGCATTTCTGCAAAGGAAATGCATAAGGCAGCAATAGAGAGATTTCCTCTATCTTTCATTCAGGGAACAGACTGCAACAAATAAAAGAAATATATTTTGGGAATCTTGGGAGAAGTAAAATATTTAATCCTTTATGTACTTAGCTTTCTCTGTGCGTACTACCTGGTCAGCAAATGCGTGGAATGAGAAACATATCCATTTTCCTGACCAAAAAAAAATATTGTAAAGAAATACTATACAGTTAAGTTCTTTGAAATTTTATTTCCTATATTAAGACGGTCTGAAGATCTAGCAGAAGAATTAGCTGTACAGGAAAACACAGAAGCAAGGTGTGCAGCTAGAGACAGTGATGAAAACACACTGAAAAGATTTGTCCAAGAAGGCACAAAATATCAGGAGTAACCTTTTAACTACTCCTATATACTTTCTCTAAGTTTTATTAAAAGGTGTCAGGCCAGTGGGCCACATAAGAGAGGGGATGGGATCACCAGTATTACGTGGATTTAAGAGAGTGCTTGCTTTGCAAAGGAGACTGGGAAGGGTGCAGAAACCCAGGCTATTGAAAAGGCAGCTGATCCAGGAGGCTGCAGCCAGTGTGCTCCCCTCACCTGCCTGCAGAGCCTGTGACAAAGCCTGGCTCGTAGGCAGCCTCTAAAATGGAAAAATTAAAGACAATGCAACTTTTATTCCCCCCTCCTTTCTTTCACCTGGACTTTAACCTACTTATTTTATTTCTGAAACAGAGGTTTTAATTAAAGCTACCTTCTATACAATGCACTGAACTTCACCTCTGTTGCAAATAACACATTAATTTCCCCTGACTCCGAGTAATCTTACTTTCTCTCTTTTATCCCTGAAAACATCTTGCCTGGGTGAACACCAAGGGGAAATAACAGGTAGGGGCAACAAAACTGAAGTAGCTTACTGGAGGTTATGACAAACTCTGCATTTTGTTATTTCTCTTCATTTTTAATACATATACTTCTTTATTCTTGCAACTTCCCCCACTGAAGTTATGGAATGAGCTTTAGCAATGCAGCTTCTCACTAGAGGAATGGAAATGAAACAAGTCACAGAAGGCAGATAGCAGATAAAATAAAGCATATTGAGAGAGGAATATGCGATCCATTCCCTCACTAGAGTGTCACCTGCCTAGGGAGGCACTTTAGGCCAGGAATCATTTTTTGTGACCTCAGGTAGTCAGACTTAGCCTTCAAGATCTAACCTTGTATGCTTATATCATAGTTAGGGTATTTTACCTGAAAATTCAAGTAAAAATCCAAACTAAGTTTTTTTGCAACTTTCTTTCTGATCCTGGATCAGGTTGATGGCAAATCTACCAAATGTTAAAAAATTTCACAAGGCCAGCTTCCCTGGGATAGGCAAGAGAGAAAAGAAACATGCAACCTTGGTGTATTCAGCATCTTCCTAAAAAGTCTCCAATGTTGCTGGATCTGGGATCACATGTGTCCATCACACCTTTTTTTCTCTTTTTTTAGGCAGGGGGGCACTTGGGATTTTAAAGAAGCACACCAGCAGGGCACTTACTAGACAAGGATTTTACAGTTTTTTCTATTTGTGAGGAGAATGCAGTGGGAAGAAGTGAAATCTCCATTTAACCCAGTTATCTGGTGATCGTTGGTTTTGACCAACAGAAGAGAGAATGAATGACAAAAGTTTCAGAACAGTAAGCTAAAACTGCAACAGAGTAAATCTTCTAGCTGGGTTCACGTTTCCTGCAGATCATGTACAGATGGGACATGCCATGCAATCATCAGTGGGCTATAAATCCATCTGCCAACATAAAATTACATAGATATATCTCTGTTGGCCTAACATTTAAATGATGTAGTAGTGGAGCAGAACTCCTATTGTGCGTGATGCTCTAACACCACAGAACATGGAGTTCCCTTCCCCCATCCCTAAAAGCAAACTTGTAATTTAAAAGCTGTTGAGTACAGATACAGATATGTAAGAATATGAAAGACAACAGGTTCTGATTTCTGTGGTAATAGTAACAATGTGGTCTTTTTGTACATAGTTGAAGGAAGGATTTGAAGGGAGATAATGGAGTAGGTTTGTAGACATTTCCATAGGAATTTTGATTGTGTATTAAATATGCTAAAATATTTTCTTTAAAATCTAAAACTACTGGCTAAAGAATATTGCCGTGGTTTGACCAGATGTAGATAAATAAGCATTTGCCTTTCTATCTAAGAGATTTTATGAAGTGAGACATCTCAGCATTAAAAGTTTTTGGGCATAGATATAAAAATCCTTTTTCTCAAGGTAGATGTAAGCCACTAAAAGCCTCATAAGTAAAGACAAATAAATAACCTGTGCCTAATGTAACCAGAAAGGAAGGGAAGTGGGGGCGGGGTGTCAGGGAAGAAAACATTCTGAGAATGGTTCCTGACAGAAGATAAGATTGTGAACTGACAGACCAGGAATCCTTTAGAGGTGAACTCTGAATGGATCTGAATAGCAAAGAAAATTTACAAGGCCTGTGACTCAGATCAAAATAACAAGTACTTCTAATTAGAAGTGTATGAACAAAGCAAAGGAAGCAAACTAGCAGATGGAAAACAAAGTGATGGGAAAACAAACAAAAACTTCAAAGATTGAGGAGAATTAAGACAATCAGTTATTATTTTATGACTGAAGATTAAGATAGAACAGTGATGAGCCAGAAGGCAAAGAACTGCTAAGTAGCAGTCCAGCTTAATGGCATGCATACCCATATCTGAATGAAGCTGAGAAAAAATGGAAATCAAATAAAGAAGGACAAGAACCTTGTACCCTCTCTATGATCAATATTGTCACATGACAATTAAATTATTGCCTCAAATAAGATTCTCAGCTTTTCTTTACCACTAGATTGGAGCAATGAGTTAACTAAAAATATTTTTTCTAATTCTAAATGCAATTTTTTTTTAAGGAATAAGACTAGCAGTTTTTAGAAAATTCAACTTTTTTTAGGTATGAATAAAATGTGCCACAAAATGTTTCTACGTGATGTTTTAATATGCTGCTTTATACTGACTGTTGATTAACATTTTAGTAACACTGAAAAAATGAGCTATGAGATTGGCTTTATACATAAGACAGAGCAAGCTTGAAGGTGTGCAGTGGGTGCCAAAAAAATTACAACACAGAAGTCAGAGTACACAGACATTAGCTGATACTGCAAACAAAAAGCAGTACGTAAATGTAGAAGGTTGAAGATGTACTCTTTGTACACCATTTGCATACTTTAGACCTATGACATCCTAATCAAGGTTTACACACATACCAGCGTTTAGAAAAAAAATTAAATGTATTTATATAGCGCCTAGCCCTGGCTATTTAAGCACTGGCAAAGGCCTGACTCACTACTGCGTCACTGCTGTTTTAAGCATGAAAGACAAGAAACCAAACAGCAGCAGCTACTTTAGGCAGAAATAATTAGGAGTGGGTTGTGTTATGCTGCACATAGACCTGGTTTTTGCAGCGCTGTGGCAGGGCCTCTTAAGGCAACAGCACAGAATTTGTTACCAAGTCAATATTCTGTTGAAGTCCTAAAGCTTGGTTCAAAGCAACTATTTATTCATTCATACTCAAGTTCGGTATTACATTACCCCAGCAGGGTGATTCAAACATTAAGGGTAGATTTTTAAGGCTATGAATGGTGAGAAGAGGCACAGTTACACACAGAATCCATAAAATTTACATGTGAATTGGCAGATGCAAAATAAAACAGTGATGTGTGAACTCCACCTAGTTGGAGCTTGAAAATTCTCATGCCTTTGAGATTCAGAGGGTGGAGTTTAAGACAGGTCCTTAACTGAGCAGGACTCTCTTATAACATTGCTTATAGCGCTTACAGTGTTAGCTAGAAAACCAGAGTCTGATTTGTTCCTTAATCTGAGAAATTAAAAATTTTCATTTCTCAGCCTAATGCCTAACCCCCAATCTACAGAACTGTGTAGATGAAAACATATTCTAATACAGCATGTTGAAGCTAATGCTTTTGGAGACTGAAATACAGGATTGATAAGGATGTAGAAAAGTGAGAAAGCAAAACATGAGCACTATGCTGAAAGGAAGAGACCTGGTGACCTCATTTCAATGCTAATAGTGTGGGGAAACTTTGCAGGTGCAACCATTCAGTAGGTTTTACAGATGTGTGAATGCACATAACTTCTCAATCTCTTACTTGAACTTCTTTGCAGACATTTTAACTGGGGCAGGAAAGATGTTCCTAGCACTACCACAAGACAGCAGGGATAAACCACAGGCTCTGTTTTTGCAATGGCAAACCCGAGGATTTCAGTGGAGTTGGGACTTCACATCCACATCCTTAACTTCAGTTTAAATTGTCTCAACCATGGCTACATTTCAATCATAATCTCCAAAACTATGACTTAATATCTCATTCTACATTAGGACTTTAAATGCTCTCAAGGGATCCCCATTGGTGTAGCAGAAACAGCATGGCACACATGTAAGGGGAACCAGATCTGCCAAAATATTCTCAATTCTCAATTCTCCCTTAAATATTCTCAATTCTCCCTTAAGCAATTGTGTGTGTATATATTCTGACAAGGATCATATCATAGGAACTCTCCAAATTCATTTGTGAACAAGCTAGAATGAAACAATAAATGACATTGTAATGTCATTTGGCTAGAAGTCCCCTGTGTTGCAAACTTCTACTGAGAATAGGTGGAATTGGCATTCTGTGATTTTTTTTCCCTGCAAATCCCTTTACTGTCCTGTGATGTTGGACCAGAAGGTATCTTGGGCTCCTTAAAACTATTTTTTATTGCACTTATTAAAATCTGCTTTTTTGCTGCGCTATTGCACTGTGCTATGTGGAGGAAGCACATAGTAGAAATAGTTAAAAATTACCATTTGTGCTATATCTGAGATAAGAAAACAGCAGAAATATTGCGCAGACATGAGCGTTAGCAGTGGCAAGTTACAGACGTATTAAATACCTACTTGTACTCTTGCATTTTTAGACAGAAGTCACCGTAGAAACGGATAAAGGGAGTTTAACCCTTTTCTGAACGTTTCAAATTCTGTGTGAGTCTGACTCCAGGAACAGAGCACTGCTCTCTGTTGTCAGCTCAGCTTTTCTGGTTATATCTGAATGCTTTCACTAGCTCTCGTGGTAGCACATTTCTACATTCATACCAAAAGGAAATGATTGGCATCTGCCGTAAGATTCATTTTTTTGCCTAAGATTCAGCAGGCAAGCCAAGGAAAAACTATAAATCATTTCACACAGACTAATATATCAACTCTTTGGCAGAGAAAGTTGTTATATCTTAAAAACTGACATGACTTCCATCAGAAGAGAACCTTATCTTGTGCCAAAGAAATGTAACATTTTCTTAAAGCCCCATTAACCTCATGCAAGTCCACTAACACCATTTTTATGATCTTGGTGAACACAGTAACCTGGTGTTCCTAGATCATAAAAATAAGACTGATGATCGTCACAGCAAGAATTTCAACATAGTATCAATTGGGTTAGACATCGGGTAGACAGCACTTAGTGATAAAGGTACAGTGACCAGAAAGAAGATGGCAAAACTTGAGACAGTGTACATGTTTTGGGTAACTCTGACGTAAAAAGAGTTCTGATTGTCCATCACAGAGTAGTAGCTGATAATTCACCCAAAGATTGAGAGACGTTAAAGACTGCAGGATTTTGAGAATTACAGTGACATACATGTCCCTTATCAACGTGATTGAATGGTTATTTTCAATTAAGTTACAGTGTCTTCTGTACCTTAGAATAAAAACAAGCATTATACCTGCCTTGTCAATAATGTGTTTTACAATGCCTCCTCTAAAATATTCTTCTGTGATTCACTTATTTTATAATAATTAGGATAACTTAATAATGTAATTTCCCTTCTTTGTTCAGTGACCAGGTAGACTTGTTCTGACAAGTTAATCTGAAAAAAAGAGAAACTATGAAAAAGCAACTCCTTGAATGTAACACTTAGGTGATGTGTACCAATTGGAATACCAAAAATGCAGGTATTTTAAATACATACTAGAATTTGATGAGCAGCCTTTTACTTTGCTGTCAACTGTAGAGACACAAAGGTTGAAAGTTTCATTGCAGGAGCTTGAACTAAAGAATTTAGTTCTACAAGAACTAAAAATTTTTCTTGAAGGAAATAATAATTATCTTTGTAGTGAATTAAAAATAGCATCATTTTATTCACATTTTTCTTTTTAAAGCGAAAAGTCAGTTATACTACAGTGCTAATCACTACATTAATGAACCAGAAATAATTAATCAAACAAAATTTTACATTTCCTTTTAACATTCAAGGACAAAATATTTTGACATTTAAAAAGTAAGTTATTTTGCTCTGAAATGGGAATCCAGTGAAAAAGCAGATCCATTAGGGAAGGTAGGTTCCTCCACACAATTGAATGAATTTTGATGAAACAGATGATAAGGAATTTTTGACCAGCACTACTGACACAGTATAAAGGCCTGAATTTGCATCTCAGTCCAAGCTTAGACTTTGTAAATCAGGCAGCTGGACCAAATCTTTCAAAGCTTCTTGTAATCTATTTGTATTGAAACATTAAAAGAAAAATTTAGCTACTTTTCCAGAAAAAAAAAAAAAAAACCCCAACAACACAACAAAACAAACAACAAGACGACCCCATCAGTATTCAGATTATGGTCAAAGAAAACAGTGATTGATATCAATGAGGTAAAAGTTCCTTAATCTATATGTATATATTGTTGTAACAAGGTCATACTACTGATAAGAAAAGCCCAACACACCCATTTCCCCCCCCAAATTCTCCCAAGCTACCTAAATTAACAAGTTCTTTCTTTTTAACTTGAATAGTAGGCCTGAATTGAAACATATGGAAGTAAAGTTCAATTTAGATGAAATAGATCTTCCTGCATTTGCTTGCTTACATATGTATGTATGACAAACATATTTTATATCTGTCTGAATCAAAGTTTGAGTTCTTATCATTCTGGGATAAAAAGAGAGTTTTAGAACGCATTCATGTTTACTCAACAAAAAACCCAACAAAAGAAGAAACCATCACACTAACAAACCCTACACCACATCCTTTGCAAAAGCTAATCCCATGGCCGGGCAGAAGTTACAGTGACAATGCTCATGTTGCAATGTCCACCTCACCAAGGGACATCAATCTCTCTCTGCAGGTACAAATAATTTATAGAATAGTTATCACGTGGTTTGAGTGCCTGAGATTTTTTTTTTGCTTGCTTAATGTAAATAGAATGACAGCCTTGAAGATTGACAATTTCTTATTAGCCACCACAACTTGGCTCATAAAGATGGTTTTCACCAAAAGAGTAAGAAGTGCTCACTTCCCTGTCCAAAAAAGCAGCTTATTAATGTAAATTTCTGTGTTCCTTCACAGCCTGCAAATTTTACCCTAGGTAAAAAACAACCAACCAAAAGTTTATTTCAAAGAGGTCAATCAGCGGCTAAGTATCTTAATATCAACACTGGTATAAAAATTGACCCAAAACCTTCAAAATCTTTCCTTCTCACTCAGACCCAGTACGTTATTTTCCATGTTTATTAGAGTGGGTACCTCTCATGAATCTGCTTCTTTACCATCAACCCCCTTACTATAAATAACAAAACCTGATGATTTATCACTTACTCTTTGTATGAGTCACATTTAAAGAGAGCCCTGAGGTGCTTCTCAGTGAGTCTCTTTGAATCATGAATCAGAAAGGAAAGAAAGCAGCCTCTGAATATCACCATACCCAGACTCTAGATGCCTAGAAGTATCGTTTCCTATTTATAGTTTCAAGCTGTCAGGCAGTTTCACACAATGGAAGTCAATGGTCATAGAGAAGTTTCTCTTCTTCAGAGGTATTTGTAAAATTAAGAGAAGCTGATAATGGTAAAGCTCCATACACATACACGCAAAACAGAAACAGAATTTCAAGACCAACTGAAAATCCATAGAACAAAAATGAGGAATAAGAACCATCAGGCTCCCCATGGCAAAAGCCCAGGTTGGGCAGACATCAGCAAACCCTGATGAAGAGGACAGTTTCCACCTCAGTCGTTGCTGCACAGCATGCCCTCAGAGCCTCACATGCCACAGATTTTAAGCTATTACTTTATTTCTCATTAACAGCTTCCAGGTCTTGCCCATGTTTTATTCATTTTCCAGCCAGGGCTACAGTAAGGCTTTTACTCACCTCAGCAGGACCACAAGAAGTTTCCTTCCTCATGGACGGAGAGAAAACAGAATGCTTTCAGACCTGATGGAGCTGGAGACAAGCAGCAATTAGCTGACAACAGGCTGACACGTTCTTCACCGCTCTTGCATAAAACATTGAGCTGTGCTCCTCTGGCCCACCTCAGCTTTCTAAATTTATTTATTTATTTTCAGGCTAACCACTTAGTAGCCTGGCAAACTGCTGTTTGCCAAAGGCAAATCTTCTTCTTTTTTTTTTTCCAGGATATGAAAGAAAGAGATAAAGTTCTGGAAAGTCCTTTACCTTTTTTTGACGATCCTTCAGCTCCCCTTTGCTTGTGAGTCCTTGTCACTTCCCCTGAAGGGCCGAGTAGCATTGTCTACTTTAGCCCAAATTTCTCAGGGGCTTTCTGCATTCAAAGCCAGGAAATATTACTTCACTCCTTCAGCCTTAAATGGAAGGGCTCTCTAGATAAAGGTAATTAACCCATTTATCTAGTTCATTGCTGCTCATTAGCCCTTAGTGCCTTCATCTGGTCTGCCAGGTCCCACACAACCATTTCTGTGCATGCCACTGCACCATGCTTCACTTGAGTATCTGTTTTCTTGTTCCATAGCAGAGTTCTCTGATCTTCTCCTTACTTCCTTATCTAGAGATAATTCTTCCTGTTTTTTGGGTTTTTTTTCCATTTTGTGGCCATTCTCCCTAGTCATTCCCACAGAGAGGTGAGGGACACCTCTCGGAAGAGTCTGCTTCACAGAAAATCTTGGTCTTGCTATGATCTGCCTCAAAGTTACAAGCCCCCGAAGCCATTTGGGGTTAAAAGCAGTAACTTGTAGAATACCACTAGTACCCTAAATCACTAATAATCACTAAAATGCTGTAATCTTGGCAAACAAATAGTAACCTAAAGATTTAGAAAAATAAAAAATGTCTTTTTCTGCCTTTCATGCCACAGCTGACTATATTCTTTTTTACAATGATATCCTGGAACATGCTGAAATCTGTAACTCTATTTGCCTTAAATGATTTTGGATATTAGCTAGTCATTGTTGTGATGTACATGCAATCCTAGAGAAGATTAAGATAACACAAGAGTGAGCAAATGTACCTACAAGTATTGGAAACGGTAATTCTATATTTATCTCTGCAAGAAATTCTTTCACTTCTTTTTAACAGGAGCTCAAGAGAAGTGAGAGAGACTCTGACCAATATCAGAAGTTAAAGTTTTTTCCTGAGACATCATGTTCTTTTGTCAGCACATTGCCCAGTTGACACACAATGATCAAGGATTTGCAAATCTAGTGTCACATTTAATACCTATATATTTTGTCACTTACATTGCAAACATCATTAATGAAGCATTAAGGAACACTTCATTGTAAAGAGTAGAAGATTTGCAGATACCCTCTTCAGTCAACCTAAGAACAGTGCATCTATTTCAGCTGTATGTAGATGTATGCACATATTCTTTGTTTCACTTCTTACACCAATGAATAATTTCATATTAGGTCTGTGCATACTGAAGTGAAGAAAAGAACCTTTACTTTTTAAGTTCTCTTTTATTAAATCTACCATTTTCTTCTCATACTAGGTATCATGTACTTTAGTTTTTCTCTTCGCTATCAATACTTTCAACCTAAGAATAGTTTTAAAATTATTAGAGGCCATTCTAAAAAACCCAAACAACCAAGATTAATAGAAAGACGGTCTCTGCTATGAAAACTGTTAATTCAGTATAATAGCTGCTCTGCTCTATTTTGTTACCGTGAAAATTCAGAATTGTATATAATTCTGATGGCATGGACTCCTCTATCCCCCTTTATATAAAAAAGTGTGTCGTGATCAACTTGATATCACAGACTGACACATTCAAAATTGCATACATTATTTAGTAATAGCTTAGGTATAATTTTATTTGTTTTCAGAGTTACAATGTTCATGAGATAATCATAGAGAACACATTATATATTGTTGTTAAACACATTTTTGCCACAAAAAGTTGAGAGCATTAGTAGAAAATCCTATGTCAAGTTATGTGAAAATATTTATCACCTGTAACCATAATTTCATAAAACCAATATACACTTTATGTAATATTATATCAGCAAATTCCTTCTTTTTGCAAATAACCTTTGCTCTATACTTCTGCATGTTTGTAGTTCAGTGCATCAAATGCTTCTGTGTGTGTGTGTGTGTTTGCAATGCACAGGAAAAATACTAGTTTACTCCTATGGTAACTGTAAATGGCAACACCACTGGACCCAAGAATGGTGAATACAAGATCTTAATTTTAGTGAATAATCACCTTCATATTTTTCTACCTAATGCTGAACAAAACATTAATTGGCATTTACCTCCTAATTTTTACAGAACATAGACTGTATATTTCAAAGACATAATCCTTACCAACTATATACTGACTTTTATTTTAATGTCTATTATATAAATTAGGATTCTGTTGAATTCTTATACTGAGGAACAAATGATAGTAACTTTATTTAAATACATGCACAGTACCGTGCACTACAGCATGATGAAGTATTATTTTTTAAATGGATGAATGAATTAATAGAAAAATAGATTTAATAAATAATTAACATTTTAAAGTCTGGGAAAAAATGGGAAATCATGCATTTCAAGCAAAATTTTATTTTTTCCTTGTTTTTTTTTAATGAAATCTCTGAGAACTTAAGACATGCAGAGCTGAGAAGCAGCTCATTCTGAACAAAGAACAATGTTAAGACTGCACAAAGAGTTTTGTTTGAGATTGTTTATATGCAAGACTGAAAAAATTTGCTATTCTTCGACTTCCCTTCAACATTAGACAGTGCTGTGCAAACCTCAGACAAATCCCTGTATTATGATTTCTAAGCTGTTAGGAAGTCTCTCAGAGAGCTAAGAAAGTTAAAACCTGAGCAACTGTCTCACCAAAATTTATGACAAGAAATGTTTGGATTTCAGATAGCAGACTACAAAAGGGTAACAGACAACAGGTCATCATTTCCTTGAGAGATTAACTTAGAGGATGAGTAATTATGGATAGCATAAATTTATAAAAAAAATGTTTAATTTTCTAATATTTAAAGTTTGTGTCTACGTCTCAATATTTAGCGTATGTTAATATGTCAATCAGCTTATGAAACAAATGGAAAGTGAGTATTTACTTGAAATTAATTTAATGTTTTTCCCTACCTAAACATTTGTCTGGACATTGACAATGCAAGCAAAAGAATTGTAAATTTTCAGAAGTGAGACTACTCCAGTGAGTTTGATTAATTATGCATTAACCCATTTCTCTGAAGCATCCTTCACTAAATCTTTGGTGGGAAATGCACTTTAATTAGGCATGAGCTTTGGTTATTTGTGTGCATATGCACTATGCTATTGGTCTGTGTGGAGAATGATTTAAAGTTTGCCATGTTACAGAGATGTATTGCTCATGAAAATAATTCTAGGGTTCCAACAAACACTGATGGCTAGTTTTGCAATTATTATTATCTTCACTCAGCATGATTTCTTAGTCCCATAGTTTTTGCTCAAACTTTCATCAACTTTTAATCTTAACAAAAATTTACTCCAACTTACACAAGAACAATCATGATCATTTATACTGCGCATATTGTTAGATGTTTCCAGTAGGTACAGTTACTCATGTACATAGGAGTTATTCTAATAATTTACAGGATTTTAATATTTAGTTGAATAAAAATATTCTCAGGGTAGAAAGAAATGATAAACTAAAAATATTGGTTAATGAGACCTGCAATAATTCTACTCTGAAACAGGTCAGATTGACTATTCATGTAAAGATGTTTGATTGAAGAGATATTATTGAACTTATGGCATATGGTTATTGTAGTAGAAAAAACTGAAACAGAAAAGAGAGAAAATCAAATTATCCATTACAGTCTCTTCCTGTATTCCATGGCAGAATTAGACCATAGATTAGTAAATGGTAACGCATGCAACAAAAAATATGCTGGATCACTGTATGTAAACATCTGCTTTCATCATGCAAAATGCCTACAAAACTGTGACAACATTTTTTTTCTAGTAGCATAGTTTTACATCAGCTCAGCTACAGAACAGTTAAACCAAAATCCAAGATTTTGCAAATAGAAGATATTCTAAAATTCTTGAAAGATTTCCAGCATAAATATTCCAAAGCCCAACAAAGCTAATTGGTTTTTTGTTTTTGTTTTTTTTTTTTTTTTTTACTAAACTACATAGGCTTATTCCTTGCTGTGGTTCCTTGTTCTTTTGATGATAGAAGAGAAAAGACCAGTTTTTGGAGGCGGTCCCATCAACATGGGGGCTTGGTTCTTGTGAGTAATTTTTATCTGGGGAAGAAAGAAGAAAAACAAAGTTATCCCTTGAGCTAGTTCAGTTCCAACTATCTGAGATGCCTTATTTATCTTTATATATAACTTCCAGACTTGCATTGTTTAATCAAAGCTGCAAGGAAAATACTTGGGTTTTTTTTATGAATGATGCTCCATATGCAGTAGACGAATCTATTTGTAATAGTTTTTCTGCAAATAATTTAAATTATATGCAAAAGAAAAAAGAATAAACACACGCAATAAAATTCATGCCAATATACAATCTTACTTTTTGAGTGCGGGATTTATTGCTTGCTGTTGAGGAAGATTTACAAGTTGGAAAGAACATACATGCTGACAGACCAAGCTGTTGCCTATTATTAAGATATCAGCGATGTCTTTACATGCTTTATTTATATATCTAATCAAGCTGTACTCTTTTACCACAGGACAGTACTTAATTTCAAAACAGCCATGGTGAACAAAAGTATGAACTTAATACACAAGGAAAGGTCCCAAAAGATGAACTAGCATTCTAATTTGTTAATTAATTGTTAATAGAATAGCCTCAAATATTGAAAAGACTATTTAAAACACTTTGTAATACTGCTCTAAAGCCACCCGTTTTGATTTCTTTGATATAGAACTACGAATCACCTTAAATGAGACAACCTTAAAGTAGATTATGTCTGCAATTTTCTCTAATTCAAGTCTAAATTAGAGAAGACATTTTATGAATGTATGCTATGCTCAAAGCTAATTGAAAGCAATTATCAAAGTGGCATTTTGTCTGTGACTTTAAGATACATTGTAAGATAATAAATGATTCTCATTATGTAATAAAAAGGTCACATCTTGCCTTTGGGCTAGTGACGTTAGGAGTTTTTCAAAAGCAATCCGAGACATTTTCTTTAGTGAACTACGACTAATACAAGAACCATCACTTATTAAATATCAGTTGTCACCTGCATAGTACCCACATCAGAGATGGGTATCTCTTTCAAAAAGAAACACCACCTCATTAAAAACTGGAAAAATATATCTCTTAAAGTGCATACCTGACATTTTCAAGTTAAAATGAATATCCTTCACTTGTCATTCACTAATAGTAAATGAAACAAAAAAATGTCACGTGGAGAGGCTCATTAAAATATAGATCAGGACATTTCTTGGGGTGGAAATTTACTTTACAATGTAAGAAGACAGAAACATAAAAATCTCAACAGAGTCTCTGTCTTGGTTTAACTCTATTAGAGCCTTTGCTTTACTCTCCAAATGCTCATTTTCATGCCACCTTAGTTCACTAACTTCAAATTTCATGTGGGACCTCTTTTTGTCAACACTATTCATTAGTATCGAATATAGCATATGGGGGGTTCTTGGCAATGCAGATTACTTTCACATGGATAATAACTCTGGCTTTCAAAGACTGGCACCAATATATTTTCTCACAATAAATTCTGCTTCAGGCATCACTTTGGAAGCCAAATCTGTAGTTGGGGTAAGCTGGCATCATTCCATTGATGTCAGTACCAGCTGATGATCTGGTCCTGGAAAATTGCCTATTTTTTGTAACTTCCACATGCTTCATAAGACATATTTTGGGGATCAGGAGCAGTGATGATATCAACCTGATCCTGAGGAGCATGACATGAAGTAATCTACAGCTGGTGTGAGTGAATTTTTCAAGTCATAAAGGGTTTGGCTTATTGCAAGATTTGGCCATGATATGGCAGCAGGAATGCCTTTAAGTTTTCTTTCTGAGGTAAAACATAGTAATTCCATCCTAAAGTGAATAAAAGAGCAAAGCTCAAAAGATAGCTTTAGTAGGAAGGGGTGAGGTAATCCTGAGCCCCATACAGATTGCATGTTGGGTTGGGGTTGTTCAATGCTCCTCAGGATGAATGCAATTACATACTGAGTAAATGTTTATCATTTGTAATGTTCTTTCTTGGCTTGAGCCATCTGTTTCAGAGACCACAACCTCTTCAGTATGTTGCTTCCCATCAGCTGAGATCAGCTAACATGCTTGAACATGATTAACCACTACCATTCATGGGGATGAGTCCTATATGCCTCTCTCCAAGATATCTTTTCAACTGTTATAAATAGGCACAATTTCAATGGTGTGAAATATTTTGCATTCTGAAAATGCTACAATAAAGTGTAAATTTAAGGTATATTTTTTTTTACTTTGTCATGATAGTATCTATTAACTTTGCATTGATTAACAATGATAACCATCAATTCCTCACTTTCCTACCCTAAAAAAAACTAAATAAATTGAAACGTCTTACTTTTGGCTGGTGAAAAAAGATCAGTATGTTTCTGAACCATTGCAGTACTTTGCCTGAAGAAGGCAAATTTTGTCTTTCTCAATACTCTCAGGCACTGCATTTCTGCCCTGGTCTCTCACTTCTGCTTCTGTTCTCATACTGGCAGCACTGCCAGAGCTGGAACTGTGAGTTTGGGTGACAAGTGACAGTGCTCACTTCAAGATGGGAATAAGCACTGAGGATCTCTGACAGAGAAATAGTGTTGTAGGTCAAAGTAGGGCCTAACATTGAAAGTGCTCTATGGGGGGACAAAAAGAGAGCAAGAGAGAGAGAGGTCTTTACTTAGAAGCAACAGAGACTTAGTTAAGTTAAAAATTCCTACTTACAGCTCTGTAGAGATTCTCTGTGTGTGTACAGGGAAGTGTCTAAAGACTAACATTTACCATTCAGTTTGTCTTCCATTCAGCAAGCATTTCCATGTCTTTTTTTTAGTAGAAACACAATTATAAAAGTTTTTAAAAACACCCTTTAAAATTTTTTATGTTTCTTAGATTTACCTATTTACCTGTTAATAACATACACACATGCACATGACAAAAAGAGATTGCACAGACAAAAATCCAGAAAGCTAAAACCGTAACCTAATGTATTTTTAGGAACTGATAATATATACTCATAGAAATTACTAAGGAATTCTGGAAAAACAATTTTTGAGATCACTTACTAAATTTACTGAAAATATGTAATAATCTGAGGGTAATATAGAGAAAATTTTAAACACAAATTGAGTGCCTGAATTGCTGCTGGAAGAAAAACAAAAAAAAAAACCCAAACAAACACACAACCACCCCAAAATATCCCAGCCAACCAAAAAAAACCCACCCCAAAACAACACCCCCCCCCAAACAAACATCAACAAAAAAAACCCCAAACCCAGCCCAAACAAAAAAAAACCAACCACCCCTAAACAAATAAGAAATTATTTTACATACTTGGCATAAATTTATATCTAAAAATAGACAAAATCAGAAAAATAATAGAATTCTATTTCAGGGGTAAGTACGTAGCCACCTGAATTACTAAGATACCATGGATTTTTGTTGTAAGCCTGCTCCACAACATTCTAGGCTAAACCTAAAGTGTTGAAGCCAATGACAAACCTCTTATTCACTAATTGAAGCCAAGATTTTATCCCATGAGGGTTGGTATATATAGTAAATATTTATCTAGCAGAATAATCTTGCATTTGCAGAAATTATCTTTCCAGTATTAGAAAGTATGTCCAATAATTGTATTAATGGCAAGGAACACTAGGTCAAATTGAAACAGCAAAATTCTCAAAAAAATCATAATTTCTCCCTATATGTCAATAGAAAATTTTGTGATAAAGAAGAAGACTGATTTTTTGATACTAAAAATACTTAAAGATGCATAAACCAGGGCTTTATTTCTTTTAGGAGCAGGTCAGAGTTTCAAAATGCCCTGAAGCCACATGAATATCCACTAAATGAAATGCAGTGTGCATAAAAAATTTTTGCACGATAACAATATCTTTTAGGTCAGTCATTCTTACTTTCATGCTCCTTTTTCTGCAGTATATGCTAGTTCCCTTTATGGTTCAAAGAATGCCTAAGCATTTACTACTTACTATTTCAGAAGACATGGTGCTATAAATGCAGGTTCTAAAGTATTGTGCTAGCTGACAATAGAAAACTGGAAACAGAACTGATCAGCTCTGCTTATAATATTTCAATTAAGGTGAAAGAACATATTACTGTATTTTAAAGACAGAAGGAAAAAACTGCCAGAAAAAAAACCCCAGCCTTATCCAACTGGATCTTTTAGTTTATGGTCACTGTTTTACATGTTCTCAGCAGGGTTTAGAAGTTGGTTGTTTGGAGGGTAAGAGGGTTTTCTCACAGTCTAGATACCCAAATGCTGCTCCTCTTCCAAGAAACGGAGGGATGCAACTCCTCTATATCACAGGAGTGCCAACTACTTTTATCTTCCTTAGGTGATCAAGAGTGTATGGGGAATCATGTTATGAATCAGTGATAGACTGTAGGCACTGCTGAGCAAAATTAACCGGTGACTTGCATCAGTTGGCATTTCGGGCAAAATCTCTCAGATCCAGACTAGTTGTTTTAAAAGCATTATGCAACACATCTTAAATAAATTTCTAAACAATATTATTGTGCAAAGTGCAATCAAATCTAATCAGTTTGGCATTAATTAAGCTCTAATAATATACTCTAGTCTCTCTCCTAAGTAGTGTGATCCGTTTCCCCTTCACACAGGTAGATTGGAAAACGTTACGGTGTCATCATAATTTTTAAACATACTGAGAAAATGACAGAGCTGCAAAATTAAAATAAATGATTAATGGCATTTTTTTCATGTTTTGTACTAATAGGTATCACTGAGGTTTTAAATTAATAGAGCTGTCAGCTCAGGGTTGTTACAGATCCAGTGCAGAACTAAAATGGAAATTATGTATTCCACAGATACCTAAAGATGACACTTTGGAATATTTTAAATTTTAATTAGTAGGTGCAATTGTTTTCCCCCTCCTCCCTAAAACCACTGCAAATTAATTGGCAATTAGTCACAACTAATTCTTTTCTTAACAATCTGAACTGGAAAAAAAGGTGCACTACATGCTAGAGTATTTGTCTGGGGTGCAGAAAGCACACATGCAGTAAATTGCTTTGTCAATTACAAAAACTACTGTTGTGAAATTAAGAAAAAAAATATGCATACATAAACAAAAATAATTAAAGTGCAGTGTACCTGTGACCACAAAAAATAATGCCCAGCTGCAAAATAAAATGTTAAAAACTCCATAAATCAATCTGGCCTTGGAACAGAATACACACTGCTGCTCAGAAGGGAAAAAAGTGCAGCCTTTTCATATAACATCAAAAATCTTCTCTAGTGAATTCCATTTCTGGGTTAACTAAGTAGCAATTGGCTAACATTCTATTGAAATCAGCCACCATATCTAGGACCCAGCTCCTGTTTGCTCTAAAGTGGCAAATGCAGTAGGTCAAATTCTCTCATTATAAAGAACTGATAAGAAAATACTGGTACAACCAAAGACATGGAAAGAAGATACTTTACAGACAGTCCAGAATACAGCTGCAGCTGCTTCATGTGATGTGTGATGTATTGGAGACAATGGATTCTATAAAAGCAAATCTGTAACTCTCTTTTAGTTTTCTCATCTAGCTCTGCCACATAGTGATTATTAACAAAAGCTTGGTTTGGTTTGGTTTAAGTTCTTGTTTCTCTCTGTATTTAACTACAGGACAGTAGGATTCCTGGGCCCTGGCTCATCACATCTCTAGGGACTAAAAAAATCACTCATTCAAAACTTATTTTTAAGGTGCATTCAAATTACAGTATTTTGGAATACTAATTTTGTGTAGCATTATTCCATGACTTACTCCAAGTAACAGTAAACAATCAGGAAACAAATCTGAAATACTGTGTCTCAGATACCTGTGAAACTGTGTTTCTGGCACTCCCTTAGGTGAGCTCTGACTTTGGGTTTTTATTTTTGTTTCTTTATTTAAGCAATATTCTTGCATCTTCAATAGATATTTCTTCTACTTTTAATCTAGTGCTTCTAGAAGCTTGACACTCTTTCAGATATCATGCCAAGCAAGTCAGGAATAGATGAAAGAACATAAATTGCAGTTATTTCTAATTAGGATGGAACATTGTTATAGATTTTTTTCAAAACATTGCTAATAATTTATGTAGCTAAATTGAAAGATTACTTTTCTTAAAAAAAACCCTGATGGCTAAAGCTAGAAGTTTATTGAATTAACTTGAGAGTCTTTGAAGTTTCATTACTATTAATGACCTGTTTGGAGATCAGGTGAAACCATAGATATCTTTCATGTTGCTATATTTGTCTGGGAGAGCTCTGATAGAATTTCCTCCTCAGCTAATCAGACAAGATGTTTAACATAATATTAACATTATCATCTTTCCTTCTCCCAAAGATTTTTCTATAAAAAAAACAGTGAAAACAATACAATTTGATGCTAAGATGCTTCATCTTATTATCCCAGAGCAGAGTGACTTTGTTAGATGCTGCATTCTTTGTGTGTTCAACATACTGAATAATTCTGGATGACAGATTTTTACACCAAGCCACTCACACTTTTAAGGATGCACAGAACCTATATGAGTCTGTACCTGCTCTCCTGTACGGATGATAGGTGCATAAGCAATGTATCATAAAAGATTTTAAATGAAACACACAACTATTTGTTTACTCCTAAAATTGACCACAGGAAAAATCACAGATCACAGCTTCTGGAGAACCACTGCTTTATCTACAACATTCAACAATATTTTCTCAGAGCTCACAGTATCATTTTGGAGGAGCATGGCCCCCATATGCATGAGAAAGGACAGTGTCAGCAACTCATGCAGTTTGTGTGAAACTTTTTTCCCAGTCAGAAAGGAGAAGCCACAAAGACAAACGTTTTGGTTCTTTCAACAAGTATACTTCCAGGCCTGCATGTACAGGCTGTATCCTACACATAATAGGGATTTGAGGCTGAACTTGTTTTTCTGAATAGGCATAACAGAAAAGTAGGAAAATTTTGATCAGGTTGAAATTAATTTCTTAAAAAATCATTTGGAAAATACTCTCCTTTTATATCAAAACCTGAAGCAATTCAGAAAAGTACTTTTGAGCTCAAGTACTTGGAAGCTGGGCAAGAGTTGATTCAATACATGCTGATTCTATGAATTTCTTTCTCACTTAGTCTCTGTAATATTTATAGGTCAGTCCTTAACACTACTGAACTTAGATGACACTGAAGTTCCTAAGATACCAAAAAAAGGTATGTTATTTCAACTTCATAAAAGACAGTTGAAGGGGAAAAAGAGCAGGTTTTGGTTTTTGTTGGTTTGTTTTTTTGTTTTTTTTTTAACAATAGCTTTCTGGCTGGAACACAAAAGAATCAAAAACCTGAGGCTCAGCTGCTGTGTCTCACTGATGTGTGTAACCTAACAAGGTGCAGACCCTTCTCTCTCCTAAAACTAGTGAGATGATGTATCCAAACAAAACTGCAGCTTTTTTTCTTCAAACAACATAGCTAGTAAACTAATAAGTGCCTTGCCTCAGCATCCTAATGAGAAAAGAGGTAACCTGGGAATGCCTCCCCATGTCTCTGCACAATGCAGGAATGGCAGCATCTTTATATACAGGCCTCAATTTCTTGTAAGGACTAGAGAAACTTCCTAAGAGGCAAAAGGAAAGCCAAATTATGACCAGTGTCCCAGGGAACTACATGTAGAGAGTTCTTTATCCTGCCATGATGATTTTTTCATTGTCATTTAAAAATGTGTCATTATTCATTTGCTTTCATTTTGGGAGAAAATGGCAGGTTTTTCTCTAAAAAAGACAAACCTCACGATTTTTATATTGGCCTCCTTATTAAGTTGCCTGAAATTTGAGCTCTTGCTGGCTCAAATGACTGATTACATAGCTGACTAAGCCTAAAGAATTATTTTGATTTTCTGGGGGTTTTGTATAGACTCTGGCTTGGATACACATCACAGATATCACCCTGGTATTTACATGATCAAGTACGCTTTTGGCTTCCAAACAAAGATCACTGTGAAGCACAAACTCAGATATCAAATCCTGATCTTTGGTTGAGAGAAACCTGATATCCACCTATGTCTAAGGACATAGGTGGGTATTATCTTCCTATTAGCTAAGGAAGAATTCCTAGCTACTTTGCAGAAAACTTAAAGAAAAAACTCTGCTGTAGTTAGAATTAGTGGGGAGGAAAGAGGTTGGACCATACATGTTTTTTACTTTGTAATATGTAGAAAAAAGAGTGTGGCACATTATACACAGATGCAAAGAGCTATTGCACTGAATACTGAAGCTCCTCAGCAGAAAAAAAAAAAAACGCCACAAAATGAATAAAATAACACAAAATAATATTTCTATATCTAAATTCCTGGAAATGCATTGGTATAGCAAATAGCCCATGTATTTTTTCCTCAAAGTCTAAAGAAGTACATTCAACAGCATGGTTTGCTTACACAGCACCAAGTATATTCTCATAACAATGATATAGCAAAAATAATAGGTTCCTCAGAAGAGTATATGCCATTTCTATCTCCTTTAAAACAGGACAGCAGTAATTATCAATAGTAATTTACTGTTTCCTTAGGGCAGTAATTGAAATGTAAGAACTGTCTCTTTTTCCAGGTTTGTTCTCAATTGCACAGGCACTTTCTGCTAGCATTATCAATCAGATAACAGGGATTCTGCACAGACCAAGCATCAGGACAGAAAAAAAAAAAAGCACATGTTATTGCCAGCAACCTTCCATAAGTTCTCTTCTGTAATCTGGCAGCTGAAAAATTCCATGTCTTTTTCCTGAACAAGTAACTGCTGGGTTCAGTACTGTTGCTCTGCACTGAGCCATCATTGTAGAAGAGGCAAAGTTAATGATATCTCTTAACTCCAAAAGGTTTTCTGCAACAAATCTCATAAAATCCCCACGGCTCTGCCTTCACACAGTATGTGTTTTTATGGTTCTCCTCACATTGCAAAATCTGAGCACTTCCCTAGAAAATGAGAACTCAGCATCTTTCACACTGTTCAGCTGTACACTATGGTGTATCTGGTAAACATGAAGTACCACAACCCTCTTCTGCCATCCTAACCCATATATTATCAGTTGCATGCCTATTAGCACCTTCCTCAATATTATCCCTTTTATTTTTTTGTGTAACCTGTAATTCTACCAGAGACATAAAACTCATTAAAGGAATCTAGTACCCTTTTTTTTTGAAAATTGCTCCCATTTGTAGTGGGATTTCTTCCTTTTTACAGTACTATTTTGTCATACTTATAAGCTGCAAGGCTACAGCAATTCATCTACTTAAAAGTACAGGTCTTCTCTAGGGAACCAAAATTATAGAACTTTATTTTAAAACATATTGATGTGAATACACAAGACAATAAAGAACTTGGATTTCTTCAGCCTCCTCTCTGAATGCTTGGTTAGCCTCTATAATTTATTGGAGAGAGATGAAAATGGAGAGTTCTTACAGATACACCTTTCCTTGCATCATCTTTAAAGAGTCACTCAAAGAACCTTCTCTGAGAAAGTTCCTATCCTATCCTAGGCCATCCCAACCAATGCAGATTGATGTTTGTATGCCCTCACTTCATATGTGTGGGTACTGAAACAAGAAACTATTAATTTCCTTCATTTCTCCTTAAACTGTAAGGACTGAAAAAAAAATATTAGTCCAATTGCATAATTGAAGCAGAACAGTTAAGACTTCAGCTTTATTTAAAGCTTTCTTGATATGAACTCTCAAAAATACAATAGAAAACCTTTCTAAATTTCTAAGACTCATATTAGTTACCTTTTACATTTTAGCATCAAAACAAAGATTGAATTTTCCTCAGCAATAGAGAGCCTAAATCTGATACACCATCATAAATAAATGGTCATATCGGGTAAAGGAGTACTGAGACTGCACTCATCAACTATTTTCCAAACTTCTGAAATAGATGTCTTTTTATTCCCCTCTAACCTGTGTTTGAATTCAGAATGATAAATTGAAAATACAGGGAGTACTGAAGTATATAAAAACAGTCTGTGAAGATGTTATTTAAGAAAATTTAGTTAATACTGATGAAAACAGTTGTCTTCTAAACATAAGAGAAATATTTCTACCATTGAAAAAGAAGAGAAAGAAAAATGATCAGTTGCAGTTACCGTGCAAGGAGTTTGCATCCAAGGTTCTCCATCTATCTGCATAGGCAGAGACTTGCTGGTCCTAAAGGCATAAAGTTCATAATATAAGAAAAAGAAACTAGAAAAAAATTGATAAATGTATTTATTAAAAAGGCACATATGTGAGGGCATACAGATATAACCCTGATTCACCCTAAACTCCTATGAAACTTCCAGTATGACTCAATATGCTTACGAATGTAGCATAGTCAACTTAAAAAGCTTAGTCTAATTTTCAACACACAAAGCAAAAATATGGCAAAATATTAACGTATCTTGCTAGTAATACACTACTCTTTCATGGAAGAAGAGTCTGTAATTTGTGAAATAATGAGTGAATGACACAATAACTTCAGGAACAAACCTTATTAACAGAAAAGACCAATTTGTGCTTTTTTATATAATTTAGATTGTATTAGTATATAGTATATAATTATACTACTGTAAAGGAAATAAGAAATAAATGTTAGGTCTATCATCACCACTTCCCAGAATCACTGTGTCTGAATTAGACAGAACAGTCACAAAGAATGAAGTTTGCACTATACTCAAAGTGTTTAACATGCCATGTTATGAATTTAAATTGTTAGCAAAGGGGTGCTGACTTCCACAAAAAAGATACAGACAGCATTCCCTCTCTAGTTCTGGACGTCACATTAAGAAATGTGTAGCAAAATGAGAACAGAAAAACAAATGTACTACATTTTTGGTCTTTTCCAACCCTGTATTTCTGCATTATAATAGTTTGCACACAAGACTATTAGAAATAGCATGGAGTGGATAAATCTAATAATGGAAAAATTAGTGACTCATGTTGGTCAATGGAAATTCTCTGAATTTGCTTTGGATATTTGGGTTGGATATTTTTTGAAAACAAACTAACATTTCATGGAATTATCCACTATCACCTATGGCCATAAATGGAGGAAGGGAAAAACGTTTAATAAGTTCTCACTTTATAGTTTGGGAAGGGTTCCTACTTATTTTTATATTGCTAGTCTTCTTTTTTAGGCTTACAATTGTAGGGTTTAATAAATTTTGGAAAATTCTTCCTGAGGAATTCTCCACTGAAAAAGAGACGGTCAATTCTTTTTCAGTCCTTATTTAATCCAAAAGATAGAATAATTACTTTGTCCTTGTCCTAATTCAGATTTACTCTATTGTGAATGTTCTTATCTTAGAAATGATAAAACACAATGAAATTAGAGTACTCCACCATCATCGGCTCACACACATCAACAGATTTAATAATAGTGGCTTGTCAGAATTCAGTAAATAACAAATAAATTAAAAACAGAGCACTTTGACTTCCACAGATCAAAAAGTGCTTTACAATTACTAATTACACACTACTATTCCCTGGTGTGGTATGCATTATAAATGGGTTAAAATGTGACAAAGTAATGCTAAATTACTTTTGGCTTGAAATTGCATGGAGTATATGTCAACAATAAACCCCAAGATGTTCATGCCTTATTCCTTCTGCTCCAAATGCTTGACAACAGTTCCTCATTGGACAAAATGGCACTTGAATACAACATGTGAAGATTGAATGTAAACACCTTCTTTTTGGTTTTTTGACTCATTTAAAGAAAGGAAGATGTATGGGCACAGAATGTGGATGGAATACATTCATTCCATATATAAAAATGATACTTTCACAAGAAATAATAATTATAATTAATATTATATTAAACTACAAACAAAGTCAATACATAAAACTCTTCAGTTTCACTCCAACACTGCAGTGTAAATTAAAGCTGCTGATACCTGATGACAACAGATGAGCACTGGGCAAGCCGTCTTCCAGCACTTTTCAGACCTGTGTAAATCTGTCCCATCTCCATGGCTCCTTCCAGACCCACCACTTCCATAAGCTGGTCACTTAGATCTGCAAAAGTTGAAAAAAATCCACATTTTGTCTTGACAGCACTTTGCAAGCAGTCATATTGACCAATGAGAACTGTCAGAAGACAAACTGGTACTAAAAGATACGGAGAACAGAACTGGCAAAATGACTATTCCTAAGGAGAATTACAGCTTTAAGTTGGAGACAACTGGGCCCTGCTGTCACACAATTCTACAATATCCTAACAAAAATTATTCTGAAATAGAATAATTATATCCATGGTTACATGAAGACTAAAGAAATAATTTCATTATATGAGAAAATAGAAGATATTCCTTCATTTTGGTTACCTGACACACAAAAAATGAGATGTTTACACTGCAGAAATTTATGCTTTTTATTTATTCAACAGATATTTAAAATCTGTAAAGAAAAAGTCAGTGCTCCAGACCCTACTGGATCCTCTTCTACACAGTACTTTTGAGACAATGTGTACAACTCTAATTCAGCCTTTACATGCGTGCATTATTATGATGAGATTTTGCATTGGATCAGTATCTTAATTAGTACACAGATGCAATGCAAAAAGGCAGAAAAAAACATTAACTATCCACCTAGCCTTCCAACTTTGTCACGCTTGTTTGCACTCAGTTATCTATTTTTTGTTTCTTTTTGACTAAATAGTACTTTGGCATTAAACGTTAAGAAATATTTAAATAAAAATTAGTTTACTTGACTTCAAGGAGTAAGGAAAAGTTCTGTGTAGAATTTCAGGTACAAGCAGATACCTAAATAGTAATAAGCAGTCTGCTTTGAGAAGCAACCAAGCAAGGTAATGAAATACTATCCAGAATCAACTAGGGTGTTTTGCATGAAATGTTTTATATTCTCCTGCATAAATACATGGTGCCAAGATCAAAAGGACAAGAAAAAGAAACATTTCTTTTCTAGCTGTATAATGTGTGTATTTTATAAATTGGCTGTTAACATCAATGTTTCCAAAAGGTACATTGTTCAGTGAAGCAAAGCATTGAGATAAAATGTTAGAGTCTATCGTCACACTGAAAAAAACAAAGAAAAGAGACCACATTACTCTGTGTCTTTTAAACCCCTCAACCCTTAATGAAGGTAAAATTTCATGCTAAAAATCGTATCTATGAGGCTATTCCAAAGTTACAATGGGAGTCTTTTCTGTTCTCTTCTTTGGGCTTTCAATGAAGGTAATTAACTGAAAGAAGTACTGTGATGAGGGAAAAAATATATTAAAAGCAAATAGGATTTATGATCTGGATTATTCTGTTTCCAGCAGAAAATCTGATACTATCAAAAGCCTGCATTTTTCTTCTTATACTTTCTTAATATTTTCTGCTTTATTCATTTTCTCATCACAGTGAAATCAGTTCCATATAATAAAAATGAAGAAAAAACCAAACAATATTTTTGCCCATTAAGGGAAAACAATAAGACGGTCAAAAGTTTAAAATGTACAATATAATTAATTCTAGCTATATATTTTTATAGCTTGCATCCGTGTAACACATGTAAGCCTAATTTTGTATGTCTGGCTTTCCATTGCATTTTTTTTTCTTAAAATGTTTCCCATAAGTAACATTTAAACTTAAGTGAGATTTAAACAAATGCTGCTTTTCTTGGTAGCCACAGAGACTTAACTGGGAAAGAACTACTCATTTTCAAAAATTTATATATTATAAAGGCACATAAAACTTTTTAGATGTACTAAATCATTAAAATGTTTAGCCAAAGAAAACATCAAATTCCTATTCACTGGGCCATTAGAAAAGTATTATTTTTTAAAATGGAAGAATAAGTAAGAACAGATTTTTATTTCTGACAGCTCAGGCAATATGTGCAATATTCAGCATAGTGACATTTTCAGGGATATATATTTGATTAATAATTTTTCAGGAGCTGTGAGATTAGTGCCAGTAGCAGTAGGGTAACTAAGGGCCAAATCCTGCCCTTTGATCTATACTGTACTTCTCATTAAATGTGGTATATTAAACATTGGAAGATGGAACTGAACAATACTCTCATCTACCAAAAAAGTGAAGCCCGTTCAAAAACTTCACATTTGCAGTGGCACATTCCCAAAGTGGAGTTATTTTAGGCCAAATATGAATATTTTTAGAATCAAGCTTAAATTAGACATAACTTTCCTTCAGAAGCAATAAAACTAAAGCAAGTGTAACATGCAATTATTGACTGCATCAGTTCACACTCCTGCCCTTGCTGATATATTTGACCTGGTGCTTTTGCATAGTCATATCCATTTCAACAAATCCTTGAGATATATTGACTTTGCTAAGAACTAGAGTGAAAAGTGGAAAAGGGAATGTGTCTATTTTAGTCCCACTCTTCAAGGATGTTACATGGCTGTAGGTACACTGGTTGAATATAAAGGGTCACGACATAAACAACGGGATGATAATTCTTCTTAAAAGGTCTCCACCAAAGACATTGAGAGAGACTAAGCAAGCTCTGCTAAAGGAGATCTGATCTTCTATTAAATTAACAGATAGGAAAAGGGAAGTCATTCTTCATGCTGGTGGAAGTTTATCACTGATTTTTCAGAAAGATCAGTACAGGCCTCTGTACTGCTCAACATACACCCCAAAATAATCTGGAAATAGAAGTAGACAGTGAGTAAGGAAGATTCAATGAAGGAAAAACAAAACCCAATTATAAAGAAAGTTTAGGAATTTTACAGTACGGAGAAATGGGGCTTTATAAAGGCAGAAAGTTCAATATATGTAACTTAATGTCCATGAGGAGAAAGAGCACTCACTACAGATATGTAGACTGTTTATATATATATATATATATATATATATATATATATATATATATATATATATATACATACATATATATAGATATAGATATATAATATTTGGAAATAAATATGGCTATATGGCTTATTTTGCTGGACTATAATTGATACTGTCATGATGGAATGAACATTGTGGAGTTACTGTGGCAAGTTCTATGAAAACAGCAGCTCAATGCTCAATTTATGATCATCAAATACTGCAATTGGTACATCCATAAGGTATGGAATTTGTAGTTTCAGTTCACTCAGCAATGTAGAGGAAGAAAAATAACTGGAAATGACAGATGAACAAATGTGGTAACAAATATTGAGCAACTTCTGTATGAAAATAAATTAGACTAGTAGCCTCCAGGAAGTAAGGAGATGAATGGAGGAAAGATGATAAAATACTAAGTGCAACGGAGTAGGTGAAGACAGTAATGTAATTCAGTATTTCTCAAATGAAAGAACTGAGTTTTATAGTACTTCTAGACAAGCAGGAAATCCTTTTTACAAAATATCTTGTTATGCCGTGAGGCCACACTAAACTAAAATTACTTAAATCAAAAATGATACATATTCGGTAAGATATTTTAACAGAAGAGAATCACTTTGCTCTCTTATGCTTTATTTAAGTGCTTTATATAAGTTTGCTGTCTTATGCTTTATTTCTTATACAGGTAGATAGAGGTCAGATACTGAGCTGCACAAACTTGTGGGTTGATCTAGTATCACTATTCTTGCCGACTTCTTATGAATCTTATAAACTGTAGTGGAGAATAATGAATGCTGCCACTCACTAAACATCATTTGTCACTTAAAACAGTTTATAATGTGGACTTTTCTGCGACATGTATGCCTATTGTGCTGGAGAGCTCATTGTGAAAGTCACTCTTTTTGATCCTCAAATTATATTCTTGTGTATCTGTGTCTCTAATAACTATAAAGCAAAATATGTTATTCTTTTTAGGGACGCATTTCTTTCTTGTGTTTCTTCTGCATCCTACTGATTTTATTTCAAAGAGAAATAATTGGTGATTTTAGTGATAAAATTCTCCAATGCATGTTTCACCTATTATAACTAGTTTTAGAAAGTTTAAGTTTAGGAAACTAAATGTTAGATTTTCAAGAAGAATTTCACAGCTAAGAGTGAACAAAAGCAACTACCAGATACTGAGCAGTTTTTCTTTCTAACCAGTTCATTTAATCCTCATTGCCTGAAGAAGAGCTGAGGTCTCATAGGTAAGCTATCACAGAGAGCATCTCAGTCCATTAGGAAAGTGTTTTCTGACTGGTGCCTTGGGGTTCCCCAGTCCGTTTGTTCTACTTTGAGCTCTGTGAAAGAGCTGAAGGCTCTCGCTTGTTTTCTATGTGAATGAGCCATTAGAGTGTGTGGGAATGTTTTCACAGCCATGTCTCTCCTGTCTCTTCCACAAACTGAAGTACTTCACGTGTCTCCTCATATTAGCCCTGTCAGTAAACAAAGGCAGCTCTCCCAGGGGAGCACTGCTGTCAGCAGACGGTGACTAGGATGCAGAGGGGCATCTGACCCCTTGCACTCATTCCTGATGGGGAGATAAAGTCACTAGGGAGCTGACTGCCCATTTCTTCCCACAAGGCAGCAGGAGAAGAGAAGTTCAAACAGAAACTTGCACAAGTGGCAGACAAAACATTGTATGTGACTGTAAGCTCTTTACAGCCCTTCCCAAGGCCCAGAGAAACACACTTGAAGACTGAAAAGTTTCGTTTTGAGTTTACCTTATCCATTATCTCCACATTAGCTGAATGCTTCAATATTCAGAGTGAACACACAAGAGAAAAACACATTCGGAATTTATCTACGAAGATAAAGCAAGGAAAGCAAAACGGGTAGGGGGTGGGTGGGAAGAAACATGGTATGATTAGAAAAACTGATTTACATAGAGAAGTTTCCCTCTGTAATGGAACTGGTTTTGATATCCAATCTATCTTTGCAATATATAAATATTGCTGTCCTGGCAAGAGATTGAATGACTCTATTATAACTTGGGGTTACTGCACTCACTCAGGCACATTTGCATAAAAATACTGTTGGTCAGTGGTAAATCTGTCTCTGGCAGCACTTTGTCTTCGAAGAGAAGGGGCTCCACAGCTTACTAAATGTAATCAAACCCTAGTAATCATCACTCTGGAAATTTTTTGGTTCCAGTTAAAATACTGGATAAGAATTTGAAAGCTGGTATGATGCCAGAGGATCCTTGAAAAACTCCCAAGCTCAGTGTGCTGCACCACATGAATGCTTCAGTATCTTCCTAGAACACAGCATGTATTAAATCTCCAGTTACCCATTATGCAGGAATGTGAGGTTGCTTCCATATGCAGTGATAGGGACTGTTGTAAAAAAATGCTGGAAATGTGTTTAATGTCATAATATTTTCCTGATTTCAAATGAACACCTTTTTCTAAATTCCTGGTTACAAAAAATTAGTAAATCCTGTGCAATCTGTACATCCTGGGTTTTGTTATGTCTTCCTTTAGAGAAGCTACCTGAAGTAACATTTGCATTTGTTTATATCAGAATTGTATCTCAAGGCCCAGATGATGTCAATGCTCTGTTTTCTTACTGATTTGCAGACATATACAAAAGACAGCTTTCCTATCCAAGAATTTATAGACAAATAAAACAGCCAAAGCATTGGGGAAAAATAATATTATTATGTCCATTTTACAAAGTGAAAATTGTACACAGATATGTTTAGGTCCTGTAAAATATTTGTTCACATATTCAGCTGAATATATTGTGTGTAGACCCAGAAGATTCATAATATTACTTCTACCACATAAAGTTAAGCACAATAGTTTCCAGAACTGACCTGGCCAAGATCACATGTGAAGTTTGGAGCAGACACAGGAAATAAATCAGCAAATCCTGAATTTTAACATTCTGTTATCAAAAGTCTGTTCTCCCACTTAATGTTGACTTCAAGGATATATATCAAGTCCTACACCTATGGCATGTGACCCTGTTTTGAGTATTTTGTGTTGCTGAGTTTGCTTGTAAACATTAAAATCTCAGGTGGATGCATACATCTATTTCATGCCAGTATTGATTCTCTAGCTTTTATTCTTGTCTTCATATTTTGTTTTTCTAATATTAAAACAAAACAGAACAAGCTAAACCTTCCTCTTAGTGTGAAGGAAGATATATCTTCCTTCTGAGATGTAATTCTCACCCTGGAGAGATACTCAGATATGGTGATAATAAATTAGGCAGATATTTTATGTACATAAAAACACACAAAAATGCAAACACGTTTTATACCTCTGTGGACATACACAAATGATATATACTACCTACATTTAAGAGTATGTGAGAAATTCAGTATAATTTTGTTCCACCATCAGAATTGATGGTGCACTTAATAGCCCTAATGGGATAACGGGGTAAGATGCAAAAGTGCTAGTTTTGTCACTTAAAATGAAAGCAATCAATAAAATCCTCTCTCTGCTGAATTTAGTGGCATAATTCTTACTGATTTCAGTGGAACTCGAATTTCACCCAGTATCTTATCTTGCACCAGTCTAGCACACAGGCTCTATCCTCAGATGGAATCATTTAACAGACACAGCTCAGCCTACTACTGTGTAATGGATTTTTTCTGTGTACATTCTGTGAATCATCCCCCAATTCTCATTAATCACAGAATGATGAGTTTCTCCCCTAAAAAACAGAAGGACAAACAAGGAAGAATTAGTCCTTACAATTAAATATTTTATGAAACTTTTTAACATGCACAGAAGACCTTTGTAAAACTTTTCCTAAAGTGAACTTTTTTTCCCCCAGCTTAGTAGGGCAAAGGAGAGGTCTTCATAGCAACTTTTCTGATTAATGGTAAAAGAAGGAAAAAAAATCCAACAATCAAAACCCAAAACCAACCCAGCCCAGAGCATTCAAATAAAATCACTTCCGCTCAGAAATTATTCCCAAATATCAGTATTCAGGGATCTCACTTCCAGTTTGGGAGATCATTATGTATAAGTATTTTATGGTAAAGTTTGGCAGACATAATGTATTCTTTTTTATTGGATTTATGTTTTTAATAGTTTGAGGCACAATTGCACTGAACATGCTGCCACACCAAAAAGCTCCCCATTATTTTAATCTGTATTCTTTTAAAAGTTATTTGTTCAAAAGGATTTCACTGTGTTACTCTTATACCCCCTTCATCCAAGAGAACAAAAGCCGTTCTATGAAAGGAGTCTAAACTTGGACAAACCGTAAAAAAAGAAAAAAAAAAAGCAAAGTTCCTCTCTGTTTTTATCAAATTTGATTGCTGCAGCTGTTCCCAGTTTCTGTATTTTAAAAATAGCCTTATTCAGTGCCTTGTTGGCTAAAGGCCAGAGTACCATTAGAACATGCTGTACGGAAAACCTCTATTCAGTTACAGATACAGAAATATATTTAAGATCAGTGGGGGTCATCTGCAGCAAACACTTGTACGGGGGAAAATGGAATTTTAATGTGCTTGGACTGCTCACCACTTTTAACAGATATTTAAGAACTTCAAACCGGATATCTTCCTATTTGTATTGGTACTATCATATTACTGAGCATCAGGTACGATACAATATGAGCAAGATCATTTCAACTAACAAAAATAGATCTAATTCTCAAATTACTCCTTAGTAGTTCTGGCATTCACTTTAAATGGCTCCTAGTAATACTGGATATTTGATTAGCCTATAAAAGTGCCACAGACTAGAAAAGAAAAATAAAGTAATATTTATGGAAACGTATAAATCTGATCAATGAAAACCGGCTTTGAATTGTACATTTCTAGGAGAACTAGTACTAACACGGGATAAATGTTTCCTTTCTGCAGGGTTTCAAACTGTATTAACATCATTACCCCTATATTTATCCACCAGAGTTTTTTTGTCATCTGCCAGAAAGAAATGTTCACTCCATTTACATGAGTATTAAAACTACTTTTGATTAAGGTGGTAGAGTCTTTGGTCCAGAAGTTCAGAAAACCCCAAAGATGATCTTGATTTCTCTTGTTCTTCATGAGAACCAATTCCATTTTCTTCCTCTACTATGTTTGTATTCCATGGTATTTGGAGATCACACTATGCAGAGTGGATACAAGTTTTAGCAACAGCATTATTTACTTATTAACCAAGAACCTAACTCAGGAAAGTATTCTGAACATCAATACCATGTCTCATATGTCTCATAATGATGTGGTAAAATGCCTGCCTTAAAACATTTAAAGTTATGTATTTCTACTGCACCAGAAGAAGAGCCTTCAACATGGTAAGGATATCCAAGGTGGTTGTTTGAAAAGGCACTAAGAGGAAAGAAATCAGTGAAGGCATCAATGTAGTCTATTGAGCTTGCTGAGACTCCAGCTTTTTGGTGGTGGGTTTGCCTCCTAACTTTCTTTGCCCTCACACTCAATACCTGGGTTATTTTAATTGAATAAATACCACAATCATACTTTGTGGTTTGTGGATTGCAGTTTCAATTACATTGTTCAGACCCTCTCTTTGTACAGAAGGAGCATTGGACAATTGAAGTCAAATCCAGTGAACCCTGGGGCAGGCATTTGTAACACTTTTGTCAATCAGACATTCTTCCTAAACTTCCTGCAGCCTGCAAAGTTAAAGAAGCTTTGATTTAGTTTCCCATCAAACTGAAAGTATTTGGTGCTGTCTGAGGTGGCCTAGGAACTCTAGGACAAGCCTGACAAAGCCTGACAAGCCTGACAAAGGAGCAACAGAAGAAGCAGATGAAAGGATGGTATCTTGAGAGGAACTCTAATGGTGTGAAGAAGTTAGATATGGAGAATTGAAGAAAGGCTTAGTCTTCTCCTGACAGGGATTCAGAGAAAGAGTTTAATGGGTCTGGTTTTCTGGAGAAGCATATTTTTCTCTCTTGTCACCAAGAGGAATTTTGGGAGACAAGTTAGCACACTTGGACAACTTAGGAGTTCTGCTGAATCCACCACTCAAAATTACCATGTGTTGGCTTCTTTGTAGATGTTAAGGCCTGAAGAAGTGATGCTCCCTCTACTGACTCATTGTTTGATGGGCAACAAGTTTGCTTGATAGCTCCAGGACTAAGCTCCAAGAGTGTGAGCAGATTTTCCCAGGGCTTTTCCTTGCATTTGTTCTGTTCTCATCAGTTGTCATTGCAGGATCTGGTCTTGCTATCCAACCTAGCTACGTACAGAGAATTGCCGTTATTTTTCTTCCTATCTGAACTACACACGTTGCTAAATATTCAGTATTTTTTATACTGTTACTGGTTTACAGGAAGACATATCTGGGATACACTGAAACCTTTGCTATTGCAGAAAGCAAATGGGAAAGTTACCTCTAATAGTGATGCAAGAAAATGTCTTTGATGTGGTTTACACGGAATGACAATTCAAAGGACTGCAAAGAAAGCAAATATAAATTTCTTATTATACCTTTCAATATTTTAAATATTAATGACTGGCATATAGCTATTTTTCAATATCTTTTTTCAACAGTTATTTACAACACACATAGGAAGAAAAGGTGTTTCCATAACCATGACCAAGTGCAGAACAGTTCAAAATTTCTTCTCAAGGACAAAAAACCAAAGTCAGCCACAAGTATCACAGTAGCAAGACCCAAGTTATTTTTAGTGGTCTAGTCCTGAATAGTATCTTTCAATAAAAACCCCAACTTTATTTCATTCTGAACAAAAGAAGACTTAAAAGCAAAATTTGGTCTGGTAATATTTTTTAAAAAAACTTATTCTGTCACAAACGGAAAACCACAATGTTTCACTAAAAATTATCTGAGCACATACTATTCAGTTGTATCACCACTCATGATGTTTCAGGTATCTGAGAAATACAGAAGCAAAGTTCTTGCCCAGAGCTAACTCCTCCCTCAATCCTGTGCCGGAAAGCTCTACTGAAATGTACAGCCTTACTGAATTTGTCTATAGAGGGATTAGAAAAGGTAAGAAAAATCTATTTTTGAGGACTGTAATGCAAAATAGAAGACCTATAAAATGAACAAAATTATTCTCATCTAATTTAGATTGGTTTTTTTTCACTCTTGCTTTTTTTTCTGAATGATGAAGAATAAGAGAAGTACATGAGAAACATATAAGGAGATGAGCGTTGTCTCTGAGACACATTTTTAAAGGACCTTAATGTTGGTGTCTGCCCAACAAACCATTTGAGCATGAATACTCAGTAATATCAAAAGGATCACATGCATGTTTCAAGCATGACTGTCAGGTGCTCTGTTTATACAGACCTATTGCTATGGTAACTACTTTATGGTACATGCTTTCAGAATACTAATTATAGAGCATTATAAATAAGGTTGTGTACAACAAGCAAGTTTACATTTACATATTTCCAGCATCTGAAAATTCAGCCTTACATGTATAATATGATGAAATTTTTTTTTCAAAAGCAATCACACATTATTATAATTCATGCATTGTGATGTTAGCTTCAATTTCTTTTCCATAACACTACTTTGCACTAGGATCAGCAGCACAAGGGGAATGCAATATATGGAGGGAATTAAAGAAAGCAGAAGGTGCAGGTGCACTAATAAATGGGTGGCCTTTGGAGCACAGTATTTATGTGTGCTATGTCAAGCAGACAGAAACCTAAATGTTACACATAAGAAGTGGTACAACAAGAACATCTGTGTTGGGGAACTGAACTGGCATGGCTAACACCTCCAGTGCCAGGTGCAAAGGACATTTCAGTACAGCTTGAGTGATTTTGACTGTTAGCATCTGTATTTATGACATTATCTCTTTTTTTCCCCTCCATATTCCACTGCAGTATTTGTATTATACATCTGGCTTTAGATACTAGCATAGCAAAAGACAGGTTTCAGTCCTTCAATTTCTGGATCTTAGCCACAGATTTTTTTTTTTTTTCGGTCTTGCTTTTCATAAAAGCATAACGCCAGAGTCACTAGCAATTTCTAAATGTATGGTTGAGGAAAATGAGCATTTGTCCTCAGGAAAGAAAAAACCATTAAAAGAAAAACTGTGTATTTGATCTATTCAACGTTGATGAAAAATGCCTGTAGAAAAAGCTTTTCCTCTCTAAAATACTAAAGATGGATTGAAATTTCTCATTTTAATGCCTATTCTTCTGGGAAAGTCTAGATTTTCATGTAAAGTCACTTTTTAAAGCTAATCCTCAGAATAGTATGAAAATTTTTATTTCAAGTTCAAGTGACATATCTGATTCATAGAAATATTATTGATAATATTTGGTAGAAGACTTTAACAAATGAGACAGCTGATTGAAATGATTGGTAGGAAATGCAAAACTAGTTACTTGTGATGCATTTATTGAAGTCCAAATCTAATAATCCTTGAAATATTTGAGATTCCAACAGAGTCTATTGAGATCATGACCTACTGTATTAAGTGGCTCAGGCTCAATCGTTTACTTCTTAATTAGGCAAAGATTTCAGGAATCAGTTGTTGTTTAAACCTGAAAACCTGTAAAAACTACCAGTAGTAATGTTAGTTCAGGTGAAAGTGGATGGCCCATTCACCATTACCGTGACAACAACAAAATTTGAAACTCTTTCCAAGAATGGATTGTAAAGGGGGGGGGGGGGGGGGGGGGGAGGAGGAAAGGGGAAAAAAAAAGGAAATATTAGAATAGTGCTTGTATTCTGAAGAATCTACTCATGTTGGTACATTGTTAATGAGTCTGAACCACAGTTCTCCATGTTTTACTGGTCCAGCATAACAATCCCTACAATCCCATTCAAGACAGGAACAAAACATCATCAATAGTAAAAGAGGACATAATGAGCTTTGAAGGAATTTCTCCAAAAAACTGTTTCTTTGTCCTGGTAATTTCAAATCACCTCCTTCCATCCCCAGCCACTGTTAAAACCCCTTAAACATGTCTAATAAATAATCTAAAAAGGGAAAGGACAAATTATTTAAGTCTACACTTCCCTGGGAATTGGGAGTTTGTTTCACCACATTGTAAATTATCTTTCCTAACTTCTAATAAAGTGTGACAAAAATGCAATAAATACAAATAAATCCACAGGGAAGAGAAGCAAAGAAAATTACAAAAGCTTGATGGGAAAAAAAACCCCAAAACCGAAAAGCTATAACGAATTTGCAATCCCTAGTCACTCATCTTTTCTTGTTACTTCAGTTCTAATGCCAAATTCCTTCATTATTTTTTGACCTGATACGAAACACCATCTGGCAAAAGCATGTTGCAATTCTAAATAAATGAAATAATTGGATGGTTGCTTTAAAATATCTTTCATAAATAAGTACTATTATACATTAGCAAAACTCACTTTATTGCCTTTCTGAGCTCTGATGCTGTGCTGTGACTTTCTGTCTGCCTAGAGGACCTGCAGTTCCCAAGCAGTCTCGCATTTAGTGTTAGACTGTCATGAGCCTGATGAGCTTCCACAGTCACAAAGTATCAGATGCATATGTCCATATGTTTGATTTGTATTTCTTGTATACATTATTATCATTATTATTGCTACTACTGTTAGACAAGGGCAACACCACAGACTCATCAGAATCATTGCCCTGAGGATGAGATCACAGCCTGAAGGTCCTGATGGATCTGCAGCAGCAGATTACAAACCATATGGCTGACGTGGTTATCTTATAATAAACCAAATGGCCGTGGGTATTCAGGAGCCGTTTCAAAAGTGGATCAGATGTCACTGTCATAAGATATCTCAATCACACTTCAAAATGTCTTCAGAATAATTTTGGCCAGTGAATTGCTTTCAATCTACTACCACAAATGTTTTAAGGTCTGAAGAGATCATCCTATTGAGTCCTACAGATGTATCTCTGCGTCCACACAAGCCCTTTTTCTGGTCTGGGGGATCTTCTGCAGAGTGCACACCTTCCCAGGCATACATCATGGGAGGAATCAGGTCAGAAGAGATAGAGAAGTCATTGATTAATTGGATATATGTTACTACATTGCTCCTCGACAAGTTATGACAAGCGTGGAGTGACAGTGAAAAATAAAATATTTGTTAGTGATGAAAAGCGGTGTACAAAACAGCAGTTGGTCATGAGCAAACATTTTGCAGCTATAAAGACCCAGCTGCTTTGGCTGACTAAAATGAAAAGGAACAATGCTTTAGGGGTTGTGAAAGAAGATCTCAACTGATGGATTATATAGAAAAAGAGACTTCTGTTTAAAGCGTTAGTACTCAGTCCTTTTTTCTTAACAAATCTAATTTCTTTGAGTCAAGAATCCTAGGTAAGTATGGCATGAACTAAATGAAAACATGTTCACAGCTGTTGAAACCAGTTTATTCTGTATGCCCGCTTTGTCTTTCATTAAATATTCATTTATTGATATTAGACTTATGAAAAATTTAGCATAATTTTAATCCTCCCCCATATGAGTAGGAGAAATTAAAGGAAAAGTGAGTTCATCCAGGTTTATAGGTATGTGTGATATAAATTGCGACACTTCCAGAAAATGACAACAAAATCAGGAATCCAGGAGAAAAAAAATGTTGTATGCATCACCTAAATATTTAACTACAATATCAGCTATGTTAATCATATTTCAGGAGTTGGGTTAAACATGCTGTAATTGTGCCATCAATCCACATGAATCAAAGCTTTATTTAATAACTGTAAAAGCTGCCATTTGCTACTTTTAAGGTATCTGATTTCTCACAGCCTTTACTCGATAATGGTCACTAGAGTTACAAAATGCTAAAAATAACTATGTTTTTGAAAATCTTGTTTGAGTTCTTACAGCAGAAGCTGAAACATCTGTAACAGTATGGCAGTTATCAGCTTGTTGTAAATTCTGGCAATGTTCATTTAAAAAGGCTTTAAAAGTACAAGTAAAAACATTAGTGTTTTGACTACTTGCAGGAAACTGGTACATATACAATTAATATAAAGGGAACTGCCAAGTCAATCTGAGCTTAAAAATCAGGGACTTGTGTTATTTTTATTTGATTTATTTTTGAATTTGTAAAAATCCCCAAGCTGTCGCAAAACCTAATACCAATTGAACATTCCAGGTACTCTATTTTAATTAATAGAAACATATTGTTAAATTCAACAGATATACAAAATAATAAACAAGCAAAAGCAGAAACATCCTTATACAGTTTAACATTTGAAAAAAACCCAAGATTCCTCATCCTGATTTATGCAAGGAAAAAAATCAAACAAAACCAAAGTCTAAAAACAAGTGTTCTCTCAATAGCAAGCACAGAGAAAGTTCAGCAAAAGTTTGACTCAACCCATATTCGGATATAATGAGAACTGGACCCGGTCCTAAATCTATTGAATAAAGGGAGAAGTATCCTCTCAGAATGAAATGAAATTAATCAATGCTCTTTTGGCTATAGCATGAAAAACAAACAAAAACAAAGAGGAAGATAAAAGGAAAGCAGTGAGGGACAACAGAGTTAATGGCTAAGTTTTGAGATATTTTTTCTCCATCATATGTTTTCTTCCAAAATATCCCAGAAAATGACATTGCCAATGCTAATTCCCAGTGCTTAAACAGTTCTTTATATCATCAAAGAACAGCATACACGCTGAAGTTCATGGGAAATAAAGCACAGCCATACACACTTATCATGGAAAATAAAATGTACAACACTACATGAAGTCCAGAAAACTATGGCCTTCACAAGAGGATTGAATTAAGTTTAGACTGTCTGAATATTGGCTTTTTCTATATTTTGCATTCTAACTCAAAAACTAACAAGACTTTGTTAATCTTTTAACTTTTTATGGTAAAAAATGTTTTATGTGTACATAAAACATAAAACCAGAGTAAATTTAGAGAATTTTCCACATGCATGTACAATAAACTTTTAATAGAGGTTTTATGTTTATCTAATCCTGCTACCTTAATTTCTTTTTAATTAAATTTTCAATCTTCCAATTGGAAAAAGCTTTTGTTTAAAAATTTAAGTAAAGCTTTATCAAACTGAGAATACATTTTGCTGAACCCCCACTACACTGATTTTCCTGTTGCAGTATTTCATCTGTAAAGGCCAAGACAGATTGCCTGTTGCATTTTGTATGTCACAAACTAGGACCACATTTTGATGTTGTATCGCAGGAGTCATGACTACTGCTAATAATATGAAGTATAGATCTTTATTTGGGATCTGCTCCAAAGCCTGCCAGTTCTGTGGGAATAAAATAACCACCATATGTTTGGTATCTTAACTTCCTAAACAGATACAATATCAGATGAGTTGTGTAAGAAATTACTGCTTAAACACTTTTATTTCATTTTTATCTATATATTAATCACAGAGTGACAAAGATACAGGGAGAAAAGTCAGGGATTTTGAATTTCATTCAGCTCACCCATGTAACTGCTATGTATGAAAGCCACCACAGCACATTTACAGCCCTGGTCCAATTGTACCTATCAAATCAAAATGACTATTTAGAGTTACTGTCTCTCTGGATTCTTCTGGATGATGGAAACAGGAAAACCTTAATTTATATACATTCTCACAAAATTTTTCATACTCTGATTTCACATGTGAAATCAACGATCAGTCATGATCACCAACAAAACACTGAGCATACTGTGAGCTCTCCAGGGCACAGACTGGTTTTTTTGTGTGTTTGTTCCCTGTAACTCCAGTATCTGATTAGGCTCCTTAGGAGGTACTGGAATATACATAAATAATAAGCAGGAGGAGACAATTAAAAAAAAAGGAAATAATTGCTACTATTAATCTATGAGATTAAGATGTAAACTACCCACTTTGCATTGCACTACTGAGTCCCAGGGGAGGCCTGGCAAAGAGAGTGTGCATACTAGCCCCCATCACTGAGCAGCGCTGCCTCCCCAGTGCAGCAGAAATTCCACCCCAGCGCAGACTGATGATTCACTTGGTGTTTTCCTTGGCTAACTTGAGAAGTGTTCCTCTCTTCAGGTCAGTCACTCAGCCCTCTTGCAAATGTCAGCTTACTGCTCACAACCATTTTTCCATTCACGGGGGTTTTAATAGGCATGAATGAGGACAGTTATGAAGGAAATTCACAGTGAAACGGAAAGCCCTGAAACACAGTTACTAATTGGGCATCCAGGCTTCACATCTTTTTCAAGCCGACCAAGCTCTTGCTCATTTGAACAATGCCAATGATCTCTTTCTAGGCTGACCATCATAAAGCCACTTGTACACAGTAGCATGGCTTTTCTCTGAGCTTGTGAGTGTGCCTGCAGCTCAATAGGACTATTCACATGAACAGATGTTACTCGATGTGAACACTGGTTGCAGAATTAAGCCTGCCCTTGCTCTTCCTCTTGCTACAAACATCAGCTGCTCAGACATCCAGGCTGATTTTTTTTGGCTTTTTGCCATACAAAAAACATGCAAAATGGCAACTTCTTAAATTACAAAATCAGAAGTAAAGAAAACCCCTATATTCCATTAACACTCATATAAAGTAATGTTTACATACTTTTCTATATAGTTTCTTGTATGGATGATAATAAGAAAAAGTCCATTTAGTTGTTCATCATAATATTTTTGGCTTTCCTAGATAAACGAAAACCTGTGTCTTTCACTTGAAAAGATATACTTGAATAGAGATGAAAGGATGTCAGACCATTATTGAATTTTTACTTTCATACCATGCAACTAAAGCTGATGAGTCTACAGATTGTGTTTGGCTTGATAAATTTTTTTTCATCCCAACACAATTTTTCTCTATATCAAATGATATATTTCAGAAGTACATAGGATGGTCTTAGCCATAGACTCTAGGAATTATTAGACAGACACTTAGCTATAATGTTTACAAAATTTTAACATTAAATATCTTGTCATATTTCTTTATCTAACTGTGCTTCTCAGTTTTTAACCAAATTGTGACTATTACAACCTAAATTCACTTTTGGTGTAAGAAAGATACTCTGACTTAAAACCTGAAATTATGGGTGTTAACATTTGCTTGTGGAAATAAATTACAAATTTGAAAATTGACAATAATAGTAATAATAATGCTTTCCATAATTTTCATTTAAAAATTGAAGGCATTTAGCTTTTTTACTTTTGGGTGATGGCCAAAAGTGATCCTTGATATTCGTATCCTTTCAAACATTTATATTTTTAAATCTCTCCAAATTGATTCTGTGCTGAAAGCACAGCTGAGGCTCACAAATATGTTCGAAAAGGTATAAAAAGATCCTTTGAAAATGAGAAAGAAACATACCTGAAAAGCACAAGCTTCACAAATAGCAACTATACAACCAGGTTTAAAGACCAAATGAGGCTTGTGGGGCTTGTTTTTGTTTGTGTAGTCTTTCCTTTACTGTGTTAAATAAAAACCTTCAGTTATTTTTCTTTGTTGCAAACTGTGAACCCAGTAGCCTAGGAATAAAGATCTGGGAGGAAAACTTTATGGGAAGTACATTTCAGATACAGCTGGACCAGGTGGTCCAATCTGCCAGTTTACAACTAATTGGCAAACCATTTGCTCTTCTTCAGACCCCTGGTACATCACCTGTTCTAATGCCTTGTCAGAAGCGTGGCAAGTGGAACCACAATCTATTCTGACAGTTATTTAAGAACCCTTCACTGAACATCATCTGTCCCTGCTGATTTATGTATATATTTAGGGGTCTTTAGGTATTCTCTTATTTCAGTATGGCTCATTTTAAATTATTTTCGTTAAGCGCTAACTTGCTTTCTTCTATGTTCACACACTGAAAAAGAAAAACCTGAAGACAGAGTGAAGGAGAAAAAAATCCCTGCAAACCCCTCAAAACAAATCATGATGAATATTTCCAAAAAACTGCAGGTTCCCTGCTTCCTCTTATTGCATATCAAAACACGCTAAATGGATGCAGATATCTGGTTATCCCACCTAACAGAGAAAAGTGATATTCCTGTTTAGCAGGTGCAGCCACATTTATCAACAAAGGAAGGAATTTGGAGCACTTGCTCTCCTGTTCCCTTCTCCTTTCATGCCCACAAATTACTCTCAAGAGAAATAAACCAAAGAGTACCAATACTTTCTTAAGTACCAGCCATGCAACTGCAGCCATAAATTACACAGCAAAAAACAGGCTAAAAAGATTCAGAATGTAAAACCAACTTCTCCCAGTCCAGACACTTAATACCAGTGACCACCTCCTACAGTACAGCACATATCACCTCTGTTTTTAAGTCTATTAGTTCAGATTCCGTATACCATCACCTTTCACTTCTGGAAAGTGTATTTTCTGGCTGAGTATCTTCCATTAGCAAAATCCATAACATATATTTACTAGACTTTTCCTTTTTTCTGATTTCTTAATTCCTTCATTCTCTCAGTTTATGGAGAACCATGCTGGTACTCCTAGTACCAGAACTACCATCTGTTACGCCTTTATTATTGTATCACTCATTCTATGCCATCTTCCATGTCCTGTCACCTCTTACTAACACTGCTTACTAGATACTGGCATGATGATTCTCTTAATGTCAGAGTATCTCCTTTTAAAAGGCAGTATATTTTAATTTTTTACTGGTTTATTCACTATGGTCACAGGTTGCAATCCACTGAATCTAAGTGCCAGCACCTCTGTTCACAGGGCACTGAAGGAGGAAGGAGCTGAGCATATCCAACCCTTCTATAGACACCCACCAAATTCTCTGTGTCATCAAGAGAGAGACTTACTCCCTTAAGTCTCTCTTCAGTGAAGGGAAGAAGCAAGTATCAAACACTCCCTTCCACTTGGGACCTGACCCTTTAACCATATTACAAGGTGAGAACTGATGGACCAAGGTTGTCTTTTATTAGGAAAGAGAGTTATAGCCACAGCAGCAGTAGTGACTGCTTAGCTCCCAGTAGGATATACTGCTAAGGAATACTGTTATCCCAGCAGCAAGACAGCTTTAGGGTTTAAGCCATACAGAAGAGTGCCTAGCAGTTTTCACAGCACGTTGGAGGCCCATCAATGTGTAAGACGAACAAATTTTTTCACAGGATTATGAGGAAATCAAGAAAAAGTATTCCTGACAACAGGAAATAATTCAGCATGTGAGAGTGGAGCACCCAGACATCTTTCTTGGATAAGGCCCCTAACTAGCAGTCCACAGTGAAAAGGTAAAGGACCAGGAAGTTATCTGTGCTCCTGACTAGTATGGCACCCTGTCTGAATTGAGTCACAGCAAAGCCTGAGCTAGGAAATACACTTCCATCTCCCCAGACCAATGCTAGAAGTCACAGCTGTTATCAGTACCCAACCAAGCAGGTAGCTACTGTCAGGCAACTGAGCAGAGCCTAACACATTTCATTGCCTGCAAGGTTTTCACAGCACTAGAAATTAAAAGTACAGGACCTTTCTCTGTGGTTTAGCTGGATTTCAGGTACTTCAATCACAGGTTAAGCTGCATTTAGATTCATGGGATCCCATCTATTCACTAATACTAATATTTTGATATTAAAATTGATTCCAAAGAACTGATTGGACTACCTTCTCCTGCTGATCTTACCAACTGCCATGATGCACAGTGAAGTGTTATGCCTAACTTCTTGAAAACCAAAATTTACATTGAAAATGAAACCATTCTTAAATTAAATGCAATTAAATTATCAAAGTTTACATTTTTACAAATTGAGCAGTAAGATGTGATTTAAAATTTAAAACAAAATACGTTTGTCCTTGAAACTCCTGAATGTCATGTTTTGGCCAAGGGAATTTCTGTAGCTAGATCATGAACTTGTGGTAGAGTGATGAAAACACTGAATTGTTCTGTAACAGTATAATAGTCTACTGATCTGAAGGAACATTGCATCTCAAGCTGGAAACAAGCCCACACCTTCGGCAAATACTGAATGAAAACAATAAATTATATTGATTCAAGGGACACAAAGGATCCTGCTGGAAAACACTATCTAATGATAATAGGAAGCAAACCATTTTTTATGCAATTTCAAAGTAGTAACATAGAAATGACAAGTTTTATGCTGCTCTTGTGTGTAATATGTACTATTTTCTAATACTGTGCTTTGGGCCCAATAAGAACTAAAGTTCTATCTCAGTACATGCTATGAGAGCATCAAATTCTTTTCTCTCCAAATTGAGCTGCATCATGTGTTAAGACAAAAAAAACCAACTTATGTAAATCCCCCAAATCCCTTGCCTAAAATACCTATAATAAATAAATAAAATCAATAAGACCCACAGCAATATATTCCAAGCTACAGTGTAGAGACCTCTCCTTTTGGAGAACAGCCATTTTATAGGGATAGCAACCTGGCTGAAGGAAGCTTTTGCAGTATATAGTTTCACAGAGGAAAGAACTGGAGAAATTTTCCCCCCAAAGAAAAGTGATGTAAAAGAGGGGCAGAGACAAGTAAAAGCATAAATACTTATACTTGGCTTGCATAAAGAAAATCATTTGAGAAAAAGAAATAAACAAGGTCTGATCTCTTGACTGATCTGGGGAAACAATTCAATTAAAATAATCAACATGCCAGATCTCCCTTCCTGATTTGCTTAAGTAAGCTTGCATTTGCAATTGTAGAATTAGATTGTGCATACATATGTGAGTGCTCCCCCCTCCCCTTCTCCCCCAGGGAAAAATCAAACTTACAAGGGATTGTTTAACAAACGTTATGAGGGATTGAAAGACCTTGGGTTCCCAGAATTTCAGCTACACTAAGTGTAGGATTTGTATATACTAAAAGAAGGATCTGGCTCAGATTTAACTCAGCTATTGCTTTTTAAGCTCAACTAACCAAACTTGAGTTGGGTCATGTGTCATTTTGGTCTGGGATTGCATTTGCTCCACAGCAATAATTTTTATTAGTTTCTATTCCACCCAAAATAAAAAGACGAAACACCCATTTTTATGGTATCACTTTTTGAAATGTCTGCACAAATCAGATGCATTTAGCTTAACAAACAAACAAAAAATCCCCTCCAAACAACAAGAGTGACATATGGTATTGTTGTTATCTTTACCACTTTAAAATCTTAAACATTAGCCAAATTCCAAAAGAGTGATAAATTGTTACAGATAAAGATCTGTAAAATAAATGAAGATTACACTCAAGATAAAAAAAAAAAAAAACATTTCCAGTTTGGAAATAGGAAAAGAACCTGTTTCTTAGTGCTGCAACAGACCAAGTAACAGGAAAATCAGTGATGGATACAGCAAAGTACTCTGACAATGATGAGAGCGTCTCTGTTCCTCTCTGATACTATTCCCACACAGAACACAACACTTGGCTGAAAAGACCTACAGTCCATGGACTCAGCAGGAATAAGGTACCTGTAATAGTTATAAAGTATGCTATGTTAAATTCCACCTACAATAAATTCCTAAGTTAAGTGTAATGATGTTTCTCAAGGAATAATATACAGAAGGTAAAAGAGCTTAGATACTGATAACCACACAAGTGACAGTAACCCTCAAATTTCTGGATTAGGTAATTTTTCTATTTCACAGGATTCATACTGCTTGTATTTATACCTTTGCTACACAAAAATATTTTTGGAAGTTCATATTTCCAGAAAATGTTCTGAAAACTTTTCTTCTTGACATTTATTGAAACTTAATACTTGAAATAATTTCCGTTAATTCTCTAGCTCTCATATTATAGTATTATAATTTCTATAAAGTTATCAATAGATTATTTTATAATCATTACTTTATGATTTTTTTCATTCCTCCTATGCCCCCAAAGAAAGAGATCTTTTCCTAAAAACTTATTTATATTAAGGGAACACAATCAAATAAAAAGAAAAATAACAGTAGCTACTTAAATACATTTTTCCTAAGTCATTTTTCACACAACACTAACATTCAGAACTATTTCGCCTTTATATTGAGGATTTCCAACTTCAGTATTTGAATAAAGATTAACTGAATCATTGGTGAATAAAATCACAAACATTCACATAGCATCAGATTTTAGACTGCTTTCTAACATTCTAACATATGAAACCATGCTGCAGTAAGAACAAACAAAGATTTCAGCAAAGAATAAACCACTCAAACTCAGTATGAACAATATCAGTCAAAATAAACTCACAGTTTAAAAATGTATTGCAACAGTCCTTGGCAATAACAGCTGTGAATACTGTTAGATCTACATGGGAAAAAAAGTGACTGTATTTACACTTCCAGATGTCTGAAAATAATTTTCAAGAGGAGCTGAATATTGCCATTTCATCTTCTATCTCTGTATTTATGAATAAATACCGATCTTCTGAATAAAAATCCAGAAAACACCAGAGTTTGTGTGGTTTAACTTTGTACAGGCACTGGGAGGATTCATGGCTTCCCACCTGGTGCAGATCTGAGTTTCCTGAGTACTGTTACAGAGCACTGCCGGGAGATAGGAGTGCATTCAGAGGGGCTACTTGAGCACAGATTTCATTGTTCTCTCTGTCAGAGACGCATGTAATAAATGACCATAAAAGCTGTTCTGTGAGATCTGGTAGAGAAACAGTAAGGCATACTATTCTGATTTTTTTGATTTGGGAATGTTATTGATGTGTTCTTTAAAATACTACCCTAATTATGCATCAAATTTTAAATTTTAGAAGGCAAAATTAAGACTGAATTGATTTTAGAAACAAATTTAATGGAAGAAAAGTTATATTGAGCACATATGGGATGAGCACATTCCCTCTCATGAAACTATTTTAATGAAGACATATAAGCCATCAATTTACCTCTCCTTCAGTTTGCTGAACTTAACCACACCTTAACAGCTAAGGAATCCTGGCTTACTCTCTGCCTCTTCTACAGGTTTTGGGAACCTCTATAAAAACCTGTTCCTGTATTATCTTTTAGTATTATAACTAGGAAGCAGTCCTTTTTATAAATATACCCATAAGTATAGTGTTTCAACTTCCAGGTGAGCAGCACAACACTAGAGGGGAAAAAAAAACCAAAACCAAACCCAAGTCTCAAAAATTCAGTTGAATGTATTAAAGAAAGGAAGTGTTCCCAGGTTAGCATCTTTACTAGTGAGGGGTATAGAACTTGGCACCTAGAACAATTTGTGTCTGACCAGAACAGGTGGATTAGTATATCTGTATGCATTTATGGTTTATATCAGTGACTTCATTCTAGAACATCCCAGCACACAAATCCTGTCATGCAACTCTGCTTTGGAAGTTTTCATTTGGAAGTCCAATATCCAAATGTTTCCCCTTTAAACATCAGCTACAACCACAGATACCTTTTTGAAGTTTCAAAAAACGAAACAAACAAGAAACAATAAAAGAAAACATAAAAATCCACCCGAACAAGCTTGCAAATATTACGTACATTAGTCTGATAGAGCAAAAACATGTAGATATGGGTATGTGTATTTCTATATGTGTATTTGCATGAAGGGAGAAAGAAGGCAGAGAGGCAAAAGGACTTACCTAGCTCTCATTGCAGAATTTCTAGCTTTAAAAGCTTAGAGACTGTATTATGTCATAAGTCTCTGGGCTTCACTAATTCCATGACTGCAGGCTTCTTTGTGATTTTGATTTTGCAATTGCAACTGATTGGCTGGCAGACAAAGGGACAGAAACAGCTGCAGCTGGTATTATTGATTATTTCCTCAATTTAAAGGAAGCAAATGAGGAGGCTAACAACATTGAAGGACAAAGGCAAAGTTGTTGCTCTAGAGCTCTGGCAAAGCCAGTCACTGTCCCCTGCCACATGACCTGAATTAATTCACAAAATGCAACTATTATCATCTTAATACCACAGATTGTTGTAGAAGTGATAAGAACCTGCCTGTTATGATAGTGAATTTTTTAATCTCATTTTTTTTTTTTTAGTAAAAACTGAAATCTTTAATATGGAAAGACACTAAATCTAATATAAACATTCTGGAAACTGCTTTTGGGCTATGATCAGTAACACAAATTACTTCCTAGAAATACACTGAGATTATAATAGTTAATGCCTGTTCTGAGAGGTCCTGCACTCTGAATGAGAATTGTGACTTCCTAAAGAAAACAGAAAATAACCCTTGAAAACCAGAAGATACATCAGTGATCCACAATAGAAAAAAAATTGAATTAGAGCAGGAAATGTGTAAATGTAGAAAACAAATGACACAAATTTTGTTTTGCTCCTCTTCTCTGCCCTTGTCAATGCATTGACTTGACATTAGCCATTTTTCTTATTCAGGGCTTCAACTTGAGGGAAGTAAAGCAGAATTGAAGAAAAACTATTAAAGAAATCAGAATCACAGAGTAATTGAGTTAGAAGGACTCACAAAGGTCTTTGAGTCCAACTCCCAACCCCCAGGAGTACAGGATACCCACAAAAGTCACACACTGTGTTCAAGAGTATTGTCCAAACACTTCCTGGACTCTGTCAGGCTTGGTGCAGTGATCACCTCCCTGGGGAGCCTGTTCCAGTGCCCAAACACCATTTGGCTGAAGAACCTTTTCCCAATATCCAACCCAAACATCCACTGACACAACTCCAGGCCATTCCCTTGGGTTCTGCCACTGGTCACCACAGAGAAGAGATCAGAGCCTGCTCCTCCTCTTCCCCTCATGAGGAATTTGTAACTGCAGTGGTCTCCCTTCAGCCTCCTCCTCTCTAGGCTGAACAGACCAAGTGACTTCAGCTGCTCCTCATATGGCTTCCCCTCAAGGCCCTTCACCATCTTTGTTGCCCTCCTTTGGACACTCTCTTAACAGTTCAATGTCTTTTTTATACTGCGGCACTCAAAACTGCCCCCAGCACTCAAGGTGAGGCTGCCCCAGCTGAGAGCAGAGGGGACAATCCCCTCCCTTGCCCAGCTGGCTATGCTGTGCCTGATGCCCCCCCGGACACAGCTGGCCCTCTTGGCTGCCAGGGCACTGCTGACTCATGTTCAACACACCACTGACAAAGATTTCCAGATCCCTATCCACAGTGCTGCTTTCCAGCATCTCATTCCCAGAATGTCTGCACATCCAGGGTTGCTCCAAGACAGGTGCAGAATCCAGCACTCCCCTTGCTGAACTTTTTAAGGTTGGTGACTGCCCAGCCCTATAATTACTGAGGTCTCTCTACAGGGCCTCCCTGCCCTCTAGGGTCATCCCAGTTTTGCATTGTCTGTGAATTTGCTTAGTATCCCTTCCAGTCCCACATCCAAATAATTTATATAGATGTTGAAAAGCTCAGGGCCTAAAATGCAGCACTGTGGACGCATGGTATAAGGAGCAGCTTGGATAAACACTCCAGGTGTAAAATTAGATTTTTCCTCACACAGCTTCTGGATGGTGAGGTTACTGGATGGAGGCTTCTCAGCCTACAGACCTGTATCTTAAGAAGCAGGCACTGCAATGTTAAGATGCAGTTTTTCAAGCAGCAACAGCAGGAGGAATTTGATGCTCCTTTGCAACCAACATTTTTGTAATAGATTAAAAAATTACTGCTACAGATGTTTGTAAAGACCCACAGACAAAAAAAAAAAAAAAAAAAAAAAACCAAAAAAAAACCACCAAAAAACAAACCAACAAAACAGACTTGCAGGAGCCCCTATGTTACTTGGTCATTCTCACAGCTTTGCTGTATCAAATCCTCTTTCACCTCCCTGAGCAGCCTATTCTAACTTCTTGCTCTCATTACCATTATAAAGATTTTCTAGTCTAGCTGAATTTCTTGACAGAATTTAAGCCACTTACTCGTTGTTCTGTTCTCTGTGTACACACAAAACAGATGATCCCCTTCTGCTTTAAGGAGCTGGAAGCCATCCTAATTTTCTCAAGGCTTTCCAAACTAAGCAAGGATCTTTTAAAGAAATGCCCTCCAGGATCTGAGACCATGCTCAAGTGATCATAAGGACTGGATCTGTGCATTACTGGATCATCTAAGAATAAATATAATCTGCACATGTAGATCTCAACCCTTCTGTTGAGAACACAGTATGATACCTCCTGCTACACCCACGGATCAACTGCGTTCTCTGCATTTTGTCTTACCCTCCTCTTGCCTTCCAGTCAAAGTATTCTGTCTAATGCTAAACTAAACAAGGTCAGGTTTTGTGGCCCTGGGGCTAACTGGCACAGAATGGCTTCCTCCCATACAGTTAAATCTCTCTTCCCAGATAACAGTATAGCTTTGTCAGTATTGCCTATTGGGAACAGTCCCTGGACTGCACCCAGACATTACCATGGAAAGTTAGTTTCCATCAGGCAGTAGTCTTGGTAATAAGCATGTGCCAGGACTTGATGTTTTTCCCCATTTAATTTCAGCCACAAGTGTAGCCAAGGATGTTGACTCTATCATGTTAGAGGAGACGTTTAGGGCCACTAACACTCTGGGATACGGTGTTCACTTCCTGAGATTAATTAGTACCTTAGAAAAAGCCTCCAATAAAAATCCTTATGCCACTTCCAGGCTGATAGTTTTACTTGGTAAATTCTGTAACACCAGGCTATTTACATCTCCCCACTTCCTAGGTATCATTTTTAGTCTAGCCTAAGTAGAAATCTCCATACGGGTCTATAGCCACGCAAAGTCCCCTTGTTAGACACATCATGAGAGATTGTGAACCCTTCGTTCAGATGCTGAGAAGTCTTCATAAACCACAGCCAAAATTACCTCATAAAATTTATCAGGGCAAAGTACGTAGTCCTGCATTTGGGAAGGAACAACCCCAGGCACCGTACACATGGGTCCTGCCCTACTGAAAGCAGCTTGTCAGACAAGCACCGGGGAGTCGTGATGGACTCCCACATTAAATACGAGCCAGGAATGTGGCCTTGCTGCAAAGATGGCCAGAGCTATCCTGGACTCCATTAGGCATAACAACACCACTAGATGCAGAGAGGTAATCCTCTCCCTATACTCCGAATCACAGAACTTCTAGTTTGGAAGAAACCTTTAAGATCATTGAGTCCAACCCATGTTCCAAGACCTCAACTAGATCATGGCACCAAGTGCCAAATCCAGTCTTTTTTATACTCAACATTGGTGAGGCTGTGCCTGGAATGCTGGGTCCATTTCTGGGCTCCTTGGTGCAAGAGAGACATGAACCCGCTGGAGAGGATCCAGTGCAGGGCCATCCAGATGATTAAGCTACTGGAACATCTTTCCTATGAGGAAAGGCTGAGACACTCTCTGGCCTGGGGAAGAGGTGGCACCAGGGGCTCTTGTTAATGCGTACAAATACTTGAAAGAAGGGCGCAAAGAAGATTGAGCCAGGCTCTTTCCAGACACTGGATATGTGTCTTTGTACAAATTTCTTTTTCCAATGTACAAGATGAATCATATTGTCAAATGGTGCGTCCAGGAATTACTAATTAGTTAGCTACTATGAACAGACCCATTTGACATTTGTTTTTTTTTCTCCCACTGGGGGAATAGTTTAAGAAATATATTAAAAGCTTGAGAATGCAAACCTTTTTTTCTTTCAAATAGAAAAATTCTCTAAGTCAGATCACAAAGCCAAATTCTGAATACAGTATCCCTTGCCTGTCTCTGCACAGTTCAAATTGTGACAGTACTTTGCTTTTCTGTTTCATTCCACAATGTTTCAGAATATTTATGTCACTGTAAAAGAGCTGTATAATTTCCATAATAAGAAGAGTTGTTATAATTACCAGAAAATATTAAGAAAGCATAAGACACCTGGGGAATTTCTGATTCAGATTTTGTACTTTCTTTGTAATCACAAGAGATACTTTTTGTGCTTAAGAAAAATAATCAAAGGAAAGCCACTGACTGAAAGAGAACACATACCTGCTGATCAGTAATCAGGAAAGGAAATATAGCCCAAAACTCACCCCTGTAAAAAACCGGCAGATGTTGGGTAGCTGAAGTTCCACTGCTCCCACCTAATGCCTCTGAATTGGCAGCATGCTCTAACTGGAATGGGAAGCAGGATGTGTGCTCAAAAACTTCTATATTGTCCCATTAAGAAAGCAGAAGAAAATTACTGAAATTGGCAACTCAGTCATTGCATTAATGTACAAACCCAAGATAATAAAAATCAGCATGCCTAAAAACAGATTTAGTATTAGCCTGCTTAGTTTATCCAAGTTCTCTAGGGTATAAATGTCAAACCTGCAGACAGCACAAGGCTGAGATTACCTATGCTCTGTTAATCTGAGGGTTTATATGATCACACAGGAATCATGCACTTAGGCTAAGCCAAGTCAGCTACCAAGCCACGTTCTACTAATTTTTTTTTGGTGGAGAAAACAGTGATCACAAAGACAATGTGATCCAAAATCCTTGAGAACATTTGTGATGATTCATGAGGGTTGTGCCATGCAAGTAGCAAGGGATACGCAATGATAGCATAGAATGACCAGGCAAATGGAAGGAAAAGGCAGAGAGATTGTTGCAAAGATGCAATCAGATGAAGAACTTCAAGGAGGTGCCAAGAGATACCCACCAGCAATTGACAGCCTGATTATTGCAGAACCCACTCCTCAAGTGGGCAAGTTTCACATTCACAGAATAGGAAGATTTTTATAAATTCTTATGCTGAATTAAGCAGCCACAGTAACAAGTATGTCCTTGCACTTCTGTTTACATAAGTACATATCGTGTTCATGCAAATCTGCAAATGGTCCTAACTGGCCCTCTGAAACACAGGAAACAAAACAGTTTTATGAAAATGACTTTTGGTCATCTGCCAGGTAGAAATGGTCTGCGATAATGGTGTTTGAAAATGCCACAAAGCCCTGTATATCTCATGCCATCCTGTGTAGGAATCTGTTACTATGAACAGTAAACTGAAAGGCACACAAGTAATATTCTGCCCTAAGTTCTCAAAAGTGCATATAACCTCTGTAAGCACATGTGTAATAGTGAAATAGACAGACCATAGAGGACTTTCTCCCAGCTCATACAGACACTAAAAGAGAGACCAGAAGACCTAGAGATTTACTGTGACCAGCTGACTACATGTGTTCTCCTGCTGCTCTCTCTATGCCATCTGGAAGCACTGAGAGGGTCCAGTCCAGCACTGACCCATATCCTCAGCCTTCACAGACATCTTGCCTTTTTGTATTCTTCTTAAAAGTAAGAAGATCCATAACAAGATAAAACTGAATGATTGAAGTACTTATTTAGATTGTAGTTGTGGTTTAGCACATGCTTCATGCAACAACAAAATCTCCAATGGTTAAACTGGAACAGAATGGGATATGTGCATATGTGAGTGTAGATTCCTTTGTCTAATGCTGCTTCCACCTCTCCTGAAAAGACCTAATCTATTCTTGCATATTTAAAGAGGTATTTATTAATTTTCAGCTTCCTGTAGATAATTTGACTTCCCTAAGCAGCCACAAAATTTTATGACAATAAACATGAGAGATGTGCCTAAATTGCACAGAAATGTTTCTAGACTGCCTGTTTTATTTTTCTTTTATAGTGTCAGTCCCATTAAATTTACACTGGTGCTAATTTTACAAAAATTTGGTGTCAAAATTATTAAGGTGTCAAATATGCTGAGTCGATTCATTTTAGTGATGGTCCTGAACGACTGTGCACTGCACTTTTCAGTCTGAAATGTACATATGTGGAAAAACTACAGCAAGTGCCGCTATGCTTTTCCAATTCTAATGATGACAGTAAAGGATCATTAAAATGGGATTTTAATTGTTCAGGTCTCAACGTGCCCATCAAAACACAATTCCTTTAAAAAAAGTTTATTTCTCAACAGGGTGAAAAATCTACTCTGAGTAAAAGAGAAATATACATTTATTAAATATTATGCTTTATTAAAAAATAGCTGAATATTATATTGCTGAGAGTAGATTTATCAATCAGCTTCTAGACCTTCCCAGTGCAAAAGCAGAGTACTCTACTCATGAGATTTACAGAAAGAGCTATAAACATTCCAGAATTAGCACAGCACAGGTTTCTACAGACTGGAGAGAAGATGAAGATTATGAAAAACAGATACACAATATAATAGCCTATCTTTTGATGAGGGAATATTTCGGCAGTCGTGCTTTGTGCCTGCTTAGATGAACTTTCCCTGCCTGGAAGTCCTTAGCTGAAAGAAACAACATAAAGCTTAAAAGTTTGAGCAATTCAATCCACGTTCTCCTTACACTGAAATGACTTAAAGCAAGATATTTCTTCTTGCTCCTTGTGTTAGGGGTTAGTACGACTTTCAATCCCCTCTGCCTGAGACAGTCACAGAATAGTATGCAGGTCAACAGCTTAAATTCTCCTGAACCCTACGGAACTCAAAGCACTGCAAGTGAGTCCTACCAGTTTGTTTCAATTCAACGTTACAAAACTAGCATGGTAGAAAACACACACCTCAGTTCTTCAATGCCAGAGTGTTATTTTTCTGCATATTTTCTGTGTAAGTGTTTTTTCTTTGCCTGCCTTCTCTTTCTGTGTCTTCCCTTTGTTTTCCTCCATGTTTTGGCAATGGTACTAAATTTGAATTAAGCAATGTTTTGGTTATTACAACATAAGATAATGGTTTTTACTTTGACTACAGACATGATTCTTATAAGATATTTTTCTTTGTCTGAAGAGAATATTTTTATTTGTCAGAGTTCACAAAGCAGAACCTTGTTTGGTCTAGTAATATCTGATGAATGGCTAATTTTGAACCCTCACCAAAAAAGTTCAGTAAATGCATATGTAGACTCCCATGTAGATTTCTTTTTTTTTTCCAAATACATGCCCCAAAGCAGAAAGGTCCTTCTGAAATTCTGATTATACCATAGTAAAGAGAAATGTTCCATGTCACTGGCACAGTATTTTCTCAGAAAAAAAAAAAATATTCCCAAATATTATTTTCCTATCTTTTATTCTGCTTGTTCTTACTCATTTTGCATTCATCTTTGGCTTGCATCTGTTTACATACAAGTCTATTATTCATCCACAGTGTAAATGGTGCAGCAGCCACTGCATACTTTTCATATAGCATTTGTAGCTTCTGTTTCCAACTTGCTGAGTTCTTTTAAACTTATGTAAGCAATCAAGCCAAGAAAGAGTATGAGAACACAAAATAAAGTGGAGCTGTGGAGCTTGAACCCCAAGCTTTTTCACTTTAAGCAAGGTTATTGCTAATGCCAGAGAAAAGTAATGTTCAAAACTGTTAGCCAGAAAGTTTTAGGCTCAAAAGCATGATAAATGAGAAATGCCTAGGATCCAACACATAGAAATCACAACAGATTTCTGATGTCAAAGAATATAACCTTACAGGCTATCTGGCTTTTCTCTATAAAGGCAACAAATCAGAGATCCTCCAAACAGGACAACAAATTTTTTGAGCAGCACTGTATAGATGCTGTCCTTTTTTACCTTTTAACCTGCAATGTTTTATGTAAAAAGATGATTTTAGGGAAGTTCACGTAAATATCACAAAGTTCAAAAGAGATGCTTCAGCCTCTCTATAGTAAATCTTTTTCATATGAACATCAGCATAATTTTGTCCTACTTTATCATCATCAGTTCTTATCTTAGCTTTTCCTCCAAATACAGGACTTCCTAACTAGGCTGATACACTGTTTTATAATGCAAGAAAATGGGAACATTCAATAATAACTAAAAGAAGACAAAATAATTTTAAAAAGCATCAGCATCAGCTTCCTTATGAAATAAATTTATTAAATAAACTTTTGAACCTACAGCAGAAAATGCTACCAGAGGAGTAAGTAAAGGAGGCTTCTGAAACAAACTCAAATAAGTAAGATAAATAGAAATATTAATGGAGCTATGATTACAGTTTCAGGGGGAATAGAAACTTTGTAACTCAAGGCATATAAGGCAACCATAATTTGCCTGATGTAAGGAAGTAAACCCCTTTCAGGTACTGACACTTATCTTGTGGGAATTCTTGCCATCTCTGTTATGCAGCCAGCATAGATGTTCAGAGAAAGAAGAACTGGATCAAGAAGTAACATAGTTTGATTACATAGCAGTTATTCCTCTGCTTTTCCTCTAAAAGAATTTCACTATTGTGCTAAAATTCTTCTTAGAAAAAAAATTGAGCTGAGTGTGCATATATTTATTTATTAAATTGTACACCCTATTGCATAAACCACTTGTCTAGTCTCAGAAAATGTTAAAGGAAAAATAAACTTGCTAATTGTCTGAAAAAATGACCACATGGCAGTACATACACAAAACTCACAAATGATGAGAAATCATAAGCATATATTTGAGAGAATCAAACGCTCTTCTTCAAGGGAAATATAAAAATAAGGAAATAAAGGAAATAAAAATAAAATACTGTGTGGCACAATACTGTACTAACAACAACTAGCTGTAAAATAGCTAGACGCTAGACAGAAAAATATAACAAATGACAGCGGATTATTGAACATTTGTAATTTGTACATTTCCACACCCATTTCCCTAGAAGTCCAAGTGTGGGGTAAATCAACATTCTTCAATCCAGAGTAGGCAAGAAACTAAATAGATTTTGTTTAATTCAGTCAATGACCTGCCTGCAGGCTGACATAATTTTCCTTCACTATTACTAGTCTCTGGTGGGTATGAATTTTGACTTCATCTTCCACAAAATGATATTTCTGCAAATTACCAAGCAATCTAGATTTGGATATTAGGCTAAATAAATCTTCTAAGTCAAAACAATTGTAAGAAATGGTTCTTATGCTGCAGTGGTCTCTAGACTGTGTTAGAGAAGACAGAATTCGGGCTACATGCTTATCTTTACACAGTACAGATTATTGGCTGCAATGTCTGACTGCATTTGAGGAGTTGGATTCTGTCCTCATAGGACCAACGTTCAAATCTGCAGCATCCAAGATTTCTGTTTAAGCGTGGATTATTTTTTGAAAATAGGCAGAAACCTACCAAGCATTCAATCTATGCAATATAAGCCAGGCTTTCACCAGAACTCCAAACCCACTGATGTCTTGAAATGTGAAATAAACTTCTAAGAAATAACTTATAATTATTCGTAACTTACATCACTAACAGAATGGAGGAAAACTACTCTCCATAAAATGTAGTTGGTGACCTCAGAAGAGTGCTAATACCTAAAATATAACTACTCCTATTATGACTTCCCAAATCAATAATAATAATATTTGAATATGAAGTTAGACCACCTAAATTCAATAGAAATGTCAGTGACAGTAAATTTTAAGGAGACCTCATACCCAAAGACATGAAAGCTCTTCAATAAACAGAAGAAAAAGAAAAACTCTTCTGGCTCCATCCCAAGAACACCTAATCTATCTCCAGTGCAGAACACACACATCCTCAGTTGTTCAAGAAATCATCTGTCTGCCCCCTCAGAATGAGAGTTTCTTAAAAACACAAACATACAGCTTGGAAGAAGAGCCCTTTTATTCAGGTTTAGGTCCTGATGAGAGAAATATTTCCAAGCATTTCTTTGTGTTCAGAAAGGTTAAAAATATTCTTTCACATTTCAGGGCTTTTTTTGTTTTTTTGTCCCCCCTCCTCCCCACTTTTTTTTTTAAATAAAATGAAAGATATTCTTACTGTGTCACATGATTCCATGATTTGGGGACTGAAGAAAAACACCAAATGTCTTGAGAGCTGGCAGCTCTGAGAGTGTTACAAAACAAGCCGCTGAGCCAAGCAGACTGAGAGATGTTGGCCTCACACGGTTGCTATAGTGTAACGATAAATGTTTAAGTTAAATGCCTATAGCACTGGGAAGCTGCCTCTGCCTTTATGTTTATGTGGAAACTCGATTAGGATAATAGCAGATGCCACTGTATGCAGAGCTCTCATGAGAAAACACTCCTGGTTCCCCCAGGGCGGCCACGGCGCGGCTCTGGCTCTGCTGGCCCCCAGCCCTCTGCAGCAGCCAGCAGCATCTCTGGGCAAGCAGAGAGGTGAAGGCAGAAGGCATGTGTTATTCTGACAAATATGCACCAACGCCAGCAGAGCTCAGAGCTCTGGGCTGCCTGAGGAGAGCAGGCTCACACTCGGTGGGGCGGAGGGAGCAGCTCTCTTCCCTTCTAAACGACGAATTGTACGGAGACCATGCAACCGTGCGGTGCACTATGCTCAGTTTTGTTCCAGTGGTTCCTACATACATGATATAGAATGATTCCTTAACATTCAAATTGCAAATATCTTTCCCCACCAACTTTGCTCCTCCTCCAGAGAAAAGGGCAGGAGAATAAAATAACAAAGAAAATGGATTAAATAAAAGCCATTTACTTCCTGAGCTTGCTGGCTTTTCTTTGTTACTTACTGAACAATTGTACTGAAATAAGTAAAACTACTCACGCCAATTAACAGAAGAGAATTTGGGTAATTCTCTTATTTATTTCATCTAAAAGATTGTTCTGCTGTGCAAATGAGGTCTCAAAGCATGTTAGCAAAAATAAAAAGTGCATAAATGTCAGTTTAAAAAAAATGCCAGGTTGACCTGTGTTGGGTCCAAATCCAAAATGAGAAAAGACTGAAAACTTAATAGTCAACTTACAATTCCAATATGTAGGCAAGAAAGTTTCCAGTGTTTTTGGATGAAAAATAAAAAACATTGATATTTTCTTAAAATTCTTACAAAATATCTTTGAAACAAATGGATATATTTTGCTTTAATAACATTGAAACATTTTATTTTGATTCTGGCAAATCTATTGTATCATATAAGTAATAAAAACAATCAATTATATGTTTTGGGTTTTTTAAAATCTCATTATAAGTACCATAAATAGATTTCAACATTATTAAAACACTGTAAGAGAATAAAAATATTAAATTGATTTTTAAAATTGAAAATATTATTCAAATAATTTTCATAATACATCTCTAAATGAATTTTCAGGTTTTATGACAATAATGGATCTCTAACTACACAGCTTATTCAACATTTAAATTACATTAACTAATTTATGAGGTCTTACACCTGAGAAACTGATGCAAGTAGTTATGAGAATGTATAGTACCTATGCAAATCCAGTGAAAATAAACTGAAAATAATACAGTAGGAGAATGTTCTTAAAGCTATTGACACAGACAACTATTTAACCCAATCAAGATCTATATAGGGTTGAATCTGTTTTGAAATTGAAATGGTATCACACTGGCTTTCATTTTAACAAATGTATGTTGTTGACAAAAAGAATTCTACAAGTACTTTAAGAACTTAGAAAACAGCAGCTCAGAGTAATTATCTAAAAATATATGCACGATTTCAGGGAACAAAACCTGTTGAAGTAGGGGGGGTGGAGAGGGGGCAGGTGGGCAAGAGCAAGTACACCTTCATTTCAGTTTCTTTTAGGCATTTAACAGGTGGGAATGACAGGTAACAATTAGTTACTCCAGGTCCTCTCTGCAACAAAGGGAGAGAAATGGGTAGTCCCAGATGGTGGTTCTGTATGAGTCTCAAAGTGCGTAAGTACTTATGAGTTCTCTCAAGTTTCCCCGAAGTGAACCTGAAATCATGACATACACATAGGAAACTCATCACACCCAATGACAAAATATGCAATCAGTAAAAGGTACCACTCATCACACCTCAAATTACCTTTTATACAAATACAAAACAGGTAAGAAATGAGAAGACAACTCCTTGCATTAATTTAAAGAGGATTTATGAAGAAACCACAGCTGAAGGGTACATAGATTTTGAAAGTCAGCCACGAAGTAGCATACATTTCCAGTCCAAAATGAATTTTTACTTATCTATGTTTTCAGCAAAATCTCTCATCCTTTTGCATGCTGTAATTGACAGCAGTGACAGAAACATCTATGGGATAGCAAACGCTTCACATTAATCTAGTAAAAGAACAGAAAAATATGAGCAATAGAGAGACTGACTTTAGTAAAGACAGGAAATGGCTGGAGACTGAGTATGACAGGACACTGAATGACAGGTACGAAGCTCTAATGGAAATAAGATGTGCAATAAGGATGGTTTTTAAAGCAGTTAAATGACTGCCTGTTAGCACCCGTGCTGTGACAAAACCGGTTAATGTTCCATGGTGTGGTCATCGGTATTGCCAAACAAGGCTCTACAGGTTGCAACGCAATAAACGTCAATTCCTAGCAAACAGGGTTTTTTTGGAAAAGAAAAGAAAGACGAGGCTAACATACTATTTGTTCACAGCATCAAGGAACAGCAGGATATCAAATAGAGAAAATGTTTGTTGATTCATGATTCAAAGGCAAAATTGAAACTATGCAGATGGAGGTCACTGGGAATTGTTCTAATTAGCAAAGTGCAACAAGATAGATCATCTGTTTCTGCTTCCTCTCCCGAGTGTCCAAATATATCTCATCAAGAACAGCTGCCAGAAAATAAATAAATAAACCATGTGAGATGGAAGTGTCATAAAACTAGCAAGTGCAAGCCACAGCTTCTTTAGGATCTGGAGCTGCACTTTGTGCTGAATTTCTACAAAAAAGAGTCATCAACATACCTCTGTTTCAATATAGATGCTTATTGGAAGTGTATTCCAACTATTTTACTCCAGCTCTTGTTAAATTCATCATCAAATCTACACAGATATATGCTCTTGTTTAACTTGTAGAGATTTATGAAAGCAACATACCTCTCCAAGGAATTGTGATAATTGTGATACACCTACAATAGCAACTCTACCACTGCCTTACTCTTTACCTGACATTGATGCTACTTGAAACCAAAAATACTTGTTAAAAGCACTTTATTTAATGTGCTGCAAACTATTCTCCAATACCTTTATGATGCAATCCTAATTCAAAACATTTCACATTGTATATGTCACCATTATGAATGCATTGATTTTGAAACTTCTCATAACACAGAAACATGGTTTATTATGGAAGAGAGAGTTAAAAAAAAAAAAAGAAAACCTAGAGTTTACTTAGGGAAAAAATCCTTAATAAATAATTCATACTTGGATGAACTGAATTCTAGTCTTTTAGAAGGTGCCAACAGATGGTTTACATTTATAGAAAGTGCATTTGCTGACTTTTAAAACAGAAATTAAAATTCATAAACTATATCATTAGTTCTCTTTTGAAGCACCATTATGTTTATGGTGAAGATTTGAATTTTCCCAGGTGAAGAGCCTTTGATCACAATTTTGCTACAGAAAAAGTGCAACATGTTACTTTTTTAGCTACTGTTTTATGTTCATAGGTTCAAAGTTAAACTAATCTTACGATCAGTCAAAGGGCAAACAAAAACATGGAATCTGAACTGGACTGATGTTTTCAGCTATTACAAATTTCACAGCAGTCTTAGAATTTTCCTATTCCTTAAATGAAGGGCACTGTATTGTCAGTCCTCATGTTGATAGGGGCTCACAAAATATGACTTCAGTTTATAATACTCTGCTTACACTTACCACCATATCCAACACAAAAAGCAGTGAGCTTGCAGCTCATGTAAGAGAAGGCACAGAGTTCTAGGTTAATTTTAGTAATTCCATAGTGTAAGCACAATCAATATAATAGCTTGGTATTATTGAAGCACTTAATTTTTGTTAGACAAAAAGCTAGCACCTAGCAGGGTTATGATTAAGGCTTACTTTATACCTATAAAGTACACAGCGATTAGCTTTCATTAAGTATTTTCATACATCTTTTTCCTTCTTCCAGAGCTGATTTACTGTTTAATATCTTTTTTTTTTTTTTTTTTTTTTTTTTTTTTTTTTTTTTTTTTCCTAAATGAAGGAAAGTAACACTAACAGGTATGGAAGAATCCCACTAGATGGGAGGGGGTTTCTTCCTTACTGTCACAGGGTCAGGCTTTGGACAAAGGAACCTTCTTTTTCAGTAGGACGCTATTGAATTTTAAAATAATTGAATAAATTAGTTGTTTCAAAAGAAAAATTGCAAAGGAAGAAGTATTAAGAAGACATTGTCTGCATATCTAGTCCACAGCTCAAAGGCATTTATACTGCTGGTAGCATTATGTATCAAATCCTGGTGATGCACCAAGAACAGCCAACTAGGAGCTGTGGGCAGCTATGATAAGGCATCCGACATTTACACACCTAAACAAAGTATCTAAATGAGGACATGAGTGTCCCTACATCCACCTTTTCCAAAAAGTAATTACCAGAAGGAGGCAATAAGCAGTGCACAGCAGACTAACACCAGCACCTAAGTTTAGGCAGTGGACATGCCCCTTGTTCCTAGAAACTATCTCCAAAGATATCTGCAATGTAATGTTTTGCATAACAATTAGTCACCTCTTAATTCTACCCTCAGGTGAACAAAGTTCAAGATTCTTTATACCAAAGTTTTGAAAGCAGATAACTGCAGTTATTTCTCACCTGAATTACCACGGCCACAAAACACTATTCAAAGCCTGGGCTGGGGTTATGCTGGGCACTATACAAATTGGAATAAAAAATGCTTGGTCTGGTCACTTCCTCATGTGGTCAGATTATGTTTTCCTGTTTCATGCATGTGTACCTTGTTGATAGAGGAAATTCCAATGGGCAGGTGGTGTTTTTCATAGTCCTTCTCACTGGTGATCCTGGCCTAGCCAACCTAATGAAAGCATTTCTCTGACAATGCATAAACTGAAAATTCTTGAAATTCTTAACTAAAACAGATTAATGTTTTAAGTAATTTTCACATAACAAAGCACACCATATCACTTATAAAACTCATCAGATTCTCATTCAAATTCCCACTGGTATGGATCAATCCCCAAATGTTGCTAATTTTCTACACAAGACAAAGTTGAAGCTAGTGCCAACTAGAAAAAACAACAAGAACGACAATAAAACCCAAACAAAAACTCCCAGAACAAAATAAAAAACCCCAAACCAAACCAAACACTAAGACCCTGAAATTTGTTATTTTGAAGACCTTAGCTTTCTCCATTGGGCACCAGATCACAGAATCACAGAATTTTTAGGTTGGAAGAGACCTTTAAGATTGAGTCCAACCCATGCTCTAACACCTCAACTAGATCATGGCACCAAGTGCCACATCCAGTCTTTTTTTAAACACATCCAGAGATGGTGACTCCACCACCACCCTATCTATCAAAAACTCACATCCCTATGGATCTTTACAGCTTTTTTTTCTACACTGTAGCACTGGCAAACTGGGGTAACCAATATATTGACCCAAAACCAAACATCGCAAAAATCTAAACATTTTATCTATTCACTTCACTACATGTTTGATACTGAAAGAAGGACAGTAGAAAAGCCAAACTGATTGCTATTAAGGCAAGTTTCTTCCTCATACCTAACAAAAATACATTACTTTCCTAAAAAAATTCTTTACCAAAATGGAAGACTAATTGAATGTAAAAAGTAGGAAACAATCTCTCTAAATGGCTGGTGAATGGATAAAAGAACCAAGTCTTCTCTGAGGGAGAAGGGAGCCTGTCTTACAAATTTCCTGAAATTTATCTTCTACACATTCTTCAGTGCTCCCTCCCCACCTTTGCCCAGTCCCCCATGTCTGTAAGATATCCCATCATATTACCTCAGATGGAAAATGTAGTCTGGAGATGAAAAGCAAGGGAGATTGCTGAGCAGTACTCCAACAAAAACAAGGAAATGTCACCACCTCTAGATCACTGAATGTTATGTATGTAAGAGAAATCCAAAAAGACTAAGGGCTACAATTCTGTGAATTATTTAGAGGTTTTTTTTGATATACAGAGAATCATTCTCATTAATGCACAAGTTGAGGCAGTTAAATCAGACTGATATGGAGGTACAGGATGAAATATAGACTAAAAACGTAAATAGATCAGCAGTGTCCTATGAATTAATTTGAATGGGAAGGGTGATCAGTGCTTTGTGACAGAAGATTTTCATCTGAGAATATGAAACATGACTGATTCTGTCAAAATGTGACATGAGTTTTGCTAGTTCTTAAAATCATGCTATATTTACCTTCAGTAAAAAGCCCCAGGAGTGCATGGGGCCATGTAAAACCCATGCACTGCACTTGGGTTTGGATGGAGTCCTTCACTCTCCATCATTCCACACATTATTCAAACAAACATGTTTTCCCCAGCTTTCATTTTATTCTGGAGAGGGAATACAGTTTTCATATCCTGAGAATTAGGGATCTATCGTTTAATCAACAATAACAGACAAAAAATTATCATTGTTTTTACTTTAAATCGCTAAGATGTGAAAGAAAGCTACTTTATATGACCAGCTTAGAGACTGGTGAAAGTATAACTTGTAGAAAAAGAATTTTCTTTAGACTTGTTTTGGTACTTAAAGCCAAAGGCAATGTATTAAATGACTGGAAATAGTTATTTCCAGTATATTTTATAGCTCCTACTATTGCATATGTTTTATACACTGGAGTCTTTATAAACTAATAAAAAATGAGATGCTATCATGAAAATGAGAATGAGCTGCGGCCCTTGATAGAAAATCATGGAGACGCTTGCAGTTCAAATACTTGGATACAGAAGTTCATTCACAAGGCCTTCAGAAAACCAGAATTTTTAGCTTGAGTCTATAAATACCTTCCAGGACTAATAACATATACAAAACTAACAGTATATATGGTACTGTTCCAGTAATCTGTTCATTTTAGGTGGTTCTCAAATATATGTTTTGCACAGAAAGAGTACTTTCCACTTGTCCTTCCTCTCAAGACACACTGGAAAGTTAAGTCAGATGTGGAACGAATTTACCTTGGGATACACCTGAAATGTTAGGCTACCATGTGCAGGCTGTTCTGTACATAAGTGACTTAGAGCTGGATTGCTTTCATAGTGACATAAGCTGTTTTTCTTCTATTCAGGTCGGAATGTGAATACTTCCAAAGCTCTGGAGTATTTCACTGGGTTAGATTCAGGTCCATTATTAATATCTAATTTCCTGACTGATATTAGGAGTCTCATTAATAGTCTGAAATTTGACCATTAATATCACATGTTAGTTGTTAAAGAACTGGAAGTTTCTAAACCTTAAAATATTCTTACTCCTTAAAACACAAGATGTGTAGTTATATATCTGGCATCTAAGTTTCCTGGGACTCAGAAAAAAAATAGGCAAACTAAAGGAAACAGCCTATTCATTGTTTGCTCCAACAGAGGCTTACTCAAAAGAAGAGATAATACTTTGATTACGTTTATTGAAAAACACCTGTAAATCACTATGTTGGAAATCTGCCTGTTACTAAAAAAGTTATGAATAGCATAAATAATTTCTTGTAGGATCTGCCTTATGTAGCTGCTTATTATGTTTTATACCTTTTCACTTAATAAGAGGACAAAACAATGAATGCTGTAGAATGATTCAATTTGCTAGCACTCAAATGCAGCTCTTTAGTTTCCACTACTCCAAACATTTGAGGGCTTATGGCCTCATGAATAAGTGAGTCTAGACTTCCAGATGCAGACAAATAACCTTCCAAATATTTCATTTTCCTGCTATTAATCATATTGAAAAACATATCTCTACTGAAGGAATAAATAGTCACCTATTTAATGTTATTTCTACTTGAACTCATTGGGAATGTAGAATGCTTCACAAGTATATTGTCTTATGTTTTTAAATATTTCACATGCTATTTTGCACAAATTATATGACACTGATGTAGACAAGAGAGGAAGAAACTCTTGTTCACTTCCACCTTCACATAATGCTTTTCTCATTATCAAAACTGGGCCTAAAACACGTTTTTTTTCCTAAATCATATTAGCATTGCTATATCTATATATCCATACATGTAGGAACAAAAATCCCAGTGACTTTGACTAGATAGACCTTGGAGATACTTGCCTTTTTCTATTACAAAAAGAAAAATCTTTACAAAGGATCACAGAGATTCCCTGCTTTTGGAAACAGAAGAGAATCTCTTGATCTTTCTCTAGGAGAAATATAACATAAAAAACAGAGCCATCAAAACCTCTTAGCCATTACCAAGGGGCTCTGCAGCATATTGATCCCCAAAAGAGCAACGGCGTGAGCTCATGTTCCACCTCGGTCTGACTACCCCGGCTACTGCTGCTTCGGTCCCCACCTGCTCCTTGTGGCCTGTCCTCAGTGTAGGGGTGGGTACAAACAGCTGTGAGGGCAGAAATTTCTGGGACAACTGCTGGAAAACTCTGCATCTGTCATGCCCTGATTCAACCAAGTCTCTCACCTGGCTTGCATCCTATTGACTCCCACACACAAAAATAACCCAGAACGATTTTAGCATCTGGAGGCTTTATTGGCATTCCTGTCAGAGCATGGTCACACGAATGTGAATGAAATATTGACACATCAAGGAAACCATTAGACAGTAGGAAGAAGGATTACCACAGAAAAGCCCTTCAGGTTTACTTTACGCCCCTTTTAGACTGTCCTGTCACAGCTACATTGGTGAGTGGGCTATTGGGACATCTTTTTTTCATCAACTACACCTTAGCAAATATTTCTGAAGGCAATATTCCTGCAAATAATTAGCTTCAGTTATTCATGACCATGACTGAGTCTGAGTAACAGACATGACTACAATCTGATTCATCTGATCTACTTCAAATACCTACCTCAGAGCACAAAAGGAATTGTGCCCTGGTTAGGCAGACAGCTACGGTGCAGCTACTACTGAAAGGTAAATGTGATGAACAGCAGAACTAATTTCTAGGTCAAGATTTGCAAGACCTAGGCAACTGTGCAATTAAAACAGTCTACTTGCCTTCTTTAGTTTCCACTTTTACTTTTTTTCTTTGGGGGGTGTGTCTTTATCTACTTAGGTCTCACTCAGAATATGAAGAGTCACCAGGAAGAGACTTTAGCTTGTTCTTGAAGGCAGGTGGTAGGAAAGAACTGCAAATCACATATAACAGAGAAGTGTAGGTATTTTCTACTTGCTTTCCAAAAGAACTACATGGCATTCCCTATAAAAATGAATGGAAATAAATGGGGTTTGGATTTATTTCTAATAATAAGACACGCAGTAATAAGGCGTACCATCAGTGCAAATTAGGAGCTATTCCTTTTATGGAGAATCTTTAGAAACAGAGATAAATCTATCGACTTTTTATTTCCTCGGTCATTTATTTAATATTTTGATTCATACACATTTAAGTATACATAAACAGCGAATGCTCCATCTTAAAACATTAGAATCTATTTCTGTGCAAAGAGGGGATAACTTCTGAGAAACTCACAGTTAAGAAATTGAAAAATTTTTGTAAGAGTTAAGCATTAACCTGAAATTGTACCCTAATTTTGGGTCAAATTCTCAAACATATCTTGATCTTGAACTTGATTCAAAGTTCATCAAAAAACTAATTTTAAATGGACTGTGCAGGTTTTTAACCATAAAGCAGTCAGTAATCAAAGAAACTGAGAAAACTACAAAAAGCTGAACAATTCTTTGGACTCATTATGGCTAAATTAAATTTAGAACAGAAGATAATTTCAAAACATATTAAAAATCTCAAGGAAGTTTATCCTTATGTTTCTCTAAAGAGGAGATAATACATACAGCAGAATTTTGCCCATATAAACAGCTGTACTGCTGTTTAGAAACTTTGGGTAGATCTTTCTAACACAAAAAAAAAAAAGAAGAAAAAAATTGGGGATTTTTTAAGCATTGCCTGTAAGCAGTTTGCAGATATTTTATGCTGAGTTTTCTGAGGAAGCTGTGTACGTTTTCAAACAGTTGTTCAGAGAGCTCTTTGCAGTTACCAGCAGGATTGGCTCTTACCACTGTCATTCCCTTAACAATGTCTACTGACATTCCACTTTCGTCTTCAAACCAGATGTCATCCATTACGGAGAACATTCTCTCCACAGGTGCATTAGTGTCTCTGCATGCCAAAACAAATTCAGCAAGGAGCAGGAGATTCTAGAATGTATGGTATTTTTTCTAAATTATTTACAATTTTCACCCATCTTTCAGTGAGCTTTCTGCACCCAAAACCCCGTGACTGAGGGAAGAGGAGAAACCTCCATTCGAAAGCAGACTTTAATTTCAGAATGCATAAAGGTTTCATTATTTAAAAATAAAATAAAAATGAATTTACCCTCCCTGTGGTTTTGGGACTATGTTCTGCATGCTATTAAGAAGATGGAGGAATTTGGTTTAAGAAGAAACTCAGATTTGAGTACCAGCGACCTAGTAAACAAAAGTTGCAGAGATGTGTTTAGCACCGAAGGGAAAAAATACTCTTTTGAAGAATAGGCTTCCATAAATCTGTGTAACTAAGTTAGTCCAAGTAACTTGCGATACTCAATTTGCAATAGTCTGAAGCCTAGAGGATTTAAGACTCCATTACATTAACCGAGGCTGCACTGCAAGTCAGAAGTGAGTCCACTGAAATACTCTTTCATCAGTGCCTTAACACTGGACTGTCTTAACAAGAATAGCTATAGTCATAACTGCATGAAAGGCAATAGGACTGGGACCAAAATTTTCATGTCAAATGAGATTTGCTCCTGCATGATACTGTTCATGTTTTTCACCTAATGTCTTCCACTTACTCTGATCTTATACTGGGGAGGTTAGTGCAGAGTAAGCTGGGATCTATACTTAAACAGCAAATCCTTTTTAGACATTTGTAGTTTATACTAAAAATGCTACTGTGTGGGATAATGTAGGAGCACTTCCAGTGCTGGTAAATCATACATTCAGCAATTCTTCCAGAGTAGAAGCCTATATATTCAGTGCTAATTACTGCTGACACTGCATGGATGCAGTTGCTGATGGCTGTGATATTAGTGTAAACAGAGCCTGTAATTAAAAGACCATGACTCTTCCTATACAAACATTTCTTCCTGAGTATCTCAAGCAGTGACGCATATTTCAAAACCTACTCAGTATGTCAGGGAAAAATTGAAGGAACACCTCAGGTGAAAGCACACAGTTTTTAGATGTTCCTAACTTTCAAATGACAACGGTATTTCTAACTTGAGTTTATGAAATTTTAGAAATAAATAATGTATTGTCTCTCTTACAAACCCCTAAACTCTGCTTTTGCTATTCTTCCTTGTAATGGGTGGCAAAACTGATAGGGTCACTAGTCTCAGGCAGTTAGAACCTATGCGTAATATCCCATATCCATGAGATTTTTTTTTTCTCCGAAGAAAAATAATTGTGTTTTTTTCTGTTTTTTTTTAATCTTCAAGTTTACATCATGTAATTTTCTGTGACTGAAAGAGCCAAAACGTAGACCCTTCTTATCAAAACCCAAGCTTTTCAAAAGACCATGAAAACTTCATGTAGACTACATGTGGGGCAAAATAAATTAGGCTTTCTGTGAAGCAGGGAAGTGGGACAGCAAGTACTTTATCTACTAAATTCCAGATACTACTGAACCATCACATTACTCTTCCTTATGGTGTGAAAGAATTCTAATTTTTTTATTCTTGCAGGAGACTGAGGTGGCTTGCCAGGTTTTATTATTGAAGGGGAAAGTGATATTATTTTATATAATAAAGAAGCACAAATTAATCTCCTCTCATAAGGGGATTTATTACATGCCATTCAGATATATACCTTCTACCTCTGGACTAGGAAAAATCATGTAAGAAGTTGAAGGAATGTACATGGTTCTCAGTCAGGGGAAAAGGTGACAGTGCTCTGGGAGCCTTTCCTGCTCACAGCCTGTTAGGTTGGAAGGTTATTATTATTCTTAGAGCTAGGGGATGTGGACATCTGTCAGCTTTTTTCCCTCACATGTGCAGCAACTGTGTGTGGTCCTCTAAATGAAGCTATTAGCTATGCAGTTCTGTATTCATGTACCAATTCTGAGAGTGCTGAATTTGTGCCAATTAGAAAGTATTGTCTTATGGGTGGGTGAAATGGGGATACACAAATATCATATTAAAGTAAACAATTGCTTTAAAATAACTTATTTTTCTTAACTTTCTCTCCAAATTTTAAATCTATTCATTTAAAATGAGAGTGTATACTAAATTAACAGGTTTGTTTTTAAAAAGCAAGCTTGTTTAACGGCAGCATGCTGAACTGGATGATAATCACCGTAAGAACAGCTGCTGCGGGAGGTCAGCGAAGTCAAAGAAGAGAAAAAGTAACCACTGCCATAAGAAGTTGGGTGATCTCTAGATGCAGTTGGTTTAGTTCACAATGTCTACATTACTAAGAAAACTGCATTAATAAAGACTGCTGGGAACTAAGGTTTACATTCAAAAGTTGTTAGACACATAAGGATAGGCCAACTATACTCATTAGTAGGTATCCTGTGATTGCACAGGTGTTTACTAAATACTTGGGAAATGTTCAGCTGATGCACAACAAACACCCATATGCTTCATAACACTGAATTAAGAGATTTACTTTATTTACTGTGTTAATTAACTTTTCAGATTAGGGCAGCCTTCAAGATTACATTGAAAACAGAGCCACTGTAAACACACATACTTTGCAGCATAAATCCTACAGCAGCACTATCCTCACGGAAAGCCATCACAACAGCAATGTCTAGGCTGTATGTAATGCCTTTCTGGGGTCTCAACATAGAGTATGAACCATTTTCTATTACGGGGAAGGAAGACACACTGATCTGATTTTGCTGCCAAAATAACTCAGGTACGCCACTGCACATCCTCAGCCATTTTTTGTTGCTAGATATGTAACAGTGTCATCTACCATGCTGTACAAGTAATATATGTTAGTTAAATGGATTTTTCTTTTTCAATTATCTAGCAACATTTTGTCAATTATCTAGCTGTTCACATTGGCAAGACTTGTCATAAACTTCATAGATCTGTCAGATTCCTATAATGATGGAACATATGTTAAGAAGAGCCCCAAATCCCTTAAAAAAAGAAAATCAAACATGTGGCCTAGACCAAAAGATATTTAATGCATGTACAATGAAAGGAATCCAGTGATTTTTGAATTCACTGGTCACAATGTCACTCTCTCTTTCATGTTCTTGCAAGTAGTTCCTCTACTTTTAAAGCTAAAAGGCCATCTTCTCTCCTATTAGCTTTTGTTTTAACACAGTCCTTTCATTTCCCCAGCAGAACACATCTTTTTCCATGATCCAACTGCCAAGAGAAATTTTCTTTAACTACCTCTCTCTCAAAGCCACCCAACACCTTGATATTACTCTCAAGAAATGTCTGACAATTTGGGGAATTTTTCAGATTTTGATAAGACATAGTATTCGACACGTTTTTCAAGATATTCAGAATAGATTTTATAAAATCTTCTAGTTAGCTTGTAAAGAAATAACTTCTGAATGCTAAAGCACTAAACAGACATTACCAATTTGGTAGAGGTAGTCTTAACACAGTTTTGGAGAAAATTTTAAAGAGATAATATGCAATTAAGCATACTAGTTTCCTCATTAGTATTATAAAATAGCTCTTCTTCTATTTGTTCAATAATAAAAAGAGTCATACTCAAATGTGATCTACAAAAAGACAAAAAAAATCATAAATACAGTAATATTTTTAAACTGGTGATATCCTTTGACTCTGGCTGAATCAAAGTAATGTGAAAGTGAACTTTTATATTACCTTTAATCATTCAAACAACAAATTGCCATCTCACCCACAAAACCTCTACCATACAAAATGAAATGAAACCTTACCTAGATAAATAAGGTCAAAGCCCTTGTCATCTGTGTCTTTTCTGGTACTGACAACAAATTACCATGAATTTTCTGTCATATGACTATTTCATAATTCAACACAGAATACAAGACACAACATGTTAAAATAATTCAGCAAAGCAGACAATACTTCATGAACTCATGAGTAAGAAGCGATAAAAAATTTATAACTGTACCAATGCAGTTAGGCAGATGATGTCAAATGTTCATACTCAGACAGAATATGTCTGAGGTAGAAAGAACACGTCTGAAAAGAGACATTCTGTTCATCACACAGATCTTGGCAACCAGCCTCAGCAGCTCAAAATAGAGGGTCAACAGAAGCAGCTTTAGACTCCTTTCCCAAGGAGATACAGCACGGCCAAAGAAAGATGCCTAGGTGAGAGTCTTGTCAGTCATCCATCTGCATTCTCTCTTTTCCTCAGGGATAATTTTAAGTATGAGGTAAATAAAATGAAAAAAATACAGTAATTTATCTAGCCAGGATAAAAAAACCTGGCATTTTCATATGCTGTACCACAATCTTTTTTGTTTGTTTGTTTTGAGTAAATTGACTTTTTCATACATACCAAAATCATAACTCTGAGACAATCCTATTGCAACAGAATTAAAGGCTTTAGTAGGGGTCACCACTCAACATAAAGATTAGCAGATGATCTTAATTTTGAATACTCTAAATACATATGTTTTAAAATTTTTATCACAACAAGCAATGTTAGAATTTATGCTCAGTGTTATTTGTTTCAAGAAGGAGAAATTATTTCATAGAGGTCTGATCAAAGTGATCTCTTAATTATTTATATTCAAATAGTTCTTTTGGTACAATATAAGCAGGACATTAATACACTGGAAAATGCAAAAACATATCTATTGCAGCCACATATCATGATTTCTTCCCTCCAGTTGATGTCTGTAATGCAGAAATTTTTCTTTGCTTTTTATGTTAATACTGGTCAGATGCTTAGTTTAAAATACAGGTTATTGCAAAGTAATTGAAGAGTATGCTGTCTTACATTGTTAGCATTTACACCCAGTTAGAGCTTGGTGCTCATCAGACAAAGTTTTACAAACCTGGACAGATCTATAAATAAACAGAGTGACATCATCACAGTGATATTTGAAGTCTTTGTGTCTCACTATAGAAAAGGCTCCATAGGCTGAAAATATTAAAAAGTAAACATGTATCTCCTCATGAATGCATCTCTAAATAACTATCCCTGTATATTTTGGCAATTCTATAGCTGAAAAGCATTGTCAGTATATATGAGACTAACCATAAAGATTTTTACCTGTAGAAAATGATAGTTTAATAAATTGTTTCAGAGAGAGATAGATTAATCAACTCCATCACCCCAATTAATTATACAGCAATTATTTTCTGATGTTTTAAATGTCTTCTGATTACGTCTTGCTCAGTAATTCTCAAGGTGCCTACATCTTAATATTATTTCCGATGTTATAACAAAAATTGCTGATTGTTTCTTACTAGCATAACTTTTTCAAGCTCTAAAGACTTAATCACCCATTTTATCTGTTCTTAGGTAATGGTTCCAAACATCCCCAAGCTGGCAAAGAATATTTTTAACAGAATAAATATAAAAACTCGAGTCATGAATAATTTCTTTCCACATATCCTAGAGAAAATGGCCACCTATGAGAAATGTTTTACTATCTGTAGAAGGTCGTATAAACACAAGGCCACTTGCACTCTATAAAGCTTTTTGCCATTATTTCTATAGGTCTGTGAGCCATTTGGGATCCAGAGGTCCTAAATTTTCAACTATTTTTTCATAAGGAAATAGAGTTGAAATCAAATGAAACATGAAGTAGGAGGTCAGTAAGGAGAAACTAAACACTTAAGAAGGAAAATTACACCCCCAACTATATCTAAAGTCCAGGTAAATGGGATGGGGGTGTGGGGGCGGGGTGCTTTCTAGAAGATCCTAAGAGCTCCCCTAAGTACTATTGGCTCAATTTGATTTTCAACACGAGCTTACAATTTAACATGTGCCTCCTTGTTGACCATCAAGGGGTTAAGCAGGTCTGTAAAAAAGAGATGAACATACTGGGACTCCACCTGAAGCAGCCAAAAAGGACCCTTTACAAACTTTGGAGGAAAATGCATGGAATGTTGATCAGAAAAAGTAATAAGAGGATCAATTCCAGCGTACTCTTTTCCAGTAGGGGTGAGAGTTCCTCTGTGTTTTCACTCGACAGTGCTGATTTTGCCCATGGGTAGCTATTCTGAGGCCCTTTCCAAAAAGTAAGTCCCCAGTAGAGGACTCTTATTTCAAAGACTGAACTAGGAGCCTCTAGGATAGGACTACACGGTCAGCATAAGCCTATGACTGAGTGAATGAGACAGATGAAAATAAAACTAATTACATACTGACTGCCACATACATACAGTATAAAATCATACTTCTTAACCTTGCATTCAGCAACCAAGCCCTTAGATTTTAGCAAATGAACTTTAGATCATAAATTCTTAGATTTTTTTAGAGTGCAAGGTCTAGACAAGCCCCTGAGCAACCTGATCCAATTAGACCTGCTTTGAGCAGAGAGGGTTGGTCTAGATGACCTTTGGAGGTCTCTTCCAACCTAAATTATCTTTGGGCCTCTGATTCTTCAAGCAGGAAATGTCCATTTGATCTCTGTTTATAAAGCACCTAGTGTCCAAGACCTTTGGGTGTTACCACAGAAAAAATAAATAATAATCACTAACTGCCAATTTGTTCATACAGTTGATACAAAGTAATACAAGGAAAGGTTTGGTCAGCCTCAGATTATTTACTGGATTCTGAAATTACTAGGGTTTTTGTAAGGATATCACTTTTATCCCTAACTATAATAGAGACAAGAAAGAAAAACATAAAAGATACACAAATATCATCTGTAACCCATTGCAAATCCATCACTGCTCTAGTCCCTGTTTTGAAAAAAGGTTTTTTACTGGTTGTCAGCTAAATCCCCTGAAAACCATAAGCCAGCTTTTCTGGTAAGATGAAGTTATTTAACTAGTATCCAGAGTTTTCTTTATATAGTAACACACATAGAAAGTATTCACAAGTTCCACTGAGGATGTGCAAACCAGAATAAGAAAATTCAGCTCAAGCCTGTAATTTTACTATTTCTACAGTGCTAAGAACTATTGAAAGTTATGGTAAGTGTAAAGATGTCTGAATACTGACAAGGAGGATGATGGGACAACGCCTGAGCCCCGCACAGTGGATCTTTAAAATTGTTCAATTAGCCTCATGCAGATTTCTACAGCATGGAATGCAATGCCAAGGGGAAAACAAAGCCAACATGGGGACTTTAAGCTGTGCCTTCTCAATATCAGGGAAAGAAGCACAGCCAGAAAATGTATTACCTGCAGGAACCACCCACTGGGGCTACAGATAGGTAGCATAATTTAGTGCTATCAGAAATCACAACATATACAGTAAGAGGTGAAATTTGTACCTACTTGGATTTTGCAATTAAGTATATACCTCTGCTTCACTGCTATTTTTCTGATGTCAGATTTCAAGGACTTTTGATAGTAATAAAAACCCTCCCACTGACACATATCAAAGATAAGCAGTGTGTTTGTAACCCTGTCGCCTGGAAATAGTAGGTCCAGAAATAGTTGGCGCTAAACTTTAAATAAAATTATAGAACTCTTTCAACCTTTCTACTCTCACTGTGTAAATGCGAAAGTGGTGTAAATCTTGTTGACAGTTATTGCCATATCTATTGGCACACACTCAGCAGCAGTTTGAGAAGTGTTGTGCAGCATGGCTAGTGCCCATTACCTGTCTCCCCATATTTTCTTACAATTTATTTTCACCCCAGCAGGCAGCACCTCACAATGCCATTAATTTGTTGGGCAGCTCATTCTTTCCAACACAAACTATTTTACAATGTGTTCTTATAAACAACCTGGTGGTTCACTGGCAATGCTCAACAGTGTCAGGAGGGAGGTTATGATTTAAAGGCAGCAGGTAAAAAATTGAGCAGGTCACAGAGATGACATTGTTTGACCAAACCTCCTCTCCTCTAATTTCACTGTTGTCAGCACAAGTGCACAGAATCACCAGATTCACACTTGGTCTCCACACTATGTGACTGAAGCAATGTCACTATCAAACAGCTCTTTTTGTCGCTGCTTTTCCTATACAGCATTCTGATAATAGCATAATTGCTACAGTTGCAAGAAAACAAATGGAAAAAGAAGGAGAAAGAAGAAATCTTTAAATTTATTTTAACAGCAAGTATGGAAAACCCCACCCAAAGCCCTATCTCCTTGCAGAGTAATCAGGCACTAGTAAAATACTTGCATGACTCCAATATATATTTATAGCTACTTGTATTTGACTGCTTTGGTTAATACAAGCCTTTGCAGAGTGAAGGAGAAAACCTCAACACTAAGAGAAAAAATTCAGTATTTTTAATACAACTAACTGAATCTCATATTTCTGTCTTATTACACTCTAAACACTAACTTCCTCTTGTAAATTCTACTTCTACCTCTAGTAAGTAATGCAAATGTATATACACACAACTTGAGGTCTTACCAGGTTCTTAATATCATCAATATTTTTAGAATATTTTACATATATTTTTATCAGTAATACTAATGTGTGCATTAACTGAAGCTGTCTCTCCTGTTGCTACTCAAAATTAAATTGCTATCAATCTGACACCTTTTGCAGACACTCAAGGAACTTGAAATTTTCTATTAACAAGTAATAGAAAACTAGAATGGATCAGAGGATATGATTATGTGTTACAGCAGCCAAAAATGATCTGCTAGGCTATTCTATTTTTATTTCTGTATCTTTAATCTAAAGATTCCAGCATCTGGGGCAGGGTTAAATGAGCAAACAATCTGAGTAATATGCTATCAGTATTCCTAGCGAATGCTTGTCTTCCATTACACAAATTGAATACTGCAAAGTGGTTATTGAAGCTTTTCATACGAAGGTCACAAAATAAAAACATATCTTTGGCGTCAAAAATTTCTTACTGTTAATCTAAGGCATAAATGCAACTATGCAAGTATCAATCACATGTAAAGAGAGCCTGAAGGGGTTTAGCCTGAGTCAGTCTTAAATTCAGGGACCCTTTCTACTCAATTTTAAACATTTTCCATGTGCTTGTAATGTTTTCTAAGAACAGGCCAATTCCTTAACTCACACAGGAATCTAAATTACAATAATCATATGCATTCCTTCCCCCAAGAAAGGAAACACCTGTTGTAGTTGGTTAATTGCTGACTTTTTGTAAGCTTTCAGAAGAAAACTAACATTTACAAATAATTTATACCTGAAAAACTTCAGAAGCAGAGAAACACATGAATTTTAAAACTGATATGAAACTCATATGTTGAGACAGTAACAGATGTTTTCACTTTGTTAATTAAAGAAAATCTCTGCATCATAGTATCATAATAGGATACGGTTATTTTATAACTAATATGGGGCTACTTTCTGTTCCATTTCACTTCTGCAATAATTGTTATTCATGCCAGTATACAGCATGAGAAAATCCTAATAAGGATGAGAATTAGAAAAAAAAAGTATGTGCACCTAAATCAATATACAATGTAGAAGATACAGTCAATCAGGATTTTAAGACACTCACTCACTTGTTTCTATGGAATTCTTGGTGAATTTGAGAAAAAAGGTTAAAATGACCCTTTGAGGTTTGTAATAGTGTAAATAAATATGTGCCTATCTTTTTAAAAAATCCTCACACATGCAGTCATATTAGTAGTCGTAGCTTTAATCTGAGACCTGCTAATTATTTCCAGCCGCATTCTAATATACAAAAAATGTGAAATTCTGCCCTAAGCTATGGTAGTTTATTTTCATTCACATAAATCCAGTCATTTCAGTGGAGTTACACTCAAAAGGAGCAAAAGGAGTTATGCCTTGTGCTAATGCTCTTATACAAATATCTGTATTTGAGGCATGACAGGGTACTTTTAAATAACAACTACTCAGCTGCTATATCTGCTGTTATGCCACTAAGCGGGACAGGTTGGTTGAAACACGGTAGCAAAAGTACAGTCAGAGCAAGATCAACATGGAGGAAAGACTCCAAGAAAGAGTTCAGGAAAAGCAAACTAATACTTTTCCTGCCACGCACAAATGAGATAGTTACAGAGCTTCACAACCTGCAAGGTGTATTTTCCAATGACAGCCAAGTCTTTTCAGAGATAAATAGCAGGATAACCACTGCCTTCAGTATCAGAAATGGAAAAACAACTATAAAAAGAAAAAAAGCCTGGGTAAGCTGATCGGGTTTTGCTAAAACAAGAAATGGTATATATTACTAAGTCTGCAGCAGATAAAGGAAAAAAAAACTCCAACAAAATATCTGGATATTGCATTCATATCCCTTATAATTTATGTCTTAACTAATGGCTGTCATACAGTGTTCATTTACCCAGGTTAATGAGGTGCAAGGCTTAGGAGGGGCTCCCAGAAAAGCCAAGTTAAGCACTGGGAATACTGTGGAACAGGTCACCTGAGCCTTCTGCAGACACCTGTGCTCAGGTCTGTGCCACAGGCCCTGCACAAGGTGCACATTAGGGCACATCCCTTGTTCCAGGTCACCCAGACCCGGGCTAAATTTACCTTTATTTACCTTACCTAAATTTACCTTTATTTACCTTACCTAAATTTACCCGCAGAGGAGCCTGAGCTGCCCTAAGCAGCTGGCCCAATATAAGAATGCACATCAGCAAGGTGATGTTTCCACCCTAGCAGCCAAAGTGAGCCCCAGCAGAATAATATAGTAATGCTGATAGCAGAGAACTTGGTGTGATTATTTGGATGCCACATTATAGGTGTATCCTGAAACAATAAGTAACTTCATACTTCTTGTTGCTACTTAACATGCCATCCCTCCCACCCTCACCTTTTTCTCTGTAGGAACCAATTTACTGTGATATTTTTTTTAATACAATAGCTAATTTCACCTACTGCATTTAATGTCATAGGAGTTATACATGTAAAGCCCTGTACTTAGAGATAAGATAGTGCTTTATGCCATTTTAATCAATCTTTGTCATGGGTATGTTACTTAATAGCTCTGTCTTCCTATAGAAAATGAGCAACTTAAGGGAAATGAAACTTTTCAAAGATACATTTTCCTTCTGGCAGACTGTGAAATACACCATAATTATCCTCTTTCGATGAATAACGTTTGAAAGAAAATGAACATTCTGTGCACCAAAAAGTATAATACAATGACAATCTCAACTGCCTTGTAAATAAACGGAAATTGGTTTTCTACTATGATCTATATAGCACAGAAACATATATACATGCTTGATAAATATAAAACCGAATCAGACTATCAAGCCATTGCTTAAGATCCTATTAATTTCTAATAACAATAAACTCAGTGTTTCACAGCCAAAAGGCATTGTATGTGTATTTCTGAAAGATTAAAACAGTGTGTCCTGCACACTGATGGAACTACCCGTATGAGTAAAGCTTGGACTGAACACAGCCTCTTTTAAAGAGAAGAGGGAGAAAGATGCCCACCAAAACTTTACTGCTGGGGGTGGGGGCATGGGGGTTAGTGGGGGTGGAAGAGAAAACAGGAAAAGGCCTTTTCAATAGCATAATAAAATCATGACATTCCAGTCCCCATTCCATTCAATAGCATAATAAAATCACGACATTCCAGCCCACAGTTCATACTAGGAAAACTGTACTATCCTTACCAGCTTGGTAAATGTTTGAACAGAGATCTTACAAATTAATGGTGCTATGCACAATTTAACTGAACAGTTAGAACAAAATGCAATTTAGCCCTTTTTGATATCTGAATATGTCATTCCAGTAAATATGTCATTCCAGAGCATGAAGCAAAAATAAGAAGCCAAGGTCACACAATCTTCATTAGCTAATATGAAATAAAGACATTTGAATACCAACATTTCCCTCAGTCAGCCATAATCCAAGTTTTTAGTTAGGAAAATTACAGCTCTATGACAAAGAAATTTGTTACTTTGGGAAAACTGTGATGTTTGTGTCTTACATCCTTCTTCTTAGTGGTAACACATCAGAGTTCAAGTATTTGATGAACTGTCACCACAAGCAGAACACACAGAAATTCATCTCACCATCTAGTTGGCAGGAAGGAAGGTGTCCAACTCAACCTATTCCTTAACTGGAAAGAGAGTCACCTCCAGTGAGCATTTTATTCTGCCTACCTTAGATACTTACTTGAAAGCAGGATAAATGCTCTTTTCCTGAGGTGACTCTACCTACTGGCTATAGGGTTGATTTTTTTAGACACTGAAGTTAATGCCACGCTAACTTTAATAGCCCCTACAATTATTTCATTTACTCTAAATGACACACACTCCCAATACAGTAACATAAAATTTGACACAGAAATATGTTGCCTTTAGTTACGTTTCGGAATAGATGTGGAACATGCATGGACAAGAAATTCTGTTTGAATAAATTTATAATTTTTTTCTAATGCTTAGACTACTGTTTAAAGTTTAATATCTTAACATAGACTAGCTATGAAATGGCTCTAATTAGCTTTTTTTTTTCCTCTGTGGTAAGGTGTTAATGTCTATGTTGCAAAAAGCTGTCTAAACAAGATACAAAGTAAGGGCTATTACCTTATGTAGCCATGACATCATCAATAACATTTAACAAAAATATTATTATAGAGAGTTCATTATACATGCCTTACCACACCAAAAATAACCCAAAGTCTACCAATAATGAATATACACTGTGCATATTTAGTGTATGTATTACACAGATTGTGTATATAGTACACAGTTTCAACTTTTTCAACAAGGAAAGGTCACCTAGCCAGAGCTCAGGTTATGAAAGACCTCCATAAATTAAATTAGACAGCTAGTTCATGAAGTTATAAGCTGTTTAGGGAACATGTCAGGAATCCCCTATCTATAGGGAAGCTTCTCTCTCCCTGTAGAGTGGAATTTGACACCTAATAAGAAAGGTATTTTCTATTCTCTTAATATTTATGGATATTTTGAAGTGTTTTAAGGCCTTCACAGTCTCTGCATGACTTGAACTGCTTTTAACTGCAGTGAAGTGCCTGCATACACATTATTCCATTTCCAAAGCTTCTGCATTTCCATTCAGAAAGTCATAATGCAGTTATTAAAAGAGATTTCCACACAGAGTTATTGAATCATATTGGTAAGCTTGGTTTATGCCTAGGTGCTGTGATATGAATGCACATTGTCTTGAATTCATCTAATAGTATGTGGAGTGACAGCCCCCTGTAGCTCTTAACAAGGTGCACAGACCAACTTGGTAAAGACCTGGTTAAGTATAAGTGTGCCTGGTGATGTATAAAATGAATGTGAAAAAAGTATTTCACTGAAATATTTATGGTCTAAAGGTTTCATCATATATATTGTCTTCAAGCATGAGTCCACTGAGGTGAGTGGAACCATTCATGCAAAAACAAGTTACATATATTTCTGCAGTTAAATCTGAAGAGAATTTAAAAGAGATCCCATTTCAGAATAGGGGTCTAACTGAACTTCAACAATGAAATCAAAGCATAAAAACTTCCACCCCAAAGGAAACTTCATTTAGCAAAACGTTTACTGGAGATACTTAAATAAACCCCCAAAACCTCCATTTTGTCACAAAGGGTTTTAAAATTTTATTTAGAATTTCTGTGTGGAAGAAAACTGCTTAATACATAAGGGGTATATATTTTTCATGTAAGACATGTTGTCACAATTTGACTCGTGTTAGATGCAATTTGCAACCAAGTAGTGAACTTATTTGCATTTATGTTTCTCAACTCATAGTTTTGTTTCTATGCAATATGTTAATCTTTTCAAACTACTGACTTTTGGCATTTATCAATATCTGTGAATATCCAAAAAAGAAGTCCTGTCTATGGGTAGTTCACAGTAACATCTAAAATCTGTAAACGGCCTGTGGATAGATGTATCATAGATATGTACATACTAGAAGATTTTAAATGAAACAACAATTGGAAACATTGCAAGTGTGAGATTCTTGTCAAAACACTAAGTCACCTACTTTCACAAAGCGTCATATATACCTGCAGTTATATTTTTTCCAAATGCGTTGACATTTTACAATAAAAATGGTACTGATAAATTAGAAATTAAAATGAAAAAAAAATCATAAATCATAAAACCCACAATATTCTTACCCTAATAAAATGATGAAAGACACTCTCTACTTATGCACAGGAACTGAAATAAAACCTGTAGTACTTTTTCCACTAACAAGGATTATGATAGTACTTAGTATGCTACAGCTTAATATGTTTGTTTCTTTTCCAATTACTTGTAAGCTAATCAGACAAATACATTTTCATACATGTTTTATATTAAAATGTTACTAGTTAGACAGAAATGCAATACAAAAGCACACATACCTATATGCTATGACTGCTGAATGTTTTTCTTTAGCATACATGCAACAAAGCCCTAATAAGATAAGCAGGGAATGTTTTTAAATAGTGCACATTTTAAACCACTCAATTTCAATACATTGTTTTTCAGACAACATGCACGTAATCACATTGTTTTCTAAGCAGACACCCATTTGATTACTTAAAGTGCAAATTGTGGTCTAGCTATTGTGTGTGCACAGGAGGATAATGAGAAGGGCAAAGAAAAGACAAGCCTTTTTACATGAACAGGTGGCAATGCTAAACAGGAAAGAAAAGAGGGGAGTGGGCTCAGAGAAATATACCTTCCCTGCATTGCACAGATACCTAAGAAAGAAAAAAGATTTGGCAGAAATTTGACCCTTTTTCCTGCAGTGATGATCATGTTGCATGTACATGGCTTGCACATGAGAGCACGGGAAGACAGCAGCAAGATCTCATAGAGGTTTCTTGGGCAGTTTGAGAAGTCCTCCTTGGGACTCATGCTCAACATGCCCTGGGGCAACAAACTACCCAGAGCAAGAAGACAGCTTCCAATAGTCCATACAAGTATCCCACCTGAGGCTCAGAATCCTAACCTTCAATTCATGTATTTATGGTCAAGTTATAAAACCAGAAAAGCAGAGACAAGAATACAGATTGACACACAGCTGAAAAACCCAGTTGCACTGCAATTGAAAATGTCTGTAAGTAAATGTGCATGCTATTCAGAAGTCCCAAACACAAACATTAGATTTATAAAAACCAAACAAAATTCAACACCAAAATCTGATTTATATATATATATATATATATATATATATGCACATACACACACACACACAGATAGGTATCCATAGGAAAACATGAGGATTGATTTTTCTCTCCTAGGAAGTGCAGCGCTTAGTTGTGATTAGATGCTTTATTTGGACATAAAAATAACTACAAGGATGTTTATTCAGAATAAGTTAATAAACAGAAGTTAACAAGCAGGTATGTATTTATCATGGTTCTCAACACAGCAATACCTATCTCTGCACCAGGTATTAATAGCTTGCAAAATGTTTTCCTCAAACTAAAAAGTACAATGTGCCAAAAATACACAGTGCCTAAGCAAATAATCAGCTAGTGAAAAAATCATAACGTTTTCAAGCGAGAGTCAGTTATTTCCCCAGTGAGCAGATTCAGATTTATCAAAACTATTTGAGAAGCTTAGACATAAAATTGATTGAATTCCATTATTCAGCAATAATCTTGAATTCTGAGCTGAAGAAGCACATTCAGCCTAAGAATCTATCTTAGCTAGCAGAATTAAGCGACTGCTCTTTGCAGTATAAGATAGGAGTGGGCCCATTAAGCCAATCAATTAGTTCTGAAATGTTCACCTTCATTTGTCAGTTTTCAATTCCTTAATTTTTGAGTTTTATTTTGTGCTGTTTTAACATGATTTCATGGACTAAACACACACTTGCAGTAGAGCATGTAGCTCCCATCCCCACACACCCCACACCTTTAAAAGGAACCCACCTTGCATGCTCAAGACTGCTCAGTGCTGCAAACTGAAACAAAATAAATATGGACCACTCTGAAATCCAAGGAGGGTACTCCTGCTCAGCACTGGAATGCTAGTGAAAATGCAAACAATAATACTATCTCTGTACTCAGTGATGTGAGAGGTGATCTAGTTTTGGATATTGAGAAGTCAACCTCTGTTGTAAAATTGCCTTTGGATGAAGCTACTTCCTTCCACAGTGCATACAAAGTGATTAGAAAGTAAGTAATGAGAACAGTTTTTCTAAAGTAAGGTGCTTAATGTCTGTGTTATGAACACTTCGACAGATAACATGGGAAATTCTGTTCAGTCTTTAATATTTGTTTTGTAATTTTATTTTATCCTGTCCAGGAAAATGGAAATTGAGTGTTGCAATGCCCTTTTAATACATCAATTATAGTCATTAGATTGTAATCACTGTTAAATATGTATCAAAGACACACATAATTTCAATAATTAAAGAAGTGATAATGTCTGTTTCACTACTATTAAAAAGGATAAATGTCCTGTCTCCCTGTGTTCAGGAACAAAACAGAAGGAAAATATTTGGTGAGCCCTTTACCCAGCAGCCTCCATCTCTTGAACATCAGGGCATAACACAGAATTGTAGCACATGCAGAAGCCTAGAGCCTGGTGAGACTTTGGCTGACAGGGTGTATGGCTAAGTCACACTGAGATACTGAGATGATAAGTAAAATTGCTAGAGCTCACAGAAACGGAATGCTAGTACTTACTGCAGCCTCTAAGCCACAAAAAACTACTTTATTCCTAAACTTTTGTCATCCAGATAATTTAGCTGAATTAAAACTAAACTAATGTTTAGTATAACTAAACATTATAACTAATGAACAATGTTATAACTAGTGACTTAAAAATTACTGCTGATGAAATGTAAAAATAGGATATTCAAAACTAGTAAAAGGATCCCAACAACCTAAGACAGTTAAGTCCTGATCTTTATAAAGTCTGAATAATGAAGAGAAGCAAGAAGATACTCTGAAGCAAAAGATAATCCTTTTTGTAGGACAAATAGAGAAAAACAAACAAACAAAACCCAAACTGTTCATTTATTTGGTGTGATGAGAATGACGGCTTATAATCACTCAGGCTTGTGACGTGCAGTCAAATGTTACAATGCATAGTATTCAGATTCTCAGAGAAGAACAGCAATTCTTATTTATTATTGGTTTTATCAAGAGTAATGTTTAATAATAAAATTTATTGAGTAAGTGCATCTAATCACCAGGAAAGTATATGAGGCCTGAAAAAAATGATCATGCCTGTGCAAGCCAACTACAGTATATGTATTCAAGTATTCATACAGCATTACAACATAGCTTGCTCTTTTTACTCTGAAGTCATTTCCCTCACCCCTGGCCAAAGCTTGTTAGAATCAGGGCACAGCTGTCCCCAAGTAACTTAATGTCAGTTTCTTAACTGACATTAAGAAACATTATAAATGCTCAGGAAGCACCTTCTGACTCCAAAATCTCCCTGCTTCTAGACCGAATGTCCCAGTAGCCAGCCGTGCCACATTGTGTGATTAGTCTGCTTAACAGGTAGTATCTGAGGCATGTTTGCAAGTACAGAGACTGCAATTGGCAGTGCATTTTTGTTTGTGCCCTTCTGGCAGTGTTTCCCACCAGAAAAGCTAAATGCACAGGAAAGGAAATATCTAAGAACTGTCTGTTCTTTTCCTTGACAAGGTCAATTAAATAACCCAGTTGACATTATGGAGCCAGATAGCCTATATCAATCTGTAAGCTTACCTTGGCACACAAACTTCAATTCCTTGGCATCTATAACGGTGGTTCTTTTATCTGACCTCTTCTTTTCTGTCCGACGATGGCTACGTCTTTTCTTTGTCTCTCCCCAAAGATTCGATCCACCATGCATGCTTGGGATGTTTAGAATGGCAATTCCTTCCAGAGAGATATTGATCAAGTCCAGCTGAATTCCATCACACTGATTAGAAAGGAAGGAAAAAAAAGGAAAGAAGAAAAAAAGAGAGAAAGCAGTAAGAGAGGAAGAAAAATCTGAATGTTCTTTTTCTCAGATATCTTTCTTCAGCAATTTATCATTCTTAACACTGTTAATAGTTTATTCAATGTTTACACCTAAGAGATATACTTGTACCTGAAAAGGAGGTATGATCATCGATCAGAAGGTAAAATAAGACTGCTATTCAGCTTTTGATTGCCTAAGTGTGGGACCATTTGGTACTGTCTTGTTATCTGATACCTATTCACTGACCCAAGTGAAATATATTTCTAGCTTCACTTCAGATATTAGCAGAAAAACATTTATACCACCATAATTTCTTTATCAACACCTGAAATTTTTTGTTTCCATTTCTACCTAAATTTTCTGCCTTATGATTTTGCAATGATACTTGTAACTCTTGCAACTGAGTCCCTTCCCCAATAGATGGAATACAAAGTCCTTGCAGGCAAAGAATACACAGACCTATGGAAAAGGGTCTAAGCAAGTCCCAGGAGCACAGAACAGCACGCAGGTACTCCTTTCAATCCAAAGGCACAACGAGCATATCAGCATAGGGCTATGGCTGACTAATAGCTCCTAGCAATAACTAAAATCAGTAGAAATGGGTTCAACAATTCCTGATGCAGCTGCAGCAATCCTTACCCCAGAACCTGCACCAACCAGCTCTCTAAAATATGCATCACTACTAAGGGAAAACATGGGATGTGGAGCTAAAGAAGAGGCATCAGCGATCTAAAACCTTTCCAACACTTACTGGACACACAGAAGTAATCTTAGTCTATGGGACAGTCCCTTCAGTGATGGAACTACACCCACCTTGTGTCACTAGTGTGTATTTCTCATGCTTCCTACAGCAAACCTGGACATTAAGACATTTTATACAAGTACACTTCTATGCCTAATCTGGCTCCCAATCAAAACTTATAAAGGGACCTTATAAAGGGATCTTATATTTTTCACTTCTGGAGAATGGCTCAAGGATCTTAACGTATCAGCCTGCCCAGTGATAAACTGCAGCATTTTCTCAGGTGGTTGAACACAAACATTTGCAAATACAGTTCACCTGAGATACACTGGATGAGATGAACCTAGCTGAAATCACCCAGCCACCACTGGCTATAATTTACTTAACCTACGTCCTCCTCTCTACCAACATTAGGAAGTTCTTAACTCATGTAAAATGTAGCAAAATACTGAAGAACCTCCACAGGAGAAAATAAACCACAACTTCATATTACTATAGTGGAATCTACAGGTGGAAAGCAAAGCATCCAGTTCTACTCATTAGTTCATTGAACCAGCCAGAGCTGCCCAGGATTCATGCACTGGCACCCTGGCTAGAGATGGATTAGCTTCATTCCTCACAACATAGACAGAGTATATCAATATCCTGACAAATCATACAGACCATAGTGTAGAGCAGCATATTTTTAAAATGTTTGATCCTACTCCTGCAATGTTCTGCAGGCTTGTAGAGGATCCAGTCATCCATTTCAGATTGATTAAGGGTAGTATTTTGCAATTCCAATACACAATAATCAGGGAGAAAACTAGAAAAATAATTAAGCATGCCTCAGTAGTAGTCCACTGACATCTTGCAGCTTGCTGCTCTGTGGGTCACTGGCACTTCTTCCTCTCTGCCTAAAACTTTATCGCAGCTTTGAAGAAGAAAAGCCAAGTACAATGCAAGAGTAACTGGGAATAATTGTTTATTCTGAAACTTTCTGAGATCATAAAAAAAATCATATTATAATGTACACACATCTTAATTCTTCTAAGAAGAGCATAAATCTGGAGAGAGAACAATTTCAACACTAAGATTTCCATTTCATATTTGCTCTTCAAGAATCAAATTTTAAACCTGTGGATTATATTCATATGGGGGAAACTTTAAAGTCAAAAGGCATATCTGAAAGTGAATTGGCAGGTGTGGCAACTACTATAATTGAAAGTGTAACTTTTTAATAACACTTTTCTTACAAGGTCTAGGTTTTCACTGTCATTTTTGGAAGCAAATTTGTGGTTTTCCCCAGTATTTTATATGTATTAAATACTAAGATGATTTATTTTGCTAAAAATTCTGCTCATGTGTATGCTCACTTACTGCTATACATTCTAGATAAACAGATATTAATTTCATAATTAAAAGTAATCTTGTGTAAATACCCTGCAGGCCTCAATGAATCAAACACATACTGTGTGTCAGGCCTCCCACTGTCTTCAAGTGGAATGTACTGGCTGGATAATTAGATAGTACATATTTTTTAACCTTATTTGCATGCATATTATATCTTTTGCACACTGACAAGCAGCAGTAACAACAAAAGTCAGATTACCACAGGGAATTCCCACAAAGAAGTCTTCATTTCTTATAATTTGCAGCCTAAATTAAAATAATTTGATCTTTGACAAGGATGAAATGTCAAGCAGAAGGGGGTCCTCTACAAGCCACGGCCTGTGGCTTCTGAAATCTGCCTAATTTATGTCAGTCACTTCTTAATACATATTTAAGTATTACACGAGAAAGATGATAAATATGCAATCTGACACCTTTGGTATTTCCCTGCTGTTAATTTATAAAGGTCTGGCGTCCCCCAAACTGACTGGAATTATTTAAATAAAAGAAGAATTGTGAAATAGGATGGTGCGGGGTCTAGCTTCCATTTTCACTCAATATTGAGCACAGCAGGTAGTACACTAAGACAATTATGTGAGGAGGCCTCAGAGTCCCCCAGTGATGAGCAACTTTCTGAATTAGGAAAGGAGCATTTCTTTTGTTCGTACACAGACAAAAAGTTTGCCCTACAGGTAGCTCTGCATAGTTCTAACACATTCATATACTATGGATACAAAACACATGTGTACTGCTCCTTTTCTTTTTATTTCAAATAATGTAATGATGCTGTTAAAAACAAAAGCATACTTTTAAAATGTGGAGTATGCCTACCTAGATAAAAAAGAAACACTAGCTCTTCTGTCTCTTTTTTGCCTTCTTTCCTGGCCTCATTCACTTCTTGGGTATTATTGTTTATACCTTATTTATCATATAAATTATTTTCAGATCATCTCTCTTTTAAGAAAATACATATCTATGCCTGAAAAGAGCTGATATTAGGGCTTTGCTGTGAAACCAAGGGCAATATCAGGCAAGTGTATAGGAATGTTTTGAACTCCTTTCTACTACCCATTAACACCAGGTGGTATGGAAGGCTTACACTGCTCCCACTATGCTTTTACAGCATTGCAGGTATGGTCCATGCCACCCCTGCTTACACCACATCTATACCTACACTCATTCAATATCTTTCACATAACTTTTTTTTATTTTTTTCTGAAGTGGAAATAAACTGCAAGTTCTCTAAATTGTAAAATCTTCAGCCTTGTTTACTGACACATTATTATTGAAAATAAATACTTAATTTTGTCCAAGTTTTTGTTTGTTTGGTTGTTTCATTTTTGGTTCTTTCCCTTTAGAACCTCTCCTCAACTTCTTACATCCGACTTTGAAAAGAAAACTTCATCTTATTCTGGATAACATAAGAATGGTGTCCAACTTTGTTCTGCATCTCATACACAGAAGAAAACATACAGAACATGAGTCAAGAAAGCATGTCAGAAAAACCAAGCTTCATTAGGTTAGAAATCAAATACAAGGCTAAACAATTATTTGCCCAGAGAACATTTGATCACCGTCTATCAGCTCAGAGATGCAGATCCCTAATCTTCTCAGGCTTTGTTCATGCAAAATTTGGCTGTAGAGCAAGCACATTCTTTGTGCTTTTTATCTGGAGTGAAATGTGGTCTCATGCATCAACCTCCCATTTACAGTGACATCCCCAAGGGGCATCAGGTTAAAAATCAGACTAAAATGCTGATAATGTCCAAACAAGAAACATTAGATATGTGCATAGTGGCAAGCATTTTAATTTACTCATTGTAAATAAATATGCAAATAATCACCTCCTAATAATTCTTGTAAACTTTGGAAACTATGCTTTTTGTTCCTAATTGTATGACTAATGGTAATCACCAGGATAGATGAAGTGAGTATTAACAGAAGTGCCTCATATACTGGCAATGTAACACTTTTTTGGTAATGATAGTTATTGACATGAATACGTAATAATTACACAACTGATAGCAGCAGCACCACGAACTTGTATACCTACTTGTTTGCTTTGTGATGTTAAAATTTAATTATTCTTTGAATGATAAAAATTATAAAGTTCACATCTTAATATGTATCAGGATATGTATGACTTTCTCTAGATATCAGTATTTTATTGGGAAAGCCTGCTCTTCAATTTGTATTTAATCAAAAGGTACATTTAACTTGCAGTTTATTCAAATCTAATCCAACCAGATAAGCATTTCTTCCTAACTAATAAAATATTGTTCAGGCTACATTTCCTTAAACTCATGTGTGTGAAGCACTCTCTTGGGGAAGGAAGGGTGATTTTTTGGTGAAGCTTTTTTTTTTCCTAAGGCTTTCAGTGAAGTTTTGTTTTATTTTTATTATATTTTAATCTAAGATGTGAGGAGCAGGTTTTCACTTCAAAGAGAAACATAACAGCATAACAGGCAAGTGTGGCACTGCTGGTCTTACAGTTTCAGTCTCAGTATTCTCTGCTACTGTTCTGCTATCAGGTACATGGTTCCTTCAGATCATTTCAGACTTCACCCTTTGGAGGCTTTGACCGGACTCATAGCTCCCACCAGACCCCTCTGAGTGCCTCATGCTACTATACAAATATTCCACTGACACGTGCAGTTTCTCATTACTACTGGAAAGGAGAAACACCATAATCCTCTTGAGAAATTATTTCATTATTTAACCTAAATTATCAGGTTTTCATCTTCACTCATTTCTCATTTTTCATGTACTTATTCATAAACATCAGATGCCCAAACAGTTTATGTAATTCAGCCACTTATTCTAGCAGCCATCAAAGTGGCAGTGGCACATTATTTTAAATTCCCATTTTGTCTGTAAGTATCCTGTGTCTTTTTAGTTAATGTTCAATGTCTAATGGAAAGATGACCCCTTGTGCAGAGAGAAAAGCTATTTAATGAAGGGGAATAATTCAAAAAATATATATATTCTTTAACCTTTATTCAGGAAAGTATGTACAATTTTAGGGAATTGAGTTTTAAAGGTTATAAAACCTTGGGACCTAGAAATAATAAGATTATTTTTTTTTATTTTAATCCTGCAGCAGCTCTCACTCCCTCCAACAGTCTTTCATTTTTCCACCTGACCTAGCCACACTCCCTATTGATTTCTAATGTTATACTTCACCTCTTGACCTTGTCTACTGTATTAAGACTTCACTAATCATCAAACTGAACTTTGTTCCAGTGTGCAGGGCTACACTACAAATAGACATGATAAAAATAATATTTTGGAATATAGGGTCGAAAGGATGTGCACTGCTTTGCCTTGTTGGATTCAGGCACTCTGTGCCCTTGCTCCCTGCATTTCAGCCAAACTAGTGACATTTCAAGGATAAAGGCAACAATTAGTTTCTTACTTCTATTTCTACAGATTCATGCAGCTTCTTACAGGTGGCTGAGAAAGTTTCCGAAGTGCCAAATTCAAAATACCAAAATTTGTTCTTCATTCTGAAACAAGAAAAAAAAAAAAAGAAAAGAAAAAAAGAAAGATCTTATTCACTATCAATATGTGACAAAAGTGATCATCCTGTCTTCCACTATAAGTAATGGCAAAGGCTTGGGAACATGTGACATCCCATTTGAAATAGATGAGCTCATAATTTTCAAAGCTTAAATGTTGGTGTCAAGTTGTATGATATCCCCTAAAGGGATAACAGGAATATGTTGAACTGACAGGTTCAAATGTACCTTTGACTTTTCTTTTTCAGTGACTATCAGAATATTTTTTGTCACTTAACCAGTGACATGCCTCAGAAAAATGTATCGATTTTATCTCATGTCTTACACCTACTATATGATTTCTGATTCACAGTTAACATCTTTATCCTGCAGAGTAGTAGAATGTGCAAGCAGGGCAATCCCATCATGAAGAAGAGCCAAGAAAAAATGTAGCTTGCCTTAAGTTAGTTAAAAGTAAAGGCAAATGCCTATTGTAGATAATGACAGATGAGATACTAGAAGGAAATAAAAATTCCAGATCTAACAATCTTTAGATATTTTGCAGAAAGAGAGCTGTATTACCAGGTAATTCACTCATAGACACATTTTAAATGGACAATGAGACCTGCATCTTGAAGTTCATTAACAGGTTCCAGAGGAAAATAAAACTGGATTAAATGCCAGTAAATTGCTTAGTTTATCGTGACAGCAGGCAGAATTGACACTTTTTTCTTTTTAAATACATAAAGACTGAGCTTCTGTTTTACCAGATTTATTGCATACTGTTAAATACAATCAGGACGCCAACAGCACCATTTCAAATAAGTATGTGTACTTTTTGTAAACTCCCATGAGTAATTATTATTCTGTAACAACAAAAAAAAAAAGCTAAACAAACACAACAAAAGACACTGAATTAGAATTCATTATTCCCACTTAAGAATCAGATATGAACACAGTTTCTCCACTTCTTTAAACTGTTCTTGGACACAGGCACAGCACACTGTGCTTCTAACTTGAAAACAACAGAGTCTGCATGAGCTAGAAGTGGAAAAGAATGAAACAAAAATGTAGATGACTGCAAAACATGTCAAAAGTACAAATCCTACTTTTAATTACTTCAAATTACATATAAGAGACTACATAATTGTTGTTAAAATCTACTCAATGACTCTTAAAATCACAAAGTAAGAAGAGGTATTGCAGTATTGGCCATCTCCAGAAAACTGTTTGTACAAGAGCCAGCAATTCCTGGTGTAGCATCAGAGGGCTGTAAAGATGTCCAACCTGGCAGCCTACACAAAGTTGGGAAGAGAAGAGTAATAAGGAAATTACACACTTCTCATGGAAAAATTTACATGAATTTCCAAAGGTTTTTACAAAGAAAATCTGAAAATATTTGGAAACTATTTTTGAGAACCTTCTCTCAGACAAATAGCATCTTTTCAAAGGAGCTCTAATAACCAGAAGAGCTCTGGCCGTATTTGGGTCCAGATTTCTCGAGTCTATGAATGGAAGTGATCTGAGATATACCTGCAGTTTTTACCTTCTATACCTGCAGTTTAGCTAGCACACTGCCATACTGACCTGGGATCAAGTGCTCTATTTATACCAACATATATGAAGAAATTTAAAAACCTTTTGTTTCCAAAGAAATGTGAACTAAGTCTTGAATTTCCATTGGAAAATATGGATGCCTCTATTTTCCCACTACTTTCTACATAGGGATGATCAATAATAATAAAAAAACAAAAACCCCACAACCAACCAAACAAACCACAAAAACCCCCAAACAAAGTCCCCAAAAAAACAAAAAAACAAGTGGACCAACAAAACCTTGATGTAAATATTCATAGAATTACTTTCTAATGTCTTTTGATCCTACTATTAAGATAAAAAAGCCTATGTGTCTGTCTTCAATTTTGATAACCTTTCCTTTTGCTATTCAGCTACTTTTACCCCAAATGAAGAATTTTTTCTTCTTCTTCTTTATTTAAAAGACTGTTTTAAATTGACTCACTTATTAACGCTCCATATAAAAAACTCTTTGACTTACACAAAGCTAAAATAGACATATATCTTTGAGTCATTCAGAATACAGTGTGGCAAATTCAGGTATTTTGAGCTCATCCACACAAACCCCAGCACTGTCAATGCACTCAAGGATTACTAGAAAATTTAGAACTATAAATCTTAATCTTGTAGAATCTTATAACTGAAGATTAACTAAATATTTCAGGTGAGGTTTTGATTTCTTGTAATTTAAATATAACCTATAAGAGTCTATCAGGCCAAAAAATGTATTTTGAGCCTGTTCTCCATTTTCTAGTAGACTGTCTGTTTTTAACCATAGAAAGACAACTTAATTGACAGCTTTTCAAATGCAAAAATAGATGTAGATACAAATAATTTTATGCTTCATTTTCAAATAACGTACCAATTTCCTTTACAAGCCATCAAATAGATCAAATTTTGTGGTTTTATTCAAATGCACTCTATCTTTTATTGAACAGAGGATTGTATTACTTTTCATAGAGACACAAAATGGAGTTAAACAAAGAACTCCAGAGAAATTACACTGAAATTTTCATCAGCAAGACAAGTCTTATTATTCTAGTAAATATTGCAATTTTTCTAACAATTAAAAAAACCCAACCTCTAATTCATGTCTTCCACTTGCTTTCCTGTTCCAACGAGGTAAAGCTCATCTGCTTATCAATACAGCAGCAAACAGAAGATAATTGAACTATTCTCATGGCCACTCTAATTTCTTCCACAATTTAAGTAAATTTTAGACTGCTAAACAAATACATATTTAATTACAATTTTGCCAGATTAAAACTGCATGAAGCTGAATCACAGGCTGCTGTCATGTATATTTTCTCTCCCTCAGAGGAAATTATTTAGACTTTTCTCAGCTTTTAATAAGAGATGCCCAAAAATAAGTTTGAAGTCTGCTCCTTCTTTCCAACGCTGGTTTTGTTGGAATAGGAAAGGGAATAGATTATTCTACAGGAAAGAATTTGTTTTTTTTTGTTTTTCTCATATGCTTTGAACTAAACTCTGAAAGACTTTATAATATCAATCATGATTAAAGGCTGACCTATCTTGCTATTGTATTACAGTATGTCAAAATATACAGCCTACAGGTGTAGGAACGACAAAACAAAACTGTACTTCAAGAACCTAAACACCTTCTATGCTGCTAATGTTCCACATTTTCAAGTATTGGTCCATCTTCTGATAAGTGGAATGATCTTTAAAAAGATGAAATAAATTTGCGCAAGAGTTGTGGGAGACTGAAATGTTAATGGTTAATGACTCATGCAATTGGCCATTTGCAAAAGCAGCAGGTGCTTTGCTGAGGCCAGGTTTGCATCCCCCAACCAAAGAGGAGGAGGAGAGGTTTTGGGTGTGTGGCGGCAAAACCTAAGAACAGCCCAGGTGCAGAGGGAGCAAGCACTAGAGGAGGACCACAACAAACCAGTCTGTTCAGCAACAAGCTGGGGTTTGTGCCAAGTAAGGGAAGAGGCTGGTAAGAAGATCTTGCTATATGGGATAATGTTTTTTATCATGCCAATGTCCTCAGTTACATAACTTGCTCAGGCATAAAACTCTGGTTGTGGGGAAGTATCAGGACAGATCGGAAGATTTTCATCCCTTCTGATAGGGAATAACTGGCTAAACCAAGCAGATGTGAGAAGGAGCTGTAATGTCTTAGAAGATGTCATAAACCATCAAAGATCCCCAAAGTTCCCCCTGACTAATTTCTGGGGCCTTTCACCAGACGACTGAACATGATCCACTCTGTTTACACAGACAGTGTTAAACTCCCACCCCAGAGGAGGTACCTTGGGTTTCTACGTAAAACTGAACAAATATCAAACCGACTGAACTATACGTTCAAGGGGCTTCCCCACCCTTGACAGATCAAGACTGTGGACATCACTTCAATAAAGCAATAATCAAATCTCATCACTGGATCCACTGGTGGTGGTATCTATGTATACATAAACACTGGTCATTCCATGTAATTTCACTCTCATTTGCCCCAAGGGATCTGTTAACAAGAACCTCAGTTACTCTTACCTTCAGGGGCAAGTCCGAACAACATCATAAAAGGGCTAATAATGCCATTTCTTACAGCATTTCTATACTGTGAATAAACACCAGACTTACAAACTTAGATTTGTGTCTTGGAAAAGTTCAGACTAATATTTGGTAATCAAGGCAAAATAATCAAAATAGTCTGTGATATGGGTTTGCTCCATTATCAGTTAATCAGAAACCCCCCTACTGCTAAAACTATTTTATATAACCTTTCTGATTAAGCAATTACAAGGCATGTCATTGAAAAATTGTCCTGTATCTAAATATGGAAATAGTAAATACCTTATTCAACACCTGAAAAGCATCTATACTTCACTGCAGTCTGAACACTCTGTCAGAACATGTGGAACAATAGACCAGTTATGAGCTGCTAATAAAAGGTCACAATAAAAGGAGTGCCTTTAACTTCAGTAACAAATTCTTATTCTGGCATTTATGATCTTCATTTGGGGCAAGAGCTTATTGCTACATTTGCAACTTGGTCACACTTTCTACCACATCCTATTTACACTTCTTATATTTACTATTTGTATTTATTAAATTTATTCACACTTTATGCAGTGTCAGGCTTCAATGACTTCAGCTAAAATTTCTGCATCAGAAAATTTCTGTTATTTTTATAAAATGTTAGCTGAAATACTTAGACCATTTTTGAAAACAACTGGATTAAAACATGTATAATTGCTTATATTAAGAGTGTTTGATGACATAAACTTTGAACTATTTTAATACAGCTACACTTTTTGAGCAGAGATTTAAAATTTAGCATGAGAATGGCCTTGCATCCAGAATATTCCTCTAGCCATCTGCAAGAAAATAAACACAGAATTTAATCATATACTGACCACTTGGAAATAGACTCTGGGAAGGCTTTATTTGCCATATTCTTTGGCAGAGAAACATTTTTGTCTCCAGTTTTGTCAACTTTTATTCTTTAATCTGCACTAGAGACTTTTTGACCCAGGAAAGTACTAGAATTCTTCAGTCTTCCAAGGTAAATTCCTTGAAAAGTCCCTGGCCAGGAAGCAACCTCTAATACAAATCCGTGTAAGAATGTCTGCTCATGGACAAGCAAAACCTTAATTCCTCCAGAAAGTATATTGTTCCTCAAAATATAATCTCTTAGCTCTGCTTTCTGAAAATACCTTTTTAAAGACTATTTCAACTTTGTTGCAAAAGTACTGTTTCTTTGTCAGTGAGTGTCAAGAGTTGATCTCAATCTGTATCATAAACTCATAGAATTTTCAGCATAAAGCTCCCATTCTAAGAGCAGCATTCATGAACAACAATGTACAGAATGCAATGAATTTAAAAAGGAAAATTCTATGGCAGGAAAAAAAAAAGTAGCAAAGAAACCATAAAGAGTAGATGCTTATCATCTCATCCACCACAAATCTCGAAGGTGCTCAGAGACACAGACTCATGCTATGTATTTAAAAGGAACAGGTCTCTTTACCTTCCTTTTCTCCCTTGTTCACTCTTTTGTTCCAAGCAAATGTGGAATAATGTGTAGAACCACCTCTGCAGGGAACCAAAAATACCAGAAAAGTGTGCTGAAATTGAGGTATATTTCCACAGAGGAGAAACTGTGAGCAGTACAAAGGGAAAAAAGGAGACAAATGAGGAAAAGATAGAAACTTAATTTTGAAATGCATTGAAGTTCTGCAGCACTGAAAAAGGTATGATGATCAAGTACAGAAGAGAAGAAAAATAAAATAATCCTAAAGGAGACCTACATAAAAACACATATTTCTTAAGGTTGACAATACAGATAATATGGTCTAAAAATGAAACTGGGAGCATAGGAAACGTCATGATGGGCAGAAAAGCTGAACATCTCCCAGTATTCTGTAACTGACACTGGTTATTATTACCAGACACAACAGAGGACAGTATAAAATTCCATGTAGTATACAGCTGGGAATAATCTAGCTCTGTGGAAGGTTTATTATTATTTATAATTCTATCAAATTGAAAAACACTACATTCAGATTAGACACAAAGAAGAACTCTTTTACAATGAGAGTGGTGAGACACTAGAACAGGATGCACAGAGAAGCTGTGGATCCCCCATTCACGGCAGTGTTCAAGGCCTTGTTGGATGGGGCTTTGAGCAACTGATCTAGTGGAAGGTGTCCCTGTCCGTGGCAGTGGGGTCAGAACTAGATGATCTTTAAGGTCCCTTCCAACCCAAAACATTCTATGATTTTAATTCAATTTGTGGATATTTACACCATAAAGCAAAATGAAAGTGATTTCCAATGTATGGGGGGAAAAACCATCTTTTTCGGAAAAACAAGCTTAGTAAGGTGTGTCTGAAGTTGCTGCTTTTGGTTTAATGAGTCCCAACCTGCAAGACATACATTCAAGAGCAAGTGACAGACGCACTCCTCTCTGGGCTGGCTGAATGGCAGGGCCCAGACACTGATGGCGAATGGTCCCACATTCAGCCAACATCCCATCGTGATGTTCTGCAGGGATCAGTGTTGGGCCTAGTCCCTCCTATTATCTTTATTGATTTGGATGAGGGGCTTGAGAGCACCATTAGCAAATTTGCAGACAACACCAAGTTGACTTGGTGTTCTGATCTGCTGGAGTGCAGGAAGGCTCTGCAGAGGGACCTGGACAGACTGGACTGATGGGCCAAGACCAATAGTGTGAGGTTCAACAAGACCAAGAGCCAGGTCCTGCACTTTGGCCACAACAACCCCATGCAGTGCTACAGCCTGGGGGCAGAATTGCCAGAAAATGGCCCAGCAGAAAAGGACCTGGGGCTGCTGGTCAACAGCTGCTGAACAAGTGTGGCTGGAATGCAGTGTGTCCAGATGGCCAAGAAGGCATCTTGCCTGTATCAGGAACAGTGTGGCCAACAGGACCAGGGATGAAATTCTTGCCCTGTACTCAGTACTGCTGAGGCCGCACCTCAAATGCTGTGTCCAGCTCTGGGCCCCTCAATTCAGGAAGGACGTTGAGGAGCAAACCCAGGGAAAGGCAACAAAGTTGTAAAGGGTTTGGAACACAAGTTCTGAAAGGAGAAGCTGAGGGAGCTGGGGTTGTTTAGCCTAGAGGAAAGGAGGTCCAGGGGAGACCTTATCACTCTCTACACTGCCTGAAAGGAGGTGTAGCCAGGGGGTGGGGGGAAGGGGGTGTCAGTGTCTTTTCCCAGGCAACAAGTAACAGAACAAGAAGACTCATGTCAAGCTCTTGGACATTAGGGAGAATTTCTTCACAGAACAGGTGATTAGATATTGGAATGGGCTGCCCAGGGAAGTGATGCTCACCATCCCTGGAGGTATTTAAGGAATGACTGGACATGGCATTTAGTACCATGTCCTAGTTTGGTCATAGGTTGGACTCGATAATCTGATGATCTCAGAGGTATTTTACAAACTAATTCATTCTGCGAAGTAAAAATTTACAACATATTATACGTCACAAAGATTGTACTTTATATTTTCTGGTGATAGAAATACCTGTATATATTGGATATTATCTAATTAAATACTCAGTACTGTATAAAATAAATAAAATTTCAGTTGCTAAAAAATATTAAATGTTTTCTACAATTCAATATAAAGAATATTTTTACCAGGTCTCTCACTGTAGTTTTCAACAGACAACATATTTTCCATCTTTTCTTACAGTTCATAAATCTATTATCTAGGTAATTTTATACTTAGGTAAAAACGATTTCATTGCAGCACATAATATATATTAATAAGAATGTATGACTTTTTCTAATGTTCTTTTCTTTCTACTTCTGTCTTAACAATCATATAATTCCTGTTCTTCTTTATAATGAATCATACGCAAAGGTAAGGAAATAGCCAGTGGAGATGCACATCCATAAGAGATTTATGTGTGACTGGCATGATTTTAATAGAGACATCTTTGTCAATTTTTTCCTTTTTCCATTACCAACTGTACTTCTGGCAAATCTAAGTGTTAATCTCCTATGGCACAGAGCATAAGCAGAGGCCATATAGATAACTGCAGAAAAGCTAAAATCCTCTTACACCAGTTCTAGTTTTACACAATAAATAACACTTTTACACATCATAAAATGATACCACCCATGGTTGAAAAGTTACCCCATAAGTACTTATACCACTAAGTAACACTGTGAGAGCATTTTCCCTGACATTTATCATTTCTACTGCTGCAAAGTTGAATTTGACTCCATTTTCTGTCATGCTTTATAATAGTTTTGCACTGTAGCTCACAGTTGTCCATGCAGTTGGGCTGCAGCCTCCATTGCCCACCCTTTTTTCCAGTTCTTTGCCCAATTTTCTCAAAATTCTCTGCATCTCCTTCCAGCTGTAATTTTCATCCTTTGTCTCTTTCTATTCAGTTCTAGTCCTGCCTTCAACTCTGCTCTCATATTTGGCCAAGAAACCATTCCTGGACACCCTGCTCTGACCATTTTCAATAGTAAACATAAGTCATGAAAAGTTGCAAAAGAGTCTTGCAGTACTTAGTGATCGGGGTATAAAATGTAGATGACATTTAATGCGGATAAATTTCAAGTGATGTATAGAGAAAAATAACAAAATAATTCTAATTTTACAAACAGGAATTAATTCTCAGTGACAACGTTCAGGTTTACAAATAGCTGAATTAAACTTTCATCTCCACAGGGCGATTAATGGAGGGGGAGAAAGGAAACCACTTCTTATCTTGGCCTCCAACTCTCCATTTGGATTGAAATATTTGCACAGACAGTTCACTTATGAATACCAGTCAATTCACACACTTCAGACAGGTATGGATGTTCCCAAATATCATCTGTTTTCTGTATATTTGCAGACAAAATGTGCAATGAATTCACTAGAAGCCTGTGCACTGTTTCCTGATTTTGCTGAGCTACAGATCAGAATGCAATTTGTTCAGGTTTCCGAGACAAACAGTAGACAGACTGGAAGTGCTCACTCTGCTAGGGCTACCAAAAAAAAAAAAAAAAAAAAACAAACCAAAACAAAACAACACAAGAGCATCACCAGGTTGATAATCATACCCACAAGACACAATCTTATGTGCTATGAAGCCTGTTCTTGTTTTATTATAGTGCCTTTCTTGCATATTCTCCTTACACTTTAGACTCCAGCAGAGAACCTACTATTAACATCTATATTAAGGAATATTTTATCTTAAAATGCAAGTAAAAATTTCCATATTGAAATATAAACAAAACACCCTAAAATTTTTAAGATCTTTGGAGCATGTGCTAGATGCTATAATGCAGCAGAAACTTTTGAGTTGTGCCTCAGGTTGCTTTGTGGCAATATGCAACAAGATGTTAATGAGGAAAATAAAAAGTATTTTCTCCAGCGTTACAGAAAAGTGGCTTACTCAACTGAGAATAATTATTGGAGGTTAACCTACAGCAACTGTTATGAAACCTAGCTATTATAAAAAAATTGTGATACCTGATTGACATAGTTTACAAGATATTTCTCCATGAAAGAGGGTACTGTTTCTAGTCTGTGACAGAAATATCTGTTTAAAATATGGATTTCTGATGCTTGCTTTTGAATATATTGTTTTAACAAATTGATTGGTAAGCCCAAAATATAGTTACATTTCTCAAAATATTCACCTAAAAAGTGTCTTCATTATAGCTGTGATTTAATCTGTCATTTTGCTCCCCTAAATAAACATTTCTGTTACACTTCTTAAATCCTTCATGTCCGTTCACCATCGTGAAGATTTCTGCTCTTAACATTTTACTTATTTTTATGCTTATATTTCCCTTCAGTTTCTTTCCCAAATTCCCCAGTCTTGGGAGCAGATGCTGAGGCACCAATGACTCACTAATCTCAAGAGGTTTTTTATCATGAACAAAAATAAAGTCTATGAACAGTTCCACATTTACGAGCCTTGGTTGTATTAGGGAACCAACAAAGCTCATTAAACAAAAGAAAAAAAAATTAAAAAGGCAAAAAAAGCCCTCTCTGTATATATTATACTATCTCAGAGCAAGGACACAATCCTCAACATTTAATCTTTTTATTACATCAGAGGAAAAAACAAATATTCCTTTCCCTCACCCACTCATGGATATGTGAAAACAGAAATGACGCTAGGTACTAAGTAGTATGTGTAAGACATTTCAGAGGTTCAGGGACAGGTTTGAAGGAAGAACTCCTCATTGGCTGCTTCACAAGCAAAACTGTAACTTTGTTTTAGAAAACTAGCAAACTAACAATCATATAAACCAGTTTTGTTCCCCTATAAAGCAGGGGATGGTATGTAACTAAATAATCTTTTTCTCTAGCCTATACTACTTTAGGTCACCAAAAAGCTGAAGTATCTCAATACTTTCTATTAGATTCCTGCCAAAAAAATTCCTTCCATTACCATAGAGTACTTGATACACCATTATACCATTTCCAAGTAGGGTACAATGAGAAGAGCAGGTGAAAAGAAAAAGAACTAAACCACCAAATGCTGTAAGGCAAATAATGAACATCTCTTCTGTGACCACACACAGTAGAAAATCAGACTGTGTAGAAGATCTTTGACTAAATCTTTCTCCTTATTATTCCTCCAGAAATATTTAAACCTTACAGGTTTAAACCTTTATAGGTCAAATTCTGCATCTTTGACTGGGACTCAGAGGAGCTCAAAATCTATTTTTCTACTAAAGAGCTGATTTAAGAGTTCAGGAAGCTTTACCCATTTCAAGTATCATCTCCTGATTCCACCTCTATGAGAACTCCACCTCTAAGGAGGAGGTGGCTTGCCTGGGATTTAGTTTAAAATCATACTTCAGCATGTGTCTGCCTGTGAAGTAGGAAGACACTGTATTTCCCTCCAAGACAAAAGACATCTACTCAATGAAACTGAAGGTGTGATTTACCAGGCCTAAGTAAGAAGAATTTCTCTCCAGGCTTCATTGAGAGAAATAACTGGTTCTCCACTGACTATAGTGAGAGCACTGACATCTAGTTTATATGTGTGGGTAGACACTTTTGAGTCCTAGATTAAGTTCTCTAATCTGAAACTGAAAACCTAGCTTGTTTCAAAACATTTAATCTAGATAGAAGACTGTCCTCCCAAGCCTTCAACATAAAAGAAGTCTCATTATTTCTCACTTTACTTGCTAAAAGAGAATTTACACAACATATCATTGCAAGTATTTCAATGCATCTAAGCACTCTTATAGCTATGGATTTTCCTAACTAACAACAGAAGAATCCAAGATCTGAACCTAACCCACCTGTGTTCCCTGTAGCACATTCAATTCAAAAGTTAACATAAGCTGTCCCTTCTCTCTAGTCTCACCTTCAAGGAATTTTAAAATAGGCATGGAACCTGTCTTTCTCTTGGGAAAATGCATGGACACTCTGCTACCTGCTTTCCTACTGAAGGGTTAAAGCGCAGCTGCTGGATCTCAGGTGCAGATCATTCAGGAGACAACAGGCAGGTGAAACGTGGAAAAAGCTTCATTCTCTTTGTGGAAAAAAGAAGTTCATAGTTGTTAAATAACTGTACATTACTTTCTATTTTGTAGAGTAGGATGGGATGAGTTTTGCTTTTAAAAGGCCACTGATTTTTTAAAAACCTGAAAATATTATGATTAATGCTATATTTGTGAGTCTATATTTTTAGGCAACTTTTTTCCCCTGAAGATTGAACGCAGTCATCAGCTGTGGTTAAAAATGCTGTTCTGTAAATGTGCAGAGACTTCAGAATGCATTTTTAGTGTGACAGAAGGTCTTTACTTAGTAGAAATCAGGACTTAGCATTGAAAATGCACATGGTAGCTGTATAAATAATAAATTCTACTACTATAATTACTTACCATCTTATCCTTCACAATAAAAATTCAGAAAACTTTCTACATTGAACAGCACCTTAAAGGACAAGGCAGGTTGCCAGGCAGAGAGTAAAGCTAAAAGAGTATAGTGGTTTTGGTCCTTTGTACAAAGCTGTGTGACCAAGGATCATTCCTCCAAAAACTCTGTTGGATTATCAGCAAATAACATCTCTATACCCAGCATGTAATTGTTTCACTTATTAGATGGCCACAGTGAGACCACTTATTCTTTACTCCTGTGCTCCATTAAAATTCAAAACACATGTAAACAAGCAGAAATAAATTAACTTTTCTAAAGCATTTCCTTATGTGCCTTTCATGGAATGTCCTTATGATTATATACATGTCACTTTGAAAAAGTCTATATAGACCCTTTTGACAGGAATATCACAAAGATCACTTTAAAAATCTGCCTTTCTAATTTTTTATAGTCATATGCTACAAGAATCATAAATTTAGCACCAATGTCTACTAGGATTCTTTTCTGCACTCAGGGAATTGGTGAGGAATCAACCTTTATGGGTGATAATTCTAAGCTCTCAAGCCTAGTAATGAGACCTGTGCTTCTGCCTAAATATATTTGTCTAGTTCAGTGCCTTTGATTTTACTTTTTACACTACAGCTCCATATTGCATTTCTAATCATTACTTCACCCCAGCTTTTAAAAATCTCTCACAGCTCCATGCTACCAGCTGTTGTTTTCTTTCCTAATGCACTTCACTTGCAAAGAAAAAAAAATTCTAAACCCAACAAAAACCTCCCAGATTTAGATTTCTTTGAACCTCATCCTTACTCACTGCTTTTCATCTCCTGAAAGAAATGGAAGTAATCATTCTGTGCTTTAAATTCAGTAATACTTTAGGACTTAAACTTGTTAAGGAAATTGAACACGGGGAACGACAATACTGTCATTTGGGGGTATTGATCTGATTTCTTCAAATTTGCATAATTTGGACTCTAATTCAGTATAAAATTTCATCATTTTAGGTGAGATAATACTTTTCTAGGTAACTAGCTAAGCCAGATAAACCGACTCTTAAATGAAAGTTAAAATATATCTAATCTATAATTCATTCATTCTAGTTCAATCATTCTATAGATTTAATTTGAAAAGTAACAACAAAAACCAACTGCCAATGACAAAATAAACAGAAAAGCTTATATTAAATTGGCATATTTTTAAATCACTTCATGTTATTTGACATACAGAAAACATCAGCTGCACAGTTTCTGCTAATATACATGCACAGCTTTTTTGAAACATAAATACTCAATAACTAATTTCAAATTATCAGCACATAAAATGCTGTATCACAGTTTGCTGTAGTTATAGGAGAACTGTAGCTAACACGTCCACTGACACTTGTATAAAGTCGCAGAAGCTATCTTGCAGGTTTGTCTTTCTTTCAAAAAAAAAACGAATTTTAAGAGTGCATTAAAGCTAAAAGCCTAGCATCTCAGGTCCACAAAAAGTATTCTGCCATAAACTTTTTAAGGCTGAAGAAAAGAAAAGGGAAGTGAACTTTTTAGAATCTTAACAAACAAAAAAGCTTAAAGAAGCCATATATGAAGAAGTTTGTAAAATTTTCTGCTCGGGACTTCACAAAACCATGTACTAAATTCTTGTATTAGAGCTTAGTGTGCTGACTACAAAACACGTACTTAAAATAAAAAATGAGCTCTATCAAAATTTTTCAGTTTTTCATCAGGGAACACACATTAATCCACCATTTTTCACTTTTATGTATATTGCAGAACTAGGATGAAGTACACACTGAAATTCTTAGCTTTTCCATAGTTCCTGGGCATCAGTTCACAAGTACAGAGGCAGTAAAATTATTATCTTGGTACAAAGTCCTAATGACCTCTACCTCACAGTAATGCTATTTTTCTGTTGTTCAGGGGTTTTCCCAGAGAATTAGAAGATGCTTGAATATTTCTTATTCCCATCAGTTTTCAGCTGTGTAGCATGGTGGGAAGGCTGGATCAGATGTCTCAGTATAGAGTTAAGGACTTAGCTGGTAGGAGAGGTGACATAAAACACATGTAGGATTTGAAATGTAACTTCCAGATTTAAAAGATGCCTATTTCCACATTTTTGTGAGATCCCTAGAGCTGACTGTAATTCTAGTTTTCAAGTAACAGGTACATGTTACTGTGTTACAATATAAGCAGTTTATTAACCAAGTCCAACTCCCTTCAGAGAAGAGAGTGGGGAGAACGAAAAAAGCCAGGCCTGTTTAGTTATAACGTACTGTTTCCAATAAACAGCAACTATTCTGTTAAAGCAGAACCAAGCAATGCTTTCTAAGGAAAGGTCTTATCTTTGCAAGTGGACTTCAAAAAAATGTTCCTGCACAATTTTCCTAAGTAGTAGCTATAGACCAAGGGTTGGGAATGAATATAAAATTGTGGCTTTATCTCTAAACAGGAGTATTATCAACATACCAGCTCTGCTCTTGTAAGTTTCATGAGAACATTTCAAAGAATGTTTTTGGCAAGACATGTTGTACAATTACAGCCCTAAAACACTTGACAGACATTTGTATAAACCTATGTGTAGCCATGATATTTTATGAAAATCCTTTTGTCAGGATTTTCTTTTCCTGAGAAGCTGAGAGGCCTCAGGGACAAAATGTAAACAATGATTATTTGCTGCTGTAGAATGCAACAGGTGCATTGTTGATTGGTCCATGTTAGGTGTTTCTACTTAATAACCAATCAAGGATGCAGCTAGATCAGACTCTCTGGGAGTCATAAGACTTTGTTATTCATTCTATTCTATTCTTGTCTCGCTTTCTGATAATTCTTTTCTCTTTGTTCTTTTAGTATAATTTTAATTCAGCATTTTTAATATAATACATATCATAATACAATAAACCAGCCTTCTGAAACATGGAGTCAAGATTCCACGTCTCTTCCCTCGTCCTGCACGCCCGACAAAGCCACACCTATGACTTTTTCCAGACAGGTAAATAGGAAATAAAAATCATATTGTTATTTTCTTTAAATGTGTCTCTATACATGGCAGTATGCTCAGGAGCATTTCTTAAGGCTTGCCTGATTTTGAAAATACTTAATCCCAGCATCTTAGCATCTTGCTTTTTCTCTGAATTGTTTCTTAGAGCTAGAGGTCAATTTGCTCTGAGTATGAAGTATCATGGGCGATTGTCACATGATAAATTACTGTTTTCATCCATCAAATATTAAAGCTGCTCACTACTGACCTTGAGTACCATTTACACTACCAGAGCCATGGCCCTTTTCTAAATCAGCAGGGTACACCTGGCACAAATTCAGCCAAGCAATCAGATTCATACCCCTTCACAAAAGTTAAGTCTTTTAAAAATGCTGTGTCTCACACAGCACAACCAGAGGCTTGACCATGCCTGAGAAAGGTGTCCAACACCTGACTGCTCCTATCAAGGAGTATTACCTGCTGACATTGATTTGCAGCAAAGTATTTCTCAGTAAGCATTTCCACTTAACATTTACTCTCATGGAACCTGTGTAGTGGGAGATATTTACGAGTTGCTTTCAGCTTAAAAATAAATCACCTCTAATTCCTCTAAGCGAAATCAATCAAAAGTCTTTAAAAATGGACTGGTTGTTTGGTCGATTCTGGCAGAAAAGTAAACAGCACTTCAGCTTTTCTCCACCATTAAGGTCTAAATGGCCTAGAAAGTAAATCAATATCTCCAGTCAGCCCTCTGGCTATTGTTTAGCCAGTAGATATGGATTTTCTCTAGCTTACTGCACTCCTTTGGGACTAACCTGTAATCCTCAGAGAGTAATAATAAGTTCATTATCTAGTTCAGCTCTCTGTTGTACATTTAAATGGACCACATCCATCAGCAGCACTTGTTAAAGG